>NC_138548.1:322204227-322946727 GCF_964273705.1 Natrix helvetica
GCCTAATGGAGAAAATGTTATGTTACATTGTCGTTGTAAAATACAGGTTTCTAGGTTTGACAATCAATGAAAACAGAATTGCTATCTGTCCTATGAGATATTAGTGTCATTTAATGATTTGCGTAGAACTTGCTGTGCCACAAGCAATATACATGTCATTGGGCTGTTTTCCCATGCTTTATATGATAAAATTCTCTATACTTGAATAAAAGCACTGATATTTCACAAGAGAAAAATAAATGTGATGCTCTCATTCAAAGAGCAGAAGTTGACATTTATTTTATATCATCTTTGGTTTAATCTTTGTTGCTGACCAAAAGTATGTGTCTATGAACATGTATATGTCAGTATGCTTGATCATCAGATAATTAAATGCTAAAAAACCTCTGAGTGATTTCTATAATTCGTCGTGGTCATTGTTCATAACCATTGTCAACCAAGTCAAGTCAAGTCCTATATAGGCACACAGAATAAATCTTCTGCCTGTATATTTGGACCCTCTCCTGGAGTGTATTCCCTTCGTACCAATAATAACTGGATTGGAAAAGGATATGTGTCCTTGATTAGCTAGAGAAAGGGTGAGAGGATTCCTGACAGGGTCATATGTCATTCTATGTACTGAAAGATAATAGTACTGGTCTGGTTTGAAGAAATGATCAGAAGGTATGCTTCCCACGGCACACTAGTTTTATTTGCAATGTTTATGCCATCTTTCAAAAGCAGGTTTGGTTGTGATCTTGTGCAAAAGAATAACAGAAAAATAGAGTTGGAAGGAACCTTGGCGGTCTTCAAGTCCAACCCCCTGCTCAAGCAAGAAACCCTGTACCCTGCCTATTCCATTGGGTGTCCAATATCTTTTTTTAAAAAAAGACTTCAAAGTAAAAGCGCAACTATGACTTTTGGAGGCAAGAAGTAAGCAGGAATCTCAAAGCCCTAAATCACACTATTAAAGGCATCATGTGTACTGCTAACACATGACATTTGGTAGCCAATTCATTCCATTTTCCTTTCAGAAGCATACAATTAATACTATCCTTTCACTTTTTCTTTTCCTTTCATCATCTCTGATTTTTGTTTTTAAAGTTGTATCCATTAACTAGATTGAATCTAACTCTAAAGGTAAACACCAGTGTTTTGCCTTTATTTGTTTTATTACTGGCACACATTGTGTCAAACAATAATGTGGTTTTAGTAAGATACTCTAACCTTTTCCTTATGCAGAATATTAAAAGGTTGCCAATCCTCTTTTGCTTGTATATCTGTATATCTCTCAGGCTGGACCATCCAGTTCTTCATGTTTCTTGGAATGATGCTATGGCCTTTTGCAGTTGGGCAGGAAAACGGTTACCGACTGAAGCTGAATGGGAATATAGCTGTCGGGGAGGTCTTGAAAACAGGTACTCATCATTATTTGTAATTTCCCAGAAAAATTAATTCCCCTCCCCCCCCCCAAAGTTTAAGTTAATGCAGAGTCAATGGTATTGAAATTAATGCTGTATTACAAAACTTCTGTAGAAGTGCAAGCTGCTAATATTTACATTTTAAATATTGTGTTTGTGTGTCAGTTCTTTCTTTTTCGCTCTCTCTTTCTCTGTCTCTCTTTCTCTCCTGATATGCCACTAGCTAACAATGTTTTTATAGTAATCTTTTTTTTATAGTAATACGATTAAACATTACAATTGCACAACTGCCTTCCTTAACTTTTGCCTATGCTTCTTTTGACAGACTTTTTCCGTGGGGAAACAAACTTCATCCAAATGGTCAGCACTATGCAAACATTTGGCAGGGAGAATTCCCTAGAAGCAATACAGAGGAAGATGGGTATAAAGGCACTTCACCTGTAAGTTAGTGATGTGATAACAGAATTGGAAAGGACCTTGGAGGTGTTCTAGTCCAACCCCCTGCTCAAGTAGGAAACCCTACACCATTTCAGACAAATGGTTGTCCAATCTCATTTTAAAAACCTCCAGTGTTGGAGCACTCACAACTTCTGGGGGCAAGTTATTCCACTGATTAATTGTTCTGTAAGCAAATTTATCCTTAGTTCTAGGTTGGTTCTCTCCTTCATTAGTTTCCATCTATTGTTTCTTGTCCTGCCTTCAGCTGCTTTGGAAAATAGGTTGACTCCCTCTTCTTTGTGGCAACCCCTGAGATATCACAACACTGCTATCATGTCACTCTAGTCCTTCTTTTCATTAAACTAGACTTACTCAATTCCTTCAACAGTTCTTCATATGTTTTAGCTTCCAGTCCCCTAATCAACTTTGTTACTCTTCTCTGAATTCTTTCTAGAGTCTCAACATTTTTCTTTGTATCGTGGTGAACAGAATTGTATGTAATATTCCAAGTATGGTCTTACCAAGGCATTTTAAAGTGGTACTAACACTTCACATGATCTTGATTCTATCCCTCTGTTAATGCAGCCTAGCACTCTCTTGGGTTGTTTGGCAGCTGCAGCACACTGCTGGGTCCACTAGGCCTCCAAGATCCCTCTCTCAGTTGAGCCAGGTACATGTAAATCATCAGGTATGGTCTTTCTGTGTTGGGTCTGCAGCAGAATCTTGTCTCCCCCCCCCCTCCCAGTGAAAATATCTTTTTCTGATTCTTTTTGCCTTCTATGACAATCACTATTGACTATTTGAGAAAATTGGATGCCATTTGCAGGCATAGTTGTCCTTTCAATACAATACAATACAATAGTAGAGTTGGAAGGGACCTTGGAGGTCTTCTAGTCCAACCCCCTGCCTAGGCAGGAAACCCTATAACGTTTCAGACAAATAGCTATCCAACATCTTCTTAAAGACTTCCAGTGTTGGGGCATTCACAACTTCTGGAGGCAATCTGTTCCACTGATTAATTGTTCTCACTGTCAGGAAATTTCTCCTCAGTTCTAAGTTGCTTCTCTCCTTGATTAGTTTCCACCCATTGCTTCTTGTTCTACCCTCAGGTGCTTTGGAGAATAGTTTGACTCTCTCTTCTTTGTGGCAACCTCTGAGATATTGGAATAATGCTATCATGTCTCCCCTAGTCCTTCTTTCTCTTAAGCTAAACATACCCAGTTCCTGCAACCGTTCTTCATATGTTTTAGTCTCCAGTCCCCTAATCATCTTTGTTGCTCTTCTCTGCACTCTTTCTAGAGTCTCCACATCTTTTTTACATTGTGGCGACCAGAACTGAATGCAGTATTCCAAGTGTGGCCTTACCAAGGCATTATAAAGTGGTATTAACACTTCACGTGATCTTGATTCTATCCCTCTGTTGATGCAGCCTAGAACTGTGTTGGCTTTTTTGGCAGCTGCTGCACACTGCTGGCTCATATTTAAATGGTTGTCCACTAGGACTCCAAGATCCCTTTCACAGTTACTACTACTGAGTAAGGTATCACCTATACTGTACCTGTGCATTCCGTTTTTGTTGCCTAAATGTAGAACCTTACTCTTTTCACCATTGAATTTCATTTTATTAGATAGTGCCCAATGTTCAAGTTTGTCAAGATCCTTCTGTATCTTAAGCCTATCTTCTGGAGTGTTGGCTATTCCTGCCAGCTTGGTATCATCTGCAAATTTGATGAGTTCCCCATATTCCCTCATCCAAATCATTGATGAAGATGTTGAAGAGTACTGGGCCTAAAACAGAGCCTTGGGGTACTCCACTACATACTTCCCTCCATGTAGATGCAGTTCCATTGAGAACTACACGTTGAGTGCGGTTGGTCAGCCAGTTACCAATCCATCTGGTGGTGATGCTGTCTAACCCACATTCTTCTACTTTATCTAGTAGTAGGTTATGGTCTACCTTATCAAAAGCCTTACTGAAGTCCAAGTAAATTATATCAACGGCATTCCTCTGGTCCACTAATTTTGTCACATTATCAAAGAATGCAATAAGATTAGTCTGGCATGATATGTTTTTGACAAATCCATGTTGGCTTTTGGCTATTACTTTGTTTGCTTCTAGGTGTTCGCAAATTCGTTGCTTGATTATTTTTTCCAGAATCTTTCCTGGTATTGAGGTTAGGCTGATAGGTCTGTAGTTTCCTGGATCTAATTTTTTCCCTTTTTTGAAGATGGGAACCACATCAGCTCTTTTCCAGTCCTCTGGTAGTTCCCCGGTGTTCCAGGATCTCTGAAAGATATAATTCAGTGGTTCTGAGATCTCGTCTGCTAGTTCCTTCAGAACTCTGGGGTGTAATCCATCCGGTCCTGGTGATTTGAACTCGTCTAGGGTAGACAGGTGCTCACTTACCATTTTCTTCCCTATTTCAATTTGTGTTCCTAATTTTGTGGTGCTGCTTTTGATAGGTTGGACTGTTTTATCCTAGGGATTGAGGCCTAAGAAATGACAGGCAAGTGAAGTATGATAGTTTTGTACAAAGTATGAAAAGTGGAGGGAAATGTAGATCAAATGTAGATCAAATCTGGCCTGTGGGCCAGAGTAATTTTGTATGGAAGCATATAATAGTGCTGCCCCTAAGTTAGGAACCTTAAAGCAATTTATAATGAAAGGTGCAAGGATCCTATGACATGGCATACTGTATGAGAAATATTTCTCTTCCCACAGTGTTTGGATAATCTGTAAAGAAATAGGTGGCAGGAAAATCAGAATGAAATTCACATAGGGATAGTGTTTTAAACCAAGTTGTTTTGAACTGTAACAGCCTGTGAATCCCAAGAGATAGCCTGCTTAGATTATTAATTAAAGTATAAAATCATCTAACTATACCATTTAACACATGGTGCACTCAACAATTTAACAAGGATACAAGGAAGTTAAGGAGTGATGGTCAATGAAAAATAATTCACGGGTTTACTTTGTATTCAGCAGTTACAATATAAATTGTTTTTCTAAGAACATAATATGAGCAATGCCTGCTAGATTGGATCTCTGTCCTATCTAGTGCATCCATCTGTTCTCATGATGGCCAAGGAAGCCCAACAGACTCCTAGCAAATGTCCTTGAGTCAACTTCCTTCCATAAGTAAAGAGGACAGCCCAAATAACATAATTCATGGTACAAGAATTAGTGTTTCCCATTAAAAAACAGAATTTTTTTTTTGTTCAACAAGATATATTTTTATTTTTTGTTATGAGTAGACAGTAGGTAAGCAGTAATACATCTTAGTTCAAATACAACTTTTAAATTAGATTCCTCTTAAATTGAGTTTGATTCCTGGTAAATTTATGGATATAGTTATGTAGTTTACCTGGCAACAATAAAACAGAAGTGGTTGCCATTGCTTTCTTCTGTGCTGTTTTTCAGTCTACCCTACAACTATGGTATTTCTTGGTTGTCTCCCATTCAGATCCTAATTATGTGTGAACTTGCTTAATTTTCTGAGACTGAGTTAAACAGGTACTTGAAGTGTCTATGCTGTGAGTCTATGCTGAGTACTCCAAACAGTTACAATGAGTCCAAGCAGAGTTCCTGGGGATACTCAAGGCAGGGTCTCAGAAGAAGGCTCTCTGGGTCTTTCAATTAGCCTTTATGAGATACTCAGATTCATCTCCTGTGATTTCTGAAGCCTAGTACAGATGCATTGTTGAGAGACTTGGAGTAGACTACCAATTTATGTCCTATTTCAACATGCATTCCCAACTTGTCTTGGTGCAGAAAGAGACAGCTGTTTGCTGAACAATTGGTCCCCATGAGAAAGAAACCAGAAGGGTTTGCCCAACCCAATGCCTCATTTGGGTGGTTCTCCATATTGTACTGTGATAGTAGCAAATAATTTCAATAGGGCATTTAAGGTGCGAAAGTTTTAACAACCAGATATTAGGCAAAAAGTAAGTGTTAAGCATATTTTGCTGTCATCTAGCAGGCCTCTGGATTTTTGGACCCCAGATCTACTTACTTGGGGTGGGGGGGGATACAATCTGAGGTCTCAGAACTACATCTAGTCCTGCCCCCAAATCTTGTGTACAGCCCCCAGAGTTTCTGCAAAAGTTCCCATCAGTTATCCTTTCTAGTGTGGCCTAAGGCAGAAATTATTCCAGCTCGTGCCATTCCATTATCTATGCTTGGTACAAATATCAACAATAAAGGAAGTTATTTTCAAAAGTGTAGTAATTTACACTGTCACTTTGTAAAATGTTTTTAACAGAGTCACAATTTCTGAACTGGTAAGAAGAATCACTAAGAAATGATCCTCTGCCATTAAGCCTAAGTATAAATAGAAGGGGGAGGGAAGGTTGAGAGACCTTTTAATTTTCTTCTGGTGAAAAATAGAGAATAGGCAGAGAGAGTGGAGCCTGCTGACTCTATATATTGATTGCAACCTCACCCCTATTAATTTGTAGAAAAAAAAAGTTAATGAGGTACATCTGGCTTTTCTCTCCTATGTCTGCTGGATAGAAGCTTTGTAGAGCACTTTTCTCTTCTAACAAGCCATTCTCCAATCACAAATGTCAGGGTCAGCCAAAAAAAAAAGGGGGGGGAATTTATAACTTAACAGTCATACCGGCACAAGTAATGAAAATGAGTTGTTTTGGTCCTTAATACTGATGTATTTTGATTATCGCCTTTCAAGGAAAAGGTCAAGTTACAGTATTGTTTTTTTTAATGGATTGCTTTGCCTCCTGCATTATTGACCCAGGCCTAACATAAATTCTCACAAATGGTTTCCTGTGCATGACTGTGTATTTCTGAGAATTGGATAGGAAACCTCTATCCGTGCAGTAAAAGGTAACATGCTCATATTGTTCTGTATTTTAAAATGTTTTAACAACTGTGTAAATTGGCCAGAGTTGCTGGCAGTCGGGCACCATATACATTTAGTGTATATTCTTTTTGTGGTTTGTCTCACGGTCAACCAGATGTTTAGACTAGGTTTGGAATTGCATTTACCAGTCGAGTCCTTCCCAAGGACTTGGAATAGGCACATGTTGTTGTTTGATGGTGTTAAAGGTATCACTGCAAGTTGTAAACTGTTCCAAGTAAAGCAGCTTTTTGCAGATGATGGATGGTAGTTTTGTCAACACTGATGGTGTTCAAGTGGCCCTCCAGAGGTTTTGGTTTTGCACCCAAGGCACTTATTATTATTTGTACTATTTTTGCATTCTTTTACCACAGTATTCTACTTTTATTTGCAGGTCTTTAACTTGTATTATTTTTGTCAGTTCTTTATCTTCTACTTTGCTGTCTACAGGTATTGCCACATCTACTATTCAAATTTTTTGTCTTTCTTATCAGCATTTGTTAAGTCTGGGGCAGGGGTGAAATTCAGCAAGTTCTGACAGGTTCTAAGAACTGGTAGCGGAAATTATGAGTAGTTCAGAGAACCGGCAAATACCACCTCTGACTGGCCCCAGAGTGGGGTGGGAATGAAGATTTTTCAGTATCCTTCCCCTGGAGTGGGGAAGGAGTGGAGATTTTGCAGTATCTTTTCCCTGTCCCACCCACCAAGCCACGCCCACAGAACCGGTAGTAAAAAAAAATTGAATTTCACCACTGGTGTGGGGTACTATGTGGCAGGTGCTTGTCTGTTTGAATTCTAAAGTTCAAGAGCAGTTAGATCCTTCATTTTCTATCACTTTCTCTATTTTGTGGTCCCACCGCAAATGGTATTTCTTGCAAATATTCCAGTGTACCATTGTTGCTGCGCTATCATTCAGTTGTTTGTATTCCATCTGTGTGATCTTCTTGCAGGAGGTAACTAAGTGGTTCACTGTTCCTTTAGCTTCTTTGCAGAGGCTGCATTTGCTCTCTGTTGCTGTCTTCTCAATTCTGGATTTGTATGCATTTGTTCTTAAGGATTGGTCTTGTGCAGTCAGAATGAAATCTTATGTCTCTTTCTTCAATTTTCCTGCTCTTATCCATTACTAACTTTGTTGTTATCTGCTTTGCCTGCTAGCTTTTCTATGTACTGGCCAAGTAAAACTTGACCTTGCCATATCCATTTTCTTTTCTTCATTTGAACTTTCTTGTAGGCCAGTTTGGTTTCTCTAGTAATCATAAGCCTTCCTAATATACTAGTTTCATTGCATCTTGTTCATTATCTTCAGATAGTCTTTCAGTTGCCTTTTTTCTTCTTCTTTCTTCTTTTCTTCTCCTTTTTTCGTCTGATAAACTTGTAACATTCCACATCGCCCTATTTTCCTTGGTATTATTATTATTATTATTATTATTATTATTATTATTATTATTATTATTATTATTATTATTATTATTATTATTGGCAGCAAGAGACAATTGACACTTTCTAAAGAAACATATCCGTTAGCAAGGCTATTGAGCTGCAAGAATGAAGGATCCATTAAAAGAATATTGATGTATCAGAGCTGAAGCAAAAATGACATAACAAAAAACCCTGTTATATATCAAAATTGGTCAAATGGACAACTAGGTATTCTTCTGTGGTGCGAGTACCTGAAAATCTGGGCAAAACCTGAACATTTAGAGAACATGTTAAGGGAAGATTTTTTTCCCCCTAGTAATGAAAAAATTGCAACGTAGATTATCATGATCATTAACAACAACAAAAACCTGCAAAGCAATATTGTACAGATGATTTCTTCTTTCCTATTCAGTAAATTCATTAGTTATTAACAGGATAAATAATCTAATTTTTCTGCAGCATTGACCACTTTTTTTTTCTGAGGCAGGTAACAGCATTTCCTCCAAATGGTTATGGCCTGTATAACATTGTGGGAAATGCCTGGGAGTGGACATCAGATTGGTGGGAAATTAATCATTCTGCAGATGAAACATACAGCCCGGTGAGTATCTTCAGCTGCTGATTTGCCTCTTTTCCAACTAATTTCCTAGTTCACATTATAGAATTCGATATGCTGTTAAGATTGATATGGAGTAGCACAGTGGTGGGATTCAAATAATTTAACAACCTGCCCTAATGACCAGCTGGGTAGACATGGCTCAGTGGTCATGTGACCATGTGGGTGTGGCCAACTCAATGTTGGATGGGCGCTTCACCTTAGTTGTTACAATGTATTAAGGGTTAACTAGAGAGGCAGTTTCTGTAAGCAGGGCAATAAAGATTAGGCTAGAAACAACACTAGAATGTTTCCTTCCTGCCTTCCTTATACAATTAGCCCAGTTCGGTTCTCCGAACCGCTTAGAAAGTTAACAACCAGTTCTCCCGAATAGGTGCAAACTGGCTGAATCCCACCACTGGAGCAGCATGATTATATGTATTTTCTAGCTAAGTGTTATTGACTCAGACTTGCAAGAGGAGTATCCATTTTCCAACAGAAATGTAGCTGTGTTTTTACAAACTACTTTTATATACTTTGAGATGAAGTTGAGTGAATGTTTTGTACAATGGAATGATTTGTAGG
The DNA here is from genome assembly GCF_964273705.1 of Natrix helvetica. Classification (NCBI taxonomy): domain Eukaryota; kingdom Metazoa; phylum Chordata; class Lepidosauria; order Squamata; family Natricidae; genus Natrix; species Natrix helvetica. Next base: position 322,213,521 of record NC_138548.1, read on the forward strand.
AGTGACGGGAATTATTTTCTCCGAAATAATGATGACAAATTGTGAAAATAGACAAATATCCCTAGCTGGATAGAAGTGCTGTGAGTTGATGTCTATGGCCCTGATCATTAGGCACATGAGAAAATTCTGCACAGTTCCTTCTTGTTGCTCTTGCTTCCGACAGATTTATGACTGTAAAACTAGAAATCTTCTAATAAAGTTATACAATGATTTTTCTCCTTGGAGGGAGTATAAACATTAATAGCAAGTCACCATATCTTTGCCTCTTTAAACTTGAGATAGCAATAGTAATTAGACTTATATGCCACTTCACAATGCTTTATAGCCCTCTCTAAGCAATTTACAGAGTCAACATATTGCCCCCAACAATCTGAGTCCTCATTTTATTGACTTGGGAAGGATGGAAGACTGAGTCAACCTTGAGCCAGTTAAAATCAAACTCATGGCAGTAAGCAGAATTAGCCTGCAATACTGCATTCTAACCACTGTGCTGTTGGGGCTCATAACAGAACTATGTGCTCAGGTTCTATTTTTTAAAAGCGAAAATATAAAATATCTACTGCAGTCAAATGCTATTACTTCCTTTAACTTGAATATGTTTGTATGTATATATGTTATCTTTGTGTTGTTAAATATAAGTACCACAGAATTATTCTTGAATTATTTAGCTTTTGAGTATCTCTGGGCCAGGCAAGTTAAATATCTCTTTTAAATGAATGAAGCTGCTTTATGGTAACAATTATTGGTTCATATAGTGGCTAGATACCCCAATGATGCCTAATCTGATTACAAGAATTTTGTATTCTTGTAGTCTATTCTATTCAGTCTCCAGAATAGAATCAAAACCTGTTAAACTTATTGCATTGTTTGAACACAAGAATAGGGGTTGGTTTGTCAAATGCCATTAAACACATTAAGCCATCTTGTCAAGTTTCCAGTATAGAATTATCACCCCTTAACTGAGGAGTCCAAATTTGGAGGGTGAGCTACCTAAAGAAAATACATGGGCAGATGAATTGACCTAGGGGACTTATATGTATATTGTAATATGTAATATAAGAGGGACACAGTGGCTAGAGGGATGCGGTGGCTCAGTGGATAAGACACTGAGTTTGTCGATCAGAAAGGTTGGCAGTTAGCAGTTCGAATCCCTAGCACTGCGTAACGGTGTGGGCTTCCATTACTTGTCCCAGCTTCTGCCAACCTAGCAGTTCAAAAGCATGTAAAAATGCAAGTAGAAAAATAGGAAGGTAACAGCATTCCATGCGCCTTCAGCATTTAGTCATGCCGGCCACATGACCACAGAGATGTTTTCAGACAGCACTGGCTCTTTGGCTTTGAAATGGAGATGAGCACTGCCCCCTAGAGTCGGAAATGACTAGCACATATGTGCGAGGGAAACCTTTACCTAATATGCAAAGAATGTTATTGTTTATGTGTTTCTGTAAATATTAAAAAACCTAGGGTCTGGGAGAGAGAAAAAGTAAAAGAAAACAAAGAATAAAGTGGAAAGAAAAAAAATCTCAGCTGACCAATGTTATTGTGGACGTTCTATCTACTTTTCATTGGTGTATTTATTCAGTTTCTATAACCACTCAACTGAACCAAGTGTCTGGGTGGCTTACAATTCTTGAGTGTTTGTTAGATCTGGAAGCCCTCTCCTCTCTCTCAAAAAAAAAAATGTCTGTAAAATGGAATGACTGTCTCTCTGGAAGGAACTTCCTGCCCCTGTTTCATCCAAGGCCTAAATGTGAATGAGGCTTCATTCTCCTGTTTCAAGCTAACTCACTTTATAACTCCAGTTCATAATGTCAAATGATACATTCAATGTAAGATGCAGGGCAACAGGTTTAGGAAGATTGCCATAAGCTGTTCACATATCCTTTGTGGGTTGTCCAGGAGGCAAATGGTTAATCATTGTGGAAAGCTACACGAGGCTGCTTTCGATAGGCATTTGGTTTGTTTTGGCAAACAGCCTTCTCTGGCTCAAAATGCATGTGATTGTTTTCACGCATTTCTCTCAAATTTGAACGGTACGGTTTTGGAAACTCAGTCAGTTGTGGTTAACTCAATAAAACATGATGAAATAAAACCACTGCCAAATTTGTTCAGTGAAATAAGAGTCTTTTCTCTCCAAGATTCCATTAACCATGTATGGGGGCATTTCAAAACAGCGAGCTTAAGTAACTGGCAAAATAAGGCTGCTTGTTTGATTAGGTATTGAATGGAAAACTGCTTATTTTGTGTTGGTTGTTTAGACCTCCAAAGCACCATGGTTTTGTGCCAGTCATTCTCTCTCAGCCTCATAGTCACCTCACTGAGTTGTTGTTTTGGGGAGAATAAGAAGAGGAAGCAGTATTGTGTGTTTTTGCCACTCTAAATCGTTTATAAAGATAATTAAGGCAGGACATAAAATAAATAAATCAATTCTTCTGAAGTAGTAAATACAACATTCTTCCAATTTGCTCAAACAAACAAGCAGAATGCTTTGTCACTATAATTAAGGCTCCTGTCAAGAATTTCTTTTGTAATAGCTTCTATTTTTATGCTATAGTTTGTGTATCAATTTGAGATCAGAATTTAAAGTACTTGTGTTCATTTGCATTTTCTGAAACAGACACTTTGCCTTTATACAGATGTGTGAGTAAGTATAATAATTGTGGGCACTATCCAAATGCAGGCGCATCTTTCCAAATGTTCTGTACATGCAAAGATACATTCCATGTGTAGATACTTAATTTCTCTTTAATGCAACTTCCCCCCCTCCCCCCATTTATTTCTATCTCAGACTTTCCTAATCGACCATGGTCCCTTCAGGATACTTGGCAATGCTTCAGCATCATACTAGGAAACATTTTCCTTGTCTAATGAGGTGTCTGTTGTGACAAGACTTAGTACTAATACTCACCAGTGTTTTACTTTCTCTGCCTGATTTATTCATGCGGGAAGTTAACAGAATAACAGACTTGGAAGGGACCTTAGAGATCTTCAACTCCAACCCACAAACAGTTATACTGTTTCAGACAAATAGTTGTCCAATCTCTTCTTAAAAATCTCGAATGTTTGGAACACCCAGAACTTCTGGAGGAAAGTCGTTCCACTGATTAATTGTTCTAACTGGCAGGAAATTTCTCCTTAGCACTAAGTTGGTTCTCCCTTTGATCAGTTTCCTACCTTCAGGTGCTTTCTATATATATGAACTAATATATATATACGTTAGAGGTTTTTAAGAAGAGATTGGACAATCATTTGTCTGAAATGGTATAGGGCAGTGATGGCAAACCTTTTTTGGCTGCCGTGCCAAAAGCGGGGGGAGCACGGGGGGGGTGCGCCAGCGTGCCACACCCATAATGCTATGTGTGCGACCCCTCCCACTTTCTAGGAGCCTGGCGAAAACAGCCCCCCCCCCCGGATGCCCTCCAGAGGCCTCAGCCGCTTCCCTAAAGCCTCCGGAGGGGGAAAAATGGACGTACAGGGAACCCGGAAGTTCGGGAATGGTGACTTCTGGTTTGTCCGTAGGGCTGATTTTCGATCTCCGGAGCCTTCAGAAGACTTCTCTGAAGGCTCTGAAGGGCGAAAAACGGACCTACAAACAAAATGGAAGTTACTTCCTGTTTGCTCGTAGGGCTGGTTTTTGCCCTACAGAGCCTTTAGGGAAGCCTCCAAAGGCCCCTGAAGGCTCCGGAGGTCAAAAATCAGCCCTACAGACAAACCAGAAGTCACCATTCCCAAACTTCCAGATTTCCCGTAGAGCTGATTTTCGACCTCCGGAGCATTCAGGAGGCTTCACTGAAGGCTCCGGATGGTGAAAAACGGTCCTAAGAGCAAACCGGAAGTCCATTCCCGAATTTCCTGTTTGCCCATTGGGCCAGTTTTTCGTACTTTGGAGGCTTCAGGGCGAAAAACGGCCTCAAAAGAAGGCCAAAGTCAGCTGGTCAGCGCGTGCATGCACGCTGTCCACCTGACAGGGCAACGCCTCGCATGCCCTCACAAATGTCTCTGCCTGCCATCTGTGGCACACGTGCCATAGGTTCGCCATCATGGGTATAGGGTTTCCTGACTGAGCAGGGAGTTGAACTAGAAGACCTTCAAGGTCCCTTTCAACTCTGTCATTCTAATGTATGTATGTATGTATGTATGTATGTATGTATGTATGTATAAAATCAAATCAAATCAAATCATGATTTGATGTATGTATGTATGTGTATATATTCCTTCTTTTTATTAAAATAGACATAGCCAAGGTATGTTGGGTATTTGCAGGAAGACTCCTGCGAGTACCTTGGACTGCAAGGTGATCAAATCGGTCAGTCCTAGAGGAGATCAATACTGACTGCTCTTTAGAAGGCCAGAGCCTGCAGATGAAACTGAAATACTTTGGCCACCAAATGAGAAGGAAGGACTCACTGGAGAAGAGCCAAATGCTGGGAAAGATTGAGGTCAAAAGAAGAATGGGACGACAGAGAATGAGGTGGCTGGATGGAGTCATTGAAGCAGTAGGCATGAGCTTAAATAATGTCGGGGATGGTAGAGGACAGGAAGGCCTGGAGGAATGTTGTCCATGGGGTTGCGATGGGTTGGACACGACTTCGCAACTAACGACAACAGACATACCCAATTTCTGCAATGGTTTTTCATATGTTTAGGCCTCCAGTCTCCTAATCATCTTTGTTGCTCTTTTCTGCTCACTTTCTAGAACAGTGATGGCGAACCTATGGTACGCGTGCCACAGGTGGCACATGGAGCCATTTGTCAGGGCACACGAGGCGCTGCCCTGTCAGCTGGCCGGGCGCATGCGCGTGCTGGCCAGCTGAGTTCACCCTTTTTAAAAGCCATTTTTCACCCTCCCCAGGCTCCAGAAGCTTTATAGGAGCCTGGGGAGGGCGAAAAGAGCCCCCCGCCCCCACCAGAGGCCCTCCAGAGGCTTCATGAGCTTCCGTGAAGCCTCTGGAGCGTAAAAAATCGGCCACACGGGCAAACCGGAAGTTCGGGAACGGAATTCTGGTTTGCTCGGAGGGTCGTTTTGAGCACTCCGAAGGCTTCAGGGACCGTCCGGAGGCCTCCCAGATGCCTTGGGAGCGCTCAAAACGACCCTCCGAGCAAACCGGAAATTACTTCTGAAGCCTCCTGAAGGTCCCTGAAGCCTCCGGAGGGTGTCCAGGGGGGTGGAGGAGGCTGTTTTTGCCCTCCCCATGCTCCTATAAAGCCTCTGGAGCCTGGGGAGGGCGAAAAAAGCATGTAAAAAAAGGGGGGGGTTTCCGCCTGTAGTGCATGCATGCGCACTGGGGGGGTGTCACACATTGCATTATGGGTGCGGCAAGCCCGCACACGACCCCCCTGCGCTCCCCCCACTTATGGCACATGAGCCAAAAAAAGGTTCGCCATCGCTGTTCTAGAACATCAACATCTTTTTTATATCATGGTGACCAAACTGGATGCAATATGCCAAGTGTGGCCTTACCAAGGCATTATAAAGTGGTACTAACACTTCACATGATCTTGATTCTGTTCCTCTGTTAATGCAACCTAGGAGTGCGTTGGCTTTTTTGGCAGCTGCATCCCATTGCTGGCTCATATTTGTGTGGCTGTATTGAGTTGAATAAATCTGTTTGACTTATTCATATATGTGTTTATTTGAATTGAAAATGCTTAGACTTCCATCTGCAGTGAGAGTCATCTTCTCTGACTGCTTTAGGATTTCACATCCATTTCTCTTCTTTGGAGCCTTCCAAAGTCGGGGTCTGGACTTTGTCTACCAAAATACTCTGGGCATTCAGGATAGATAAAAGTTAGTATTCTTTCTCACACTGCATAAATTTACTGGGATAAAATATGGGTGGATGTTAAATAGATGTAAACAAAGTTATGTGAGGTGTGAAATGACTAAACACTGCCAGTCATGAGACTAATATATTAGTGAGCATGGCAACTATTAATGGCAGAACAGCATTTCTTTCAGTTACTATTAGAAAGCCAATGAAATTTTGCTGCTAACAGTAATGAAAAATGGTTGATGATACCATTATGTCTGAATGTATGTGAAAAAGAAGAAGAGACTGATGACCTGATCTTGTTTTGTTAACTGAAAATTATCAGATTGCCAAGAAGCATTCAAGCATGAGTATGATAAGTGCTTCTTCTTAACTTAGAGATGGCTGTAATTTTAGCCTTTCTTCTTTTGGAAATAGATGGTTGCTGAACAGATCTATTCTGTATCTATTTCAGTCTATGCATCACAGCTCCTTTTCTACAAGCGGAAGTTTAGAATCATTTAAAATCAATTTCAATGGTTCTATAAGTTTAAATGATGTATAGATTGTTTAATATTTTTTTAAAAAAAAAAGGTGGACAACAAGCTTTTTCAGATGCTGTTAAGGAGAATTCTGCTTCTCTGCCTTTTGCACCCCTGCAGTCACATGATCACAATCTGGTTGCTTGGCAACCTGTTCACACTTACGATCAGTTGCCAAGATCATGTGATCACCATTTGCAATTTCTTGCCGGCTTCCAAAGAAAATGAAAATGAAAGCTGGCAGGGCTGTTGCTGCTGTCTGCTGAGAGGTCTCCCTCTTATCTTTGGGGTGGGGGTGGGGGTGGGGGTGGTTGGCTGAAAGACCTGCCTGCCAAGGGGAACTGAGTTCCTTTACTGGGGTTGAGAGCAGAGCTTACTGTATTTTTCAGAGTGTAAGACGCACCAAGGTTTTGAAGAGGCAATTTTTTTTAAAAAAAAATAGGTAGGTAGATAGAGAGATAGAGAGGGACAAAAAGAGAGCGAAATACAGTAGGTAGGTAGGGAGAGAGAGAGAGAGAGAGTAGTTAGGTAGGTAGATAAAAGAATAGAGAGAGAGAGAAATAGAGAGAGTGTGTCAGTAGGTAGGTAGAGGGATAGAGAGGGAGAAATAGAAAGAGAGAGAGAAATACAGTAGATAGGTAGTGAGAGAGAGAGAGAGAAGGTAGCTTGGTAGATAGAGGGATAGAAATAGAGAGGGAGAGAAATACAGTAGATAGGTAAGGAAAGAGAGAGAGAGAGTAGGTTGGTAGGTAGGTAGAGGGATAGAGAGAGAAAAATAGAGAGAGAGAGAAAATACAGTAGATAGGTAGGTAGGGAGAGAGAGAGAGTAGGTAGGTGCATAGGTAGATAGAAGGGGAGAGAGAGAAAGAGAGAAATATAGTAAGTAGGTAGGGAGAGAGAGTAGATAAGTAGGTAGATGTTTCCAGGTGTATTTATCCATGTGCCGGAGAAGGAAATCGCTGACAATCTGCAGCACCTAAGACTTTGTTTCTACTGGCATAGCACTTGATCAATGTAATTCTCATCAATCACTTAAAGAGCTTTCCAAAAGGAAAAAAAAGTTTTTGCACTGTGCAAACGTCCCAAAAATGGCCCATTTTTTTGCGAAAATGGGCCTTTTCCCCCCCCCAAAAAAGCATAAATAGCCTTGGGGGGGCTTGCAGAGTGCTCCTGGGGGGAACAAAAATGAGCCCAAAATGACCCATTTTTCACAAAAACGGGCCCGTTTTTTGTCAAAAGAATTGCATGCATAGCTTTATGGAGGCTTATAGAGTGCTGCAGGGGTCTGGGGGAGGGAGCAAAACCTTCCCGTTTGTTGCTCATTTCTGCCTTCCACAGCCCCCATGAGCTTTCTGAAAGCCTCCATAAGGGTATGCATGGCCATTTTGGTGAAGGGGTGGAGCTTCTGGAGGCAAGAAATGCTGTATTCGATGTATAAGATGCACCCAAACTTTCAGCCTCTTTTATGAGGAAAAAAGGTGCGTCTTATACTCCAAAAAACACGGTAGTTTCTGATGATTTTAGCTCTTTCTGCACCCTAACAAAGGAGTTCCCTTCCATGCATAGGGAAGAGATGAGATCCTTTGACAGGCAGTTCTTTTAGTCAGCCTCTAGAAATGAGAGGGAGCCTAAATCCAAGCAGAGAGTGGAAAGGCAGTGCAGTAAGGTAAGCAGTACTGGGTGCCTCAGGTGGATGGGGGGAGATCCTAAGATGGCGGATGCTGCTGCAAGCAAACGTGTTTCGCTCAGGAGTTGAAAACCCTGCTTGGATTTCAGCAGGGAGGATTTCCAGCTCTAAAGTTGAGCCTCCCAGGGTTCATCTTTCCAGACATCCTGCCCTACTTCCTTGGAACTCCCTTCACTTAATCACTTGATGACTGCAACCAGGAATGCCGGGATTGCAGTTGTTGAGTGACGGTGTTGCACTTCACCATTTTGTTCAACGATCAAGATTTAGGACTTAACTGTGGTCCTACTACCATCGAAAACTCCCTGTATGTATCGACATGCCTGTATGTTTCTCCGTGAAAACGATTTGAGTTGGTTTAAGAAAAGCATTGGTATGTGCAGATGGGAAATCAATTTTACAAATGGTTTAACTTAATTTACAGTCAACTATATCTCGATATATATCTTTTTGCCCCAGTCCTGCTTTTTGAGATGGGGATGGGGCAGTGAGTATGACTTTTGACCAACCAAGAAGTGATAAAAGTAAATTATCATGAGCAGAACCGCCCCCTATGGAAATAGGCACAATTGATGTGCAAGATGGACTTGTACAAAAGCCCTAATGACCAGGGCTGGCACCTGATAACCAACCAGAAACCGTTAGTCCACAAGGATTCCCAAACTCTACTTTTCTGATGAAGTGCAATCCTTCCATTCATGAAAAATAAAACCCAGCTATTCAGGCTTGCTGTGGTTGAGTCAAAGCCTGTTCTTCCCCAGCCAGACTCCCATAGCCTCCAGGCACTGTAAACTACCATGGCATCACTTGGGCAGATGAGAACAGAAAGCTACAGCTGTGTAATTCATCCCATGCAAATCGAAATCTGGTGCCAGAAGCTTATTAGACATTAAATAGTTAGTCAATTCCTAAATTATTTCACAATCCAGGGATCTAGAGCTAGACCTGTCCCTTTTTTACAAACACTGAGTAGAGCTGTTCTTGGAGGAAGAAGTTACAATCACACTTGGCGCATTATATGACCTGTTCCATCCTATCTCATACTAGTGGTGTAGTTAGTTGTTATCCTATGGGATTCAAACCTTTACTTGGAATTGAATTCATTTACATGATTATTTTTCAGGAGCTATCCAGGTCCTGGCCCTCTTTAGTTGTCAGAAGGGATATATAGAATCTATGAGAATGGCATCTGTAATCCACCTTTACATAAGCTCTAAAAGTGGAAAGCAATGGATGTTACAATAGAGGGCTTAAATTCTATAGAATAACATCTGACTACCTATATCTAATAAGATCAAAATAGGACAAATCCAGTCATATTGTACCAATCTAACTGAAAGCACCACACAGGATATGTATCATGTAAAAATATAAAAATATCCCCTCTGCTCCAAAGAGAAAGTATAGACATCATGTAAAATCCTATACATGGAGCATGACAGTGTAAAATTTGTTAAGAATTATTGGATTTTAAATTAATGTTTTCTTTTGCAGGGCCAAAAAGAGTTCTTAGATCAGTTTTTAAATAAGATAAGGATATAAGGAGAGCTAAAAGTAGATAGAGGTGTTAAATGTTTACTTAACTCTGTTATTTACACCCAATCATGAACATGATAAAATCTCAGTAACAAGTTCAGAATTGTTGTCAGATATCAGCCCTGCTCTGTTACTTCTTTTCCATCTAGAGAGGTATTTAGGTCTTTTAAATGTATATATGAAAGAGGCAAACAGATTCAAAGCACCTGTTTTCCCAGAAAATCTTGGCTATGAGGTAATTGAAACATTGCAAACTTAGCCACTGCTGCTAATTACACTGATACACTGATGTCAAGTAGCTCCTAGGATTTTGCAGGGGAAGAGATGGGGATTGTTCAGGAATTTAATTCATTAATTAATTTGCTATTCATTTATTTAGGAATAAAAAAAACCAAAAAAACAAATTCCCAGTAGAAATCATCTAATTATGGAATGTTAAACTTTGGGAATTTGCCTTCTAAAGTAGTGTGAAGAACTAGACGTCCATAATGCTGAGCTTCAAGAAATGTTATTAGAATGTTGATCAACCACCAAATCCATCATTCAACTAATTTTCAGCAAAAGCCAAATTAACCAGAGATCTTCAGCTCTTAAATCAGAATATTTGAGAGGGAAAGAGGAGGAGACAGGAAAAGAAGAATCATAAATTGAATTTCAAGAGGAATGTCTAGCAGTGATTGAAAAGGAAGAAGGTGCAGTAGGTGGCATTGTGGAGCCTAAAGAACAACAAGAACTGAGATCTACTGGAGCAGTAAACCCTTCTTGTATAAATATGGAAGAGAAAAAATTGATTACAATTAATATAAATGGACTTAATTCAGCTATTAAAAAGAAAACACTTCATAAATTAGAGAAATTAAAATTTGATATAATTTGCCTACAAGAAGTACATATTAAATAGCAACATGAACAAATATTGTTACAGCCAAAACTAGCGAAAATATTTACTGTGTTGACATAATACAAGGAAAGAGGAGTGGTTTTATATATTAAAAATTCAATTCCATCGAAACAAATTGATACATATGATGATGGAAGAATTTTGATGGTGGAAATTATGGACAATAATATGAAAATACTTTTGATAGCAATTTATGCTCCAAATGACAATGAAGAAGAATTTTATAAAAAATTACACATGAAAATATTTGAATTGGACTTTGTTGATATCTGCATGATGGGAAACTTTAATGGAATAGTAGATGAGAAATTGGACTATAAAACACACAAAACAATAAAGCAAAGTAAAAAGACTCTTCAAAAATCCTTTTTTAAAATGATAGATGAAAAAGACTTAAAAGATCCATGGAAAGAAAGAAATGCAAAAAATAAACAATATACTTTCTACTCAAATAGACACTCCTCATGGTCTAGAATAGATATGATGGATGTCAACAGAATTGATCTTTAATATACAGGAAATTGATATAGAAACAAATACTTGGACAGACCACAATCCAGTGACAATTAAATGGAAAGGACAAAGGAGAAGATCTAGATGGACTTTAAACAATACTATATTAAAAGAAAAGGACTTTATACAGAAAATGGAGAAAGAATTGGCTTTCTTTTTCAAAGAAAAAAGAAAAGAGGACACATCAATGCAGAATCTTTGGGATATAATGAAGGCCTACGCTAGAGACTTGATAATAGATTATACAGGGAAAAGAAACATTAAGAAAAGACAAGCTTTTAAAACATTAAAGGATGATTACAAGAAACTTGAAAAAGACCTACAGAAATTTCCACAAAAAAGGACATTAAATTAAAAATGGACACAATTAAACATAAAATGGGGTTAATGGAAAAGGAGGAATTAGCACAAAAAATTAGAGATGCTAAACAGAATTACTTTGAAGATACAAATAAACCAGGTAGATGGTTAGCGTATAAACTGAAAAAAGAGAGAGAATCAAGAAAAATAATGCAACTAATAGATGATGAAGGGCAAATTTGCCATGGAAATAGAGAAAAGAAAAAGATTATACAAGATTTCTATGGAAAACTGTATGAACAAGAGAATATAGACGAGGGAAGAGTTAAACAATAATTGCAGAAAGTGAATTTACCCCAGATATCTAAAGAAATTGAAGTGATACTAGAAGGGAATATAACTATGATGGAGTTAACTGAAGCACTTAAAAAACAAAATAATGGAAAGGCTCCAGGTCTGGATGGACTGCCAGTGGAATTATATAAGACATTACAGGAATTGTTGTGTCTTCCATTGCTAGAAGTTATGAATGAAGTCATGTTAAAGATGAGGTTACCCAAATCATGGTCGGAAGCATGTATTACACTTGTGCCAAAGGAGGGAGCCGACTCACAACAAATTAAGAACTATAGACCTATCTCTGCTAAATTCAGACTATAAAATCATTGCTTCAATATTGGCGGAAAGACTTAAAAGATACTTAAATAACTTTATTCATCCTGATCAAAATGGATTTCTCCCAAAGAGACAAATTAAAGATAACATGAGAATAATTCTGGACACTTTGGAATATTACGAGGCACATCCTGAAAAACAAGTGGCCTTGATATTTCTAGATACACAGAAAGCCTTTGATAATGTGAATTGGCAATTTATGTTATTACAGTTGGAGCAAATGAGCTTCGGTAAGAAATTTATTCAAGCCATAAAAGCTATATATCATAAACAAACAGCAAAGGTAGTGGTAAATGGGGAACTGACAGATTCTATTGATATAAGGAAAGGAACAAGACAAGGATGCCCACTGTCACCTCTGTTGTTTGTGCTAACATTAGAAGCCCTAAATAGAAATATTAGCGAAGAAAAAAATATAAAAGGAATGAAAATTAAAAAGGAAGAATGCAAACTGTTAAGTAATTAAGCTCCCCGTTAGGAGAGCGAGTGTGCACAGAAGCGTAATGAGAGTGGTATGGACGAACACGCACAAACCAGCACACAGGGACACTGAATAGTATAAAATATAGTAGTTTACTATGTGGAAATATAGAGGTATTCAGAGTTCAGTTTACAGTCCAAGTCATACGCGGTTCAGTCAGTCAGTTATCAAATAGTCAGTTTAGCACACAAAGTAGCTAACAGTAGCAAGACTCAGTAACTCACGAGCAGTATCAAAGAGTATCCACGATCAGCATCTAACAAACAGAGAGCTAACAGTCATTCTGGCTCCCTCTTATGGCTGCTTGAGGTAACAGCAACCCAATCACATCTCTCTATCATTTAAAGTAACAGATACATTTGTTACAATCATGGCTTATATATATTGCCAAGCCAAGCCTAGGATTACATCCCTAACACAAACAACAAGCATTCGCAGATGACCTGGTTTTCATTTTAGAGGATCCATCAAAATTGATAGAAAAAAATAGAGGAATACGGAAAAGTAGCAGGCCTGAAAATAAACAAAGACAAAACAAAGATTTTGACAAAGAATATGTTAGTGAGACAAAAGGAAGAATTGGCGGAAGCTCTGAAGATACAGGTCACGAATAAAGTTAAGTACTTGGGGATATATTTGACAGCAAGATGCAGTACACTTAAAGAGAATAATTATCATAAATTTAAACAACAGATTGTGACAGACCTGGCGAAATGGGAAAACTTACAGTTATCACTAATAGGGAAAATATCAACAATCAAGATGAAGGTATTACCTAGGATTTTATACTTGTTCCAGACAATTCCAATTAGATTAGGGAAAGACTACTTTGATGATTTAAATAAAATAGTATTGAAGTATATTTGGCAGGGAAAGAAAGTCAGAATAAAATTAAAACTGTTGCAAGATGCTAGAACAAGAGGAGGATTTGGCCTGCCAAATTGGGAGTTATACTACCAGGCAACAAGCTTGATGTGGATTAAGGAATGGATAACGCTAAGAAATTCCAGATTATTAACATTAGAAGGACATGATTTGTTGTTGGGATGGCATGCTTTCCTATGTTACAAGGGAACTAAAATACAGGGGTATTTCAGAAGACATTATATGTGTGAGGCTTTGTTATTAAAGCGGGAGAAGATTAAAAGGCATCATTATTTAAAAATGCCAGTCTGGTTATCAACTATTGAAGCTTTTTCATATCCAATAACATATAAAAAGGAACAAACAGATATGGTGAAATATTGAATGCAAAGGGAAACTTAAATCTATGCAAGAACTGGAAGAACAAGGTATAAGGATGAATTGGTTTTCATATGTGCAAATACATTCTAGATACGATAAAGATGTTAAAATAGAAGGCTTTTATGACAAATTGACTGATTTAGATAAAATCCTGATAGGCACTGGTGAAAAGATGATTAAAAAACTATATGGATACTTACTAGAGGTTAAGCTAGAGGAAGAACAAGTTAAAGAAACAATGATTGCTTGTGGGGAAAATTTTGGACATGGGATTGATTTAGAGAAATGGCAAAAATTGTGGTCTCGAAATTATAAAATGACAATGTCAACAGCATATAAAGAAAATTTGTGTAAGATTGAATTGAATTGAATTTATTCAATTTATAGACCGCCCCCTCTCCCCGAAGGGACTCGGGGCGGTGTACGGACAGCAGCTAAAAACCATGTACAAAATAAATAATCTTAAATACCCCTAAAAACAGATTAAATGTTAGGCTGTACAATAATAAAAATTAAAAAGCAACCTAAAAAGCCTACCCCTAAAAATTTAAAATACAGGCTAGAAAGATTAAAGATTAAAGCTACGGTTAGGCCAGGCCAGCTAAGTGGAACAGGTGAGTCTTAAGTTTCTTGCGGAAGGAGCGGAGATCGGTGGTTATTCTGATGTCGGGGGGGAGGTCATTCCAGAGGGTTGGGCCCATCACAGAGAAGGCCCTACTCCTGGGCGTCGCCCGCTGGCACTGCCTAGTGGACGGCACCCGGAGGAGTCCCTCTCTGTGAGAGCGAATCGGCCGCAGGGATGTATGGGGTAGGATGCAATCCCGCAGATACCTAGGTCCTGTGCCATGGAGCGCTTTAAAGATGATAGTCAACACCTTGAAACGCACCCGAAAAGCCACAGGTAGCCAGTGCAGCCCGCGCAGGAGAGGTGTTACATGGGAGTACCTAGTACCTCCCATGATTGCCCGCAGGGCCGCATTCTGGACCAGCTGCAGCCTTCGGGTGCATCGCAAGGGAAGCCCCATGTAGAGAGCATTGCAATAGTCCAGTCGGTACGATTGCAATGCTCTCTACATGGGGCTTCCCTTGAGATGCACCCGAAGGCTGCAGCTGGTCCAGAATGCGCGGGCAATCATGGGAGGTACTATGATTGTTGTTTTACAGGTGGCACTTACCCCCAACGAGAATAGCAAGAATGTTCAAGAATAAATCCGAAAAATGTTGGAAATGTCATCAGATACCAGGTTCATATTACCATATGTGGTGGACATGTGCAGAAGCTAAAAGATACTGGACTAAAATTCACACATGGTTGGAAAAAATGACAGAAAAACATATAGATTTTAAACCAGAGATATTTTTATTGGGGATTTTGCCAGAAATATATAGTAGAAAATTGAAATATTTGATTGTAAATGTGTTAACAGCGGCTAGAATTGTATTTGCAAAAAATTGGAAAAATGAGAAAATACCAACGCAGGAGGAAGTTATTCAGAAAGTAATGGAATGTGCCGAAATGAGCAAATTGACATTTGAAATTGAGAACAAGAAGATAACTAATTTTATAAGATATGGGGCTTATTTTATCAATGGTTAGACAAAAAAATATGGAAATGAAAGATGCTAGAGAATTTTACAATACAAGGATAATGGAACATAATATAAAGATGTACTACTACTATTGGATGGATTTAGAATGATGTAATGAAATGCCATAATATAAATTTATTCAAAATTTAGAATATCTTGCATAAAATGAAGTAATAATAGTTATAGTCAAATAAATAATTAACAATGATAATAATTGTATACATGTATAATAGATTGATAATATGAGATTCTATATAAATTGTAAGTGAAGATTATGGAGAGGATGCACAAAAATTTTGTAACCAATCGATACACTGTATGTAACTGGAAGATGGTGTTATGTTTTATGTTTGTTGTGCTTGTTTATTAAAAATTAAAAGAAAATTCTTTTTAAAAAATCAGCATAAATAGTACAGCTCCATAAAAAGGAGATATATATTTTTTGGTAATCCCTTTTCATTTTCCATCCATCATCACAGGTTTAATATTGTCATCAAGTCCTAGCTATGCATTACACATACAGGGAAACGAAAATAGAATGCTGCATGCAGACTTGACAGAAGAGCCGCTATTTAAAACTGAAATAGCTGTTGTATTGAGGCTAGAGCAATTCTGACAAGTTATCTTCCAGGCATCTTCCTGAAACATTGCAATTGTTATTTCTTGCTGTAAAAATTAACCGTAGTATGCTTGTGAACAATGACATACTTGTCCCTCCAAGAAATCTTTCTGAATTCGTTTGATTGGTACTTACAGTTAGTATTGCATGGATCAACACTAATAGGTATCCCTTTATCCTCAGAAAGGACCTTCAGAAGGGTCGGACCGAGTGAAGAAAGGTGGATCCTACATGTGCCATAAGGTAATGATAAAAAAGCCTTCTATATTATTGGTCTAATGATCGTAATCTGCAGTTTTCTTTAGTGTATCCAGTAAAAGTTAATAAAAAATAAATTGTAAATATTTGAAGACAGGAGCCTATTGGAAGTGGTACGTCAAATAGAAATAACTTGATGAATAAGCAAGCTCTAGTGGGAGTTTATTTGAGTTGAGATAAAATGCCAATTGTCTTCTAATTTTAGCTTGACGGCAATTTAGCTGTCCCGTCTTCTTAAGACAACAATGAGCTTGACAATCTTCTTTTTGCTCCAGCAATCAATCTCTAAAACTGCCAACTTGTGAGTTTTTAGAGTTTTTAAAGAATATCAAAGTGCCTTTTTGAGGCAAAGAAAAACCATTATGGCCATCAAAGGTATAACGAACATTGGGCCAACAAGCTAATCTTCATGGGGAGCTCTAGGGTTGCAGACTGATTTTTCATCTAGTTGTGTGGGCTTTCCATTACTCAGCCCAAGGATTCTAAGATGATTTACAGAATCATTAATATATAAAAAGATACAGGTAGATACTGCAAGATCAGTATAATTGAATGGAAGGTCAGTGGTCCCTGATTTGGGTCATAGCTAACAATATGTTAAAATTTATTTAACCTAAGAGGAAATGAAGAAGACAAACTCTTCTTTTGTTTTCCTATTTGTTATTATTTATTTAGTACTACTCCTCCAATTTTCCCCCACAATACCCCTATGGAATTGGGGGGGGGGGATAGAAAAATGGTGAGTGCTCCAAAATCATTCCAGTGAGTTTCTATGGCTGAGAATCAATTTGGCTCTTCGCATCCCTATTATGTTTAATTACAAACAATTAGAATAATAGGATCTCAGGCAACTGATGTAGAAATTTTTAGAGTTTTGCTAGCCATATTGAATGGGGGTGAAGATCCTTTTAGCAGGGGCTCCGAAATCGAGGCCCCAAAGATACACATTTAGTAGCCACAAGGCTTCCACAAGCATTTTGCTTGTATGCTTGTTGTGTTAGATTTAGAAGGATGTCCACTTATACTCTGGGCAATTTACAAAATTAAAAAGGGGAGAAAGCAAAAAAGAAAACCAAGAATATACATGCTTAGATAAAAATAACCCCCAAATTAGCAAAACAAAACAAAACAAAAACCATGCTATAAGAAATTTGTCAACAAACTGCCTTATTCCAAATCTAGACATAAAACCATGTTTTAAAATCTTGCATGACTCTAATGGGGCGAGAGGCAAATGAATTTCCGGACAATATGTTTAATTGAATGAACCTGAAGTATCTCACTCTGATCTTATTGGATAGGCTGGAATCATGGGAGACAGGCGGTCCCTCAGATAACTAGGCTCTTTGCCACGAAGGGTTTATAGACGACAACCAGCAATTGTTGGTTCCAGAGCGTCTACATGGATAGTCTGGTAGTACATGTTTAGATCAGATCAGATTAACAAAGTTGGAAGGGATCTTTTAGGTCATCGTGTCCAACCCCCCCCCCCCCCCGCTCAAGCAGGAGACCCTACCCCATTTTTGACAAATGGCAGTTTAATCTCTTCTTGAAAGCCTCCAGTGATGAAGCTCCCACAACTTCCGAAGGCAAGCTGTTCCATTGGTTGATTGTTTTCATTGACAGAAAGTTCCTCCTTATTTCTAGGTTGAATCTCTCCTTGGTCAGTTTCCATCCATTATTCCTTATCTGACCTTCAGGTGCTTTTGAAAATAACTTTACCCTCTTCTTTCTGTGGCAGCCCCTGGAACACTGCTATCATGTCTCCACTGGTCTTTCTCTTCACTAGATTAGTCGTGCACAGTTCCTGTAACTGTTCTTCATATGTTTTAGTCTCCAGTCCCCTAATCATCCTGGTTGTTCTCCTCTACACTTTTGTTGTACATGTTATAGTAGTCCAGTTCTGAGATGACGAGGGCATCTGAAGGACCCTCCCCCCCACCAGTCCAGGAAGCAGCACAACTTGACCATAGGATGAACTATATACAAAGGTCACCTTACCACAGCTGCCATCTGTCCCTTTAGCAGTTCCTGCCAAATTGTGATTTTTAAAATGACACAAAGGAAAATGAATCATGAACATGATAAGCAATTATTTTAATTGTATTTAATTACATTAAATTGTTTTTAGTTTAAAATGATACATTTCTTTAAAATACAATTCAAATGTAGTTCAGTCCTGGCTTTGCCTTTTTCTTTGTCTTGCTCATTTCTTGGCTGCAGCCTCACACCTCCCTCAGAGGTCACTCACATCTCCCAGGGTGTACAGAAGGGAAAGAATTGTACTGAAGGAAGTACTTCTTATAGTGTATTTTTCAGCATATGGAAAGTCATGAAAGTGCTGCCTAAAAAGAGAACATCTGGAAAATTGAGGATGAATCCATTTTGAAAATATTGACTCTTAGCAGTCAGTAACTGATTTAAAACAAGACCTAAGCAAATTTTATAAATGGGAAGGTATCCATGTGCCTATGCACTCATTTGGCTAATTCCCAATGCAATGAATGCCAAGGTTTTTTTTAAAAAAATCCTGTGCAAAGCAAAATAACGTTTAATTTATTCTAATTAAAAAGAAAGTACTTTTTCTTCTGTAATGTTTTAAAAAAATCTTATTTAATGAACATTGAAAAATCTTTCTGTGTAACATAGCTGCCATTTTCTTTTGTGACATCAAATATTCTACATGATCTTATTTGGAGGTGAAACTAATATCATACGTTAATTAGCAGATCTGATTAAATTAACAGGATAAAAGTTTTCTGTAGAGATAAGTATTATGGCCCATTTTAGTCTACTGGATAAGTTTTAGTATACAGGATAAGTTTTCTTTATTAAGGCTGCTAAAAATTCCTGCTACTTTCAAACTTGAGAGCATAGTTAAATATAACATAATGTTTATGAAAAATTGTTTCATAAAATCT
Source organism: Natrix helvetica (assembly GCF_964273705.1). Classification (NCBI taxonomy): domain Eukaryota; kingdom Metazoa; phylum Chordata; class Lepidosauria; order Squamata; family Natricidae; genus Natrix; species Natrix helvetica. The sequence continues at coordinate 322,232,539 of NC_138548.1, forward strand.
CTGTCGATCTTGAGTGTATAGACATAATAAAGCTAAATACAAATTGAAGATAGTAAAACTTTCTTATCTTCCATTACAATTATGTGAAGCACTTTTCCTTAAATATAAAAAACGAAAATCGTAATGAATCGTTTCCCTCATTTTTTTAGTTGTATTAAGTTCCTGCAACTTGATTTTTTTGCTATATTATTTTATCAGAAAAGCACAAATGCATACATTTTGTTAGATTTTTTTTAAAAAAACCTGGATTTTGATCATATTCTAATTTATTTTGTATGACACTTTAAGAACAATTGATGAGAGATAAAGTAACTTCTAGATTTAGAGTTATTAAATGCTGGCTTATTTTTGTTATTTTTCCTGCCAGCGAATGCTTATTGTGAAAATAGAATCTGAACCAGTCAAACTGTGACAAAGTATTATTTAAGGAAACATTTATACTGAGAAAATCATGTTGTGCTATACAAATATATGTATTTCATGTTTGCATAAAAATGTTCTGCTTAAGAGAAGCAGGCATCATACAAACCCAATATTCCTTTTTGTCTGAGGTTTCTTATATTTTTGCTAATCCCAAATGTGCAGAGCATTCAAAATTTTCTCTTGAGAATTGAAAAAGAAACCCAAATGTATGATATGCAAAATTATATATATTTAAAGCTATTATTTTCTTTATGTTTATGTGACATAAGACTTATTAAATTATTTTATTAGGAGAAATATCAAGTATAAACATAGGTTTTCTTTATTAAAATGATGTTTAGAAAGATACTATTACACAGAACATATATAAAGATTTTTTTTTGCTGATTGTGCTCATTATTTGTAACTCCACTGTAGTAGAGAAATGTATCATTAAAAAATTAACAAAAATAGCTTATGGTTTATTACTGGCAAATTTCTGGCAAGCCATAACAAAAACCTTAAATTTCTTTGGGGGGAAAATTGCACAAGAAGGTATACTATGTGAAGCTTTAATATTGAACTTGTGAAAATTAAAAAAAAAGTATATTCAGTGTAGGATAGTACAGCACTTTTTAGATAAAATTAAAATATGAATTTTACTATGTAAAGTAGTAAATAATAAGTAATAAAAGTTTAGATTAAAATAGATTGGTGTTTGCTACCACTTTATGTTCCTAGACAATATTCAATCAGATTTTTTTTAACACTGCAAACAGTAGTTCTTTTATTCCCCCACCACCACCACACCACACCAGGAAAAATTCCTGGCAAAACACGTCTGAAAATATACAGCGAGTCCCTATAAAAAACTGCTGTTTAGAGAAGCAGTGGTTCCATGTGATTCATTTAGCCCAATAGCCCCAGGATTATGATTAACATGGAGATTGGAGGCCTTAAGAATAGAGTCAGAATGCATTTTTCTCCATCATTCATTTTTCATCTCAATGTATCACCACAAATATTCCATCTGGCGTAGACACTGTGACACTCCACTGTGACAAGACACTGAAATCACTATGGCAACAAAGATGACCTTATTTTGCCTACAGCTGCAATTCTCGAATGATAAAGTGGTTTCTTTTCTATCATGGAATAAAATTAAAGAGGTGTTAAAAAGTGAGGAGGAAGTTAAAAAAAAATTAACCTGTATCTTCCAACTGGTAAGAATCAAATTATCTTTGGGTGACACTTGTTTCTGTCATGATGGGAAGCACCTGTTTAGTGAAGTCTAGATAGAAAATGACTCCCTTCAATGACTAATAGCCTTCCTGGCAGCTGTTGCATTGCCATCTTGGCAAAGCTGTTATGATATGTTTCATCCATGGGAACTCTTGTGGTAATCCGCTCATTCTCCTTCCTAGTCCTATTGCTATAGATATCGATGTGCAGCCCGAAGCCAAAATACGCCTGACAGCTCAGCTTCCAATCTGGGGTTCCGCTGTGCTGCTGACAGTCTGCCAGACTACTTAAAGTGACAAAGCTTGACAGCCCTGGAGGACAGAGAGAATCTCACCAGGCTTTGCGAAAACGGATGCAGCTCAAAGATTCTACATTTGTCGTGCCAAACTCGAAGACACTAAAAATTCTGAATCTTTCAGCCAGCAGCTTTTGTTTTCTTTGATCCCTGGTTGGTGAAGAACCTAGGTTGCATTTTCATTTAATGTGCGTAACGCGAAATACACTTGATCATTGAGTTGCTTTAAATTTAAGAACTAAATCATATCAGGCATGGTTTTGTTTTTTAATAAAAGGCATTACCATTCAAATGATAGATCAATTTACAGAAGTAATTATCTTATATTTATTTTTTTTAAAAAATGCATCTAGTTAAGATGGAATAGCACACAGTGTTTGTGGGGATAAAAAACATCACAGATTACTCTGATCCAAAGAAATTTCAAAGCTGTTTGCAAGTTATTTATGTTATGTTTATCTTACTTTCTTGTTCCATTGGTTTCAGTGGGTCTTAAATCCAATTCACGCTCTTCAAGATTAATAATTTTGAAAATAAGTCATTATCCGTTTTCTGAAATATACTGATGTAATTTATGCTTGGATTAGTATGATTTATTGTTGCTTTTCCTGAAGATTGTTCTTATTTTTGATAATTATTGATTTCTTCAGCAGCTATCACAGAGAAACATTCCTGACCCAAGCCTTTGAAGATAACTTCCTAGGACCTCCTAGGACCCAGTGCCCAAATTTTGGAGGTCACTGTTTCTTGCCCCTCTCCCCACCAAAAGAGTTCCATGGGGCAAATATTTACAGTAAGTGTTGTGTTCAATGTGCAGCTGCACCCTGTGGGCACTGGAATCTATGTGGGGCAGCAAAAGAGCTCTGTCTTCACGAAAATAAGGTTTTTATTAGATGGTCCCCAGTTTGTCCTTTTAATCAGATTACAGGGCCCAAGCAGTATTGGAACGTGTAGGGAACTCCACTCCTACCAGGAATAATAGAAAATAAACAATGTTTATTTAACATAGAATAAGCCTGTGGGAGGACAGGCTGCCTGCAAAATAGCCAGCATCTGGGCTGTGGTGCCTTGCCCCTTTAAGATCTCTTGCTAAGTAGCCCAGCAATTTGTGGCTATGAAAGCTGAGTAGAAAGGCAGCTAGGTGTGGCAATGTTTTTGACATGAAAGGGACACTGGTTTGTATTTGGGAGATTGCAAAAGTCTGAAGCAGCCTAAGGCAAATAGAAGAGTTATTGTTTGCCAGAAGTAGGAGTCACAAAGAGAAGTAGGGGAAGAACTTGAGTTGTGTAGAATTGGGAAGAGTGGTAGAGTAAACAGTGAACACTAGCTTTTTTGAGTGCTTGTCTGTATGTTGCCTAGAGACCAGTAATGGTTGTGTTGGCTCTCTGAGGTTTTGGAGCCCACTGATTTGGATATATGTAAAAGAACCTGTGACAAATTTCTTGGGGGATAAGATAGTTGTACCAAGTATTAGGAGGCTAGACAGGTATCTAAAAGGGAAGGAAAGGGAAGGAAGGTACCCCATTAAGGACAGCAGTCCTGATGTGCCTGCCTTATACCTGCCATCTTGATTTGACTAGTTCCAAGAGTCTTTTGAGGTTCTGGAGCTAAATCCAGGCCCAATCAGGAAGTACACTCTTCAAGCCTTTGCTTCTCTGAGAAATTCCATTGAACAACCTCTGGGGACAAAGTACCTTCTAACTCCTTGTCACTGAATGCCATCTTGTCTCACATTGGAAGAGGACAATTATTTTAGAATCCTCCCTGGAGCAGGCACCTCATTCTACTACAACAGAAACTTTCACCAAGTGATGTAAGGAAAAATGTATTTTTCCTTAAATGGCACCATTTAACTATATGATTCTGTATGTAAAGAACCTGAGGGTTATAGATGGAAGCAGCTGCCAATATCTTTTCAGGGAATTACTACGACAATCCTGAGATAAATCATCTGTATAATGCAAATATGGAAAATGTGCATAAAGGCATCTCAGGTTATATTTTTTGTACAGTGTTATGACAAAGTATGCTGTTATTTCTTTTCAGCAGACCTTTGCAGAGCTGTGGGAGGTATCTAATAAAACTTTGGAACTCCTTGGCTAAGTGTGGTTACTTAAAGGCATATATAAAACATTGGGATGACAAAATGAAGCAAGAAGTATGTATAGTAAATAATGTGATGCAGCCCAAATCCTGGCTTACTGTCTTCAAAGCTTTTAGCAAGTGCTGTTTTCAAAAAAAGTTCTCCACTTACTTGAGAACAAAATCAGGGTGGTTTCTTAACATATTTAAAATAGAATAACAGAGTTGGAAGGAACCTTGGAGGTCATCTAGTCCAACCCCTTGCTTGAACCTATACCATTTCAGAAAAGTGACTTCCAGTCTCTTCTTGAAAGCCTCCAGCGATGGAGCACCCACAACTTGTGAAGGCGAGCTATTCCACTGGTTAGTTGTTCTCGCTGTTAGGAAATTTCTCCTTAGTTCTAGGTTTCTTCTGTCCTTGATTCGTTTCTATCCATTGGTTCTTGTTCTGCCTTCAGGTGCTTTGGAAAATAGTTTGCCCCCCTTATCTTTGACTAGGACTAGGAGCACAAGCTAGAAACAGGTAGACAATCAAGGAGCCATAAGTACCCTTTCCCTAGGGAAAGTCATCTATATAATACTTTCATGAGATACAACTTTTGAACTTACGGTATTTTTCGGAGTATAAGACACCTTTTTCCCTAAAAAAAAAGAGGCTGAAAATCTAGGTGTGTTTTATACATTGAATACAGCATTTTTTGCCTCCTGAAACTCCACCCCCTTCACCGAAATGGCTGTGCATAGCTTTTAGAAGGCTTTCAGAGAGCTCCTGGGGGCAGAAATGAGGGGAAAACAGCCCATTTTCCCCCCCAGACCCAGGAGCACTCTATAAGCTTCCTAAAGGCTATCCATGCCTTTTGTGACAAAAAAACAGGCCCGTTTTTGTTCATTTTTGCCCCACCCCCCACCCTCCCAGTAGCACTCTACAAACCACCTAAGGGCTATTCTTTTTTTGAAGAAAAAAACCGGCCCGTTTTTGTAAAAAACGGGTCGTTTTGGGGAAGTTTGCAGAGTGCAAAAACTTTTTTTAAGATTTTCCTCTCCAGAACCTTGCTGCATCTTATACTCCGAAAAATATGGTAACTTTTTAAAAAGCTGTCTCCAGATGCTATAAGTGATGCATTTCAGGTTGTAGCATTTTTCTACACCACAATACAAAAAGTATTTTGGGCTGGAAGAAAATGAGTACTAGAAAACACTAATATTCTGAACCTAGTTCAAATACATCTGTATTTGTCTCATACCTTTGATAGCTAAAGAGTTCAGATATCAAAAGGAAAATTGTGCTCCAAGTATCTTTGGAAGATAGTACAAATCACCAATTGACAAGTTATCTTTTCTTTATTTCCAGGGAATTTTTCATTCTATACAATTTAGCAAGTGTACTTATTTTCCGAATTTCTCCCTTAACATTTGGGGGAGCAGTTTGGTGTATAGGTAGTTCTCATAATGGCACCTGAGATCGGAATTTCAATTGCTAAGCAATATGAGTGCATGACATACGATTACTTTACTTGGCAACTAGCAGTGGTTCTTGCTATGATATCTCCATGAACATATGGGTCATTAAGTGGAAGAGACAGGAGTCCCAGGCAAGGAACCTACTGGCGGAGGCAGGGGGCTAGATGCCACAGGAGAGTGAGTCCTACACTGTGATGTTAGAGAGTATAAGTGGCACTAAGGTTCATGGGCAGTGATAGCAGGGCAATCAAGTGTGGGCTGACCCCAGTGATGCTGGGACAGCCAGAATTTTTAGGACTAGTCATAACTGTCTTTTTTTACATTGCCATTATGATTTTAAGCAGTTCTGAACAAATGGACATAACCCATTTGAGCTAATGACTGCTCCACTCACTCAACTGCAAATTCTCCCTCCCTGTTTTCTCACAGAACACAAGTGATCCTTCAACATACACTCAGGTGCTTATCCCTGTTTTGCTTTTATAATTGAAAACCAGGTATGGTGCAATGCTCTTCAGGCTGTCTTAAAGTCCCAGGGAAGAAAACAAAGGGAAGGAAAAGCTCACACTGGCCCTGCAAAGCTTTGCAAAACTGACTTGAATATAAGAAACTTAAATGAAGCCTCTTGTGGGCAGATTCATAGAGCCATTCCTGAATGTGGATCATTTTTGATTCTGGAATTTCAAGTTAGAAATGAATGTGAGTGGATGTTTATACTATTCTTCTAGTAGATTTTTGCTAAATTCTAGTGAAAAGCAGAACTACCGTGTTTCTCTGAAAATACAACATGTCCTTATAATGCAGCCATGCCACATTTTTCTGGTGGGCAAAAATATAACCCCTCCCCGTGTATAAGCCCCCTGGACAACCCCCCACCTCCAGTCAGGCAGAGCGCCGCTCACCAACCTAGAAGGTGCCAAGCTGAGGTAACCTGGGGGGAGGCAAAGGTTATCTTGTTGCTTGGCGCCTTCAAAATACAGCTAGGTTGGTGAGCAGTGCTGTGCCCAGCTGAAGAAGTGGGTTGCCGGGCGACTGCTCTCTTGCGAGTGGGCGATACCCCTGGGTCAGTGACTGGCACTGTGCCTGGCTGCAAAGGGGGTTTGCCTGGTGGCTGCTCATGAGAGTGGTCGCTTCAGGGCTGTTGTGTTGCGCTGCTGTGACAGCGCAACACAGCCATTCGCCCATGAGGCTGTGCCCGGCTCTTTGGGAGCCCGCTCGCAAGAGAGCAGCCACCCGGCAACCCCAAAACAATAAACCCTCCCCTCATAATAAGGCCCAAGCCATATTTTGTGGGTAAAAAGAAAATAAGACCCTGTCGTATTTTGGGGGAAACACGGTACTTAAAGCTTTCTAATTATCTGAATTAAACATCTGTCTGGAATAACAACTGCCCCACTGAAGACTTCTCATTTAATTATGTAGTGAACTCCCTGTTTTTAATTCATCAAAATGAAGTACCAATCTTAATGTTTCCACACTGAAAAATATGGACAGCACTCTAACTACTTGGCCTTTGGAGAGAGGTCCATTAGAATATCTGTGTAATTTGTGTAATTCTTAACCACTTGCTTATCCAAACATCATCGAAAAGTTTTGTCAGTCCAGCTGGGAACTAAGTAAATTACAACTTCTCCTACAAAATCTGTATTGGTTTATGTCACAAGTAATCAAAATCTTAATGCAAAAAGGGTATTATGCTCTTTGAAGCAGCAATGAGCTTTCATGCTGAATGCCACAGGCTAGTGTTCTTTGTCCTGATTTTTCAACAACAGCTGAGGTTGGCATCTTCAGTTATTATTATAATACATATATTGTGGTGTTTCTTTGCACAATGAAGTTATTATTAAAGCATTCCTCTTCTATCTCATCATATACAGGAAAGGTTTTTTTTTTTTTTGTATCTGAGGCCTGTATCTGAGGTACTAAGCTGTGTGTGAAATAGGAGAAAAAACATAGGCAACTAATGCTGCACATCTACAAGCAAACTAATGTCGACTGAATCCACAGCCCCACTCCCATTTTAGGGTTGAAAAATCATACAGGTTTCAGCATGGGAGTGTGATACACAGTATTGATAGTATAGCATTTCTGCAGGTTTTATCACTACCGAAAGATCAGGTTGGGAACAAATCCCCCTGAAAAAAAAGTCTATGTATGGTAACTAAGAGTCCATACTGATCTGATGGCATATACCATATTTTTCGGAGTATTAGACACTCTGAAGTATAAGAAGCACCTAGCTTTGGGGGAGGAAAACGGGGGGGGGGGAGCTGAAAATGCCGGCTTCCTGGTGATTTTGCTATTTAATCTTCCATCCATATGTGACAAAATGTTCAAGTTTTTTCAGAAAATTGAATGAATCTCTTCAGTAGGGCTGAAGTTCGAATATATTCAACAGTTCTGAATACATTGCTTTCCAGTCCAACTACGCATCTGTAAATCCCAACACAGCTAATCTCATGATGGTACACTTGACCATTGCAATTGCATTGTAGTGTACAATATTGGTAAAATATTAATTAGATCATGCTACAGCTTGATGAGATAATTGATTTATCTTAAAGATAACTTCAGGATAATAAATTAGTTGCTGATCTCCTGCACAAATTTATATTTAATCAATCAAAATTGTAAGTAAAGTAAGTAAGTTACTTCCTAAAACTGTTTTCTAGTACTGGAAGCATTTTATTTTATTACTAGCTGCACCCGGCCATGCATTGCTGTGGCCCAGTCTGGTTAAATGGAAAAGAAAGAAAAGAGAAAGCGCAAGTTCCCCGGCAGAGGTGGCCCCTGCATGAAAGTAAGCCACAATGGCCCCTGCAAAAGCCGCCATGAAGGATGCTCCCACAGGCCCTGGCCTGGCCGAGCTGAGGAGAGGAGGAGGAGGTGGCTAGTGGCGGTGAGAGGAGGCGGCCGGCATCCCCTGAGGAGCAGGAGGAGAAGGAGCTGCCCCTGGTGACGCGGATGTGAGGCAGCCCCCGCTGGCCACGGGCCCCATCCAGAGACGCTGTCGCCGCTGCAGTCGCCACCTCATGGGGCACCCAGCGGCTGCCCCAGCCCCTCTGTGCCTCAGGCTGACACCGCCGCCACCCCATCGGAGCCACCTTGGTGAGGCCGTAGCTGGCTCCCTGTGAGGGGGGTGGAGAGTGTGCGCAGCTGGCCGGGCTGAGGAGATGCTCCGCCTCGACCTCCTCTGGGGCTCCACTGGGCTGGGCAGGGGGGCAGCCAGCTTAAGGATGGGAGGAGGCGGCCGAGGGATGGGGCAGGTGCCGCCCCACCGCAGACAGCAAACGCCTGGTGGGAGGGGAGGAGAGAGAGGGGAGGGAGAGGCCGAAAGGCTTAAACTCCCCTTGGTGGAAATGGCGAAGCTCGTCAGAGGAGGGGCGGAAAGGGGAAAGGGTGCAGCCGCAGCCCAGCCACACATATAAAGGGACCATTGGGATCAAGCTGGAGGGAGGCCAAACTGTTCCGAATATACTATACTTAAGAAATGAACGCTACGGTATAGCGTGTGTTGCTTCTACGTCCAGCAGATAGTGCTGGTTTTCAAAAAAGCATGTTTTTACAAAAAAAGCATGTTTTAGCCTGTCACAGGTGTGACATATAATATACGTATATAAAAACATGCGTGTAGTCGAATGCAACGTTGTGTCAACATTTCAAAGCAATCGGTGAAGAACTGTTGAAGATTTGAGATTTTGAACAAACAAACATTACATTTTTATTTATATAGATAGACTAGAGAGCATGGCAGAAAATGCCTTTAACTCACAGATGGAAAAACTGTCTGTACTCAGATGTATCTTCACAACTACTGCTGTGGTCATAATTTTTGCCTCCTTGGCTCAATGGAATATATGAGAAATGAAAGAAACATTTTCAGATATGCAGCACTCCAGTGTCTCGCAAGACACTCCCACTTTGCAATTATGTCCTTTCTTAGAAAGAAGATTGATAAGACGTAAAAACAGATGTCTGTATTGGCAGCTAGTCCATATTTCTGGCTCTTATATATATTTCTGTTCACAAATTCATCATGTGCAAACATCTTTAAGTCCAATCTGCTACCACCTTTCTGAATCCTCTCTTGCACATCGTACGAATTATTAGCAATAAGGGAATCTCAGAAAAAGACCTGAAAAGAGATCTTATTTTGGGAAATGGTCTATTAAAGTTGCTAAAAAAAAGATGGAGCATAGTACCATAGTCCTTCTAACTCAGTGCAGATTTAGTTCCTTGTTTTCCAGGTGCTAAAAAAATTGTTTCACAGAACATTGTATAACAATCTTGCTGTTTCTCCCTCTCTCTTTGCATTTCTGCCAAATTTGTTAGACAATATCACTAATCTTCTTAAACACATTGGTAGAAGCCACGGAGCAATGCCATTTCTACTGCAGGAGCCCCCATGTTTGTAACCATGTTTGTAATGTGATATGCATGATAACAGTAACCTAACAGGAATAGACAATACCCCAGAAGACAAGCTCAGGATCCAAAAAAATCTTGACAGACTTGAACAGTGGGCCCTATCCAGCAACATGAAATTTAATGTGGAAAAAAGCAAGGCTTTTTACATCTAGATAGGATAAACCAAAGGTACAAGTTCAGATAAGGAAAAGCTGGCTCAAAATAGTACCTGCGAGAAGGACCTTGGAGTCTTAAACTTAAACATGAGCCAGCAGTGTACAACAGCAGCCATAATAATAATAATAATAATAAATATTTATTTCTTAGCCGCACCCTCTCCCGAAGGACTCGGGGCGGCGTACAATAAAACATATGAAATAAATATATAGACAAGACATACATATAACAAAGACGTATACCAAGACATGTACAAGGAGGAGGTGGGCTGATGAATAAAAACAATTAAAAACACAATGTTTTAAAAACCCCTAAATAATTGAATACAATTAAAATACACCAAATAAAAAACCCGTCAGGAGCGATATAGTTAGATCAAAGTTGAGCCAGGCCAGCTACTTGGAATAGGTGGGTCTTGAGCTTTACACAAAAGGAGCGGAGGTCAGAGGTATTCCTAATATCCGGGGGGAGGTCATTCCACAGGGCTGGGCCTGCCACAGAGAAGGCTCTACTCCTAGGCGCCGCCCCCCGGCACTGTCTGGTGGACGGCACCTGGAGGAGACCCTCTCTGTGCGAGCGGATTGGTCGCAGGGATGTATGGGGCAGAATACGATACCGCAAGTAACTAGGTCCTGAGCCATGGAGCGCTTTAAAGATCGTTATCAAAACCTTGAAACGCACCCGATAGACCACAGGAAGCCAGTGCAGCTCGCGCAGGAGCGGTGTCACATGGGAGTACCTAGTACTCCCCATAATTACCCGTGCGGCTGCATTCTGGACCAACTGTAGCCTCCGGGTGCATTTCAAGGGAAGCCCCATGTAGAGAGCGTTACAGTAGTCCAAGCGAGACGTCATCAGCGCATGAGTGACTGTGCGTAAGGCGTCCCGGTCCAGTAGGGGGCGCAATTGGCGCACCAGGCGAACCTGGTGGAACGCCCCCCTTGCCACGGCTGTCACATGGTCATCCATGGACAGCCGGGCATCCAGGAGGGATTAATTGGCTGAACCGGGGAGCCAGTACCCACAGCCACTCCGTCTTGGAGGGGTTGAGTTTGAGTCAGTTGTCATCCATCCAGACCCGTACGGCTTCCACACACCGGGACATCACTTCGACGGCCTCGTTGGGGTGGTTCGGGGTGGAAAAGTACAGCTGAGTATCATCAGCGTACAGATAATATCCCACCCCGAAACCACGGATGATCTCACCCAGCGGCGAGAGGACCGACCCCTGTGGTACCCCACAAGTAAGGGGCGTAGGGTCGACCTCTCCTCCCCTGCCAACACACGCTGCGTCCGGCCAGAAAGGTAGGAGCCGAACCACCGCAAAACGGTGCCCCGGACCCCCAACCCCTCCAGCCGGCGCAGCAGGATACCATGGTCGATGGTATCAAAAGCCGCCGAGAGGTCTAATAGGACCAGGATAGAGGAGCAACCTCTATCTCGGGCCCTCCAGAGATCATCCACCAACGCAACCAAGGCCGTCTCCGTGCTGTGACCGGGGCGGAAGCCGGACTGGCGCGGGTCTAGATAATCATTTTCCTCCAGATGTCGTGGAAACTGGTAAGCCACCACACTCTCTACAACCTTCGCCAAAAAGGGAAGGTTGGAGACAGGACGATAATTGGCCAGCTCCAAAGGGTCCAGGGAAGGCTTCTTGAGCAAGCGTCTCACCACCGCCTCTTTCAAGGCGGCCGGGAGAGACCCCTCGCTCAACGAAGTGTTCACTAGGCCCAGGAGCCAGTCTCGTGTAACCTCCCAGGATGCCAGTACAAGCCAGGAGGGGCACGGCTCCAATAAACATGTGGTGGGTCGCAGTCGTCCACGCATTCTGTCCAAATCCTCGATGGCAACCAAGTCAAACTCCTCCCAGGTCGATTCCTCAAGACTCGCCACCGACGTCTCCATTGGACCACTGACAGGGACCCAATCCTTCCGGATTTGAGCGATTTTATCCTGCAGATATTTCCCAAATTCCTCTGCTCTGCCCTGTAGAGGGGCCTCCCGCGGCCTCTGAAACAAGAGGGAGCGAGACACCCGAAACAGGGCGGCAGGGTGGTTCTCTGCGGATGCAATGAGAGTGGCACAATATTGGCGTTTGGCCACTCTCAATTCCACAAGGTACGTCCTTAAATGGGCTCGTGCCTGTGTTCGATCAAATTCGGAACGGGAGGATCTCCAACGACTCTCTAGGTGTCTCTTGCAGCATTTCATCACCCTTAGCTCCTCGGTAAACCAAGGGGCCAGGGTGGATCGTTGCCGCCGGAGAGGCCGCAAAGGCGCCACCCGGTTCAAGGCCCCGGTAGTCGCATTATTCCACGCGACCACCAGGTCCTCTACCCGGGGGCGGGTCAAGGTTACAGGTGGTGGCCCAAGCTCCGTCTGGAACCTATCTGGTTCCATCAGGCGCCTGGGGCGGAACCATCTAGTGCTTTCCGGTTCCGCCTCCCCGCAGTGGGAGGTAGCACCAGGGAAGTCAAGACGAAGGAGTGAGTGATCTGACCATGACAGGGGAGTGATGGTTAAATCCCCTCCTCCCAGATCACTCAACCACTGGCCAGAGACAAAAACAAGGTCCAGGGTGTGTCCTCCCTCGTGTGTCGGGCCCTGAATCAATTGAGTCAGGTCCATGGCTGTCATGGAAGCCATGAACTCCCGAACCCCCTCTGATGCTTCTCCCATCGATGGCAGGTTAAAATCCCCCATCACTAAAAGTTTGGGGGTCTCAACCGCCACCGATGCGATCAGCTCGAGGAGTTCAGGCAGGGCCGCTGATGTATAGCGAGGAGCCAGGTATACTATCAGCAGGCCCAACTGTCTCCCAGGGCCCCATTTCACATAAAAGCTAATATAGTCCTTGGTTCTATAAACAGAGCCATAGAATCAAAATCGTGTGAAGTATTAATACCACTTTATAAATCCTTAGTAAGACCACACCTGGAATACTGCATCCAGTTTTGGTCACCACATTGTAAAAAAGATATCGAGACTTTGGAAAAAGTGCAAAGAAAAGCAACTAAGATGATTAGTTGGAAGCAAAAACATGTGAAGAAGGAGTTGCAGGAATTGGGTATGTTCTGTAATAAGATGGCTCCACTTGGACATTGCATTGCATGAAACTAAGAAGTTTGTACAAACTTCTACTCCTAGTCTGGAATAAACATAAGAGGAATTCAGCTGCCTTTGCTTGTTTTTGATTAATCAGTTAAGTGGTTGGGTGGAACAATCCCCTCGGGTTTTCAGACAGCCAACTAACTTCCAACTTTAACTTTCAATTTAACTGAAATTAGGAACAAAACTTCTGTCTCACTGGAGAAAAGGACAAGATCAAAACTTATCCAAGCTTATTGTTTTTGCATTAAATAAGGGATTTTACATCTAAATGTCATCAGCACTCCAAATAATTCAATATGTCATTTAATAACAAATGATTATCAAAAGGTGTGTCACATCCATGGCCAAAATAAACAGTAATTACTTGATTTTATTTTATGTGTTAACTCTGGCTATTCTCTACAATTGGCTGTGTTTCCATGTCCATAATTTTATTTTGTGAACTAGCTATTGACATCCCCCAAACTGATTTGGAAGTCAACTCAGCTTATCTTTATCTTGATGAAAGCAGTGGTTTAAAAGAGAGTAATGGTTTGCCAAGAACAAATCCTTAATATGAGAGAAGAGCTGGAATTTTATTGAATTCCAGCTGCTTAAGTCTCCTGAAAGAGGCAGATATCTTCACATTACACAAAAAAAGTATTTGAAGCATTCACCAAATCAAGCAACAATACTTATATGAGTTTCCCTTGGCAAGCTCAAACCCACAAATCAACATGCAAACTGAAGCTAGTCAAGCTTATAACTGTTGATTGATAACAGGAATTTAAATTTAAATTTGATTGTTGGGGGGGGGAAGGGGGAAGAAAAGGGGCTCTTGTGCAGGAAAGGAGTGCATTTTGGGTAAAACACTTGTAATTATGCATTGGAAAATACTGTATTGCTTCCATATTTGTAGAGAAGTTGCTTGATGAACTTCTGCAGCTCTCACTAGTCTCAAGTGAAGGGAAAGGAAAGGAAGAGGTGCTAATTAATATATACGCCTTAGGAAAAGGGAAAAACCAGGAGCCAGCATTTCAACCTCTTACCAATTGCAAGACTGTGAGGGAAAGGAAAACACCTTATAGGGTATGGAACTTCAAGGCATTCACATGACGCCTGAAAAGGCAATGGTGGCTGCACTGTTATGATAGGATTAGCTTACGGCTTCATCTGTTAGCTGCAATTGGTGACTTTCCCAGACCTGTTTTGCCAAGAGAGAGAGAGTGATGGGTAAAATAATCAATCCACAAGCCCTGTAAATAAGATCTACATCCAGCAAACCTGACATGATATCCTTGTTTTCCCATCCATCTTGGATTTCATTTGTACAAACTCTTGAGATTCTCTCTGTGGGCCTTTCCTTTCCAGTTTGGAACATGTGGCTTTATACATATATTACAAAAGGTATAAATGACATTTAAAAATTCTGTTGCTGGGAAAACACATTTTTCTCCAGCAAAAATGTGAAACATGGCTAAAATAGAAAAATAAAATACAGATGGCAGTTAGGTTTCTCAGAGTGAAAAAAGCACTTCAAAGATTTATCCTACCAATACTATCTGCCTGTCTGTTACATAGACGTCGCAAATTATGTACGTAGGACTTGCAACAAATCCTCATATCTTAACATTTGTTTTTGCCAAGTTTCTAATTAGGTAATTTAGTGATAATTGAACATATCCAGCTTTCAGGCAATTTTCTCAAATATTTCATATTTTACCATCTGTTTCAAGGTTCCTCAAGCATGCAGACACTTAGTTGTTTTGGCTGAGTTTCAGCTGATATCCATTAGTAAAGAATATACTACAGAATGGCAAAATATATAATCCATAATGGATGATTATGGAAAGTTCAGAAGTAGAATATGAACTTCTGTTCATATTCTTTTATAATTAAGAGTCATATTCTCTTTTAAATGAAACTTCATGTTTGTGTCTTATTTTACAAATGTATATCCCATTAGATTAATATTTTCTGCTTTACAGTATCAAATGCCCTTTAAATTTTAAGCGTAACTATTTATTTCATTTTAGACTGGAAAGTTACTATGATACAGTTGAACAGAAACAGAATCAAGACTCTTTTCATAGCCACAAATTGAAGGATAAATGCAATTCTTTTTCCCTTACTTGTTGCATAAATATGACATCAACCTTTTCAGAATCTGATATTGTCTTTCTAATATCTGCTATCCCATAAAAAGAAAGATGGATTGACTTCTGAGGTTTGATGGAAAGCAATGACTATTAATTCAAATTTGGGGTTTGAGAGAGATAATTTTAATTTATGAAGTCACTAATTTAATTATGGATATAAGCTTGGTTTTCAAGTTATTAATTGTATCGTGTTTTCAAACAACAGCATATTAAACATATACCACCCATCTCCCAATGATAGCTATAGATATTGTTATATAATTACATTCCTCACATCTAAAGAGAAAGTGGGGGGAGCCTAACTTTTAGTTTTTTCTGGAACTAAAGAGAACAAAGAGAAAAGAGAAAAAAAGAAATGTATCTCTTCAGAGAGCTTTAATTACATTTATAGAGGAAATGCAAGATTTACAAATATGAAAGATGAATTTAAAAATATGAAGAATTAGCAATATAAATGAGATAGAAACATTCAACTAATAGGTGAAAATGATACAATGTGACGCTACTGGATTTAAAAAAGAATTCTGCTTGAGATTAAAAATTGCTGAAGTCTTAAATGGGACAATGAAGACTTGGATACAAATGTGGACCAGGTGTAGAGAGTCAATACAAGAAATGGAAAGTTAAATGTACTAGAAATATATTTGTGCACTTTGTCTGCAAGAGGACAAGTGATCAGATCTTACTATAATTATCTTAACACCAACTTAAAAAGTAATACTGCCAGGCTACTGTGTAAGAGAAAAGAATACAAAATTGACTCCTTTGTTCATGAGTATGAAAATAAGTACGGTTATAAAATGTTGGACACATCCATTTTTGGGATGGAACAAACTTTAATTTGTGCTGCTTTCAATTCCTGATATAAAATATGCACACACACAAAACCAGAAGAGTTTCTTGATATTGAAGATAAGCTTGAATGGTCATAGAAATAATGTTTGCACATATTTAGGAACATTTAATTACAAAAAATAAATATCATGTCTTTAAATGTTTATGCTTAGCAGCAACGATATCCCTTAGAAATATTTTCTTTCATAGCTTAGAGAGTGTTGAAGATGAGTAGATCAATATAGAGCTGACGAAAGAAATGACAAAGACAGAGCATGGAAGAATTCTACCTCCTTCTGTCTTTAAAGATTTACAGGGTGGTAAATGAATTTTGATCCAGAGAAACATTAGAGGGAAAATGTCTATGGAGATTCTCAATCATCCAAGTCATAGTTGACCCAAACTGGAAAGTCCAGTTGTCTTTTTTCAAAAGGCAACTGGACTTTCTAGCAACTAGTTTTTCTTTGAAGATGTTTCACTTCTCATCCAAGAAGCTTCTAAATGCCTTCAAAGAAAAACCAGAAAGCCCAGTTTCCTCTCGAAAAAAAGCACCTTTGGGATTAGGGAAAAAATATTTTTAAACACAGAGTACAAGACCAGCTCATATCAGGTGACCACTGATATATGTTAACTGATAGTTCATATAGTATTTTTTCCAGTAAGCAATCTAGCAAATTGTTACTGTACATTCATTCACTAATCTGACCTGCTGCCCCTTCTCTTTATTTTTAATGTCAACACATAAAGAGGAACAATATGGAGCCAATAATTTTATTATCAATGCTTGTGCATAACCATTATGTATTAGCAAAAGAAATGGCAACCAGAAAAGACATATTGGTTTTCCTCCCCCCATTCCCACGTACAAACCCTTCCCTCTCTGTATTATGGAATTATATTGTGAGAAGAAGGGAACAAATGTAGCCTCTCCCCCTAGCATAGGGGTGTCAAACTCAATTTCATTGAGGGGTACATCAAGGTTGTATTTGACATGGGGGGGGAGGGATGTCAGGTGGGTGTGGCCAGAGTGGATGTGGCAAGCTCAACGTCACTCGTCACTGTGGTGGCCCAAGTACTCTGCCAGTGAAAACAGAGCTCAGGAGGGCCGCTCCATTTTCACGGGCAGAGGCACCGTGGGCCAGTCCTTTGCTGTTTCCAGGGTGGCCTCACAGGCCAGATCTAAGCATCCTGTGGGCTGGATCCAGCCCATAGGTCTTGGCTTTGACACCCCTGCCCTAGTATGATGTTGCGTAATCCTGAAATTATTTAGTGAAGACTGGGACTGAGAAAAAGAACTCGAGGATGACTTTCCTTAGCAGAATCCCATGGCAATGAGAGAATTGTTACAGGTTGATTTAATGATCCCAACCCACCACAAGCAGTGAATATGGCTTGAACGGAAGAAGGGTAGCTCACCCTTGTCCCAACATCTCTTGATATTCCATTATCACTTCTTGCACATTCTTCAGGGCAAGATTTCAACTAATCTGTTTGGTACAATATTTACAACTTATCTGATACTGACTTATTTCATGTTACAACTGATATTCTGGATGGAAAAGCATTTCATCGGTGCACAATTGATCGTTCAGCCACTCGAACAAGCATCTCTGCATTTCATGTGTGGGGATGTCTGTACGTAAGGCTGATTTTATCACTGCTGGACATTCCTGCAAGCAAGCTTTAAAAGAACCACCCAACTGCTCTTTTCAGCTTCAGACTTTTCCTTCAACATTACTTTCTCTTACCATCTTTGAAGAATAAAGAACTGTCAAAAGGCAAGAAGCCTGTACATGATTTAGTTCTACAAAAGCAAGGTTTCTTTGATACTTGCCATTCTTGCTTGCTGCCTTGCTCTTCTATGGGCAAAAAATTATGATACCTTCCAGAATAATCGTATGAAAGCTCTTCGCCTGCACTGATGTCGCAGTCAGCGAAAAGTGCTAACTTAGGCACCATTGAATCTATTCGGACAGGCACCATAAGGAGGTTGGGCTCACAGGAGTGGTTCAGGAATCTACCAACATTGCCGATATATGTGGGGTCTACGAAAGTCTCTATTGTCGTCCCATCATACAAGTGTTCCCTAATTGCTATAATGTAATTTGAATCACTTGATGTCTGCAACTGAGTCCTTTTACGTGCTTCATTAATGCCTAGAATTTCCCCAGCATATTCACACACAAATCGTCCTTTGGATATGAATTCCCGGGTGCGAAGACCCCACCCTTTCTCAGTGGTCTTGAATACTTCCAGCTGGAACTGTAAGCCCCGTTGAACTACTCTATTTTGACACATCTCTCCACAGTCGCACATAGTGTTGCATTCAAAAATAGGCTTTGAAAATCCAAGTTCACTTCCTTCCGTCTCCATGGATAAGTTTTTATAATTTTTTCCATAGTGAAGACAAGAACATGTTGGAGCCAGGCAGGAAGCAGAATGACAGCTGCACCCCGAGAAGGAGATCTCAGATGGGTCTGGTGTGCCTCCAGCTCCAGGCACATGATCGGGACTATACTGAAAAAGAAAACAGACGAAATTATCTTGAGGGCTATCTACTCATAGCTGAAGAGGCTGGCATAATATATTATGTAAAAAGGGAAAAGAATACAGAATAATACATTTGAAAGAGACCTTGGAGGTCTTCTAGTCCAATCTCTTACTCAAGCAGGAGACCCTATAGCATTTCAGACAAGTGGCTGTCCAATCTCTTCTTAAAAGTATCAAGTGATGAAGCACCCACAACTTCTGAAGACAAGCTGTTCAACTGGTTAATTGTTTCTCACTGTTAGGAAATTTCTCCTTAGTTTAGGTTGTTCCTCTCCTTGATTAGTTTCCATCCATTGTTTCTTGTGTTGCCTTCTGATACTTTGGAAAATGGATTGACGCCTTCTTCTTTGTGTCGGCTCTTCTAATACTGGAACACTACTTTAATGACATCTCTAGTTCTTCTTTTCATTAATATCTACAAAGATTTTCCCTACCTTTGCTGAAATACTGCTGAAATAACAGTGCATGCAATGTTTAGAATGAGTGATTATATATATTGGTTTAAAAAGTGGATAAAATACAAATGTCTTAAGAGACCATCTATCCCTATAGACATATCAACATCTGTTTTACTTACATAAAATGCCATGTACTGTAATGTATTTTGACAATTTATATGCAGTTCAAAAATGGGCGAATACACACACACACACACACACCAATATTAAATCTTTTTATCACTTTCTAAATTACACACACACACATACATGCATGCATTTAGAAAGTGATAAAAAGATCTGATTAGTGGTGAAATATCTTGAGACTATTTCTAGATAGCCTGTCACCTTCTGTTGTGCTTATGTACAATGCTATCTACTTTATTATGGCAACTTATACAGAGAATTTGAGTACTTGTCTATGATGAGAAAAGATTTTGGTGATATTAATTGTTCAATTGTACCAATACTTTCATCCAGACTCTGGGAAATAACTCATGTGAGGTCAAAAAGGGGGGCAGCACATTCTCCTTTTAAAAGTCTTATGATTCATGCATTCAATTTCTGGTTAACAAATAAATTATTCCTTGCAATAGTTTTGTTTCCAAATGAACATGTATGAAAATAAGACAGAAAAACATGAGAAACAAAAGAGGTCTGGAAAGAAACATTAATCGGAGATGAACAGTATTTTTTTTTAAAAAAAGAACAAATTATGTCCAGTAACCACAGAAGAAAATGCTCATCTTTAAAAACCAATGTCCAGTTTGCTGCTTGGCAGTATCTAAAGCAAACTAGATAATTGTCATTTTACCATTTTCCTCCTTGCTTCCAGCATGATTTCTTCAAAATTTATTTCTTACTATGTAGATGCTTACCCACAGGGCTCAATTGATGATGCATTCATAATTTAATTCCTCTAAAGTAGCTTATTAGTTGAAGCAAGAATAAAATTATCTTGCCAGCCTATCAAATCTCTTGTTTCTAATTTTATGTGATGGGACAAGCCATGATTTTGGACATTTTAGATAACAAATGTATCCTTTAATTACGGAAAGAAAAACTTGGAAAAAGTTGTTATTCCACATATTGAAACGAAACCACAAATGGGGAGATGTAAGGCAAAATTACAACTGATTTAATATGCATGAAAACAGTGCTATGAGAATGCATTGCTTTATCAGGCTTCTACTAATTCACAATTTCTTCATGAAAGGATTCTAAATGATCTACCGTAACTGAACATTAAAAGAGCTGCGGTGGCGCAAGGTTAGAATACAGTTCTGCAGGCGACTTCTGCTGACTGCCTTGCAATTTGGCAGTCCAAATCTTACCAGACTCAAGGCTGACTCAGTCTTCCATCCTTCGGTCAGTAAAATGAGGACACAGATTGTTGGGGACAATATGCTGACTCTAAAAACCGCTCAGAGAGGGCTGTAAAAAACACTGTGAAACGGTATATTAGTCTAAGTGCTATTGCTAAAGCAATCCTGCACATTTAGACTGGGTAATGATTTGAAAATAATAACCAAGGATATTAAAGGATATTAAAACATAATTGTGTTATGTTTGTTATATAGTGAATCTTAAGTTCCAAAGATGTTGATGTCACAGAAAGAAAGAAATATTTTTTTTTATGTCCAGGATTTTAGCATATGTAAGCATCTTATTCATTTGATGGATCCAGCTGGCTTTCAAAAGCAGCTTAGTAAATTCTCTGACACTCTGATTAACTAAAACTGTAGTTTCTTCTTGGAATGAAAGTTTAATTAGATTGCTCCTAATGTCCTCTCCCTTATACATCAACCCTAGGGGTTACCTTGATGCACAAATGAGCTCTAGTAGATGAAACATCAGAAGACACACCTAAAGTACTGCTACAGAAAGATAAGAGGTCAATCCAACACATGTAAAAGCTAGCACTAAGGACTATGTTGTGACAATAAGGGAAGCCTTAATATTTTTCTGCTCATACAGAAAATGCCTCCATGTGTGGGAATGGACAAGCTATAGGAGCCATGGTGGCACAGTGGTTAGAATTTGGTACTGCAAGCTAATACTGCTGGCTCCCAATTGTCAGAAGTTCGGGAGTTTGAATCCCACCAGCTCAAGGTTGATTTAGCCTTCCATCCTTCCGAGGTCAGGAAAATGAAGACCTAGGTTGTTGGGGCAATATGCCATTGCTATTGTTCCACCTAACGTACAACTTTTCACTTTAGAACTTAGATAGCATTGATGATGACACTTGTGGATTACTTCTGGTGGACCCAGAACGAGAGTGGTACCCATGACCTCTTAGCATTTTCAGAACCACCTGAAATAATCTCTTTTTTGACTAGCTATAGACACTGAGAGTGGAGGCATTGTTCTCTTTCCTGGGACTAGTTCCATCCAGTGCTGGAGAGGCGGGGGGGGGGGGGGGAGAGACATAGAGGTGATATATAATTCTAGGGCACTGCACTATAGGGTTTCTTGGGGTTCGCCACTTTCCCCTCCCAGTTAAGCCTGACATGAAGATACTGGGTGAGATCATCTGATGAAACATGATCAAATATCAGTAAGCTGATATCCAGATGTATATTTTTCTCATCCAAGTACAGACCATGGCCACCTTTTCTTAGTTGAGCCCAGCCATGGTCAGCCACAAACAACTGCAAAATTATTTTTTAATCTTTTATATTAAGAACATTTAGTAACATTAATGAACTTAAATTAAAATACCTTGTACAGTATTTATTTCAATAGAAACTTGCAGTGAAACATTTCTTGAGTAACAGCGCACAATAATTTTGAGGGAACAAGAGTGACCTCTAATGGATTTTATGGATTATTCAATTTACACGAACTCGAAGGAAAGCAAAACTGACTTTTTTCACAAAAGGTTATAAAGTTTCTTTATCATCTGCATCAAAAGTATACATTAAGCTAGAGATATAATGAAAACTGAATTTATTTCCCTCATATAACCATTAAGCAAAACAGTTTGGTCTGGTGGTTAAGGCACCAGGCTAGAAACTAGGAGACAATGAGTTCTAGTTTCACGGTAGGCATGAAAGCTTGTTGGGTGACATAGGCAAGAAGATTGGTTGGATCAGTCACTCACTCTTAACCCTAACAACTCACAGGGTTATTGTGGGAGAAAAATAGATTGCACTACAAATCAAACCATAGATCTAATCAATAAACTATTTGGAAAGCAGTGCAGGAAAAGCTATTGCTCATTGTCAAAACTGAAGAATGGAATTGAACTGCATCTTTAAGGATCAAGACTGAGGTAATTACTTTTAGTGTATACTTTCTTTAAAAGAGGTTCAAACACTTTTAGTGGTTTCAAACACTTTAAAAATATTTTAATCCAAGAAAAAAATAACCCAGGCTCTATAGACACATTTAACCGAATTTACTCTTGACCAATGAATATTTGAAATCTACTTATATTAATGGAGTTTGATTAATTTATCTATCAGCCTCAAGCTGCTTACAAAGATGTTTCAGAACCACTTTATCAATTGGTATAGCTTTACTGCTTTTCATGTGGTGGTTTTCAAACCCTATGTATTTCTCTGATAGTATGCATAAGTGTAAAAACCGGTTAACAGTGCAATATATAATCAGGACAAACTCTAAAGCTTCCTTTGATGTATCTGGCTTCGGATATCCTTCTTCTCATCCAAGAAGC
The DNA here is from genome assembly GCF_964273705.1 of Natrix helvetica. Lineage (NCBI taxonomy): Eukaryota > Metazoa > Chordata > Lepidosauria > Squamata > Natricidae > Natrix > Natrix helvetica. The sequence goes on from NC_138548.1 coordinate 322,255,354, forward strand.
TTCTTCAGCTCTGTTGGAGCTGTGCTTTTTCTGCAGAATGTTTTCTGCCCTGTGTCCCTTCACTGTTGAGCACAGGTGCAGGCTGTTGGGCATGAGTCTGTGCTGACTGCATCTCAAACAGAAACGCAAACGGTTCCTGTAGTCTGCATTTGGGGGGGGGGGGGGATCCGTTCATACTCCCGCACCATTCGAAGGGTGTTCATCCCAAAGTGCATTGCTAAATGTCTATGGAGATTCTCAGTCATGGTTGTCCCAAAGGTGCTTTTTTATCAAGAGGCAACTGGACTTTTCTTTGAAGACGTTTCTCTTCTCATCCAAGAAGCTATAAAGTATAAGTCCTTCCATTCCCACCTATCCATCCAGAGCTGAAGAAGCTTCTAGGATGAGAAGGGAAACGTCTTCAAAGAAAAACCCGAAAGTCCAGTTGCCTCCTCAAAAAAAAAAAAAAAAAAAGCACCTTTGGATTTACTCTGGGCAGGTGCGTCGAAAGCGTCGTTCACGCAAACCCCGTGTATACGGCGCTTCCGTTCCATTCTACGGCCCCGCCCCACGACCACTGAATTCTAGGCATTGTAGTTTTCGGAAGCTTACGGCTTCCGCTGCGGATATAGGACCAGCCCACAGAATACTCTAATTCCCAGCGTCCCTTTCGATGCCACCGCCGCGGTTTTAAAAAGCCCTACATTCCGTACTAGAAAACATAGCTTTTTATCGGTCCCTGGCCGCAGGCTGCTGCTCAGCTCCTTCTTCTTCTTCCTCTCTCACCTGGAAATCGGGAAGTTCCTCCAACCGCGGCCACACGGATACCGGCAGAGGCTCCAGCCCGCGACTCACATCCATGCTCCGTCTCCAGCTGCGAGGAAAACAGCAGTCCCTTCGGCCTTCCTTTGCCCCGCCCTTTCTGCCGGGATTGGCTGCGCACGGCAGTTTCGTTTTACCAATAGCGAGCTTCAGCCAATGGTAAAAGGGAATAATTTTGGGAACGTTCTAATTTAATAGAGTAGTAGCAGAGTAGTGCACAGTACGGTACTTCTGGGTTTCATCTGACACTTTCTCTTTACCTCTCTTCCTTTTGCTGGTTAATGTGGAAGAAGACGGGGTTTTAGCTAGAAATAGTTGGTTTCCCCACCCTCAATATCGACTTGACTTATGCGGAGCAAACTGTCACTCTTATAGTGGGGAAAGGAGGAAAATACCCTAAAAGGGCCAATTCCACTCACAGATTCAAACCTCTATTCATTTTTCAGTTATTGCTGCAACTGTCCATTTCAAAAATTATTTGAATACTGATTTTAAAAAACTTGATGAGGAAATACACGTCGACTAGAAATGCGATCAATCCTTGTTAGGTAGATTCCGTTTGCACGTGTTTTGGATAAGTGAAAGTACTTCAGATTTGTTGCTTCGAAGTGGCGCGCTACTTTAAAAAAAACAAAACATAGTTGATTCGTATGTTGCACTGACCCATAATTAGTTTGTTTGATTTTGGCCTGGTACGGTTATCAACGCTTTCATTGTCTCTTTACTGCCTTCTAGCTTTTTGCGAAGTAGCCCTAGTTTTGTATAGTGTGTGAACAGGGCCATTGTAGCTTGTAAAAAGTTTGCCTTCATTCATGTAAAAAGTTTCTAAACAGTGACTTGGGGTAAGTGTGTAGTACTACAGACATTATGTACTAGTAAATTGATAAAAACGTGATGAGGAATAGAATAGGATAATTAAAATTAGAGAATAGAAGAATTTGAATTAGAGAAATAAAATTAGAATTACAGAATTGGAATTAGAAAATTAGAAGAATAGAATAGAATAACCTTATTGTCACTGAATGTACAGTAATTGGCATACATTAAAATGAAATGTCATGAATCAACTCTTATCTTAGTAGGGGCTAAGGTGCTGGGCTACAAATAAATCCAGACAGTGTTACCACATAATATGCTCCTTGGCCATAGTGTATATAAAAGTGTTTGGGGGCATTAGGGCCCCCTGGATCTGGGATCCTTCTATCTCTTCTTTTGGATGGCATTGTACTACCTCAAAAAGAGCCTATACATATTAGTCCTTGACAGCTGGAGGAAAATGCTTGGTGCACTTTAAAAATGTGGAGTAATTAATACTGACCATTAAGTAAATTGGAGCGAATGTATTTGTTATTTTTCATACTTTTTGCCAAGTATCTGAAAATACACAATAGCTGCTCATTTTATAAATGTCTAATGACACATTTTCTGTGAAAGAAACAGCCACTGGCTTCTCAGTGGACCCCCTGTTATAAGGCCAAGCTCATTATCAATGGGTGAGAGCTGGATTTTTCTTTGATGAGCAGTCAAAGATCATTTTCAAAGCCCTGACAAACAGTTGAGGCACCCTACTGTTTACTAGGGAGATGTGCAGCCCTAATGAAGCACATTAGAGGTGGAGGAACCATTAAATCCATATCACAATGTAAAAAAAAAGTAACCACTGTTTCTCATCTATAACTGAGAAGAGAGGTAGACAAGGTGCAGACTCCTGGAATTCTAACGCACCCCCTTGGATACATTCCAACCTCATTAGCTACAGCGGAAATAGGTCTACCAATTAATTAACATGAAAAATTACTTTAATTAATACCTCAAGAAGAAAAACTATTGTCAAATTGAAACTAATCTCAATTTTACATGAAAATGAAATCACCTTGCTAAATAGATTAAACTGTCAGTGTCATCCTTTGAAGTTTTTGTTAAAGTTTTATAACTCTAATGGTAACTAAAAATAGTGTGGATACTTTTTCTTGTGACAAAGGCTAATATTTCAGGGGTGACATGATAGCAGTGTCAGGGCTAATCTGATAGCAGTATTCCAATATTTGAGGGGCTGTCACAGAGAGGAGGTGGTCAACCTATTTTCCAAAGGACCTGAAGGCCAGACAAGGAATAATGGATGGAAACCGAATCAAGGGGAGACTCAACCCAGAAATAAGGAGAAATTTTCTGACAGTGAGAACAATGAATCAATGGAACAGCTTGCCTTCAGAAGTTGTAGGTGCTTCATCACTGGAAGCTTTGAAGAAGAGACTGACACCATCTGCCAGAAATGGTATAGGCCAGGGGTGTCAAATTCATGGCCTGTGGGCCAGATGCATCACATGCTGGCCACCCCCACCCCGGTTTAGCAAAGGTCACGATACGTCATGTGATGACAACGTGAGGTCGTGAGTTTAACCCTAACCCTACAAGATCCATTCCAAGTCATTTTATTCTATTGTATTTACTACGATATATGCTTTTGTAAAATGACATCGTCCCCTTTATCATATCAAATATACTTTGAGGTCTAATATCAGATATGTTTAAGTTTTCCACTTGTGGGTCTACCTAGACTTTGTGCTGACATTAACATATGAAATTTATATATTAGGAAAACTAATTTCTTCAACTCAAGCTATTATTCAAAATAAAAGTGCATGTATGAATTTTCTTCTTCTCTGATAAAGTTTACTTTCTCTTCATATAAGAACTGCATCCTTCTCGGTAACAAGATATAAATATTAGTTAAAATAGATAAGACGTGATTACAAGGGAGTGTCATTAAATGTAATACATTAAAACACAATTTTGTAATACATCTGTATGTTTTTTCTAGTATTTTGACAAGCAAATATGAAATTACTAAAAATTTAGGACAGAAGTGCAAAATTAGAAACAATGAGGCTGAAGGAGTTCTCAAAGCCTATGAGGCTGCCGCTGGGATTTCCAAAAGTTGTTTTCAAATTATAATGTGTAATGTGACAGAAGAAAATGTTTACAGTTACGAATGGAAAATAATCAAATTATCTATGCATCATTTTAATTATATTTACCTATACATTAAATCAACTTTGGGTTTTATTCTGATTCTCCCCACAATTATGGAGTTTAGTCCAGCAAAACCCCCACACAGTTCTCGTTTATACCATGAAAGTAAATGTAGCCCTGTTATGTTCACATCCTTTCTATTTCCCCATATCACTTCACAAAATGGTTTTGAAATGAAAGGATTTGCAAAGGGAGTTTCTGATATGACACCTTCTGGAGTTGTGAAATTGTGGTTCTCTGAGGAGATGGCAAACAAACAATTTCACTGGGCAGACCCAAGCAGCAAAATGTGAATGCTCATTTTAGAATTAGCTGGTGTGTTGTTTAAGCCATTGTTTGTTTAACCAAGTATGAATATTGTAGAAAAAGAAAAAGATGGGTTCAGATCCATGTTTTTTGCATTTTAAAATAAATAGATATAGGATAAATAGCACTTGGGAAGACATCTTTAAGTATCTTAAATCTGGATTGCAAAAAGATGTAGAGATACTGTACAAACATTTCTACAGTAATTCTATTCTGCTGACTAGTGGTCACTCAGAGTTGTGCAGTCTGATTTGCACCTCTGCCTTAAAAGAGATGTCACGGTCTGATCATCTCCCTTAAGACAAGGGGAAGAATAGTTTATTTATTGGTTGAATTGGTATCCCGCCTTCCTTTCATAGCATTTTTAAACAGATAGATTAGCAGTTGAACAACATATAAGGCAGACTTGTGCATTTTAAAAAATAAATATTAAAATATTTCAAATTAGCTTTATGTTAATACTGCAAATTTTATTGGTCGGTAATTTTATTAGATCTTTATCCTGCCTTTATTACTTTATAAGTATCTCAAGGCAATGAACATTTCTAATACACCTTCCTCATCCTAAACCTGGGAATTGGGTTGGGCTGTGAATAAATTGATTTTGAGATTTTTTTTATGCTCTAGTTACTGGACCACTTAGACTTTTATTGTCATTTATTTAAACAGTGAATTCTAAGTCATTTTCTATTAACCTTGAAGTAAATCCTTTATTCTTACCATAGTTACTATGGTAATAATGCAATAGCCAAGGGCATTACCACGGTGTTGAAAATAAACTGATTTATGGTTTATTACGATGGAAAAACACTTTTTAAAAGTTATCTGCAAGACTCTAATTCTCACTTGGTCTACTCTTTCCTGTCTGACCCTCTCCCTTCAATGAGCTTTAAAAAAATCTTACAGTATTTCAGTTATATTTCTGGAAGACAACACTAGTAGATTTAATTCATTTTACTTGGTCAATTTTTAGTAAAACTGTTTTCAATAGGGCAATTGTGCAAGAAAAAAGGTTCACCTCTATGTTAGTAGAGGCTAAGGTGCTGGCTACAAACTGGAAGACTGTAGGAATGAAAGTGGGCTGGGTGAATTTGGGCCATTCCCTCTCTCTCTGTCCTCAGCCCATCCCACGTCACAGGTTTCTTGTGGAGACAAGAGCCTTAGATGTGCCTATTTATTTGAGTTGACTAAAATTAAAGATGAATTAACATATAATAAAATCCAGTGACGTGCGGTGAGGTTTATGGCTGATGAGGCTGGTGACGTCATCAGGAAGGCGGGGAATGGGACCACGTGTGCTGGTCCCATTCAGCCTCAGCCTCCAGCACACGTCATTCCATTCCCCGCCTTCCTGAGCGTGCTCCGCCGGCTCGCGCTCCACAGTCCTTGAAAGCGACTGGGGAATGACGAGAATCTTCCTGCCTCTGCTGGACTTTGCGCAAGTCCAGCAGAGGCAGGAAGGTTCTCGTCGTTCCCCAGTCGCTTTCGTGGCTTTGTCATCCGGGAGTGCTGACATTTCTGCCTCCGCAGCTAGCAGGCACGGACGGACGGAGGTAGCCAGAGTGGCGCCGAGGCAGTGCAGCGGGCGAGCGACCGAGGACCTCCATTGCTCGCTCGGTCGCTCTTTCGTCCGCCCGGACCGCCTCGGCGTCGCTCTGGCTACATCTGTCTGGCCGCGCCCGGGAGCTGTGGAGGCAGAAATGTTTTCGGCTCTCCCGGATGACAAAGCCACGAAAGCGACTAGGGTACGATGAGAACCTTCCTGCCTCTGCTGCAGGAAGGTTCTCGTCGTTCCCCAGTCGCTTTCGTGGCTTCGTCATCTGGGAGCGCCGACAACATTCATGAAATAATAGTATATAATATTATATATATATATATATATATATATATATATATATATATATATATATATATATATATATATATATATATATATATATATATATATATATATATATATATATATATATATATATATATATATATTATAATATTATATAATATTATATACTATTATTTCATGAAGAGAGGTGAGGCTCTGCCTCCCTTGCCTCCCCTGACCGCACGTCCCTGATAAAATCTCCTTCCCAATAGAGACTGTTGAGAAATAGAGAAAGCCTATTTCTCTTGGAGTGGGCCAATCGTCGGGACGGCCACATAGGTTGCAAGAGGCCAGTGCAGCTGAAAACAACATAAACAAAGGCTGCACGCAGTGGTGAGATTCAATTTTTTTTACTACCGGTTCTGTGGGCGTGGCTTGGTGGGTGTGACAGGGGAGGGGTACTGCAAAATCTCCATTCCATCCCCACTCCAGGGGAAGGATATTGCAAAATCTCCATTTCTTCCCAATCAGCTGGGACTCAGGAGGCAGAGAATAGATGGGGATGGGGACAGTCAGAGGTGGTATTTATCGGACTACTCAAAATTTCTGCTACCGGTTCTCCAGAACTGGTCAGAACCTGCTGAATACTACCTCTGATGGAGCCCCCCCCCCACCAGTTCTTTGGCAGAGGGTTGCATCACAGAGGCCATCACAGCTGAAAATGGAGCTCGCAAGGGCTACGTGCAGCCTTCATGTAATCTGTTTTCAACTGTGACAGCCTCCTGTGACGGTTTGTAGGAGAGGTTGCAGAAGGCTGTTGCAGCCAGAAATGGAGCTTGGAAGCCCATTTTTGCTGGCAAGCACTTGGGCCACCACAGGCGCCCCCAACACAAGTTACATTGGGCTCCTCGGCCATGACCCTTCCCCCCCCAAGGTCAAACACAACCCTGATTCAGCCATCAATTAAATTGAGATTGACACTCCTGCCCTATTGGCATCTAATTTCTATCAAGAACAAGACTGATACTCCATCAGGTAGAACAAGGTGGTCTCAGATAGGCTAGCGGCCCTGTGACTTCCTCTTTGTGAGAGGGCATAACCTTCTATATAATAAAGCTTGAACCATGGCCCCTAATTTGGCATGAAGGAAACTAAATAACAAATAACAGAATTGGAGGGACCTTGGGGGTCTTCTAGTCCAACCCCCTGCTCAAGCAGGAAACTCTATACCATTTCAGACAAATGATTGTCCAATCGCTTCTTTAAAACCTCCAGTGTTGGAGCCTGCAGAACAATCTGGAAGCAAGTTGTTTCACTGATTAATTGTTCTCACTGTCAGGAAATTTCTCTTTAATTCTAGGTTGCTTCTGTCCTTGATTAGTTTCCATCTATCGCTTCTTGTCCTGCCTTCAGGTGCTTTGGAGAATAGGTTGCCATCCTCTTCTTTGTGGCAGCCCCCTAGGGATTGATGACAGAAACAATTTTGTCATCACTGAGATAAGACCCAACTATCAGTCCAGTTTCTATCATCACGCACCATAAGGAAAGGTCTCATCTTAGCAGTCAGTCAGGATGCAAAATCTCTTAAACTAATCATGGGGGAAATTGTGGTTGCCCTCAAGGGGAAGTGGAGCAGATGACAAAGGGAGCAATGCATAATTATCTAAATATCAGAACTCATGTATTTGCATCAAAACCCCTGTGGTAGATCCTACAAGTTTTCCAGATTTTCTGCTGAGTGGATTTTTTCTATTATAAAAACAGAATTACTTAGAATTATGTGGTAGGTTAGATCAGATCCTGAAGATGAAACTCAAACACTTTGGCCACCTAATTAGAAGGAAGGACTCACTGGAGAAGAGCCTAATGCTTGGAAAGATTGAGGGCAAAAAAAGAAGGGGGCGACAGAGAATGAGGTGGCTGGATGGAGTCACTGAAGCAGTAAGCGTGAGCTTAAATGGACCTCAGAGGATGGTAGAGGACAGGAAGGCCTGGAGGAATGTTGTCCATAGGGTCATGATGGGTCGGACATGACTTTGCAACTAACAATTACAAAAATGAAAGTAAAGGTACTGAGAGTTCATTAATCTTATGAATTATAAACTACATTACAAGTCTATAATATATCCATATAATATACATTTGTGGAAACCTACAAAAATATCTGTGCTGTTCTGATAGGCTGGCATGCCTTGTGTCCAGTTCTTATTCTCCTGTCCCTCACTGCAGAGATAGGCAGGAAAAACTGCCAGTTATAGATTTTCTTTTTTTCTTTTACATGCAGTGAGAAACACTCTCAAATGCTGAATATTGCCGTGTTATTAGTTCTTTAGATAAGACAAAGTAACTGTCTGCTTCTTACCCCAGAACATCCCCAGGCAGCGCTCTGACTTATTCATTTTCTGATTTAGTAATGAACTCTGTATATTTTAGTCATTTATCATCCATAACAAAATAAAGAAGGAGGTTTGCAAAGACCCCCAATTCCCAGGTTCCTCTGCTGATTAGATCATTTCAAGAAAGCTAAGTAAAGTCTTTACTGCAGGCACAGCGCCATGCTAATTTTAGCAAGATCTTAATATGAATTTAATGACACAACTTCATAAAATTAGCAAGTTGCAAGTTGGCTGTTAAGGGAGGGGGAGGTGACCTATAAAAGATATGCACTAAAATAATGTTTCAGGACTGAAGTCAGATGTTATACTTGGCAGCTTAAAGTACTGTAAGATACAGATGTATGACCTAGTTAAATATTATTTATGCTTCTCCCCTATCTCCATCCCTCACAGTCAGCTGAACTATTCTGAGGAAGTGCACTTCATAATTATTCTTTGTCACTAACTTTTCCTTTGCATAAAAAGCTATAATTCTTTGCCCGGAATTTGTTACAGATACTGCTCACTATAGGATTCCTGCAATTTTGGCATTTGTTTTTGTTTAGTCCACCACTAGGGTGAAAATCTCATGCCCCAAAAGTTTTGGTTTACTGCAGACAGAATCTATTGGTGCAATATTCATGTTATGATGGTAGCATGAGTACATAAATTTGCAGAGGGAACCATCCACCATGGATTGATAACCCTAATCCTGATCTATTTGGTGGGGCAAAAGCATGAGACACACAATAATGAGCGAATATGCTATCATCAGTGGAAGCTCAAAACTCCTTGGGAGGCAAAATCTTTTGGGAGGGGGGCAAAATAAGGAACAAGAGCTCATATTTCCATAGGTTGTTTGAAACAAATAACAATATTGACACTTCTTTTGTAACATCTGAATGTACAGGTAGACTTTGACTTAACAACAGTTCATTTAGTGACGGTTTGAAGTGACAATGGCGCTGAAAAAAGTGACTGATGACCATTTTTCATACTTATGACCAAAGCCATGTGATCAAAAGTCAGATGCTTCACAATTGATTCATGTTTATGACGGTTGCAGTATCCTGGGGTCACCTGATCCCCCTTTGCGACTTTCTGATAAGCAAAGTCAATGGGGAAGCCGGATTCACTTAACAACCATGTTACTAACTGAACAACTGCAGTGATTCACTTAACAAATGTGTCAAGGAAGGTGGTAAAATGAGGCAAAACTCACTTAGCATATGTCTCACTTAGTGACAGGAATTGTGGGCTCGATTGTGGTCATAAGTCAACAACTACCTGTTGTTTGCAATCCTCTGGTCTGACTTCTACACAGGTAGACCTCAATTTATGACCCAACTTTGGGACCAGAATTTCCATTGCTAAGCAAGATGGTTGTTAAGTAAGCTGTGCCCAATTTTGCAACCTTTTTTTATTGCCATAGTTGTTCAGCATGAATCACAGTTGTTGAGCACACTAGGCAAATCTGGCTTCCCCCTTTGACTTTGCTTGTCATAAGCCAGCTGGGAAGGTCACAAACGGCAATCACATGCTGCAACCATTGTAAATACATGCCCATTGCCAAGCATCTGAATTCTGATTACATGGCCACAGGGATGCTGCAATGTTTGTAAGTTTGCAGACCAATTGGGGGTGGGACAACTTGCTATAGCCACTTGCTGCAACCAACTGAACATGGCCAACTCACCCTGGCCAATTCACCCCCACCAACTCACTGGGGGATAACTCGGCATGGCCAACTTGCTGCAGTGCAACTCGCTGTGGGACAATTTAACAATGCTATTTAATTACGCAGTGGCTCAATGGCTAAGACGCTGAGCTTGTCAATCAGAAGGTCAGCAGTTCAGTGGTTTGAATCCCTAGCGCCGTGTAACAGAGTGAGCTCCCATTACCTGTCCCAGCTTCCGCCAACCTCGCAGTTCAAAAGCGCGTAAAAATGCAAGTAGAAAAAATAGGGACCACATTTGGTGGGAAGGTAACAGCGTTCTGTGTGCCTTTAGCATTTAGTCATGCTGGGCACATGACCACGGAGACGTCTTCAGAAAGCACTGGCTCTTTGGCTTTGTAACGGAGATGAACACTGTCCCCTAGAGTCAGGAACAACTAGCACATGTGTGCGAGGGGAACGTTTACCTTTACCTTTATTTAATTATTTAAAATAAATAAAAAATATTTTAATTCTTACCATTCACATTCCAGCCTGTCCTTCCTCCTGCATCCTTTCTTTCATGATTCTATTCCCCCATTTCTTTGATGTTAGTGTAACTCTTGTCCTGCAGTGAGTTGTCCTATGGCGAGATGGCTGTGGCAAGTTGTCCTGCAGCAAGTTGGCTATGGCGAGTTAGCCTTGGCAAGTTGGCCATGGCATATTATCATAGAAACAGATGAGTTGTGGGTCACTTTTTCCAGTGATATAGCTTTGAACAGTTGTTAAACGAATAGTTTCAAGTTGAAGATGATCTGTAAAAGGTCTTATTCATCATCTCTTAATAGCAGTCAAAACCCTGCCTACAAATGTTCTATTCTAGTCAAAAGCTAAAACATGATTCAAATGCTAACAAGTAGATACAGCTCCAAAAGTCGTTCTGAATCTCCTACATGGATTTCTAGGGCGTTTAGCATATCTGTTCATTTATAGGTTTTTGAAAGTGCAATCCTCTTTTGGTCCCATGGTAGCTAACAGGAATCTGGGCTTTGGTTTATTTATTTTTTCTGGTTCATGTTCAGAATCCAGATGAGCACAGTTGAGTTCCCTAACCAGACTGAGAGAAAGTGCCTCAGGCTCTTTTCTAAAGCTGAGAATCTGACCACAAAGTGGGTTGTGTGGTCCTTGCACAGGAATAAGAACTGGCAGGAACAGTGAGTGTTTTCGTTCTGAACATTATTCTCAACTAGTATTTGCCCCTGAAAAAAATTCCCATTAAAAAAAATTCCCAAGGAAATTAACAAAGTATTATCCATAATTCTAGCTAATTTTACGACTGCATCTGGGTATCAGGGTTCCAAATAACATCCAAAATTAAATCAGAGTCCAAGACAAAGTATTTCTCAAAGTTCCAATTTATTAATAGAGACATGTTGGCACATCTGGGAAAATCCTGAATCTGAGCTTCCTGGATTTTCCCCACCCAGTTGAGAGTTCATGATCTCACCCCCACACCCACAAGTCCATCACATGGTCCAATCTTCCATTGCCATGCTGGTAGTTCCACCCATCCAGTTCCGGTCAGGTGCAGAGGTGTAGAGACAAAGGATGACCTTGGATTCTAGAAAGGAATTTTTATTTTGACAACAACACATTCTACGCCTTACTATTCCCTCTCCCAATTCCCCACTAATGAAACAGCATAGTAGAATAGAATTTTAGTGTGGCAGTCCAAAGATCCCAAAAGGAACTGGCTGCAGGCCTGACACTGGGTTTTATAAAAATAGTTTTATTTTTATGTATTTCTTATAAAGACCTTGTCCTTACTCTAGCGAAGAAATCTATTAATGTTAATCAAGGCTACTGCTACAGTACAGCAGAAGACGGGAGTCACGTTTCTTAGATCTAATTGTTCCTACAGAATTTCTGCCTTCATCGTCACAGTGACCTTAATCTTTTCCCTCTATTGTACTAGTCATCAGCATTTTCTCATTTGTCATCATTGTGGAATTAAATATTTAATCCTTTCCAGTCCAGATGCATCTAGCAGCCTGCCAGTTCCTCTGCTGTTTATCTGTTTTCCAAAAGATGGCAGTAAAATCATGTTTGATTCAAACACTAGGCAGACACTAATTAGCTTTCCTAAGGAATAAGGTTCCGTAAACGTATATCTGCAGAGTTTCATTTTTTGCCACAGTGGTTCCAGCAAAACAACATCCGTTTTGTCAGCATGATGTCACTATATTTTGCTCATTATCACAATAATGGATAAACCTGACTTTGTGTATAAACTGCCTTGTTAAGGTAAGGTGACCAGACGTCCCGCTTTTGGCGGGACAGTCCCGCTTTTTAATAATTTGTCCCGCGGCGTTTTAAAGAAGTCCCAATTTTTGGTAAGGTGCGTGGCCGTGCACGTGGCAAGAAAACACCGCGCAGCAGTTTGCAACTGCCACGCAGTGATTTCTGTTGTCACAGGCTCCGGAAGCAGGGGAGGTCCTTTGCAGGCGGAACTGGCCGCCCGCAAAGGACCTCCCCAGACTTGTTTTGATGAGCGTGAGGCAACTGACGGTAGTTTGCACTGGCCGTGCCCGCTCAAACTATTGTCAGTCAACCCGTGTTCAGCAAAGCAAGCCTGGGGAGGTCCTTTGTGGACAGCAGTCCTAGCTGCTTGCGCCTGGCGCTGCAGCTGAAGTGAACCCCCAAAGCCCCTGCTGCCAGTAGAATAACTGCTGCTGCTGCCTCCTCCTCCTCCTCCAACAGCACCACCACATATGCTGCCCGACACTGCGGCTGAGGTGAAGCCGCCAAAGCTCCCGCTGGCGCCCCTGCCTGTGGCAGCGGCGCCTCCCCCTCTGCTTGGAGGACCTGAGCTGGGCCCCGCATTACCCCTGCCCCCTCCTCCTCTGCTGTGCTTTTGAGGAGCCATGAGGCCGCGGGAGCCAGTAGGAAGGCGGAGGAGGTGGCGGGAGCAGGAAAAAAATGCCTCATGGCTTCTCAAAAGCACGGTGGAGAAGGAGGAGGCGGCAGGGATAACACGGGGCCCAGCTCAGGTGCTCTGAGTGGAGGGGGTGGCACCGCCACTGCTGCCACGGGCGGAGGCGCCAGCAGGAGCTTTGGCAGCTTCACCTCAGCCGCAGCGCCGGGCAGAAAATGTGGTAATGCTGTTGGAGGAGGAGGAGGAGGAGGCAGCAGTTATTCTGGTGGTGGCGGGGGCTCGTCGGCATCTTCAGCGACAACCCTGCCCCTGGTGAAAAAACCCAAAGATGGAGCAGATCCATGCAGGTGATGTCGCCGCAACATGACTGGAGGAGGAATTCTGGGAGTTGAAGTCCACAAGTCTTAAAGCTGTCAGGTTTGAAGACCCCTGGGGTTTTTTTTTCCCTAAAGGGTTAGGGGTGCAAGGATATAGACCAAATTTTTAATCAAGAACCCCCCCCCCTCCCGGTCAATGGTGTCCCGCTTTACCAATGTTAAAATCTGGTCACCTTATGTTAAGGACCTCAGGGAACGGAGTCACCATGCTATGTGAAGAAAATGGGTAACAGTATCCCAGCAAATTAATTTGACTGGTGAATTTTATGATGGAATGGGGATTATGATGTGGTTCCCATATTCTGATGACCATTTCAGTCTCTGCTTCCTGACAAAGTTTATATTCTGGAATATGTCAAAATATATTATTGTGACATGATCTTGATGCATGTCAACAGCTAGTTATTATATCTTCACTTCCTAAGGCAAGAATGGGTAACCTTTTGGTGGCTGGAGATATACAATGTTTAACATTTTGAAGGCTGTAATTAAGTAATAATACAAAGACTGTTTGATTCTTTCAGTAAAAGAATGGCTGAGTTGAGCGAATGTGCTTCAACCTCTAGAATAGTTTCATATCATAACAGCAAACCTTGCATAAAATTCAATTCAAACTGAAAACCATTTCTAGATTACAGCTTATGATATGGATTTGTTCCATATTACGATGTATGTTCCTCTAGGCCAGTGGGTCTCAATCTTCCTAATGACCCTTTAATACAGTTCCCCATGTTGTGGTGACCTCCAACCATAAAATTATTTTATGTTTTCCGTATTTTTTCAAAAATATGTGTTTTCCGATGGTCTTAGGCGAGGGAGACGGAGAGAGTGGATAGATACTAAGAATGACTTCTAATGTCTTCTGAGAATATAATGATAAAAGTCCCAAAGGTGCTTTTTAAAGAAGCAACGGGACTTTCTGGTTTTTCTTTGAGGATGTTTTGCTTCTCATCAAAGAAGCTTCTTTAACTCTGAAGAAAGTAAAATAAAGGTAAAAGCTTCCCCCATCCACTTGTGTCTGGGAAGCGGTTCTAATCTCCGTTTCTTAGCCGAGGAAGCCAGTGTTATCCGAATATATTTCCATGGTTATGTGGTCAGAATGGCTATACAGGGGGACAGAAGCTGGGGCAAGTAACAGGAGCTCACTCCATCAGAGGGCTCTTGGGTCTTGAACCCAGGTGTCAAACTCAGAATCTTAACCATTGTACACTATGGTTAGTGTACAATGTACACACACACATTTTGAAGATATGAAACATTTAAGTTCAACTCTTAGTTTATCCTGTTAACAACTCAGCAGGGCCTCTTTCTTCGCATTCATACCATTTCAGAGCATGTGTGTGCACATAGTTAGCCATTCCAGGATTGTTACTGAAGCAAAGGAATGCAAGTCCAGGCAGGTCTTCAACAGAAGCCAAGCTGACCCTTCAACAAGAGAAGATGCTTTAATGCTTTAAGCAGTGGCTTTAATATTACCCTTCTGAAAATTTGCCTAGTCCCAATACTGATGAATTTCTTTTTTGCAACTTCCTCATTAAAATAATCCCAAGTAATCGAGCCTTTGCTCTCAAATGTCCACAAAAATGTTTGCAGGGCCTCAAGCTTCCTGAAGCTTCCGGTTGACAAATCCTGTTATTCAAGCATGATGAAACTAACAAATTGCTAATCCTCTATGTAAATGATTGGGTGAGTATTTTAGTCTGCTGAGTCTTATGAAAGCCATCTCTCTCAGGAAAGAGGCATTTCTAAATATTAGCAATCTGGAAAATACCAGATGGAGCTAAATTGTGGGAATAATATAAATAACATAAAATTATCTCTTATTTGATTTGATTAACCACATCGAGAAACTAGTTACTGGTGTTCTTTCGGCAACCTCTCCCAGTCTTACTAAAGTTTGAAGTCTTTCCTGTTCTTTTCTAAAATTTATTTTCAGTATCCTCCTTTGTAAGACTCTATCAAGGAACAGGCAGACAATATTTGCAAGTGATGCTTGTTGTTCTCCCTCCATGAGATTTGTTTCATTTCAGAGATTCTGGAAAATATGGATGCCTATTCCTTCTGGAAGACTAATAAACATCATTATACATAACTAGAAGCCATTGCTTCCTATTAAATTCAACTCAACATAATGTAAACCAATTTTCCAGCCTACTGATTAAGAGGCAGAGTGGAGTCACTTTCTTCTGAGACTACAAATATTCATGAAGCAATTGCTATGAAATAAACCTGAAGAGAGGCACCCAACAGACTGAGTTGTGTTAAAGGATGCCTGGATCAGAGGCTAGCCCGTATATCTGTGGCTTAGTATTTATTCTGCTAACTCCTTCTGCTGCACATGCTACTACTTAGAACTTATGCTCCTTACATCTGTCCTAGTGAGATGATAAATATTATTAACATCCATAGAACTCTGACATTTTATTAATAAAATACTTTATTGTTTATTTTCTTTCCTTGGTGAATACCACCTAGAGAAATTAAAAGACGCTTGCTCCTGGGGAGGAAAGCTATGGCAAAGCTAGACAGCATACTAAAAAGCAGAGACATCACCCTGCCAACAAAAGTGCAAATAGTCAAGGCTATGGTTTTCCCAGTTGCAATGTAGGGCTGTGAAGGTTGGACCATAAGAAAGGCTGAGCGCCAGAGAATTGAGGACTTTGAACTATGGTGCTGGAGAAGACTCCTGTGAGTCCCTTAGACTGCAAGGTGATCAAACCGGTCAATCTTAGAGGAAATCAACCCTGACTGCTCTTTAGAAGGCCAGATCCTAAAGATGAAACTCAAATACTTTGGCCACTTAATGAGAAGAAAGGACTGACTGGAGAAGAGCCTAATGCTGGGAAAGATTGAGGGCAAAAGAAGAAGGGGATGACAGAGAATGAGGTGGTTGGATGGAGTCACCGAAGCAGTAGGCGTGAGCTTAAATGAACTCCAGAGAATGGTCGAGGACAGGAAGGCCGGGAGGAACATTGTCCATGGGGTCACTATGGGTCGGACACGACTTCGCAACTAACAACAAACAATCTAGAGATTATGCAGCATTGGTTTGCATTGTATAAACTGCCCCAATTTATTGACTTCCTCCACCAATACAACTTTTCAGTCTTCCTGCTGCAAAGCTAGTACGGGGCATCTTGCATAATTAGAGAAGAAGAACGTCAATTCACTCAGGTTTATCTCTGACCTTGACTGCTGTTGGGATTTCAAGACCCTGCGCTAAGACAGGCATGTCAAAATCAAGGCCCATGGGGTACTTAAATCTGGCCCATGGGGTCAGATTTAATAGCAAAGGACTGGCCCACGGTGCCTCTGCTAATGAAGATAGGGCTTCCGTGACCTGTTTTCGGCCTGGACGACCTCCTGCAGCACCCTGCCAGTCAAAATGGGGCACACTGTTTTGGCTGGCAAAGTGCTGCAGAAAGCTGTCCAGGCCAAAAATGGGACATGACGGGTGGGGTGTGTGCAGCCCTCCCATGCCCCATTTTGGCCAGCAGGGTGCTGTAGAAGGTGTCCGTCCTGTCTTTCCCTCCCAGCCAGCCTGCGGAGGAAAACTACAGTACTGATCCAGCCCTCAAAGAAATCCAGTTTGACACTCCTGGGCTAAGGTAATGGGGCATCATCAGGAGACTATTATCTAGCTTGGGTAGAATGGTGATTAAGCTAAGTTTCTTACTGTTATAGCTGCTCCAGATGTTAAGATGTGTTGGCTATGGAGTCAGGGATCAGATTGCTTCAAGGTGAATGATTATACCACCCAATACTATTTTATTGAGATGAATCATCACCACCACAACACCAGGCAAGGACATTGTTGAGGAGTGGAATGGGTAGTATATTAACAGAATCCCAAATCTACTTTGAAGTTCCATTAATTACCAAGTGCACACTGTAGGTCTGGGTGTTTTGAAAATTATTTTGGGGGGGAAATTGCTTTGGATCATCCGCGAGCTTTACAAAAGCACCTCTCTGCTATTCATCGAAGTAGCCTTTTTTTCACGCTTTAAAGAAATATTTTTTTCACTGTCTCCGAGTGGTCCTGAAAAGTTGTTAAGCTTTGCAGGTGGTACACAGAACACTTTCTTCAAAAATTTGCAAAGCATGCGTAATTGTATGGCACCCTGTCAAAGCATGCGTAATTGTATGGCACCTCTGCTAAGCAGAGAGCTACAATAAAAGAGCTGCAATATAGTAAAAAGGAAGAATGCATGGTTCAATTTCAGTTTTATTATTGCCTTTAGCCAGGAAAATGGATGCATGATAATTGTCAGACATTTAAATTAGGACAGGTCAGGAAAAAGAGACAGCAAGGAGTACAGGATTTGCTACTTTGTTGTTGAAGGGCAATGTTTTCTCTACCTCAGCGACTTTAAATTGTGTGGACTTCAACTCCCAGATTTCCCCAGACACATTTTAAACTTACTAAGGTTAAAAAGCATTGTTGTAGGTTATAATAACAACAAAATCTTTGACAGAAAGCTGTTAGTTTCCCTCTTATTTGAAGAAGACTCATGGCAGAGTTATTTTGAATTTATTTCTCATGCTTTCCTTTTTTCCAGGATTGACTTGTTTCTTTATTCTTCTCCCTTGTTTCTTTAAAAGGAATATCATGTTTCTTCCCAATAATTCCCTGCAATAATGTCTCACGGCCCACTCAGTATTGCTTTTATGGTGGTGGTGGTGGGAGCAAGAATGGGTCAAATTGGCTTAAACCCATCCCCCCAGTTGGTTTAGCTCAACCTGGTTTCAATTGCACAAACCAAATCAACTCATCCATCCAGTCTTAAATCCCAGATCACAAAGGCTTTTCAAGTTACTCACCTGGAAATAAAGAACAGCATTTTATGGCCCAGTAGTTTTTCATTCAAGCAATCGGTTGGAAAGTAAATCAGAAAGAAAATATTCATGAGCGCTCTCATTTCCTGATATGGCGCCAGCCTATGATTTCTCTTTGGATGAAGAAATGGAACACAAATGGGCTTCTCACCAAGGTGACACAGAAAGTGTCATCCCATTAGCAGCTCTGATACAATAGGCTCAGGCTAGTGATGTTGAAAAAGTTATTTCAGATTGCATTTCAGCCCTTCTCATACACTTTTTGTCTTTGAATTAAAGACCAGCCTAACTAGCCTAAAAGAGAATCACCAGCTGCAGATAGACAGAAAACCATAAGAAACAATTCAACTTGGTGGCAGAAACCAAAACATGGATAGAGCCATTTGTAAGTAATATGCAAATAATATGTAATTAGGGCTGATAACCCCCAAATGTAGAAGCTGAGAGCTTTAGTGACCAGTACGCTGCCTCAGAGGTGGTATTCAGCTGGTTCTGACCAGTTCTGGAGAACCGGTAGTGGATTTTGAGTAGTTTGGAGAACTGGTAAATACCACCTCTGCCTGGCCCCACCCCCATCTATTCTCTGCCTCCTGAGTCCCAGCTGATCAGGAGGAAATGTGGATTTTGCAGTAACCTTCCCCTGGAGTGGGGAGGAAATGTGGATTTTACAGTATCCTTCCCCTGCCACGCCCACCAAGCTACGCCCACAAAACCGGTAGTAAAACTTTTTGAACCTCACCACTGAACTGCCTGCTATAACCTGTTCTTGTTTGCCCTAAATTGGACTCCTTGATTTCTGCTTTGACCATATCACTGTTTTTCACTTGAATTTAAATGATGTAGCATCTACTTCTCCCTTTGAATCCATGATCTCCACCATTTTGATCATTTTCTGACTTCTCTTTTGAATCCCGTTTCCCAATAGGAATCTTGTCTCTTCATTCTGACTGAATTGGTTTAATGATCTAATTGTATAACTTCAATTTACAGCTGTTTGTAAAGCCAGCTGCCCAGAACATTTCTTTTTCCCTTTCCTGGCTTATTTAATCTCTAGCACCAGATGATGTTCCCTTTATGACTAAAATAGCAATACCTCTGGCTCTTTTGTCCCAACCTTCGTACAGTATGTCTGTGTGCTCCACTGTTTTGCATTAGGGATCCTAGCAGGAGTGCAAAATATAAAAATTTAGGTAGCTCAATATGAAAGGGCAAGAAATAATGCAACTCTTATTGGATGAGAGCAGAGTATTCAGTCTGAGATAATAAAACCTCAGGTACACTAGATGAAAATACAGACTTCACATATATATCGATGGGGTCTGAACTGACTGTAACTAATCACAAAAGAGATATTGGGAGCATAGTGGAGTGAGGATGCTAATTTACTGCCTGGCAGTTATGAAAATAGGCTAATTTTACACTAGGAGAAAAAAGGAATGGGAAAATGCTAATATTATCGTGCTCTTAATGTAGATCTGTCATACAGCTACACAATCAGAATACTGTATACAATTCAGGTACCTGAATTTGACAAAGAATATAACTGAGCTATGGAAGGTACGGAAGAGGGCAACCAAAATGATTAGGGAACTCGAGCACCTTCGCTTCGAGGAAGTGATAGAATGTGCGGGACATTTTGGCTTAGAAAGAAAAATAACTGGGAGACACACCATTGAGATTAGAGATGTTCACCGAATTTGACAATTTTATTAAAATGAAAGCCAGTTGGTGTAGTGGTTAAGGTGACTGGGAGTTCTAGTCCCACCTTGGACATAAAAAATTCACTGGGTAATTTTGGACTCTTGTTAGCTCACAGGTTTGTTGTTGTGGGGAAAATAGAAGAGGAAGAGTATTAGGTATGTTTGCTGCCTTGAGTTGAATATGAAAAAGTCGGATAAAAGTAAAAAAGAGAGAGATAGAAAACAAGTGTAGTTGTAATAACACAAACACTGGCCTTTTTTGTATGTGTGTACAGTATTACAGTGTTTAAATTAAAAGAATGGTGCTTGCATCACAACACTCATTTAATAGCAATAGCAGATTTATATGATGTTTCTCAGTGTTCTACAACCCTCTTGTGGTTGATAGAGTCAGCATATTGCCTCCAACAATCTGGGTCCTCATTTTACTGACCTTGGAAGGATGGAAGGTTGGGTCAACCTTAAGTTGGTGTGAATTGAACTATTGGCAGTGAGCAGAATTAGCCGCCAGTACTGCATTCTAATAACTGCACCACCATGGCTCTTATTATATGGAAGCATAAAGAAATCGATTATTTTTTCTTTCTCAAAACACTACGAACAGGAACCATTCAGAGTGCCTAACTGGAAGGAATTTTAGAACAAGTAAAAGATATATATTATAACTTCATAGAAGGCAGAATTAACTTGTAGAATCAATTACAAATGATGCCATGAAGACTGCTCATTTGGATGACTGGACAGACTGGATAAATTCATGAAGGATAAGTCTATCAATCTTGAAGACTCAGGTTAGAGGGAACATCCTTCAAAATGCTGGTTACAAGGCAACAGCAGCAAGAGTGAAGAAGCTTTCTTTCTTGTTTATGAGCTTCCCAGAGACCTCAGGTTGGCTTGATCTGGCAAAGTTGTTCTTAAAGGTTCTACTTAGTGTACTTTTTTCTTGTTCAATTATTGAAGACTGCCTAGACCAGTGGTGGGCAACCCGCGGCTCGGGAGGCACATGCGGCTCTTTACACCCTTTAATGCGGCTCTTCTGTGTGCCGGGTGCCCGCTCCCCTCCCTCCTCTTGGGCTTCGGAGGGAAGCTTCTGCAAAAGCCCGGGCGAGTGACAACCAATTTTGGTCCTATGACTGCAGAATGCTGCAAAATACCATAAATGCAGGCCAGTTGTTGAGTGTTTCAAATGTGATTGGAACACTCAACAAGGTGACCACAGTGTGTGTGTGTGTGTGTGTGTGTGTGTGTGTGAGACAGACAGACAGAGAGAGGAACAGAGAGAGGGAGTGAGGGAGGGAATCAGAGAGAGACTGACAGACAGACACACACACAGAGACAGAGAGAGACAGAGAGGGGGAGGGAGGGAGAGAAAGATAGACAGACACAGAGAGAGACACACACAGAGTGAGTGATTAAGTGAATGAGTGAGAGACAGACACACCCACATACACAGAGTGACAGAGAGAGAGGAAGGGAGGGGAGAGAGACAGAGGGAGAGACAGAGACAGACACACACACACACAGAGTGAGTGAGAGACAGACAGACACACACACACACACAGAGTGACAGAGATGGGGGAGGGAGGGAGAGAGAGACAAAGAGCCAGAGAGAGAGAAAGAAAGAAAAAGAAAAAAAGAAAGAAAGTGGGAGAGAGAGATGAAATTAAAAACAACAACATACAAACCTGACTTACTCAAACTATCCAAGGAAATGCAAGGCCAATGTTCACATTAGTGGTTGTGACTTTGTCAGTCAATCTCAGGATGTAATTTTCTCTACATTGTAAGGCAAATTTTACGGAATTTAACGTTATCGATAAATAATATCGTTCTAAAGTTTTTGTTTTATTAGTTGTGTTATTTGTATCCTCCCGACCTATGTGGATACTTGCATGCAGAATATTCTCAATAAAAACTTATTGAAACTAAAACCAGTGTACCATCCTATGTATTTTCGGTTTTAAAAATGTGGCTCTCAAAGTAAATTTCAATCGTGGTTTTGGCGAGATTTGGCTCAGTTGAAAAAAAAGGTTGCCCACCACTGGCCTAGACAAATCCTTGCAGTTTTCAAAGCAAGGTTTTTCAGAAGTGCCTTGCCTTGTCTCTTCCCTAGAACTGAGAGAAAGTGACAGGCCCAAGGTCACCCAGCTGCCTTTGTGCCCAAAGCCGAACTAGCACTCTCTTGGTTTTTAGACTGACGCCAGAGGTAGTATTCAGCCAATTCTGACTGGTTCTCGCGAAGTGGTAGATATTTTGAGTAGTTCAGAGAACTGGCAAATACCACCTCTGGATAACTCCACCCCCAGCTATTTCTGCCTCCTCGGTGCCAGCTGATCAGCTGGATCTTCTTCTGTTGCCTTGCACAGGAGAACGGAGCTGGAAAGCAGGTTAGGGGGGGTGAGGAGGTAATAGGGATTTTACAGTATCCTTGCCCTGGAGAGGGTGGGAAGGGAAGGGAGATTTTACAGTATTCTTCCCCCAGGAGTGGGGAGGGAATGGGAATTTTGCAGTATCCTTCTCCTGCCATGCCCACCAAGCCACGCCCACACCACACCACCAAGCCATGCCACGCCCACAGAACGGTAGTAAAAAAAATTGAATCCCATCACTGACACCTTAACCACTGCACCTAACTGGTTCTCTACTGAGTGGATACTGTACCTTTAAAGGGTCAGTGTATTCTGTTTGGCTCTGTTTATTCAACATTCATAACTAAGTCATGAAATAGGTATTAGGAAAAAGTCAACCACCTCAGCCAATTAACTCAAAGTAGGTTAGATATGTTTGAAGTTACAATAACTCCCTCCAGTCATCTGGGGTTTAACTAAAACTTTTGTCTTGGTAACAGTTCCTACATATTTCCATCATGATCATCTTTCTTACTCCCTGCAATGCTGACTGTTAAGAAAGGAAATTTTCTTGATTAAACATTTTGAATTCTTCCCTGAACTTTTGAAAAACTGCACCTGCAACTCACCCTATCTTTGGAGAACAGGGAGCAGGGTGTCTAACATCAGGGGCAGAGATACTCTATAAGAAACAACCTACATCATATTCCCACCGGAGATAAATGTAAAACATAAGTTGGGTTAATGAAAAAGAATGTATAGTTAGTATGTTACTATTGAAACATTAATGATGACAAAGATAATACAAGGGCTGTTGATTACATTAAAGCACTGTGCAAGGCAATGCTGCCTTTAGTTTCTGTGGTTTTTTATTGAATAAATACAAATTCCTTAGATTAAGGATAACAATAGCAATAGCAATAGCACTTAGACTTAAATACTTTACAGTGCTTTACAGCCCTCTCTAAGTGGTTTTACAGAGTCAGCATATTGCCCCCAATAATCTGGGTCCTCATTTTACTCATCTTGGAAGGCTGAATCAACCTTGAGCCTGGTGGGATTTGAACTGCCAAATTGCAGGCAGCCAGCAGTCAGCAGAAGTAGTCTGCAGTACTGCACTCTAAGCACTGCACCACCAAGGCTCTTATGCACCACCAAGACTCTTAAATATAAAAAATTAAGCACATCAATAGCACAGAACTACATTTGTGGATGAAGATCAAGTTTGATAGCTAGGGGAAAGAATATTTGTAGCTCAGTGTTGAACTACGGGATATTTGGTGCTCTCTGAGCTTGGTAGTTTTCTTGCAGACTGGCACTGATGATGTTACCTAGTTTGGTAATGAAATGTCTGCAAGAAAACTACCAAGGTCAGATAGCTCGAAGGACCCCACAGTTTGATATCTCAATTCTACTAGCATTTTATTTTTGAAAATATATTTCTTTATATTTCTACAGCAAAGATATCTAACAGGGGCAGGGGGAGTGTCAGAAAAGTCAAAATGGTAGTTCTGGTAATGTGATTGAAGTCCTTTTTGTGCATGTACTGTCAACATATATATAAAAAGGATGGGGTTTGGGGTATGGAGCCTCCCTCCCGCATCCCATCACCATGAATGCAGCTGCTGTATTAGATGGACTTTTTCTCCTTCTCCTCTATCTTTCACTGATATTTTTTTATATACCTAATAAGAGTACTGAATTAGAATCCTTCTGAAATATGTCTTTTAAAAGGCCTACATGTAGCATTCCAAGGGCTAAATAGGATTTGACCTACTATATATTTTGTGGTAATTTGCAAAACTCCCACATAGCTTTAAATGGTTCCTCCCCCTACCCCACCCCCACCCATCATAATGTGTTTATTATTTAGTCTTGCCATCTTACTTGGCTTATTAACTTTGTCTTTCCATCTATTTGCCTCTTATTTAGTGCTTTTGTTATAGTTCATAGAGCTCTGATTATAATGCTTGTAATGACTGATACATCTTTTTTAATATCCCACAGATTCTTCTGGGAACTGGCAGCAGATTTATGATTTCAGTCATATCTCCATAGCTTTATTTCATGTTTAAGAAATTATTTCTCCAGTTCATAGCATCGAAATAAATGTAATAACTGCACACAGAAAAAAAAAAGATTG
This sequence comes from Natrix helvetica, assembly GCF_964273705.1. Taxonomy (NCBI): domain Eukaryota; kingdom Metazoa; phylum Chordata; class Lepidosauria; order Squamata; family Natricidae; genus Natrix; species Natrix helvetica. The sequence continues at coordinate 322,279,684 of NC_138548.1, forward strand.
AGCAACGAAGAGGATTAGGGAACTGGAGGCTAAAACATATGAAGAAAGGTTGCAGGAACCGGGTATGTCGAGTTTAATGAAAAGAAGGACTAGGGGAGACATGACAGCAGTGTTCCAATATCTCAGGGGTTGCCACAAAGAAGAGGGAGTCAAACTATTCTCCAAGGCACCTGAGGGTAGAACAAGAAGCAATGGGTGGAAACTAATCAAGGAGAGAAACAACTTAGAACTGAAGAGAAATTTCCTACAGTTAGAACAATTAATCAGTGGAACAACTTGCCTCCAGAAATTATGAATGTTCCAACACTGGAAGTTTTTAAGAAGAGACTGGATAATCATTTGTCTGAAGTGGTGTAGGGTTTCTTGCCTAAGCAGGGAGTTGGACTAGAAGACCTCCAAGGTTCCTTCCAATGATTCTATTCTATTCTATTCTATGAAGAAAAATCCCATAGTTAGTGGAAAAAATAAGAATCCTGATTTTAGGAATCCCACTCCCCAAATGAAAGAACAGGTAGAAAAAATATGTTTGGCCCAATCAAGGTCATCCTTCACTTCCAACAATTCATTTAGTGACCATTCAAAGTTAGAAGAGGATTGAAAATAGTAACATGACTGTTTTTCATACTTATGACCATTGCAGCATCCCCATGATCATGTGATCAAAGTTCAGATGCTTGGCAACTGACTCATATTTATGATGGGTTCAGTGTCCTGGGGTCACACGATCCTCTCCTGCAATCTTCTGACAAGCAAAGACAGTGGGGAAGCCAAATCTACTTAACAACCGTGTTACTAATTTAACAATTTTACTGATTCACTTAACTGTGACAAGAAAAGTCATAAAATGGAGCAGAACTCACTTAACAACAGAAATATTGGGCTCAATTGTGGTTGTAACTTGAGGACTACCTATACCTTTTTTTTGGCGATCATATAAGCAGCTGTGTCCTCTTTGCTGATGACGTAAAACTATTTAACACTACCGATAATACTTCTGTCCTACAAAGCGACCTTGATTATGTGTCAGAATGGTCGAGCAATTGGCAACTCCAAGTCTCAACCAACAAATGCTCTGTTTTACACATTAGAAACAAAAATCAGAACACCAAATACAAGCTGGGTGGATACAACCTCGTAGATGACTCTCACTCTGTCAAAGACCTAGGAGAACTCATCTCAAATCATCTAAGCCCCAGCGCTCACTGTAACAACATTGCCAAAAAGGCATTAAGAATTGTTAATCTAATTTTGCGAAGCTTCTTCTCCAGTAACATTGTACTGCAAACTAGAGCATACAAAACTTTTGCCAGATCAATTCTCGAATATAGCTTGTCTGCCTGGAATCCACACTGTATATCAGACATTAATACAATTGAGCGAATCCAGAGGTATTTCACGAGAAGAGTATTCTACTCCTCTGCTCACAATAGAATACCTTATACCACTAGGCTTGAAATTTTGGGCTTGTACAACCTATAATAATGCCGATTAAGGTCTGACCTAAGCTTAGTAAACAAAAGTGTTTGATACAATGTTCTACCTGTCAATGACTACTTCAGCTTCAACCGCAATAATATATGGGCAAACAATAGATACAAACTCAAGGTAAACTGCTCCAAACTCGATTGCAGAAAATATGACTTCAGCAACAGAGTGGTCAATGCCTGGAATACACTACCTGGACACTGTTGTTACATCCTCAACTCCCATAACTTTAACCTTAAATTGTCTAGCGTGGACCTCACCCCATTCCTAAGAGGTCTGTAAGGAGGCGTGCATAAGCGCACCAGCGTGTCTACTGTCCCTGTCCTATTGTCCCCATTTATTCGTCCCCATTTCCTGTGTTCATGTCCATGTTTATACTTATACCTGTTATCTCGTACATGTTTGACAAACTAAATAAAATAAAAATAAAACATTGACAAATGGTAGACCATATCAAGAGGTAAGTAGCACCTGCTAGATGCTTTTTTAAACGAAACGTCTTTTCCCCAGGATAGCAGAGAACAATACAATCACACCCAAAATGCAACTGCATTAAGGATTTGCAGATGGACAATATAAAGACAATGTCGGCATAATTTTGTTGCTTTTGAATCTGAAAAATTGCACCCTTCAGCAAAAGTTATGCTGTTGTGGGCTTCGCCCAATTATAGCTAGAGTCTGTTGTTCACCTGCTTGGGAGTATCTCTCAAAAATAGGTCACTGCCCAAACTCATTTTTTATTTTTATTTCATTTTAAAATTTTATTCCAGAATTTTAATTAACAATTACCAATAATATTAATTTTAATAATTTTTCTTTTTATTTATTTGAATATCGTTTGCATTTAATTTTTTTAACAGTGTAAAAAATGTTTTACAATTGCTGATTTTATACAGCTTACCAACTCAAGCCTTTTGGGAGAAAAGGTTGATAAAATGCTTGCTGCTATTTTTATCTTCAGAAGTTAGAAATGCTTTTCGCTATTTGGTGACTTCGTAGTCCTATAATTGTATGCTAATTTTAGGGGTTGAAGGTATAATTGATGTTTTATTGTTTCAGTCACATAATATGCTGAAGTTAAATGGTAAACAAATAATATAAATAAAAATAAAATCCAATTAGAGAAATCCCATTGCATAAAATTTGTATTCTGCAGAGCTAGTTACTTGGAGCTAAAGAACACATTCTGGCTTTAATGTTGCAGTCTTAAACACATAAAAGAATAAGCTTCTTGCAACAGATTGGGACTTGCTTGTAATAAGCAAGTATACGTCTATGTTAGAAGCAAATGTTTCGAGTGTCTTAAATCAAAGACTATTAAATCAGAATACACTACAGGTAGTCCTCGACTTACGACTTGTTGCTTAGCAACCATAAGAAGTTACGACCTGTCTGAAACAGAACTGGATTGGAAGTTCCAACAACGGTCATTCCCCTCTCATGAAAATGTGATCACATTTTGGGCACTTGGCAACATTAAAGGACATTTGCAGCATCCCATAGTCATGTTTTTAAAATGGTTTTGCCAAAAACTGGCATCCCTAGTTTCTCCCTACCTTGGTAGACCAGAGGAAAGCAAAATCGGTTTTGTTTTTGCAAAAAAGAAGAAATAAAATATAACCACTCTTTTTAATTTAAACATCTAAAAGGCAAACCTTCAATAGGGGCTATTCAAATTACAGAGGGGGGGGGGGATCAAGCTTGATTTAAAAAAAATATTTATAAAAGAAGATGTAACAGGCAGACCACACAACAGATGCCACAGTCTGCCACAAATAGGAATTTTCCAACCTAAAAATATACTCTTCCCAAGTATATTTTTCAAGGGAAAAATACTTATCTTTTCTGTAACATGCCAGAAGATCTACCTGTAAAGGCTGATATAAAACAGATTTTTCTGATTAGTACAGGAAGATAACACAATCAGACTCAACCTATTGCAACAAACACAAACAGAAATAAAAGATCTAATGCACCTTCTGTTAGACTGTTTCTTTATTCCTTCTGAAAACAGCAAGAATTCTTTGCTTCTCTTCTTGGTTCTGCCATTTTCCTGGAAATTTTAGGCTTTAATCTGAGATCCTGGGAAATCTTATTCCATTGCTTTTTTCACCCTCAATTCCCAGCTTCATCTCAATACTTTTATAAATTTTATAATTCCACAGAGAAAGATACTGACCCCCTGTTTATATGAACAAGATCTATTCTTCCTTCTGAGCCCTGGTGGTACAGTAATTAGAATGTGTTGAATTTATATTTACCGACAAAGAAATAAAGGGAGACTAGTATAGATCTATTTCAAGCTATTTAGCTCTTGTCAGTGAGCCATACTCTTCTGGGATTCGAACCCGGGCTACCTACACATTAGGTAGATGTATTCACCTCTAAGCAATGGGCTCTCCTTGCTTTGTCAGCTATACCAGGGGAGAGATTAAGTGGTTTTTCTGATGAGACCGGTCTACCCAAATATGGGATGGAGCATTCTGCTTCTGCTTTCACATTTCGGCCCCAATGCAGGAGCCTTTGCAGGAAGTCACTTTCCCAATGAACTATTTTTGTGTTGAATTAATATTTTACCAACAAAGAAAGGGAGACTAGTATAGATCTATTTCAATGGAAGCAGTATGCTCCATCCCATATTTGGGTAGACCAAATTGGCCTGATAGACCATTCTCCCCAGAAAAAACACTCAGTGATTAGAATGTAATATTGAAGGCAAACTCTGCCCATAATCCAGAGTTCAATCTTGATGGGGCTCAAGATTGACTCAGCTTTCCATCCTTCCAAGGTTAGTAAAATGAGGACCCAGATTGTTGGGGGCAATATGCTGACTTTTATAAACCACCCAGAGAGTGCTGTAAAGGATCATGGGTGGTATATAAGTCTAAGTGCTATTGCTATTCTGTCTGAAATGGGAAAATGTGTATTCTGAGTGCAGACACAACCCAACTCTTGCCTGAATATGGATTTCTTTTTCTTTTAATTAGTTGGATCAATATGGTATTTTACTCACTTTGTTAGTTTTCCTACAAATGGAATTTGTAAATTAGAAAGTGTGCCGAGAAAAGCAGCAAAGTTGATAAGGAGTCTGGAGGCTAAACCATCTGATGAACGGTTAAGGGAGCTAGGTATATCTAGCCTATAAAAAGAAAGATTAGAGGTGACATGATAACTGTCTTCCAGTGCTTGAGGGGCTGTCAAAGAGAAGAGTTGAGAGTAGGAATAGAAAAGGTGCTTTGAAGTACAACAAGAAGCACAATCTGTTCATGATTCCTTCTTTCCCTCCCTGGGCATCAACCTAGAGCCATGATGGCAAACCTATGGCACGCATGCCACAGGTGGCACGCAAAGCCATATCTGAGGGCATGCAAGGCATTACCCTATGTCAGCTCCAGCGCACATGCGTGCACCGGTCAGCTATTTTCAGTCTTCCGGAGGGTGGGGAGGCCGTTTTTCGCCCTCCCAAGGCTTCAGGAAAGCCTCTGAAGCCTGTGGATGTGGTGTAGTACATGTATGGGGGGGGGGAGGGCATTGCATTATGGGTGTGGACACACACGTGTTCTCTCACATGCACGTGCACCCTTTTGGCACCCAAGCAGAAAAACGTTCACCATCACTGACCTAGAGTATTCTCCAATGCACCTGAGAGCAGGAGAAGAAGTAACAGGTGAGAGATCATTAAATAGAGATCCAACCTACAACTAAAGAGACATTTCTTGACAGTGGAAATAATTAATTAATGGAACAGCTTGCATTTTAGAGTCATGGAAGCTCCATTGCTAGAGGTTTTCAAGAAACGTTTGGACAACCATTTGACTGGGATAAAAAAAAAGTATCCTGCTTTGGACAGGGGATTGAACTAGAAGACCTCTGAGGACCCTTCCACTTCCAGCCGTATGATTCTACCTTCTTTGAATTATCTCTTCATCTACCAAGATGCCTTGTACAACCCATCAATCATGTCCTTTATCTCCTTTTGTTTTTAATATCGCAGTAAAACTTTGTATGAGGACGGAGGACATTTCAGATATAACTGTGACAGGAGCTGAAAAGAAATGATTACAATTAATTATTGTTATTTATAAATTTTCTATGACATAATGTATTGTTACCATGCAACAATTTATTAAGTTATCAAGTTATTGCTTTAACTGGAGTTTCATGAACTTTTATATTGTCTAATATTTCTTTCGCAAATTGTAAGAATTGCGATTTCGGGTACCGTTGAATTCTTTTAAATACCTAGGAACAATTATTCATCCTTCTTTTGTGGTTACCTACATTTAAATATCTCAGATAAAATTTGACCTAAACGAATGACTAAATACTAGTTGAAATTAAGGGGGAAAATAAATTTTATTTCATAGATATTGGGATGACTAAATTCTTCTAGTGGTTTCTGCCCATCCAGCATAATCCTTGAGAGAAGGACTCTGTTTGACACATCTTTGAAGACTTGCTGTCCTCAGGAACCACAAGGGCATGTCCTTCTGTAGCTGTTCCTATTCTCCAAAATGGTGCTCCATCCATTGGCAGTTCTGCACTGCTGCTGTTGCTTTCTGGAAATCAACCAAGACCTATTTTGGAAAACTCTTTTTGGCGGGGGCTAATGACATGGTGGATTTATTTCCTGCATTACATGTTGCTGCTATGACATGATTTTGACTCAGAGTACCTTATTCTGAACTTATGCAGTATTTAAGCAATGACATATCTTGGTTTGTACAGCAAGGGAAAAACTGAAGGGCTAAATATAAAATCCTTCAAGATGCAAAGGAATGAGAAAGACTGATTTGAAACTGTACTTTGCAGCTTGCTGCTTGACTTGGATAAAGGTGTGGGTACTGCTGAGAAGTAAAAGAAATCTAGAAGTAGAAGAGCATAATTTGGGATTTGGTTGGCATGACTTTGTATGGCAGAATAAAGTTAAGATTAATGTAGCTTTTAAAAATCAATATATTAGAAATGCCACACTGAGAGTATGGAATAGATATAAATCCAGATTGTGCTGGAGAATGTCTTTATGGGTCTCAGCACAAAAAGCATTTTATAGAAAAAAAACAGCAAGTGAACAGAAATTGCTAGCATATAGAGAAATGTTAAAAAACGAAAGGATGGAGAATACAAAATGAAATTTAAAGAACAGCTGCAGAGGGATTTAGTTTCCTATGGTTTTCATATGCACAGTTAAGACAGAGATTTAGGGTAGATAACTGGACATTTATAATTCAACAGCACAAGATAGAATATGAAAATGAGCTATGCATAAATGATGAACATGTAATTGCTAAAATGTAGAAACTTTTGTTAAAATTTGAAACAGAAGAACAAGTCAAAAATTATATGATAAAATAGTCTAAGAATTTTGAATAAAATATATTGATCCCACAATGGGAGAAATTATGTTGTTGAAAGGACTGAAATTTACATTATGTAAAAAAAATATTTTTTCTTGTAAAATTGGGATATGATTCCTGAAACAATTATTCAAAATGTGTGAAATTACCTCAAATATATGCTGGAAATGTGGACAAGGTAAAGTAGCATTTTATCATGCTTGGTGAACTTGTAAGTGAGCTAGGAAATTTTGAGTTCAAATACACACAGTGATAGAAAGAATTTTTATGATGATGATGATGATTATCATGTTATCCGATCAGTCATTTCCAGCTCTTGGCAATTCTATGGGCCAGTTCTCTCCACATCTTCCAATCTTGACTTGGAATAACTTTATTGTCACTTTGAATGTACACTAATTGGCATACATTAAAATGAAATTTTATTGCATACAGTTCTTAAAGGGTCACCACCTCCAATACATACTACATAAACATGACAAAATAAGTAAAGAAATACAAAATTGTGCATGTACCTACATATCTTATATGACACAGAGAAACAACACAGTCTAGTATGGATGTAAACATGTACATGGTGAGAAAAACGAATCTTGCGAGTTTACCAGATGGATGGCATAGGGAACAAAGCTGTTATAGAATTGGGTAGTTTTGCTAGAAATACTTTGAAACCTCCTCCCAGAAGAAAACAACAGAAACAGACTGTAAACAGGGTGTGTGGAGTCTCTAACAATGCTTTGGTCTCTAAGCACATAGCTCTTATAAGCAGAATCCTGAATAATAGGAAGTGAGCTTCCTATAATGTTCTCCGCTGTCCTTACCACTCTCTATGTGGACTTTCTATCTGAGGCACTGCTGCCACCAAACCAAACAGCGATGCAGTTTGTTAAAACACTCTCAATTGTGCCTCTATAAAAAGTGGTAGGACAGAAGGATAAAGATGTACTTTCCTCATCAGATGCAGGAAATGCTAACCCTGGTTTGCAGGCTTCCCTAAGGATGACATGTGGAGAGGCCAGTTCAGATTGTTAGTTATCTGCAACCCCAGATACTAAATATTGTTGACCACCTCTACAGTTGCATCCTTGATACTGAGTGGAGTGTGACTATGCCAGCCTTTCTAAAATCTACGATGATCTCCCCTGTTTTATTAACATTTGGAAGCAGGTTACTTTTATTGCAACAGTCCCCCAAAGCCTTCACCTTTTCTCTTTCACTACCTCTTTGACTTTATCTATGCTTTGGCTGGTGTCAGCTTTGATCGTGTCCAGACATCGTGTTCTTTGGCGGTCTGGTTGCCTTTTACTGCTAACTCTTCCAAACATAATTGCTTTCTTCATTGAATTTCCCCGCATTACATGGACAAAATAAGTGAGACACAATTTTGTGATTTTTCTTTCCAGTGGCATGTCTGGTGTTATATGCTCCAGTACTTGCTTGTTGGTTACCTTGCTATCCAAGGAAACCAACCGCAACAGACTGAACGTGTCGATTATAAGAGATGGCAAAATTGGCTTGTTTGATTAGAGACCTTTATTACATTTATTAGTGATTGAAAAGTGGAAAGTATTTAAATCTATGCTGGATTTTGACTATGCAGGATTCTATGGACTCTCTGCTGAAAAAAAAAGAATAATAACAGAACAATAGAATAATAGAATTGGAAGGGACCTTGGAGGTCTTCTAGTCCAATCCCTGTACAAGCAGGAGATCCTATACCATTCTGGACAAAGAAAATAGTTACTGTGGATTTGATTATTAGGTAGAATATGCAAAGAGGGAAATTATATAGCAATTTTAGAAAGACAGAGGGCAAAATATAAATGCATTTATAACTACTATTAAGGAGATCAGAAACTGCTTCTTTACAATATTTTCTCTTACATTTTTCTCTCTTTCTTATTTTCTTTCTTACCTATTGGTATTCACTTTCCTACAACTTGACAGCAGTGTGTATGTGTTATGTGTGTGTGTTTGTGGATATGTCTGTATGGCTACACCTGCATGTGCGTGTATGAAAGAGGGAGAAGAGGAGAATAGAGGCTAAAAATCAAGGAAAGGTTATAAAACTCAGAACTGTGTACACATCAAATTACTTTCTTTCATGTTTCTTTCATGTGAATTATGGATAGAAGGTGGTAATGATTTAAACATATGAAGCTTAGAATAGATCTCTTTAAAATCCTTCCTGCTGTTGATAGTATATTTTTCTTCTGGTATGTGATATTACAATGCTCAAAACAGTTGAATGTTTGTTGTATAATCAGCATTGGCCTCTGGTCTCTTAATGCATACCTTAGTTTTAGGTATTTTCTTTGACAAAATAAAGGAAAATAGGCTGCTGTTGATGCTTCCTCTTCATCCCTGCTTTGATATTTGAGGAAGTTTGAAATGCTTTTCAGAAATACAGGCTTCATTAAGACATACATGCTGAGGTCTATAAAAGCACAATGAAGAGGTATATAAATCTAAGTGCTATTGTTATTGCTACAGTATATTTCAGACTGAAAGGAATTTCATAATGTACACTAACTCTTTGAGGGTGATAGCCATTTCCAAAATGTGAAAAATAAATAAATAAACTCCAATAGATGCAGCCTTTAGCTGTCATATTTGGGCTGCAAAAATATGGCACTTTGGTCAATGTTGGCAAGGAGGTATTTTAAAAAGTAAATCTGCTGCTATTCAGGTTTTGCCCTAATTCCAAAATTTAGATTCCAAAATAGCCTTTTCTCTGCTGTTAGACAGAGACATGTACCTAGTTTGATAGGGAAGAGGGTAGGAAGGGAGTTTTAGCTGCTGAGTTTAACTACTTTCAGTTTTCTTTTTTCTGGCTTCTAGTTTAAAAAAAAATCAGTAGGTAGTTTAGTATAGGTATTAATTAATTCATGTGGTTTATCTGGTTTCTATTTTTATAACAAGTTAGATTTATGTTTTAAACTAAATCCAGCAATTTTATTTTATAGATATATAGTTATATTGCTGTTTTAAAAAATAGGTTTTTTTTAAAAAATAATGACAATATTTTTCAATGCATATGGACAATTTCCTTTTGTTATATTTATGCAAACTGTATTTTGGATTTCCATATAATAAGGGTGTGCATAATAATCCAAGTTGGAATTGACATGTTACAATACATAACAAGCATATTTTTGTGTGGTCTTAAAATCATTATACTTGGGGAAGAAGCCACTATGTATGTTAATTTGAATTTAAGATAGACCTTAATATTTTCAGATCTCCAACCTCTTTTGAAATGCATGCCTAAACCAAACCAAACCAAAACACACACACATACCCTAATATTTGGGTAGCAGAAATGAGATTCTTCACATTTTTCTTATGGCTAAGAGATTTTACTTTTAATATTAAAAAAGTAAATTCATAGCTCCAATTACCAAGTAGACTAAACTACACAAGCCATGGTGGTGCAGTGGTTAGAATGCAGTACCACAGGGCTGCTCACTCCTGGAGTTGGATTCTGAGTGGCTCAATGTTGACTCAGCCTTCCATCCTTCCAAGGTAGGTAAAATGAGGACCCAGATTGTTGGAGGCAATATGCTGACTCTGTAAACCACTTAGAGAGGGCTGTAAAGCACTGTGGAGTGGTATATAACTCTAAGTTCTATTGCTATTGCTACACTATGTGTGAATTATTGTAATGAAATACAGTCCCCTCTATTGAAACTTCTCTATATAATAATAGTATAGACGTGTGTGTATACGGTATAGACTGCTCACCTCACAAAATTCAGCACTTCAAGCAATTTTCCACAGAAAGAATTTCAATAGATAAACTTTGTTGCAGTAGATGGTCCTTAAAATATCTAGGAAACTTGGTTTGAACTTGAGTATTGGTTACCAATTACAGATACAAAATACTAGCTAATCATAGAAACTAGGGCCAGTTAGGACTTTAACTGCTATCTTTGATCAAGTGATATTCAGACTTATTGGCATTTATTATATGATTAAATAATATAATGCTGGAAAAATGAAATCATTTGGTTAAATTATTAACTCCCTGGTTAAAAGGAGAACAGTATTGTAATGAAGCCATAATAATGATTAATTACTGGATTTGTTGCAAGTAGTCAATTGAAATAATTTATTCTTGTGTAACTGAGTATACAAGTGTAACCTAATACTCAGGTTAATGATAAGAGAAACATCCTACTCTCTAGAAAGTGCACAGAATTCAAAACACCACCAAACAAAGAAGAGTTAATGGACAAGTAAGCATTATTAGATTAATTGTTTATAGCAGAACTGCTTAATTTGGGTGAGCACATATATCTATAATTGTCCTATTGTCCTATTGCAGTTATCATATAAATTCGAGCAAAGAATGCAAGAAAGACTCATGAAAAACAAGCTAAAGAAAATGCTGCAATGTTTTCTTTGATTCTTAAAAAAAATGCTTTTATTCTAAGGTTCCAGTCAAGTAGTTCTGAAGATTGATGTATCTCTCCTTCTTAATATATATATATAGAGAGACAATATTGTCAATTCTGTTGGTAAGATTGGCTGGCTGTGGACAAAAATCATTTTTGTGAGGGCAATTGCAAATGTTATTTCCAAGTCTGCAATCATTATCCCATTCTCCAGGGTTGTAGAACTATTTCACCAGTCTCAGATAACAATATATACTGTATATTCAGCAATGGTGCTAACTTTCCTTCAAAATGCAGAAACTATCTTTAGCATTCTGGAATCAGTGTGCATTTGGGAATGTTCCATCAAATGACTTCCTTTGTGTTTTGCAGATGACTCCTGCCTTCTTTTCCTCTGGTTATTGGTTTGCTTAAGATTTTTTGACAGATTCTATTGGTTAATTAGAGAAGACATATGATATCGTCAACAAGTAAACCAAAAGGCCAAATAACTAGACAGTAAAATGCAGGAGTCATCTACAACATGCAGTGTAAGGACTCCGAAGGTCAAACAAATAAAAGATTGGCAGACTGCTTCCATGAATTCCAGCTGATAGGGGCAAAAGATGACTAAAATAAAATAATAATAAAAATCCTCAATTTTGTAACACGTACACAGACTTAACTACAGTTAACCAAGAGTATCTATTCGTCTCTCTTTTTTAAAAAAATCAAACCTTCTGCAATTTTGAGGAATGAATGTTAACCCAGCTTTAGGTTCATTTAAAGTGTTATTATAATGTTATTTCTCTCCCTCCCTCCCTTATCTCCCATTCTCCCACACACATTTTTTGCAGAAGGGAAGAAGGAGATAAACAACTAGTATTTTTTTAAAGGGGGGGGGGGGTTTGCATTGATTTCCTGTGTGTGAGGTAAGAATATAGCATAAGGTTTCAGAGTTGTTACTTATCTTTTTCCTGGCGTAATATTCAGCAGAAACTGAAGGATACTGATCAGACCTAATGAATAAACAACATCCAGAAATAGTGATAGGATACAGTATTCAATGACCAGGAAACAATTGTACCAATTTTTAAAAGCTATCTTTAGTTTCAGCAAAGGTAATGGAAATATTGATATTTAAAAGATTCTCCCGGTGCCAATTTTATTATACAGCATTCAGTCTAGCTCTCCTTGTTAAGAAAGGCAGATGATTCCAAGCATATTCTCTTTCAAATGTGCCACTGTGGGTGAACATAATGACTTTCTTGGTAATATTATTTAGATCAAGTTGCCTTGATGTAACAATGAGGGTGCTATTATGATTTAGCACTTTATTGACAACCCGAGAATGAGGCTTCTGCTAACATCTCTATTATTGCCCATTGAATCAACATTTTCCAGATGGGATGTTGAGTTCCTTTGCCAGACACAATTAGCATTCCCACACATAAAACTTTTCTCACCGATCCTCACAGTTTCCTCATGCGTTTTTCAAGAGAATGCAAGTCACGCAAGTTTAAACTGTGGTGACATTATTTAAGTCATTTAATATTGATAGTTCTTAAAACGACCATTAAAGTCACTTCTGGAATGTTCTTAGGGATTAGAATAATTAAGTGACAGATTTAGAGTCTCAGGTTATGTAAATCAAGTTTCATTACAGATTAATAATAGTTTTTCTCCTATCATACATTATAATTTTTTACATAACCATTGTATAGATACATAAATGTTTTATTTGTTTAATGCAGTGTAGAGATTACCAAACTCCAAATGATCTTGGGTAACTTACACTTTAAAAAAAGAAAGCAATAATAATAATAATAGTAATAATAATAATAATAATAATAATAATAATAATAATAATAATAATAATAATAATAATAATAATAATAATAAACAGGTAACACAACATCCACTGCAGGCAAACTTATTACAAGTAGTCCTTGATTTATGACCAGAATTGAACCCAAAATTTCTGTTCTTAAGCAAGGCGGTTGTTAAATGAGTTTTGCCCCATTCTAAAATCTTTTTTGCTACAGTCATTAAGTAATCACTGCAGTTGTTAAATGAATCATGCAGTCTTTAAGCAAATCTGGCTTACCCATTGTCTTTGCTTTTCAAAAGCTGGCTGGGAAGATTGCAAATGTCAGGTCTGCCATCTTCGGCTTGGCACATTGCTGGCATCCTGCCATCAAAGGCTACAGGGGAGAGGCATGAAGGGAACAAATGGGCAATAAACATATATGGTGATGTGATGGGAAATAGGAAGGGTGGATGACAGTTTGATGAAGACCAGAGAAATATGGAACCAGTTTGTTCCATCACTCAAGGCCATGCACCCTGAGATTGGAATGTGAACTACCCTAAACATCTCAACGTTTCCCAAAACACTTATGCGGTTCTTCATTGGCTGAAGATGAACTGGTCATGGAGGGAGGGCAGGGATGAGGGGAAAACTTTGTAACTTTTTCACAGAGAAAATTTAGTTCTAGCCTGACTTTATTGAAGACAGTAGTCTTTAGTCCAGGGGCTCAATTACCACCCTTTCTTAAGGCCTGGGAAAGCAGCCAATTTTTCAATGACTTTGTAAATGTCGTGAGAGTGGAGTTTGTATGTCTCTCTGTGAGATGCTCCTCCATAGGAGAAGCACTGTGGCAAAGAAGCACACTTCCTAGGTCCCAATTGAAGGGTACCCATTCTGCAGAAAAGCAAGTAAGAAAGTCAAAGAAGTTGTGATTATGACGACAACAAGATTTCATTTCAGCTTAAATGCTATTTTTCTTCTTAAGGATACATTAAGAATATCACATCAATATTGTAAAGTTATTATTCAAAATGCTTTTAGTCTAATGAGTTCCTGGGACCTTAGGAACACCTCCACGCACTTGGATGTGGTTGATACAATCCATCTATCTAACTGTTGCTATGAAATTGTAATTTTTAACAGGCTAGGACATGAAATGGGTAAACTAAATGGAGAACAATAATTTTACCTGAATTATTATAATTTAAAGTTTGGAGTGCATTCCAGTGTCGAATGAATCACCAAAATAATAATAGTAATAATTTGTGCATTTGATTTTAAATGTGTGAACATTTTAGCTACAAAGATATAATTGTCTTGTTGCATTTTCTTGGAAAAATAAAACATGCAATGAATAAATGTATTTGCTGAATAACACTGAGGAAGAAGATTAGTAACCAGCACTGGCTAAAAGTTAAGGCAGCTGTTTTGGTGGTTGATAATTAACTTCTTTGCTCTACATTAAAATAGAACACCTTTTCAAGCATAAATATAGATCTACAAAGAAAAAAGAAAAAAAAGAGACCGCTACTTTAAGGAATCCCCTCATTAAAATTAACATGACTCTTTAAGCAGCACAGGACTTTAAAGAATAAAAGAGGTGAGATACTATATTATTATTAATTTATTTCCTACCCTTATTATTATTACAAATATTATTTTTATTTTTTATAAATAACTCAGGGTACATGTTCAACGTACCTTCTGTCAGGTAATGAGGCTTAGACCGGCAGCTTTTCCAAACAGGCATATTCTTCAAGAAGTGAAAAAATAAATAAAACCCGAAAACGTGTTCTAGTGAAAAACAAGCTTTAATACAAAAATAAGAAATTGAAAATAAAACAAATATATCTAATTGTTACATTTTGGCAAGAACAAATGTCCGTCTTCTTTGAAGACGAACAGAAGATCAAAAAGAAAGAAGTCTCTGGAATGTGTGATGAGCAGGCGCAGTACATCATTGCTGATAAGACCTATGACCTGCGCAGTAATTTATTCTCAGCTCGGCTAGCAAACAATTAACGCAGTGACACCTTCCTCCTCCTATTTTCCTCGCAACAACAATCCTGTGAGGTGGATTGGGCTTAAGGAGAGCAACTGGCCCAAAGTCAGCCAGCTGGCTTTCATGGCCATAGCAAGAATTGAACTCACAGTCTCCTGCTTTCTAGTCTGGTGTCCTAACCACTAGACCAAACTGGCTTTTTTTATATCCCAAAAAATTCTGAATCATTTCTGAAGAATTCTCAGGTTTAAATTTTATTTCAGTAACATGCCCAGGATTCGTACTTGGACTTTTCCTTTTAGTACAAAAAACATTTTATTTATTTAGTCATCCATCCTGTTTCTGCTTATGATCTCAATCATGAGGTGATTGTATTATACACTAAACCAATCTTTCTCAGCACTGGCAACTTTAAGAACTGTGGATTTGCACTCCCAGAATTATGAGAATTGAAGTCCATATGTCTTATGGTTGCCAAGATTGAGAAATACTGCATCAAACAATTACAGGTAGAAGTGGGTTTTGAACCATACTCACAGATAAAACTGCTTCTTGATTCTTCTTTCCCTTACCATATTTCCCCCAAAATAAGACAGGGTCTTATTTTCTTTTGACCCCTGAAATAAGTGTTTGGCCTTATTTTCAGGGAGGTCTTATTATTTTTGAGGTGCAGGAGGTGGTGAGCGTGGTCACCTCATGGCTGCTGCTATGTTGCAATATTTTGGGGGAGGGCTTATTTTTTGGGAGGGCTTATTTTAGCACATGTGCTCAAAAGCCTGATTGGGCTTATTATCCGGGGAGGTCTTATTTTCAGGGAAACAGGGTAATAACAATTTCCTTTTCTTTTCAAGTAACAGATCAAAGCAGATCTGCAAATGTATATACGTATGTTTTCCATGTTTTAGCTTCAGTCTCAAAGCAAACATTGACGAATCTGTTGTATTCTGCCATTTCATGAAAAACAAACCAGATCATGGACTTCTGGTGGGCTCTTCCTTATTTAAGATTTATGCTGATCTTCAGCTTCATTGAAACTGTTGCTTAGTTTTCTTGGCAGCAGTACGGAAGCAGTTACTACTGTCTTCTGATTTTTTTTTTGTTTTACCTTGCCTAGCCTACTGTTTCCTGCTGTTTCCTAGTGTTCTGACATCCAAGTGCTAACCAGGTCTGTCTTGAAGTCGTTTTTCAAAGTCAGAAGGTAGATTTGACTAGGGACTGCAAGAGAGCTATTAGGAGAGCAATTTAGAGAAAGAAAAGCTTTACTTCACCAGATCAAGTCAACTTCTGACAACTACTATCCCTTGGTATAAGAACAGCAATGATAGCCGTGATTCTGCGATTGAAGCTCTCCCTCTTTTTCATGCGTGTTGAAACCATTGTATCATCATAGTGACCATCCCAACCTTTTTTTAACCATACCCTGCAGACCTCCTGCCTCAGCGTAGAATTTAAGTCAGCATGATATTGTTGCCCTCTGCTGTGTATGAAAAGGTTGCTAACAAATTAAAATTAACTAAAGCATCTTTATCAGTATCCATATCTCAGGGAAAAAAAATAGGAAGTTATATAGCCCTCAGATGATGCTTACAGATCTTTAACAGAACTCATTGCCAACAAAATAGTTAGTGGATTGAAAGGAACCTCAACTTTGAAACACCTCCCTTCAAAAGAGCTTTCCCTTCAACAGAAAAAAAAGCCTGTTCATCTTTTCTCTCAGAATATGCACCATTTTTGTATCACCAACAATTTGGTTCAAATGTCTACTGTCTGCTAAACCTCTAACAATATGTACATACACATACATACCTGTATTTCCCCAAAAATAAGACTCGGTCTTATTTTGGGGGAGCTCAAAAAATTTCAGGGTGATCAGCCTGGCTCAGCGCCCCACCCCCTTGGCACGTACAAAAGAGGTGGCAAGCACATGGGGACCAATGGTATCCAGCAGCAGCTGCAGCCTACTGGCCCCTTGGTTGGTGCACTCTGGGGCTGCACAGCCTGTGCAATGCAGGTGAGTTCATTCCCTGTCCATGCAGTAGACAGAGGCAAAGGGGCAGTGGGGAGGAAGGCTATCAGGATGTGCCATGGGAAAGCTGAGAATCAGTGGGCTGGAGTGGCCGGCCGGATGACCATTGGAAGCTCATCTTCGCACAGTGGCACCAGCAGCAGATGGAGGCAGGGGTGTGGGGTGAAAGGCAGATGATCTGCATGCGCCATGTGGGCTGCAAGCTGAGAGACATGAAGATGAGTCTCCCACAGCTGTCCACCAACTCTTGGCTTTCCCATAGCCGGTGTGATGCATTCAGATCGCGTGCCTCCCCTCTGCCTGCTGCTTGGACAGGGAATCAACTCACATGCGCTGCGTGGGCTGTGGCTGTTGCTGTTCCCAGACACCATCAGCCCATGCACTCGCACCGCCTCCTGTGCTGGCCATGCCCACCCCCTTCATTAGGGTTTATATTAGGCACACACTTAAAAATCAGGCCAAGGCTTATTTTTGGAGTAGGTCTTATTTTTGGGAAAACATGGTATATACCATACATATATACATACAATTTGTTTTTGTTTTTTTTAAGACATACCTATCATAAAATGTAAGGCTGGGGCAATGATAGCAGAATGTCAAGAAGGGTTTTTATTTATTAAAGAAATTGTTGCTCAGTTTTAAATGTCAATTGCATTCTTTGTTTGTCGTGATCATTTAAGGTGTGAAGGAAGATAGTACACATAGCTTTACAGTAAAGCCCCTATTTTACAATATGCCATTTTCAGATTTAAGATGGGATAAAAATCTCATTTAGTAAAGAGAGAGCAGATTCAGAATAACCAGTGGTAAATAGAAAACAGCTTTGGATCTATTGGTAGATTTCTAGTTCATTTGCAGGAGATCAACTATAATTTATGTCTAAAAAGGATTATTAATGATAACAAAACCTTCCCAAGAAACTGAGCTGTGGGGGGAAACTGGGATAGATCTGTGTAAGGCCTCTAATTTGAGGACCAGTAACAAATTTCTGGGCTGACTATCTGCTCAGAGACACCTTATGGTTAATTTCTAGATCTACTTTTTTGAGTATCAGTGGATGAATCTTAAAGTACACAAAATAAATCCCATGAGCCAAGTAGCTTGTACTGGACAAAATACCAGTAGTTAGAATTACATGTTGTGCTTAGTGAAAATGTGGCTTGTTTGCTTTTGATATATGTCAGGAATTGAAGTTTGTAAATGTCAGTGAAGTCAGCAATTGTAGTTTGCAAATCCTGCTATGCAGTTTAACATGCTGTGTAGCCAATCAATTATTGTTCACAATCACGTTTTAAATTAATGTAGTATGAGAAGTAGATGATTGTTTGATCAATTCTTATGGAAAGGGGGAACTGAAACATACATGAAATCCTAAAAATGATTTTTATGTAGCCATACAACAACACCTTCTAATTGTCATGCTTTCTAACATACATTTCCTTTCCCAAAGAGCTACAAATAGACTGCAGATCAGCTCAACAACATTAAGTTCTATTGAAAGCATAAATGTTTGAGCTAACTTCATGCTGTTCTTCCCCCACGTTTGTGCGACAGCCTACAGCTGCTTGTGCCTGTGTGAATTTGCCGCTATCGCCTGACTGCCTTCCCTCCTTTCTGATGCTTATGGAAGAGGCAGCAGCAGAATAAAATTGCAGATGTTATTATAGGCCCTGACAGAGCATGACTGCAAGAGAACAGGAAAATTCACCCTGACATTAGTGCTGAAGGATGACATTACACAGAAAAGAAAGGGATGTGGTGCATTTCTGTGAAAAGAGATTTATTTCCTCAAAAGGAATATATTTTGCTCAGAGAGACAAAATATTCCAGCAAGAATGACCCTGTGCACCTCCTTTATCTGCGCTGTTTTATTGCAAAACTGAAGGTAGGTTGCTTCCTGAATGTCAAAGCTGATAAGGAGAAAACAAGAATTGAGCATAACATATCCCCGGTTTAAAGCAGAATACAGAACAATTTGCTAAACTGAAGGAGTCAACAAAGTTCAACCTGTTAAGTTTCCCCTTGGCACGTTATGCACATTGGAAGGCAAAAGAAATGGCTCTTGTTTTCTTTTAGTTACTGATCCTTGATTAGCTACTGACAAACCTATCAGTTCCCTTTGAGAAAAGATATATTAAAGTTACTTTTGTGCATGTCCATGTGTCTATTTTACCTTAGAAATATTTTACATGTTTTTGTATCTTACATACAATGGATATATACCCGGAAACATTGTAGTGCTAACTAGGGCATACAAAACTTTTGCCAGACCAATTCTTGAATACAGCTCATCTGCCTGGAATCCACACTGTATATCGGACATTAATACAATTGAGCGGGTTCAGAGGTATTTCACAAGAAGAGTACTCCACTCCTCTGCTCACAATAGAATACCTTACCCCATCAGGCTTGGACAACGTGGAACTAGGCCACCTACGGCCTGACTTAAGCATAGTACACAAAATTGTCTGCTACAATGTCCTACCTGTCAACAACTACTTCAGCTTCAACATCAATAATACACAGGCAAACAATAGATACAAACTCAAGGTAAACCGCTCCAAACTCAATTGCAAACAATACGACTTCAGCAACAGAGTGGCCAATGCCTAGAATGCTCTACCTGACTCTGTTGTTACATCCTCAAACTCCCAAGCTTCAACCTTAAACTGTCTACCATGGACTTCACCCATTTCCTAAGAGGTCTGTAAAGGGGGCGTGCATAAGCGCTTCATTGTGCCTACCGTTCCTGTCCTACTGTCTCCATTTATTTGTACTCATTTCCTTTGTTCATGTCCATGTTTATACTTATACCTGTTATCTTGTACATGTTTGATAACTAACTAACTAAAAATAAAATAAATATTTCCATCTTAATTTTTCTGATGGGGATTAGATTACGATGCTGCTAATATCAGCTGCAATCCTAAACACTTCTTAGAATTTACTTGATGCACTACATTTCTGTGTCAGAGTATGACTGAACTAAATAAGCACATAAATCCTAAATCGCAGTTGTGCAAAGCAAATTCTGTTAAAAAGAAATGTGGAAAACTTCTATTCTTTCTTCCTGCATTTTCAATGCAATTAGAGCTAAGAAGTAAATTCACATTTTTCTCTATCTACCTGGACAAAACATTTGTCTATAAAGTCAAGGAAGTAGTCTTATCAGGATGCTGGTACCTGCAAAACTTAATTTCTGTAAAGACTATTCTAGGTTTTCCTTCCCATCTGCCTTGATGGAATCAGTCTGATTTTCACAAATTGGCCTGAAACTACTAGTCATTTTAAACTTTTTCAGGTATTAGAAATTGTCATCTTTAAAAAAAAAATCTAAAAGATTAGAAAAGATCATCATAAAGAAAACCTATCTCTACAGTCATTAATGTCAACAATGACTTGATGGTACATCATCGATCAATCAGTCAAAACTGCTGACCCAAAGACTAGATTTAGGTTGGTTGTGCTTCACTGGACCTTTTGTTGTTGTTCCTTAGTCGCACACACAGAACTCCATCAGCATGGAGCCTTCTTTTGAAACATGCATTTTAACAGGTAAAATTGAATGCTTTGTTCTGGAATGGAGCTGTCCTTGGCCAACTTACCTATTGCATTGGGTCTCCAAAGATGTTATTAAAACAGCACAATGACACTCTTGTGAAAGAAGTTTGGTTAGGGCAGCTTCATCCTAGTTATGATGGCATGATTCTTTGTTACGTTTTGTAGGCATATATTTGTTAGGAAGATCAAGAAAAGCATCAACAGTAGTAATTTTGTCCATAGTTTAAGAAAATATGACAGTCACACTCTTTTGTCCTTGGGACAAAAGAATGATTCTCCCCCTCCCCCCCTGGGAATGGATTGGCTGTAGAGGAGCATGGGGCTTATAATCAATAATACTCTGGTTAGTATTTTTAACTTCATTTAGTTTGATGTACATTGTTCTCCTATTCATCTGCATCTGTGTTTATAGCCCTGCTTGCTTGTAATGAAATAAACAAAACAAAGCACTCTAAACCATGGAATGATTTTGATGCTATTGTAATGTGTTCTTTGAGCTATCAAGAACATTTTGTAAAGCTGCCAAGAGGAGCATATTATCAAAGTCAAACAGAGAAAGCAGCAGAAAAAAATATTCTGTGAAGATGGAACAAGCTGATCGCTGGGACATATTTCAATTTTTCTCATCAGCGGGAAAGAAAGAGGTTACATCAGGATTATCAGATGACAAGGGGGTAAATTGTCTTTGACAGTTTATCTTTCGGAGGGTGGAAAACATGGTTCTTGCTGGGGTTGGAATTCCTGACCTGTTGAGGGCTTAAAACAGCCTTTAGTGTTGCAGTGGGATTTAGAAATGGGAAGAGAAGCCTTTCGTTTTAAAACCATTCAAACTTTCCCTAAAACAAAAACAGTTTAACCACAATTTGGCCATTTCGTCATTGATTTTAGAAGTCCAATCTTAGTACTTTAGAGGTTGCAAATGTGCAGCTGCTTAGCCACTTCTGCCATGACACATTAATTTCTGTCTCCAGCAGGGGTGGGTATAGAAGCGGTTCCACAAATTTACAGTGCCGTTTAGAACCGGTTCCAGCTCCCTCCCCCCGCTCATCCGCACATCATCAAGATGAAGAGCAAGAGGAGGAATTCTGGGAGTTGAAGTCCACAAGTCTTAAAGCTGTCATGTTTGAACACCCCTGGGGGTTTTTTTCCCTAAAAGGTTAGGGGTGCTAGAGTCTTGTAACTTGACAGCTTTAAGACTTGCGTGTTTCAAATGCCTGAGTTTCTGAGCCAACATTTTGGTTGCTAAGCAAGAGCGTTGTTAAGTGAGTTTCACCATATTTTACAAGTTGGCCACTCCCACCGGGTCACATGGCTGGCAAGCCACTCCTATCCAGTCACATGGCTGGCAAGCCACTCCCACAAAGCAGGCCACACCTACAGAAGAGGTTCTAAAAAAAATTGAAACCCACCACTGGTCTCCAGGGTTATAAAATCAAGATGGGTCACTTGGGATGCTTATGATACTAACATAGAGCTGTTCAGTCATATAATATAGAATAGATACAAGTACAATTATGCATACATGCCACTCTTGTTTAGTCATTGTTCACAAAATGATGGTAATTAAAAAACCATCATTTTAGCAATAACAATAGCACTTAGATGTATACTGCTCCATGGTGCTTTACAGCATTCTCTGGCTGTCAGCATATTGCCCCCAACAATCTGGGTCCTCATTTTATCAACCTTGGAAGGATGGAAGGCTGAGTCAACCTCGAGCCCATCAGGATCGAACTCCAGGCTGTGGGCGGAGTTTGCCTGCAATACAGCATTCTAACCACTGCACCACCAGGGCTCCTTTCTAAACAATGTACACATTTACCCAAATTTTCATGTGCTTGACAACTGTGAAGCTGGTTAACATGTGAAAGCTGTCTAAGTCTATGGAGCTGGTATGAACATCTATGGACCTGTGGACTTCAATGCTGACTCAGGAATTCTGAGAGTTGAAGTCCAGAAATGATAAAGGGGCTGTGCCCACGCTTCCTATGGATGATTTTAATAGCAATAAGCACTTAGACTTATATACCGCTTCACAGTGCTTTACAGCCCTCTCTAAGCAGTTTATAGAGTCAGCATATTGCCCCCAATAATCTGGGTCCTTATCAACTAATTAAGTTGACAGTATTGAGCTTCTTAGCTTGCAGGTAGCACTTTTTAGGAACATACTTTGTTATGGAGAACAGTAGCTTTGCTGTGTGGTGGATATGGGGCTCAGGCACAGGACAGTGTATGAGAGAACTTTATTTAAACGAGATGGTAGGAATCAGTGATCTTTGCAGCATCTCTCTGTCTGCCTGTCCATCCCTCTGTCTCTCTCTCTCTCATCTGTTCACTTAGCGACCATTTTGTTTCTGATTTAAGGAAATGTGGATTGCACTTGCTAAACAAGTGCAATAGCATAGGTTGATTTTCTGTAAAAAAGAGATATTATCAGTATTTATCAGCCTTTTTCAAAAGAAATCTATACATTTTCTTTGTTCTCCTTTACATTTAGCTTGTGTAAAAGGACAGCTATGGTTCATACCATAGATTTATTTAAATAGATTTATACCATATGAATAGATTTATACCATAGATTTATTTAAACATGATGAATAAACCAGTGTTTCATGCACCATACCATAAAAATTAAAGGTTTGTAAAAAAAAAAAAAAAGACAGCTGGAAAAGATGGTGCGATACATTTGAAAGACTGCCCCATAATTGCTACCATTGAGCACCCAAGATAAAAATCAGATTCAGATGAGACATCAATCTGTGTATGTGTGAATGGATATAGCTGTTTGTTGATTTTCTTGCAGCATTCTAGACATTAATAGAGCTACTTATTATTAAACTGTACTTAAGCTAACCATATGGCTAACACAATATAAGCATTAGAAGTTTAACGTATACCATTATTATATCTTATTTATATAATTAAATATAAACAAGAAAAATAGAATAATACACGTTGTGAGTAATAATTTTTCAGAGTCATGCTTCTTTGTCGAATCATGAATTACAATGCATTTAAATGGTCATGACAGAAGTAGGGGAGGTAATGTTAATTGAAAATGAAACACAAGCTTTATGAAAATGTTTGAAGAATAAGCTTGCAAAATGAATTAGCCTGTTAGTTATTGTGCTTGGTATGTGCTAGGCATTGATCAAGGGAACCTGGGTTCAAATTCATAACATCTTGCAAGGAAAAATGGTGAAAATAAATTGATAGAAGCTATATCACAAGTCAGGTTCAGGAGAAGGCCTTACTGGGATTTTAGCTGATGAGAGCTAAATAGCTTGAAATAGATCTATACTAGCCTCCCTTTATTTATTTATCAGCACAAATACAACACAAATATAAAAAGGCAACATTAAAAATTAAAATATGGTTTTCTGCCTGGATGGTTTTCTGTAATGAGCCGAAGGACAGAAAGGGGGAGTAGTGAGCTCCCTCCCATATTTGGGCATACCAGCGGTTGTAACACAAATACGTGTGTGTGTGTGTGTGTGTGTGTGTGTGTGTATGGATGTATATGTATAGTGTCCAGCATAACTCTGGAACACCTCACACAATTTCAACCAAACTTGGTACACAGATGACTTACTCTCTGGAAACAAATACTGTGGGGGTAAAACACCCCTTACGTTCCTCAGGGTGTGTGTTCTGTTACTATATAGCCTGTTGTGCCTTAAAATGGCTTCTACTGTACTGCCGAAAAAGGATTCTACTGTACAGCGCAGTGGAGTTGCCATGGTAACATCTTCATAGTACTCCACAAGGGAGTTCCCTCTGGTAAGGGGGAGAATCCAACTTTAGAAATTACATTTGGTCAGGACATTTTCCCCCTATAAATAAATACACGGGCAATGCCAGGCTATCAGCAGTAGTATAATATATTAAATGAAAAAATGTATCTAATAAGCAATTCAACTCATCATGCTGCAGAGAGTGGGGCTATGGTAAATATGCTGGTTTCAGAGGAAGATCTATTTTGGAATTGTGCAATATCACAAAAGACTTTCCCTTTACCATTGTTGAATTTTCAATAGCTGTACATTCCCAGGCCTGTATTATCCACTTGGAGCAATATTAATTCATTTAATTTTATGTTGTTGAGAAAATTTATGTGGGCATTATTGTGCATTAATAATTATGGGTGACTCATAAGCAAAATACACTATTGCAATAAAACATCTGTAAACAAACAAAGAGTGCAATTAAAATGATCAAAACATGATAACCAAGCATCGTATAACAACTCACAGACCAGAGAAAACATATGTGGGGCTTATCTAACATTTTGGCCCTATGCCTGCAGGAACAATCAAATCTTTGCAGTCTTCAACAACGCCAAGAGGGCTGAGGCCAGAGGTGGTATTCAGCAGGTTCTGACCAGTTCTGGAGAACCGGTAATGGAAATTTTGAGTAGTTCGGAGAACTACCTCTGACTGGCTCCGCCCAATCTATTCTCTGTCTCCCGAGTCCCAGCTGATCTGGAGGAAAATGGGGATTTTGCAGTAACCTTCCCCTGGAGTGGAGAGGGAATGGGGATTTTGCAGTATCCTTCCCCTGCCACACCCACCAAACCATGCCCACAGAACCAGTAGTAAAAATATTTGAATCCCATCACTGGCTGATGGCCTCCAGACTTTGGGGGGAATTGTTCTTTAGGGTAGCCAATATACAGTGCCTTGGGTTTACACATTTTCTAGAGAAGGAAGGAAGGAAGGAAGGAAGGAAGGAAGGAAGGAAGGAAGGAAGGAAGGAAGGAAGGAAGGAAGGAAGGAAGGGAAGGAAGGAAAATAGAAACAATGAAATTGACACTTGTATATCTTAAAATAATAAAAAAACTAATTCTACTATATATTATTATGCAGATACTTTTGAGATTTTGCAATATCATTTTTTTAACTTTTAAAAAGTGAGTCATAGATCCAGGGAATACTTTTAGAACTATAAGCATCTGTATTATTACTGTAGTGAGAACCTGTGAAGATTAACATGCCTACCTAAGACCAATAAGAATTTAAACGTAGCTCTTTTACTCCTCTTGCTCTATATAAACATCTTTGCAATTTAAAAAAAAAACTGGACATTCAATCTAAATATGCAGTTGGTACTTACAGTAGTCCTAGAACCAACCCTCTGTTATAACACTTCAGCATGACGAAGTGTCTCACACAAACTTTGCTTTTTTAATGAAAGCACAACATTTCCTGTTCCATAACTGTAATTTTTGCCACCAAATAGTCATGTTTCTGTTGCAACTTTGACACAAATACCTTAGTCAATGTTCTAGTCAGGAAGAAGCACTTTAGCATGGTTATTCTTTTGCAATTAAAAGACCCCAAGAAGTTCAGAATACTTAGAAATACTATTTCAGAAATTTCCAAATACAAATATTCCAGAAATTTGAAGACAATTTAAAGTGCCTTTTAAACCATATCAATTTACTAGTAGCACTGGTAGATCTGCCCATAGAATTGCATTGATGATCTTTCATTGATGTCCTACACTTTCATACATTTCAAGTTCAGAATCTGGCTTTTTCCTCTGTTGATTGTTGAATTTGGATTTTTTTTAGAACTCATAAGACAGATTCATATTTCGTCTTCTGAAACTGCTGAGGGCCTTAAAGTGGCAGACTAAATGTTGAAGTCTTCTCCAATGACATGCTGAAAACCTGAAATACAGTATTGAAAAATATTTGGCTTCTTGTCGGTTTTACAACATTTGGTGATAACATGTTATCTCCTCATCAAACCTGTCTCCTTCCAAAACAGCTTGCCTTACATTACTGGAGTTTATAATTGCCTTCCATTTTTCATAGGATCATAAAAAATATATATATTCACACTACTGTCAAATTCAATAAACCGTCAAATTCAGAAGCAAACTATATATGGCACTGTTAATCGTATAGATGAGGTTGATGTACACAGAGGTGTTATCTAAATTAGGCAACAATGGTTCACTTCAATTCTGAATCATTAAACAAAGTCAGGCTGCTTTCATTCTCTCCCATCTACACACCCCAAGATGGGACAATGTTTCTGTCTCTCACCTGCCTATCCCAGATCTAACTGTAAGGTAAATGCTCTGGGCTGCTCAGTTTGCTGGCCTCTGGTTGCAAGGTGCTGCTTTTCCTCTAAGACAGCGATGGCGAACTTTTTTGGCCTGCGTGCCACAAGTGGGGGGGGCACAGGGGGGTCGTGTGTGGGCGTGCCACACCCATAATGCAACGCGCGACCCCCCCAGTGTGCATGCACGCACAACACACGACCCCCCATTTTTACATGCTTTTTTTGCCCTCCGCAGGCTCAAGAGGCTTTATAGGAGCCTGGGGAGGGTGAAAAGAGCCTCCCCCTCCCCCCGGAGGCCCTCCGGAGGCTTCAGGGACCATCCGGAGGCTTCCCTGAAGCCTTCAGAATGCTTAAAACCATCCTCCGAGCAAACCGGAAGTGACTTCCGGGTTGCTCGGAGGGTCGTTTTAAGCACTCCGAAGGCGTCAGGGAAGCCTCCGGATGGTCCCTGAAGCCTTTGGAATGCTTAAAACCACCCTCCGAGCAAACTGGTAGTGACTTCTGGTTTACTCGGAGGGTGGTTTTAAGCGTTCCGAAGGCTTCAGGGAAGCCTCCGGACGATCCCTGAAGCCTCCGGGGGGGGCCTCTTTTCGCCCTCCCCAGGCTCCTATAAAGCCTCTGGGGCCTGGGGAAGGCGAAAAATAGCTTTTAAAAAGGTGAACTCAGTTGACAGGGCAGCGCCTCGCGTGCCCTGACAAATGGCTCCGCGTGCCACGCATGCCATAGGTTCGCCATCACTGCTCTAAGATGTTGAACAGAGGTGGGCTGCTACTAAGGGGTGGGTTCTGGCCAGATTTACTGCTGGTTTGCTTGTGTGTGCGCTTCACACACATGTGCTGGATGCGCAGTTCAATTAAAATCATTCTGTGCATGCGCAGAACTAAAAAACAAGATGGTGGCAGCGATGGCGGCAACCAGAGAACTGGTTCAGAGGCAGGCCTGGGTCGCTGCCGGTTCCAGCAACCTGGGCTGCCATACCACTACTGGTTCAGCCAAGCCGGGGCAAACCTGTAGGAACCCACTTCTGCTACTACTGGTTTGGACCGGTTCAGGTGTACCAGTAGTTAAGCTTATGTCCAGTTCAGTGAATCGGAAAATGCCACCACTGGCTGGCCCTGCCCCTCTCTGCCCCGCCCCTTCCCATCACTCCTTATATCGCCTTGCCTGCCTTGGCCAGTGGCTAGAGTCATGCCTGTGGCCCAGCTGCCTTCTGACTCCTTCGCTTGCTTGCTTGCCCAGACTACTTCTTTTCATCCAAGAAGCTTTATTGGTTCTGGCAGGATGGTGGTGGCTACGGAAGGATTGGTTCTGACAGGATGGGTGTGGGTTGGGTGGGTGGAATGATCATATTTGGTCTTAGCACTCTCCCTGAGAGCTATTGAGGCCACTTGGGGGTGGCCTCTCACAGGTAGAGTGCTAAGACCAGAGGACTGCAAAGAAAAAAAAAGAATAATGAACATTCAAATCCCCCTGCCATCCTGTTAGAACTAATCGCTCCATAGCCCCCACCACCCTGCCAGAACCAATGAAGCATCTTGAAAAGAAGTGAAACATCTTCTTTCTCCTCAAGAAAATAAAACTAGTCCAGTTGCCTTTTGAAGAAGTATGTTGAACCTGTGAAATAGAACTCCCACATGAATTGATTGCATTTATTCTGGGGTACATCTATTATAATACACTTCCAAGTGAGAATCTACCTCCATGGTTTATGACTACCTTCAGCCATTGTTCTCTGATCCATAAAGTCTGTTTTTATGATTTGTCATGAAGACATAAAATTATCAGTAAGAACAATGGATCAATTATTCTACAAGATTGCAAAATACATCTAAAGCAAAAGGACAGAGCTCCACAGTAACATAAAATGTGCAGCTTATTTAGAGTTCATATAAAAACAGCCAGCTTCATTTGGATTGGAACACAGCTTGAAGTTATTGGCTCAACAGCACGCTTTACCTAAACCCCTTCCATCATCTTGGATGGCTTTCAAGGAATGCATGAAGCCCATTTGTAGATGAGGCTGCAAAAAATGGCTTGCAAGTAACAAATATAGAGAGGTAATGAATTGTATTGGTGTAAATTAAATTTTGTTAGATTTCCTTTATCTCCTGCCTCCAATTTATTCCGCTTCTTATTTCTCAATCTTTTCTTGACCGTTACATAATGTTGCTTACTCAGAAACTGCAGCCTGATGTGTGAATATGTATGCATTGCACCAACATAATTATCCTCACATTCAATTTGGCTTGAAAATAGCAATATTTCAGAAAGGCAATGTGCCTTGGAGCAACACCTTCTGTCTTTAAGATCTGATACTGCAAAACCTTATGCAGAGGTTGTCTTTTTTTTTTAAAAAAAGAAACTTAGGTAAATAAAAATTTGCTTTTTTATTCATTTGCTTTCTAAACAACTTTCCAAGTGCGCACATGCATTTTTATTGATGATGAGAAAATTCTTGTCTTTGCCTCAGCTAAAAGCCACAGAGATTTGAAAAGAGAGAACAAGACATTTTTTGAAACTATGGCTTCTCCCTGGACTGGTTCAGGCTCATCAGATATGGTAATATTTGAATGGTCTGGTAGTTGTACCAAAGCTTGATAGGAAGTAGCATGCAATAAATCTTCCATCTCAGAAAATATAAATATATTGGCATGAGTGGAAAAAAGAAGAAATGAATCCAGCAATCTTTGTATTAGAAAAGTTAGAATATAATTTTGAAGTTGACTCCCGGTGACTAAATGGGCTCCATCCATCCAGTTTTCTTTCCAAAAAAATGGACTTGGTTTGACATTACATTCTTCTAATGTTCTTTTCATCTTACCAAGCTAGCCTTTAAACCTGTAAATTCTCTAGTAGAATTCTCCTTTTGAAATATTAACTTGGTCCATTCTGACTTGGCTTCAGTGACTTACAAGTTCAGCCAGACTTTGTAGTAGATAAAAAAAACCCCACTCAAATCAAATTATGTGGAATGACCCGCATTAAGAAAAAATGGTTCTTTTAGGGAGCATCTCAGAAAAAAATGATGGAAGGTGAAGGGGATAGTTTCAGAGCCGAGTTTTCTGATAGTCTTTCTATCTTTCCTGAAAGATTTTTCCTTTTCAGTTCCCCAATCACTCAACTTGTTACTGCACTTATAGCAGGCAGGGTAGGCTACTGCTTGAATGAATACATTTTTTGTTCACAGATTTCCCCCCCACCCCAGACAAGCTAGAGACCTATCTCTAAACCAAAGAAACTCACTTCTTTTATTGTATCAAATGTGTCGGCTATGCCATTCTTTCTCGCTGTTCTTTATGAGTTTTTTCTTTTCTCTTTCACCTTGACCCGATACATTAGCCCATTTTGTAGAAGGTTTAATACCCAACGCATTTCCACATGTCAAGCTATCGATCCAATGGCTTGAGAGACTGCTTGCCTTCAAAAGACCAAATACCGCATCAGTGAAAAATGCCCAACACTGATCTTTATTTTAAAATTTACTATATCTATTTGGTATTATCAGCAGCCTGCACAATAGTGATCTAACACACCTTGAAAAACCTGCTTGCTTGAGTCCTTCTTTCCTCCCACTTTCATCTGCTTTAGCAGAAATAGATCATAAGCAAATTGTTCATAACTAAATTTGCCTTTTTTTGATGCCTGTTTACATCATTTGTAGTTCACCATGCATTAATATTGCAGGTCCCAATTCATCTTGACAGAGACATGGCATTTAGTGTAAAATATTCTTCTTTTGTATGTATGCGGAATCATAAATGACTGGGAACATTTCCCCCCCTATCTGATCAGCATGCATTCTGGCCATCAGGAATGAACACATACCCATCAAACTGGGAGTTTTCACTATTTTCGAAATATCCAGGGGATCCCCCCCCCCATTAAAAAAACAACAACCTGAAAGAAGAGCAGCATGAGTTGGAACACAGTATGAAAGAATCTCTGGCAAAACACTTACTCAGTGTCAACAGCAAGGTTGTTACTAATGATTAAATCACTAACATCTAGAAAATCAATGCTACATTACGATCCCCTCTCTAACCTCTTGGTACCACAAATTGCCGTCACTTGCCTGCCCAGTTCACCAATGCATTATTTATAGGTCACCACTTAACAGGAAAGGAAGAGATATTCCTCCCAGTATAAAGGGGGTTAACTATTTTCTTGCTTCAGTGAGAATAGTAGTAATCAATTGCGCACAAGTCACCGAGGTCACACTTCTTCTATCATGTCAATGTTAATTTATAATGACCTCATCTTAGATTGGATAGAATGCTACAAAGAGGCCAATGCATATATGTATAGAGGAAATACGCTGATATGTATATAGAGGAGCAGATTTTTTTTTGTGAGGTGAGGAGAGGAAGATAAAAGGGAGAAGGAGAGAGGGCAGGAAGGGAAAGAGAGGAGTAGGGGAGAGGTAAGGGAAGAAGGAAGGGAAAGGATAGAGGAGGGTAAAAAGTAGAGAAGGGAGGGAGGGAGAAAAGAAAGGGAAAAGAAGGTGGTGTCAAAACAGGTAAACAAAGCAACCCAAATGGTATGTTATAACCCTGTAAATGGAATGAGAAATGTATAAGAATGACAAATGTAAAAAAAAAGAATAACTATGTGAATGTATACCTATCATTGTATATAGAAAACAAAAAATAAAAGAAACTTTTCATGGAGGGGCAAATTTGAAGGCTAAATAAAGGAGGTAACATAGACTATTGGTTTATATGTTGACAATTATAGCCAAATAAATGGATGCAGTCAAAATTATATAGTCAGACATTGATTAATTTTTTTAACAAGGTTGTGAAACAAGGTGAAATTAAATTTGATGATGGCTATAAGGCAGCTGTATTCTTATGGGTCCTTTGGAGTATAGAGATACATGGTGGAATTTTCACTACGGGGAAGGAATTTTGTTTTGCATCTTTTCATTTCCACTCAGCTGTCAAAATATTGAGCCACAGCTGTATTAAAATTTGCTGTAAAAAGCATCTCTTGACAAATTTCAAACGATACCATTTTGGGGACAGATGCACATGTAAAAATATTCCAGAGATGATTGCAGAGTACTCTTTGGTAGAAACCTGATGAAAATATGGTTAAGGTAGGAGCAAGTTGACCAAGAAACAAGCATTCTATACTGTACCCTCTCTTTAAATGGATTTGAGTCAGCCATCTCTTGACCCGTTTGGCTTCTTCTCCCTTAATGAATGATTACTGCATTCTTGTCTGCATTATCAATGACATAATTCCTGATTGGGGGGGGGGAGAACGTAAGAAGCTGATGGAATAATTTCCTGATTGTGAAACTATTAAGTAGTGAAATTGTTCTCTTCCTAGATTCCTAAACCCTCCATCAGTGGCAGTTTTCAAACAAAGAAAGGTCAATTATTTGGATCAGATGGGATAGCATAAGGTTTCCTGTCTTGTGCTGGGTTTGTATTAGAATAGCAATAACACTTAGACTTATATACCACTTCACTGTGCTTTACAGCCCTCTCTAAGTGGTTTACAGAGTCAGCCTATTGTTCCCAACAATCTGGGTCCTCATTTTACTGACCTCGGAAGGATGGGAGGCTGAGTCAACCTTGAATCTGGTGAGATTCTAAGTGTTAAACTGCTGCAGCAGTCAGTCAGCAGAAGTAGCCTGCAGTACTGCACTCTAACCACTGTGCCACCACAGCTCCAAAGAGCTCCAACTTTCTTTCCAATTCCATAATTCTTTGATTTTTATGTGATATTATAGTCTCCCAAGAAGTCTTTTCCCCTGTTCCCCTCCCCCAAACTGAGCAAATATACGTCTCCCAGGATAATGGTGCAGAATCCAATCAGGGTCGGTCACAGGGACCAGAGACTTAATCTCCCAAGTTTTCAGATTTGTGCTGGAGTCCATCCTGGTGAGAGAGGAGTTTCCTGAGGATGGGCTCCAGCATGAGTCCAAAAGCTTGGAAGTACAAACCTCTGGTCCTGTTGACTGATCCAAATTAGATCCAGAAGATTACAGTTATAGGGTGGAGTAAAGTTGCTAGAATGTTTTTGAAAACATATTGAAGGGCATTGTTTCTGGTTATAGCTTTAAAATACATACAGTATAAAGCATTTAGGATCGAGTATGCAATACAAAGGAGAAAACAAGCCCACATTAGGGTAGAATTATCTGCAAATAACTCTGTGTGGGATGTAGCCATGATCTGCCTGTTTTGCTAAAATCTTAAGCCAATAATCAACGTTCATATGTGATGAATATTTTTTAATAGGTAAAATCTTATTCTCACTGTTGAATGAGTTTAACCAACTTTTGGAGTACCCATTTCTCAGTCATCTTTAAAAGCCTATGAGATATGCTGAGCTGTTGTGTGAAATATGACAGGGAATCTGCCTGCCTCTAAATTAGCTTGTGTAAGCACTTATTTCTCAGTAAATTGCAAATGAAAATAGCTACTGATCAAATACTCATATTTTGTCTATAATTACATGCACCATCTGTTGTTCAACTTTACCCTTCTTCTCTCTCCACTTATTTTTCAGCCTCTCTAATTTGCTCCCTACTGTTGGCTTTTTCTGCTCTTCTCTTTCCTGAAATAATTTTACTCATTACTTAAGGCACATTACTTTTTTTGCTCCTATACCAGCGATGGCGAACCTTTTTTGGTTTGCGTGCCATAAGTGGGGGGAGCGCAGGGGGGTCGTGTGTGGGCGTGCCGCACCCATA
Source organism: Natrix helvetica (assembly GCF_964273705.1). NCBI lineage: Eukaryota > Metazoa > Chordata > Lepidosauria > Squamata > Natricidae > Natrix > Natrix helvetica. The sequence goes on from NC_138548.1 coordinate 322,313,078, forward strand.
ATGCAATGCGCGACCCCCAGTGCGCATGTGCGCACTACAGGTGCTCCCCCTCCCATTTTTACATGCTTTTTTTGCCCTCCCCAGGCTACAGAGGCTTTATAGGAGCCTGGGGAGGGCGAAAACAGCCTCCCCCGCCCCCCCAGACGCCCTCCAGAGGTGTCAGCGAAGCCTCCGGACAGTCCCTGACACCTTCGGAGAGCTCAAAACGACCCTCCGAGCAAACCGGAAGTCTCTGGAGCCTGGGGAGGACAAAAAATGGCTTTAAAAAAGGGTGAACTCAGCTGGCCAGCGCGCATATGCGCGCTTGCCAGCTGACAGGGCAGCACCTCGCGTGCCCTGACAAATGGCTCCACGTGCCATCTGTGGCACGCGTGCCATAGGTTCACCATCACTGTCCTATACCAATCTAGGTATATTGTTTGCCACGTGAATCACATTCACTTGCTCTTTTGTGCTTCTGCATTTAACTAATGGTGCACATTTTGAGCACACAGTTTGAAATGAGTTGTTCTGCCCTCACTAGAAGTGTTTTGCAGTGTTTGGACTGGTCTGAATTGAAAATAACCCTGTTTTGAAATTGAAACAGTGTCATTTTGGACTTCGAGCTTATATGGCATAGTCAGAACAGCCCCGATGCACTTTCTGTAAAGTCGGAGCAGCTCAGTTTTAAGCTGAGTTGTTGGAGCTTAAAATATTTCATATTTGAAATGGTTTGCATGCCATAAGTATTCATCTATTTCCTATTATTATATTGCAGGAAATTCTTTAGGCAGTAACCCTGTTGTGCTCAGTCATGTCATAAATTGTCTTGGAGTTTCTAATAATTAGTAGTGGATTTTTTTTTAAAAAAAATTACTCCTTCCCAATCTTGAAAAGAACTCCATGTAATTAGTAATAATCAAAAGAAGGAAATTCTAAAGCCTTCAGCATGCAGATATTTCTCTCAGTTCAGTGGGACTTTCTTTCTGGACCTAATAAAGTTAGATCCATATGTTTGTCAAACTTTAGTTTGTCTAATCACAATTATTGTATAAGGAGCAATTACTTGGGTTGACACATGTTGATAAACTGCAGTAGCTGATTTCATCTTCTATCACAAGCTAAGTGAAAAGCATAAAATAACTCAATGTTTGGAGTGAACCCAAACTTAGGAATGAATCCAACATAGGAAGCAATCTATAGTGCCAAGCAACATGCCATTACAGTCATTAGAGAGCTTCTTTGAGACCTGACATTATGAACACAGTTGGACCTCAATGTACAAGTTCCTACTTAAATAGCCTGCTTAGACTATTCATGTGTAATAAATTCAGTCTTTAGTGCTGATCTTTAGTGAAACAAAACCGAACACCATACTCAAAACAAATTTTATTCCACCTTTATCTTAAACATGGCATCAGGGAAAGCCTTAATGATTTCATGATAACACTCAGTTCACTGCAGACCAGTAGCTGTAATGACTAAAACAGTAGCTCCTTCATTTTTCACTTAGTTTCTTTGGGTTTTTGAGGTGTATTCTATTTTCAAAACAGCTTTGACCAGATGAGGCCATCTAATGCCTTTTGGACTTCACTACAGTCATCGACCAGCATTATGCCTATTTCCGATTTACCTCACAGATTTATGTCAAATTGGCATTGTTTTGCAAAACCTTTGAGTTCATTTTTGTAGGACAGAATAATGAGGGAATCATATCGTTCAGATAACCCAGAAAGTACCAATTTTAAACAGAGTGAATTCCTACAAAATTTCCAAATGCTGTTTAAGCATAGCTTGAGCCTTCCAATGTAGCTCCAGCATTTATATTCTAACTATGTTACAGAGCCTCTCTGATGGAATACTACAATATTATGTATAAATTCACAACAGGTGTGCACAATAGGTATTATATATAATAAATCTGCTAAGTTGCCATTATTAGGAAACACAACATCTACAGTACATAGTGTCAGGCCTGTAATTATATTCTTTTTTGGATCTTTGGCCTGCCACACTTTCTTATAATTTTCTATGCTGTTTCAATAGTGTAGTAGTTGGGAGGGGGGAATAGAAAGGAGTAGGGTTGTAGAATGGATTGTTGACATTCTTTTGTAGAAGCCAAGGTCATCTTTTGTCTTCGCATCTTGACACCTGGCCGGAAGAAGATGGGTGTACATGCCAGCGTGGAAGATGATGATTGGAACATGTGATGGATTTGTGGGTGTGGGGAGAGATCATGAACTTTAACTGGGTGAACCCAGAGCATGTACTTCCAGAGTTGAAATTTCCATAGCCATGCTAAATTGCCTGCGGAACAAATTGGACCTTAAAGGATGGTTTGCCTTGGACAATGATTTATTTCTGCATGGTATTTAGAACCCTAACATTATTTCAACTCTCTACTTTTAAAATATTTCACTAGCTCCCTCCCCTTATCAAGGGGGAAGGGCTGGTGATGGAAGATCTGGTGATGGGGTCTCGGCATTCCCAATGCTGACCGGGACAGGGTAAATATCAGCGAAGAATAAATGAGAAGCTTTTGGTGATAAGAAGAGGAGTACGGAACTTCAAAGGCAATGGAATGCTGTTTCCAGTTTAATTGCATCTGGAGGAATGCAGGAGGAGACGCGCCAAGACGAAGGAAATCTCAGAAAACTTCTTCAGCAAACTGTGAGTGCATGCTCCCCCTCCTTCCCCCCCAGCTTAGAAGCAAGATTGGAAAAAAAAACACCCTTAGAACGGAGGGTTGGGCTCCTTCCAGACGGCAATAAATAAAATGGCTTATCACCATGCAACTAGCTGGAAGAAAGATTCCCTTTCAAAATGGGAATTTCAAAGGAGGCAGGAAGAAGGAATTTTTCCAGCATCTGTCACTTGCAAGCCACCACAAATGGGGCTGCAACCAGTAAATGAAGCAAATTGGACAGTAAATTGGGCTTTCCTCCTAGGACTTGGATGGAAGAGATGCTACTTACCAACTCCTTTGCCATCAGCATGGGGAAATGCTCCAAGCCAGCAGAGGGCACCTACTTGGCCCATAACTCATCCAAGCCAGCAAAGGGCACCTACTTGGCCCATAACTCCTCCAAGCCAGCAGGAGGGTCCTTGGCACGTAAAACCCCTTAGCCAGCCATCATTGGTTGAGCTGCAACCTGTGAAGCAGGCAACCCCGGGATGGGTCTTAACCCCAGGTCATGGATGGGAGGTATGCCAGTGGGCACCTGCCCTCCCTCAGCAGATGGCACCATGGCAGAAAGCTGGGCAGTGGCCAACCGAGGGATTGACCTCCCCACCGGTTCCAGTCTCCCCTGCAAGGCCCAAAAAGGTTCTTACCAGACCTTCCTACAGAGAAGAAATCTCCATGGAAGAAGGGATTACCAAACAGAGGCCTGCCTTGTGGATGGCGGGAAAATGTGCACCTGCAAGGCCCCAAGTGGTTCTTACCCCACCTTCCTACAGAGTAGCAATCACCAACATGGAAGAAGGGATTACCAAAGCCAGGCCTGCAAGATGGGAAGTGGAACAAGGTGCATCTGCAATGCCCCAAAAGGTTCTTACTCCACCTTCCTACAGAGAAGCAATCTCCACCATGGAAGAAGGGTTTACCAAGGGGGCAGCTGCAAGTTGGAGAGCAAGGCAGTGTGATGAAACGGTTCCTGAGTTTAGAGATGTAACTAGGTTCCATTCCTCGTGGGGCCCAATTAAATGCCACCATTGTTGTCAACTTGGCCACAGAGCGTCAGAGTGCTTGGCTCCAGCCCCAATGCCACAAACGTGCACACAAACCACCACGGCGGTAAAGAGAGGGTCCCAGATGCCACCACAGAAGAGTCATCTGGGCCAACAACCTCTGGAAGAGGATCCCCAACTTAAGGTGAGGAAGTGTCCTACCAAGGGGGAGGCCTCGGAAGAGGAAAAGGGCAGACAATCTCCGGAGGAGGATCCCCAACTTAAGGTGACAAAGAGTCCAACTAAGGGGGAGGCCTCAGAGGGGGAAAAGCCTAAACGACCTCTGGAAGAGGATCCCCAACTTAAGGTGACAAAGAGTCCTACCAAGGGGGAGGCCTCGGAGGAGGGAATTGCCGAAGAACAAACGTGTGTACCAATTGCCACGGTGGTTAAGAGAGGGCCCCAGATGCCTGCACAGAAAAGTCATCTGGGCCAACAACCTCTGGAAGAGGATCCCCAACTTAAAGTGACGAAGTGTCCTACCAAGAGGGAGGCCTCGGAAGAGGAAAGGGCAAACAATCTCCGGAGGAGGATCCCCAACTGAAGGTGACAAATAGTCCAACTAAGGGGGAGGCCTCGGAGGGGGAAATGCCCAACCGACCTCTGGAAGAGGACCCCCAACTTCAGATGACGAAGAGTCCTACCAAGGGGGAGGCCTCGGAGGAGGAACAAGGCCAACCGTGGATGATTGGATCCAAGAGCCCAGAACCTACAGCACCTGCAGCAGAGAGCCCGAAACGGCAATGGGAAGAGATCGCAATGGACTTCATCATGGAACTCCCAGACAGCAGTGGGCATAAAGTAATTTGGACTGTTATTGATTTGGTTTCTAAGCAGGCACACTTCATTGCTTGCTCAGGATTGCCATCCGCAAACGAATTAGCGAAAATGTTTGTGAAACACATTTATCGCCTGCACGGAGTACCCAAGAGAATCATTTCAGACCGCGGAGTCCAGTTCACAACCAAGTTCTGGAGAGAGGTCCTGAGATCCATTGGGTCCACACAAGAATTGAGCTCAGAGGTTCATCCCAGCATGAACAGTGCAGCAGAGGGAGCCAATGCGGTGGTGGAACAATACATCCGGTGTTTTGTGGACTATCAGCGAGACAACTGGTCGGACTTGCTACCCTTCGCCGAAGTGGCGTACAACGATGCGGTCCACAGCAGCAGAGGATTAGCGGGTTTCCAGATTACCAGTGGTATGGAAGTTGTTGCAATGCCTGAGTTGCCTAGAGAACCTCCTTCTTTCATGTCTTTGAGTGAATGGATGGACATGCTAAAGAAAGGATGGGAGAATACGAAGAAGGCTCTAGCAGTTGCGGCAGAAGCCTACCAGAAGCAAGATGATCAACGTCGCTCATTCCTAAACCCCTACCGTGTGGGGGACAATGTTTTTGTATCTACCAAATACATAAGATTAGAAATGCTTAGCAAGGAATTGGGTCCAAAATTTCTAGGTCCATTCCCAATAGTGAAGATAGTTAACTCAGTTACAGTTCAACTCAGTCTACCCAGAAGTCTAGGGGAAATTGACCCAGAATTTCATTGTAGCTTGTTGAAACCAGTAATTGGGACTAACAGAAGAGCATCCACCCAAGCTCAATCTCCTCCTGTAGTGATGGAAGGGGAAACACAATCTGAGGTGGAAAAAATTGTAGATTTCAGGCTGAATAGGGGTTGCTTACAGTACTTAGTGCATTGGAAGGGTTACCCTTTGTCTGAAGCTAATTGTGTGAACAGTGGGAACCTGAAAGTGGAGAAGTTAGTAAAGCAATTCAATGGGAAGTTTCCCGAGAAGTCAAGGGGTTCCCCTGGGTGGAGAAGAGGTGGTTAATTTTGTTATGTTAACTTTTATGTTATTCTCTTTGCAGGAAACGTTTTTCTTTTGAGGAGAGGCCGCCTGTCAGGCCTGTAATTATATTCTTTTTTGGATCTTTGGCCTGCCACACTTTCTTATAATTTTCTATGCTGTTTCAATAGTGTAGTAGTTGGGAGGGGGGAATAGAAAGGAGTAGGGTTGTAGAATCATCATCATCATCATCAATTTAAATTTATTAGGCGCTCCCTTTCCGAATAGGACTCGGGGCGGCGTACAATGGAGTAAAAAACATATAACATTTACATAAACCCATGACATACATAAATACAAAGACACACATGTACGGAGGAGGTTAACAGGTACAATACATAGACAATTAAAAACCATTAAAATACCCTAATTATAAAACCCCATGTACAATCCAAATTCAAAATGTTAAAAACAGACAGTCAGGAGGGGTACGAGAAAATTACGGTTGAGCCAGGCCTGATAGTTGAAAGAGGTGGGTCTTCAGTTGTACACGGAAGGAGCGGAGATCGGAAGTAATCCTGATGTCACGGGGGAGGTCATTCCACAGGGCTGGGCCCATCACAGAGAAGGCTCTGCTCCTGGGTGTCGTCCCCCGGCACTGTTTGGCGGACGGCACCCGGAGAAGTCCCTCTCTGTGAGAGCGGATTGGTCGTAGGGATGTGTGGGGCAGGATGCGATCCTGCATGTAACTAGGCCCTGTGCCATGAAGCGCTTTAAAGATCATAATCAAGACCTTGAAACGCACTCGGTAGACCACAGGAAGCCAGTGCAGCTCGCGCAGGAGAGGTGTTACAGGGGAGAATCTAGTCCTCCCCATGATCACCCGCGCGGCCGCGTTCTGGACCAACTGTAGTCTCCGAGTGCATCTCAAAGGAAGCCCCATGTAGAGAGCATTGCAGTAGTCCAGGCGAGACGTCACCAGCGCATGGGTGACTGTGCGTAGGGCATCCCGGTCCAATAAGGGGCGCAATTGGCGCATCAGGCGAACCTGATGGAACGCCCCCCTTGCCACGGCTGTTACATGGTCATCCATGGACAGCCGGGCATCCAGGAGGACGCCCAAATTGCGCACCTGTTCCATAGGGGCTAATTGCACGCCCCCAATGGCCAGAGATGGAAGCACCTGGTTGAACCGGGGCGCCGGAAGCCACAGCCACTCCGTCTTGGAAGGGTTGAGTTTCAGTCGGTTGCCATCCATCCAGATCCGTACGGCCTCCAAACACCGGGACATCACTTCGATGGCCTCATTGGGGTGGTTCGGGGTGGAGATGTATAGCTGAGTGTCATCAGCATACAGATGATATCCCACCCCAAAGCCACGGATGATCTCGCCCAGCGGTTTCATGTATGTGTTGAACAGGAGAGGCGAGAGTACCGAACCCTGTGGCACTCCACATGTGAGAGGCCTCCGGGTCGATCTCTGCTCCCCTGCCAACACACGTTGCGTCCGGTCAGTGAGGTAGGAGCCAAACCACCGTAAAACGGTGCCCCTGACTCCCAGCCCCTCCAGCCGGTGCAACAGGATACCATGGTCGATGGTATCGAAAGCCGCCGAGAGGTCTAATAGGACCAGGATAGAGGAACAACCCCTATCTCTGGCCCGCCAGAGATCATCCACCAATGCGACCAAGGCCGTCTCCGTGCTGTGCCCGGGTCGGAAGCCGGACTGGCGCGGGTCTAGATAATCATTTTCCTCCAGGTGGCGTGGGAACTGCTGTACCACCACACTCTCTACAACCTTCGCTAGAAAAGGAAGGTTGGAGACTGGACGGTAATTGACTAGGTCCGTCGGGTCCAGGGAAGGCTTCTTGAGCAGGGGTCTCACCACCGCCTCTTTCAAGGCGGCTGGTAGAGACCCCTCACCCAACGAAGTGTTCACTAGGACCAGGAGCCAGTCACGTGTAACCTCCCAGGATGCCAGTACAAGCCAGGAGGGACACGGGTCCAATAAACATGTGGTGGGTCGCAGACGTCCACGCAACCTGTCCAAATCCTCGATGGCAACCGAATCAAACTCCTCCCAAAGCGGACCCTCAAGACTCGCCACGGGCGTCTCTACTGAACCACTGAAGGGGGCCCATCCCATCCGGATTTGAGCGACTTTGTCATGTAGATATTTCCCAAACTCCTCTGCTCTACCCTGTAAAGGGGCTTCCCGCGGCCTCTCAAACAAGAGGGAGCGAGTCACCCGAAACAAGGCGGCAGGGCGGTTATCTGCAGACGCAATAAGGGCGGCGCAATGTTGACGTTTGGCCGCTCTTAATGCCACAAGGTACGTCCTCAAGTAGGCTCGTGCCTGTGCTCGGTCAGATTCGGAACGAGAGGATCTCCAACGACTCTCTAGGCGTCTCCTTTGGCGTTTCATCACCCTTAGCTCCTCGGTAAACCAGGGAGCCAGGGTGGTTCGTCGCCGCAGGAGAGGCCGCAAAGGCGCCACCCGGTCCAGGGCCCCGGTAGTCGCACTATTCCATGCGTCTACCAGGTCCTCCACTCGGGGGCGGGTCAAATCCACAGGAGGTGGCCCAAGCTCCGTCTGGAACCTATCTGGAATGGATTGTTGACATTCTTTTGTAGAAGCCAAGGTCATCTTTTGTCTTCGCATCTCGACACCTGGCCAGAAGAAGATGGGTGTACATGCCAGCATGGAAGATGATGATTGGAACATGTGATGGATTTGTGGGTGTGGGGAGAGATCATGAACTTTAACTGGGTGAACCCAGAGCATGTACTTCCAGAGTTGAAATTTCCATAGCCGTGCTAAATTGCCTGCGGAACAAATTGGACCTTAAAGGATGGTTTGCCTTGGACAATGATTTATTTCTGCATGGTATTTAGAACCCTAACACATAGAATTCATGGACATTCTTCATAAACTTTAACCAAGTGCTTTGTTCATCCTTTAACCAAGCAGTTTGTTCCATATTTTCTTTTCTAGAAACAGATTTGTAGGAAAAAAATGAATTTGTTTTTCTGAAAACTGAACAGTCTCAAATACAGTCAGAACTGAAGAAACTTCTTGGATGAGAAGTGAAACATCTTTCAGGAAAAACAAGGAAGTCCTGTTGCCTTTTGAAAGAGCATCTTTGGGACAACCATGACCTGAGAATCTCCATTGATATACTCAAATATAGTATTTTTTCCCTTTTTTCTTTGCTTTATTACAAGAGAAAGCAGCAAAATTAAGCAAGTTACTTTTATTTTGACTTTGTTTGGCAGAGGTATCTCACGTTGGAATTATTTAAAAATCATGTCCTCACATTCAGGAGTTAAACGTATGGCATTTTGGAACCAAGTAGAGTAGAGGCTAAATAATACGGTAGCCACCAAGTTCATTCTAATTATTTTCTGAAATGCATACTTAACCAAAGGCTGGGAAGTAAGTGATGTTAGATTTAAATAATTGCTCTCAAATTTTTAGAAATTTCCATTTGGTAGTAACAGCATAAATGAGAATGTGCGTATGTGTATGACATTTACACAGAAAGCTAGTTCCACATTTATATAAACAAGAAATGTTCTGAGGACCTCCATTTCTTCAAATAAATGGAAAGGCACAGTTACATTATCTTTCGTTTATTGTATTGACCTTCATTCTTCAGATGCTCTCATTTTGCATTTTGGAAGAAAACAAATTCTATTAAGAATGAAGCAATGCCATGGCATTCATAAATGCTGCTTGGCACCACTTTCAATGGAAAAATAGAGATCCAGCCTCCCCATGGAAATTTACGTTTGAGCAAAAGATTCGGTGAGGAGCTTCATAGCTTCTGTTGCATTGCCTCTACACAAAATGTTGAAGTTAAGGACCTTGCATTCAAACACAGATACAGTTTTATACAAGGGCAGATGATACAGAAATCCAGTAGAAATTTGGCTATGCTAAGCAACCAATTATGCTGGATGATTTATTCTCATTACAATGTTCCATACGAAGCAATTAAGCAGTGTCAGTGATGTGTGTTATACATTTCAGGAGGATGTGATTATTCATTCATTTCTGAGCTGGTATAACAACCATAGAAGGCGGAGATATCTTTCTTCCATCCCAACCTTCAGGGGACTGAAAATTCTTAGCAAATAACAAATGTATCTGTTGTTGAAGTGAAAAGTTCTGTAGATGTTCAAAAGTTTAAGAAACCTATGGCGGTAGCTTCTAAATTCTCAAGGTTTTTTTGCCTATACTCCTACATCCTGGAAAAAGAAGAAATGGAAAGAATACCATCAAACATAATTATCAGGTCCTTTGGAATAGGACAAGCTGCTGATTGATAGAACTGAAACACTATGACGGAGTGGTGACTAACAGCTTCATTCACTATCCCGAGGAAGGTAGTTCTAGATTAATTCCTTAGGACTATCGGTCTCTCTGACCAGTTTAGTAGCTATTTACATCAAAGTGTTACATTGGAAATCAATAATATGTTCATTGTTACATTATCACATTTGTGGGCTGCCACAAAGAAGAAGGAGTCAAGCTATTCTCCAAAGCACCTGAAGCAATGGATGGAAAGTAATCAAGGAGAGAAGCAACCTAGAACTAAGGAGAAATTTTCTAACAGTTAGAACAATTAATCATGCTCCAACACTGGAAGTTTTAAAGAAGAAATTGGATAACCATTTGTCTGAAGTGGTGTAGGTTTTCCTGCCTAGGCAGGGGTTTGGATTAAAAGACCTCCAAGCTTCCTCCCAACTCAGTTATTCTAGTCTATATCCCACCATATCATCATGGCTAGGCCATGATGAGGAGAAAGATCTCATGGAACAGCCCACCAGATTTTGTGTAGCATGCCAAATGTCACATTTCTAAAATTCTTGGAACAGGGATTGTTTCTGGAATTTTAAGTTGCGAAATCAATGCAGGAAGCACCTAAAATTTAAGGGACTCCTTTCACCCATGAAAATATTCTAAATCACTCCAAAATGTAAAGAAGTGTCATATTTTTGGCTCTATCTATTCTTAGGGAGATAACAGTATTGCTGGCAGAGTACATATTCCATGTGACTATATGTTTTACGGGGATTAAAGGGATTAAAAAAAAACACCCTCGGAACCCTCTCTCAGTTTTAGGTTTTTACAAGAAATTTAAACCTGATGTATTATCTGACTTGGCCCTACACAGTGACATGTGTGTGTTTCTGTTGTGTCTATGGGTGCTTTGGCTGGATGGAACTTTTTTTTTGATTTCTTATCTCTCAGTATTAATTTTCAAGTTAATCTATTGTAGTCTACATGATGTTTCAAGGGCCATTTTAGAAGTATGTGCATATCTCATACCATTCTTGGCTGCTGGCATATTACTGCTTGTTTGTTACCTCCTGTGGTGTTGACTCACAACTCTTATTCACTAGGGATGAATCCAGTGGTATCATTCTCTTAACAGATGCCATTGCAATAATGGAATAGTTTCTTAATATGCCACCCCCTGTAGACTATGCCACATTTGCTCCAGAGGGCATCTCATTGTGTAAATAGAAGCGAACTCATTCAGTGTTGGATATAGCTAGCGTGAACAATAAAATCTGTCACCTGTGGTTAGAGCAGAGCTTAAGGTAGAGTTGGAAGAAGTCAGTTCATTAATCATTAAACTTTATTGGGGATAGAATTTTTTTTTTTTTACTTTGGTATGCCTCTTGAAAATGAGGCAATTAAATAGCGACTGTTTAAAATTGGAATAGCTGTCTATAAAGTGTGAAAAGAGACTTGTCTGTTACTGCAGGGGAAAGTGTGAACTGGAAACACCCACTTAGATAAGCGACAAAATCGTGTGCTTAATATGAAAGGCCAAACTATTCATTTGGATCTTAGCGACTCTTTTATATACTAAGAATAGAAAATATCTTTTGGTTGCAGTCATCTGGTGACCTATAATGTAAGTTTTTACAAGACTACAGTTAACAAGAAAAAAGCCTCAGCACTTTGAGAGTGCATCAGTCTAACCATGGATGGAATATGCTTAGCAGAGGAAAAAGCTTTATTAACCACACTTCATTAAAACTTCCTTCTGCCATACACCAGTTTTATGTCCTTCCAATTCCCACCAGAACTGTCTGCTTACCTGACTTTTTCCATGTTCAGAATTCTCAGAGACACAGTGAGAAATGCCTTTTAAGATGTTTATCTAGTTGGAAGAAATTGAAGGTACCAAAAATAAAAAAGGAGTAATTTTACTCAATAAGGAATCAATTCTGTTACTATACATGTAATTACATTATGACATCACCAAAAACAGGTGAATCTCTTGTACAATGAAGGTGATTTTGTTTGGTAGCTATGCTTCTTCCTATAGAGAAGGGGTGTCAAACTCAAGGCCCGGCGGCCCACAGGGTGCTTAAATCTGGCCTGTGGGGGGCCACCCTGGAAACAGTGAAGATCTGGCCATCGGTACCTCTGCCAGTGAAAGGGGGTATCAGTTTTCACTGGCAGAGGGTTGTAGGAGGTCATCACAGCCAAAAACAGAGCTTTGGAGCCTGTTTTCACTGGCAGAGCACTCGGGCCACCACAGGTGCCCCCAACATGAGTGACATCAAGCTGGTCACACCTTCCCTAGCCACACCCACTCCATCCTACAAGGTCAAACACCCTGATGTGGCCCACAATGAAATTGAGTTTGACAGCCCTGCTCGAGAGAGAGAGAGAGAGAGAGAGAGAGAGAGAGAGAGAGAGAGAGAGAGAGAGAGAGAGAGAGAGAGAGAGAGAGAGAGAGAGAGAGAGAGAGAGCAGGATAGCACATCTCCTGCCAACCTGGCAGTTTGAAAACATGCAAATGCAAGTAGATGACTAGATACCGCATATAAGTATGTGGAAAGGTTCCATGTTTTGCCGTATACTCTGTGTTGCAGTGTGATGTCATGCCAGCTACATGACCATGTCAATGTTTTCAGGCATTGCTGGCTTTTTGGCTTAAGAAACAGAAATGAACACGCCCCATAAAATCAGTCATGACTATTGGGCTAAAAACCACAAGGGCACCTTTTAAATCTCCATGCTCTAATTCCCAATTTCAGTTCTTTTCCCCTGTGGCAGACATCTTTCAAATAAGGGTGAGAATTGTACATCTGGATTTCATGCTGGCTGTAGAGTCTCAAAGAAAGGATCCCTCCAGAAAATCAAGAAACCTCACAAAACGTTAGTGAGATGGAACTAGAAAATACAAAGCGGAAGCCCTCCATGGTGCCCTGAGACTACCATTCTTGTTATGAAGACTTTCTCCTGGGATGATCACGCCTACTGATTTGTAAAGACACAGGTCCTTCAGGCCAAATCTTCAAACACAACCTATTAATTTCATGAGGTTGATAAACAGAAAAAGCAAGACACACGTTAGTATCAGCAGGAGGTTCCCTAAATACTAGAGACATAGCTCAGAAGCTTGTTCCTTGCAAGACTGGTGTTAGCGCTCACAGCTAAACCAGAAAGGAAACATGACTAAATGAGCTCCTTCTACTATGTTGCAAGGCAGTGGTGGGATGCTGCCAGTTGAACAACTGAGTCAGTGAACGCACACTTTGTGCGCATATGTGCTTTGCGCGTGCACCCAGCGCAGAAAGCAAAGCATTTAGAAGCTCAGCTGTTTGCCTTCCAAGTCAGCAATGGTAAGTAGAACAGCTGGGGGGGGGATTGAGATGAGCTAGAAAGCAGGAAATAAAGGACAGGATAGAGCAGAGGCAGGAGGGTGGGGCCAGCTGATTGTCGAAGCGAACCAGTTTGCTCCCAGCTGATCGACAGAGCTACCAGTTCACCTGAACCGGCCCGAACAGGTAGAATCCCACCCCTCTTGTAAGGCTACATTAACAGAATCTTGTAAATCTTCCCTCCCCCACATTTTAACTGCTTGAACCATTAGGGTAGGTCCTTCATAAGTTTCTTTCTCTGACAGATAAACTACTGGGGGCTTCTCTTGTCTGATTGTTTCCTAGGCAGCATCTCTCCTCTCCTTTCCTCATGCTCACTCATACATCCCATTGCATCAACCTTTTGAATAGCCTCATCTGCTAGAAGCATAGAACCTTACTATTGTCTGAAGTGGTACAGGCAGGGGGTTGGACTAGAAGACCTCCAAGGCCCCTTCCGACTCTGATATTCTGTTATTTCGAGGTGCTCCTCATCATGTTCTTTTATTTTGTCTCCTTCATGTAGTCTGCATCCAAGAGAAACTCCTGGATGGCACACTTTGATTCATCAGAGATGCGTTGAAACTTATTGGCTAGCCAAAAAGATTGTAGCAACCTAGCAACAATATATCAGCAAGAAAAAAAAAGTTTTTGTCAAGCCAGAGTTACTTCATGTACAGTATATGCTATTATTTTATTTGCATCTCAGATTTTCTCATCTTAGGTTTCAAAATATAGATCTCATGACTTCAGAAATCTTTTCTGGTAATGATGGAAAACATCGTTTCTTTTGAATAGCAGTTAAAAAGTTAAAAGTTTTCAAATTTATTTTTATTCTTTTGTGAGTTGCTCAGGACTGTGCTTCATAATATGGGTGGCTATATAAGTTAAATAATTAAATGAATAACATCCTTGAATTCACCTTGATGGCTTTTTAAAAAAAATCTATGTCTAGCCTTCACACTTGAAATGCTGGTGTGGATCCAGGGGTTTGCTTCAAAATTTTTAGCAAGGGCTTCTCTGCCTGTAGCCATGGTGGGTGTGGCCTAGTAAGCCTCCTGCACCACAGCTGGCTCCGGATGCTTTCCTTGAGCCTCTGGGAGGGCTAAAATGGCTTCCCCAGGTTCTGGAGACCCTCTGGAGGCTGGAAACAGGTGTTTCTGACCTTTTTGAACTTCCAGTAAGCCCAAATTTCACCCTCCCCAAGCCTCTGCATGCACCCTGCATTTACCTGTATCCATAATGGGCCGCGTGGTGACCCCTGGGACGGGGTGGGACCAGCTAGGAGTGGGATTTGGGGGTTTTCCAAACTGCACAGAATCTTAGCTAAATATTCTCCCAAACCCCTGTCAACCCCAGCAGCCCACCCCATCCAAGCTTTAATCAATTGATATTTTGAGATAGGACAGATCAGTTAAGTGTTTCCCTCTGCTGAAGATGCTAAACTTACTGTTTTGAAAGTCCTACAGTATAATGCCTGGCTCTGAGGAAAAAATACTGTTTATAAATAGTTTCAGAACACGTATAAATATTAATAATTATTCCCAGACATATATAAAGTATTCCCTTAAATTGAATGCTGGGTCTTTTCAGCTTTCAGGGTCAGGTTTTGCTAGATTATATGTCTTTCTGTATCATCCAAAAGGGCATCTTTGCTTTTGAGCTTTATTAAAAACAGAATAACTTGGAAGGAGGTAAATCCAGTCGCTGGGAGCTAGTATGGAAATCAGGAACTGCTGCGCTTGTCCTGCAAGTAAAAATTGCAATTTTGGAAAGATGTTGCCTTAAATGAGGGAAATTTTTTCAATGCTCTATAAAAATTATACAATTATGTGTAGTAGTGATAAAATCAATAAAGGAAAGGTTTTTCTGTCTCTATTCCAATTCTAGAATTTGGCGTCGTCCAAAAATGAGAGTACAGAGAGATAAAAGAAATTGTTTTAGCAAGATGCGATTATGATGATCAGGCTTTAAATAGGGATTAGATTAATTGATGGGGAAGGAAGTGACCAACTGTTTCACCGCATAGCATCCATCCCCAGCTCAGAGGCAGCAGGTTCCTCAGTCGAGGTCTTTTGAGTGTAACAGCCAGAGTAAGCCAATGCCATCGTATTCTGTTTGTCACATTTTGGAAAATGACATGTAGGACTTGGTGTGAATTCTTTTGGCTGATGTTCAAACCATGAGATGGGCAGCATATAAATTCAATAAAGTAAATAAATAAAATACTGCTTCCAAAAGAATAGAGTAAAAGCTCTGGACTTTGGTTCATCCAAAGTGGTTCTGGTCCCTTATTCCCCCCCCCCCCCGAGGTATTAAATCTGGGAGAATGCGCATCTTGTGGCCTAGCTCTGAGGATAAAAGGCAGGGGCGGAGATGAATAGATGTGGCAGACAACTATTCATCCTCCATCTGGACGGACTTGTTAATCTCCAATGAGAGAGAAACTATTTGCCGGGGCTACAGGCATTCCAAATAAAGAAACAGAATGGAATGGAATGGAGTGAATGGAACGGAACGGAACAGAACAGAACAGAACAGAATAGAATAGAATAACAGAGTTGGAAGGATCTTGAAGGTCTTCTAGTCCAACCCCCCTGCTTAGGCAGAATACCCTACACCACTTAAGACAAATGGCTATCCAACATCTTCTTTAAAACGTCAAGTGTTGGAGCATTCACAACTTTTGGAGGAAAGTTGTTCCATTGATTAATTGTTCATCTTTGAGTTAACTTCAGAGGGTTTGTTGTGTTTGGGGAGCTGGGTCAGAACAGCACATGTCAGAGTCCGTGACTCTGGCTGTTTAAAAAATAAAAGAGATCAAAGTTCCAGTCCTTTTACTGCCATCACTCAAAGCAACGTTGTAATGTTTGATATGATAAAGTTAATGTGGATTTTAAAAATCATTTTGTTCTATGTGCCATATTAAGAATATGGAATAGGTGTGGACTTAAGTTGTATTTGAAAGTATCTTTGTAGCAGTCAGCTCTCATTTTATAGATGAGAAATAATAAGCAGATGCTAACATATCCTGAGATACTATAATTTGGTCAAGGGGAATGGAAAATAAAATCAAGAGATGAACTTGTCGCAGAGACATAACATCGTCAGTTGTTTTCTTCTTTATAACCATTAGAAAAAATAAAAGCAGACAAAATAATTTTTACTCTTGAACATTGTAAGATTGAGTTGCAAGTAGAATTGTGTGGTACTCTAATTCCAATATTACACGTTATTTCTTAATGCGTACTGTATATCACAGTGTTGGTGAACCTTTTCAGCACCAAGTGCCAAAAGGGGAGCACTTTGCATATATGTACGCTCATCTGGGCTGCGACCAGGAAGTGGAGCTGCCCAGGGGGCATGCGCATGCCAGAAAATGAACTTCTGATTTCTGGCACATGCATGTGCGCTGGCCAGCAAGTCTTCCAGTTATTGCCACGCATGCGCACATGGCAATAAGTTGGCTGGTGTGCATGCTTATGTTGGAAAACCGAAGACCAGATTTTCTGGGTTTTGGCACTGCGACACATGCAAAGGCCAGCTGATTGTCATGTCCACATGTGCATGTGCACCAGAAACCCAGAACAGGTGATGCCGCACGTGCCAGGCAACATGGCTTTGCATGCCACTTCCAGCATGCATGCCATAGGTTTTCCATCATGGGTATATCAGAAGAATAATCCTGGTTCTGCTCGGAGTTGTAAATTAATTAATTCTGTGTTTGCAGACCTTAACCTTTGATATGTGGATTAGCTCCGGGTGACTTATTTGGGAATTTGAGGAAATTTGGGTAAAGGATCCCCCCCTTTTGCTATTTTTACTTCATCAATTTAGTTTCAGCTTGAATGCCAGTTATCCAGGGCAGATGCTGATTCTTTAGACCATTGTGGCTTCTGATAAAGTTTTAAGGGAATATAGAAACAGCATAAAGAATAAAATAATTTTGGATATGAAACTTCTCACGCATACATTATTAAATTACAGGTATCTTCACCACAGAACAGAGAAAATGGAATCTGCAACAAAATATTCTTTTTCACAAGTTGACTCCATTAGACTTCCAGTCAGCCATTCCTTCAAGCGATGCAACCCACTTCAGTCCATCAAGCATACAACATCCATGTTATGCTTTTATTTTGACTAAGGATGCTGGTTCCCCCTGCTTATTCCCTCTCTGAAGAATTGCAGTTATGCCAGCTTTGGGATTTGTTGAATCATGCAGTTATCCCTTTTGTTCCCAGCATCCTATTTTGGCTCTATTTCTGTTTGCTTCATTGCCCAAATTCACAGTTAGAGGGAGAAAAAGAAGAAGATAGAAATGTTCTTAATCTTCTTTATTTTATTTCCTGCCATAGCTCCTTCCCCAGTTTTATACTACTTTATCCTGTGCTAATATGTAGCTAAACCTATTTATTCTACGGTGGGGTTGATTTGCACACAAACACACAACTATATAATTTGGCCGACAAATGAGAAAATGCCTGACAACTGAGATTGAAACATTTCAGAAAACAAATCAAAGATAATATTGAGCTGCAGATGTATAAATTCATAACTGAAAGGAATGTGAAAAATGATTGCATGGAGGATAAACAAAAACATTATCTTTTTCATATCCCTTAGGTATTATATCGCTTACTGCAAAATTTTAAGAGTTATTTCAATAACATGAACATTTTGTTGAAAACTCTACAAGAGAAAAACTAAAAAAAAAATTGATCTTAAACCATGAGTAAATTTAGCTTAATATTCTTGAGCTCATGGGCTAAAATGGGCTTATATTTTGCCCAGCTTCAATTTCTTAGCACAATGCAAAGAGATTTTCTATCATGATATGCAGCAGGCATCCTTTAGACATTTTTTTTTAAAAAAAAGCTATTACCAAAATCCTGCAGTGCTATTGTATTTAGAGAGTCATCCAGAAGGCACTGAAAGCAACTATTGTTTGCTCCTTAGGCCTTTCATTTTCGGATTTCATGAATCATTAGGTGAGATGCTTTTTTATGAAAAGGATTATTCATTGTTAGGTCAGGAATTGAATAAAAGATGTGGCTGTAGGATAAAGTCTCAGATGAAAAAACTTTAAGACACAGATAGAGAGCACAGCTACGCTTTCTAGGTTTATATGGAAGACTGGGACTCCATATGAAAGCAATTATCCCTCGGGGTTTTTTGATTAATGGGACACACACTCCATAACTGCTTTTTTTAAAAAAAAAATCATACTAGGAAGTTGTGGTGATAAAATCATTGTTACTAACAAGGAAAGAATGCAATGTACACATTTGTCTTGGTTTCCTTTGAAGAGTTCCCATATGTTTTCATTTCTGTGTAAAGCTCACTCACGAGCACATCTGCAGACATGGCTTAGCAAGGACACTGGCATATTAAAAGGGACATGATAAGGCATTGTGGGAAGAAATATCTGTCTGATTCAGTTCCAAGCCGGGAGAAAGGCACTGGAGACAAAATGGAGGCTGGAGGCTGATTGGAAAGAGGGTACATTTATTGATGAACAGAACTACATGTTTGTGGTTCTGTGCAGCTGACTACATAGAGTTGAGAGTGGGGGGGGGGTTATACCTTCTCTTGGGCCTTGCACTTTAAGTTCCTGTTCCTGTACAAGAACTTGTATTCTATTAGCTGTTGTCAGATTTCCATGTAGTGGTTATGTAGGGGTCATAGCTGGTTCTATAAGTTGTCTGAGCTCCCAGGTTTGGTTGAAGTTTCCTGGGGGTGGTGCAATTGAGATGATGCAATGAAGGGGCTTGTGTTCTGAAAGGGTGTTGGGAAATTCCTACTATGGCTTAATGACTTTTTCCTGTGTGGACCGTGGATGATGGCTCTTTGCTTATGAATAGAGGTATGTAGTTCTCAATAAGTGCTGAGGGCTATTAAGAAAGGTGGGGGCTGCTTTTTCCCCTCTAAAAACATATTTCTCCATTTCTCATCCAGGGAAATATAATATTCTGCCTTTTTAATATTTCTCAAAATATTTCATTCTTCTAGGAGAGGGGTGGGTGCTAACTTTCTACCGCATGATATCAATGTAATGTGCCTGCCTTCAAATTAGTGTTGACTCCTGGTGATTGCCTGGACAAGTCCCCGCGGTTTTCTTAACAAGATTTTTGAAAGTAGTTTGCCCTTGCTTTCTTCCCAGAGCTGGAGAGAGTGAGTGGCCTGAAGTCATCCAGTTGGATTTATGCCTATGACGGGACTGAAATTGATGGTTTCCCAGTTTGTAGCCTGATATTTTAACCAGACTGGTTCTTGTGATATCAGTCGTTCCTCCAAAAGTGAATTTGTGGACAGCAGAGATTCCCTTCTCTGCATATTTGTTATGCACGATATTGGCACTTCTTCTGTTCCTATGTTTCATGGGCAAATGCTAATAGAATGATGAAACTGTGCAGTGTTGTGATGTCATTTCATGCTTTTTGTAGTAAAAAAACACAAGAATGACCTATAAATGTTGTTTCCTACTTTTCCTAAGGTTACAGGTATTCAGGCATTTGCAGGCATTCCTGAAATTGGCTCTCTCCATATTGCTCTTTAATTAGTAAAATAAAAAGAACAAAGAAACACAAAATAGTGATAGTAGTAGATACATTGTCAAAGAGAAGAAAAAAAATGCCATCTGTGATGACAAATCAATACTTGACTGACCATCTTGAATCTTAAATGAAAGATGGTCAGTCATATATTGATTTGTTTGGACAGATTGGCTGTTGGCTTCATTTCAGTTCAGGTTTGTCAAAAATGTTGTAGTTGATCAGAACGTATAATATTTTCTCCCTTAATAGTTTGGAACAATGTTTTGGACATTTTCAGTCTTTTAAATATAAATCTTTTATAACCTTGATTATAGAAAAGAGAAAAAGTTACAGGCTATATCATCTTTTTTATTTTCCTTTAAAAATAATTTTATTAAAAATTTAAAAGCAATGGCATTTGGACTTATATACTACTACATTGTGCTTTACAACAAACGCTCTCTGAGTGGTTTATAATGTCAGCATATTGCCGCCAACAGTCTGGGCCTTCATTTTACTGACCTCGGATGGATGGAAGGATGAGTCAACCTTGAGCCAGTCAGGATTGAACTGGCAGCGGGAAGAGTTAGCCTGCAATATTATTCTAACCACTGCACCACCATGGCTCCTACTAAACATAGCTAAACTAATATGAACTAACTAAAATAAAAAAGAGAAAGGTAAAGTCAGAAAGTGCAGAATAAAGAGAGAAGAAAAGAAAAAGATAACCAAGACAATACATAATTTAAAAAATGCCTTCCAATCTTCATCATACTGAGCATAAGCTAATATACTAGCTTTTCACGCTCCTTTAAAGTTACAAATAAAAACAAAGCTTTTTCTCCATAACCTGATTTTTATTGATACACAATCCAGAAATCATCATATTTTCAATCCTAGTGCAGAAAAATTCCATTAGAACAGTGGTGGGTTTCTGCCGGTTCGCACTGGTTCGGGCGAACCGGTTCGTGACCGAACCTGGAAGTAACGGGACCCAGAAGTAACTTCTGGGAAATGGCACTGGCCCTGTCGCTCAATCGCCTTTGCTGTCCCATCGCAGCTCCCTCGCTCCCCACCCATCTGCCCTAAACTAGGCTAGCTCACTGATTGGCTGGAGTCCAGCCAATCAGTGAGCGGGCTGGAGGTGACCCATTTAAAAGTGTGGCACCAACGGCCAACATTCCTCCCTCCATTTCAAAACTCCCTTTGCCTTCCAGGAGCTTGCTGCTTCCCTCAGGTAAGCAACTAAGCGTGAGGGGGGGCAGCGGGAGGCTAGCTTCCCTAGATAAAGCCGTGGGCTAGCGTGGGCAGCGTGGGTGGCGGGAGGCTGGCTTCCACGAGGGAAGGCCTTCAGGCTTCCCTAGCTAAAGCCATGGGCTAGTGGGGGCAGCGGGGGCAGCGGGTGGCTGGCTTCCCTAGCTAAAGCCGTGGGCTGGCAGGGGCGGTGGGGGCGGTGGGAGGCTGGCTTCCATGAGGGAAGGCCTTCAGGTCTTCCCTAGCTAAAGCTGTGGGCTGGCGGGGGCGGCAGGGGCGGCGGGGGTGGGGGGCGACTGGCTTCCGCGAGGGAAGGCTGAAAGCTCCCCTCCTCTGCAGCCTCGCCTGGCTGGATAAGCCTGCCAGGTGACCTGCTTAGTGACAACCCTGGCCTTGTCCCTCCAGTCCTGTGTCTTATCTTTCCTGCTGCCTCTCTGCCTGTCTGCTCCCTGTTGCATCCATCCATTACATCGGAGTCGGATACATCGCTTCGGAGTGCTGCTGATTCTGCCTGCTGGTAAGTAACCCGTTTTTTTTTCTTTTATTTTTTAAATATATTTTAAAATAATATTTTATTTATTGTGCATAGAATTTTTTAAAATAATTTTACTTAAAAGTATAGAATATTTTAAAATGGTTTACTTCAATTTATAGTGTGTGGATTCTTTTTTTAAATTGTCTTAGACTATTCAAAAAAAGATTCCATCCAAAATAAATTAAAATAAACAATTTTTAAAAATTCAAGACTCAATACTTTAAAATGTATTGTGCATAGAATTGTTTTAAATCGTTTTATTGTAATTTATTGTGTATGGAATATTTTTAATGGTTTCATTTTAAATTATTGTGTGTGGAATAGTTTGAAATGGTTACAGTATAAATTATTGCTGTACCCTTAAAATGGTTACAGTATAAATTATTGCTGGTGGAATAATGGTTACAGTATACTATTGCTGGTACAATACCTTAAAATGGTTACAGTATAAATTATTGCTGGTTGAATACTTAACAATGGTTTTTAAGGATTTTTTTATTTATAGAATATCTTTTTAAAAAAATTATTTTTAGGGCATTTTTATTTTTTAATTGTTTATAAAATATATTTACTACAAGAAATGTTATTCCTTTTTGCAAATGTTTTCTTTGTGATGCAATATGTTGCTTAAAAGTGTTAAGACCAGGTTTATGTATCTCAAAGTGGCTGCTTTTCTATGGGCAGGCCAGGTTGGTGCAAGGCAGCTTTGCCAGATTTTGTGTTCACCCTCATTGTTTAGCTAATTCTGAGGTGGTTGCTGGTTCTGTGAACTTCCTGGCACTGTCCTTTATAATTTCCCACAATGCTTTGATGGTTTTTATTCCAGTGGCTTTGTCTTTCCTGTCCTTAGGGTTAGGGGGAAAAAACTGTTTTCATTTGCAGTCTTTTTTTTGGGGGGGGATTCTTATTTTTTGGGGTTTTCCTGGCACTGTCATAGTTGGTGTGGGTGTGGGTGTGTAATGTGCCGTAGTTATCTACGCATTAATAATGATCTAGTAATATTTCCTTATACATTTTAGTGACCTTTCCTTACGTAATTGGTGTTTTCTTTCATACTTTTGGATTTCTAATTTCTGTTTCTTTTAATTAGCAATTAATTGCTAAAACAAATCCCACATGAAAAAGTATTCAAAGCCTTCTTGATTTTATTTGTCAATTTATTTATTCCTGCACATTGTAATATTTATTCATTTTCATATCTCTGTTTTTCCACTGTTGTGCAAACACAATTCCAGCAGCTGCTAACATGTGTAAAATTAAGTATATATTGTATTTTTAAATTTTTAAATCTAACTCTAACTATTGTACAGTAAACTATTGCTACCTCCTCCAGCCACATCTATATTTATCTTATATTTATCTTATGTATATTTACTGTTTTTAATATGACTGTACACCGCCCCGAGTCCCTTTTGGGAGAGGGGCGGTCTAGAAATCAAATAAAAGTTAAAGTTAAAGTACTCCCTAGCCAGCAAAATATTTCTGGTTTTAATTCCATATCTTGCTTTACCATTGCTTCTAACCACTAACTTCTGAATAGCTACTTGGACCGACCTAAGTAGTGAACCTAATTCATATATTCCTGTTTTTTGGAACTGAGAACTAAATTTCAGAAAAAGGAAATAAGGTGGTGTGCCGAAGACCGTAAAGCCAGTGAGATCCTTCCTCTATAAGCAGCTTTCTTTATTGCTGGGTGTGCTCTGTGCTGGGTTCATCCTTGAGATAGTGAAGTCTTGCTTTCTGTGTCTCTCCTTTGTGCAGGTTATTGGAGCAAGGTGGTGAGGTGGTGGTGCAGAAGACCAGCAAGGCAGTAATCTTCCCTCTGTAAGTAGCTGTCTTTATTGTTTTGTGTGCTGGTTTCGATGCAGTGCATGCAATGAAAGAGTTCATTTCTGTGTCTCTTCTTTGTGCAGCCCATTCATTGGAGTCAATTATACTGAAGACTGGCAAGAATAGTCATCTTCCTTCTGTAAGTAGCTCTTTTATTGTTTTTGTACTTATTTTAATCTTATTGTAGTTCATCCATTGGGGCAAAGAATTCAGTGACATCGTCTTGGCCACTCCCACCCAGTCACATGGGTGGCAAGCCACTCCCACCTGGTCACATGGCCAGCAAGCCACTCCCACCTGGTCACATGGCCAGCAAGCCACTCCCACAAAGCAGGCCACACCCACAGAGTAGGTTCCAAAATTTTTTGAAACCCACCACTGCATTAGAAGTACTGGTACCAGAAATATCCAACAAATAGTTTAATCCTGGTCAAATAGTCCAACTTTACATTCCTTCTTTTTGTTCTGCATAATCTTGATCTTTAAATATTTCCTGTGGCACTGCAGGATGTAATCTTTTATCACTCTTTGGCATTTCAAAGCTTTCACTAGCCTACTTTCTAAATTCCAAAAAGAGACCTCAGCGATGATTTCTTATCACAGGTGTTCTACATCCAGATCCTTTTCTTAATTTGTCTTTTGTATTCCCACTTCGGTAATTTCAATTTTGTTGTCTTCCTTGCCTTCAAATTCTATAATATCTATGTCAGGTAAAAGTTTTTTTTTAAAAAAAATAGAAGTTTATCCATTGAAATCTGTATCCTTTCTGAGATATTAGGTAAGATAAGAACAACTTATAATCACTTAGCCATTTTTAACTTTTTCCTGCCTGGCCCTTTGGTTCCCCTAATACCATTTGCAACTTTCATCAAACCTCAGTTCCTGTTGCAGGAAATTAAGGGACTCAGATATCGGAATCAAAAGAAGTTGCTTTATTGGTACCAAGGTTCAGAGCAAGTTAAGGCAAGACAGCCATTTGAACATCTGAACAACAACTTATAGAAAAGACAGCCTTTATATATTTTTTAAAAGCAGCAGGACACGTGAATATAACATGCTAGTGCTGGTGTGTTCGTAGTTCCTGTTACTATATGTCTTGCTTAACTTGTTCCAGTAACTTCTTGTGGCTAGTTTGTCCTTCTTGAGCCATATGTGTGAACTGTAGCTAAACCAGCGGTTTTGGCTTTTAACATTTCTTCTTTTTGTACACGTCTCAAAAGCAGGTCTTTATTTCTTCTTTCTATCATGTCTTACTTTTATATTTCAATTTACTATATATCCTGCCTTATTCCTAATATGGATTTAGTTCCTTTTCAACCATTTCCTATGAGTATATTATATAATTATAATTTGCTTTTTTTATACTTGCAGCAAACATACCCAACATTTTAAAATCTTTCTGGTCTCCCAATGCATTTAAAAGTTTCTTAAATTAAAATCTGTCCATTCCCCCCCCCCCAGGGTTTTGCCAATTGTATATTATTTTAAGTTTTTGAGACTCTTATGTAAAATTTCTTAAATCAGGAAAAAGTAAAACTCACCAGGTGTTAAATTAAGCAGAATGTTTCGAAGGTCTCTAACAGCTATAAAGCAGTTAAACTGAACATTTCCAAAAGTGATTTGAAAATAAATGACTGTCTTCATATCCTTATAAAAAGGTCTGTCACTGCTAAAAGCAAAGGTATTGTCTCCCTCATCTCCTGGTGCTCAAATCCACAAGAGACCATTGTTTATACATCTTCATGAGGAATTGTCATTCAGAATACTACCAATCTCTCCTTTTCCTAAGAAATTTGAAGGACCTATCCGCTTGCTGGTCTTTTATTCTCTATGGCTGTTGCCATCTTCAGTTGTTTGCAGCGATGTCTTAAGTCAGCCATGACTCATACTGGAAGCTATCTTCTTCATTTTCCAGTTTGCCAAAAGAAAAGTTGGCTCCATGGGATCCATCTGATGTTGCAATAGACAAGAGGAGGTTGAATCTCTCCAGAGTTGGAGGCTGGTGAAAGTTTGATGTTTATTGGGTCTTTTTTTAGCCTTCAGAAGATAGTCTGTGTCTTCATGGTCTAAAGTTGAGAAATGTACTTGTCTCAATAATAGGAGAGATAAACTGAACCTTAGCAAAAAATATCCACTCAAAGCCAAGATCACCAAACAGAGGCTGTCATACTTTGACCATGTCATGAGAGCTGACTCACTTGAAAAGTTGAACATGCTGAAAGTGATGAGTGGAAAAAGGAGAAAGGGCCATCCTAGTACCCACCGATTGGACACTATAAAGGATGACACTGGGATGACCATGGCAGATTTAAAGAAGACAATGCAAGACAGAGGGGCATGGAGAGAGCTGATCCATAGTGTGGCTGAGGGTCGGACATGACTGAATGGCTGATGATGACGATGAGAAGAGACAGCCTTCATAATGGATACAGGCAGAGTTTTGATTACATTGATATTTGTGCCATCCTGATTTTTCTGACATTTATTTCAGGCACCCTTAAAACTGTGTTAGATTGGGAGTTCCGGTTCCGGCGGCAGCGGCGACGGGCAGCTCTTTGCCCGCTCCGGCTCTCCGGTGGGCTTCCCCACTCCTTGGGGGGCACAGGACACCCCTCAGAGGGGTCCTGCCGGAGGGGCGGCATCGCGGGGAGCTCCTGCATCGGCGGCGGCCGGCGGGAGGTCTCTCGCGCGCCCAAGGCACCGGGGAGCTAGATCGGAGGGCGCCTCGCGTTTCTGCGCTTCGCGCCTCGCCAAAGCCGTCGGGAGAATGAAGCAATTGAAGGAAGCAGCTGCGGTGCGGTGAGGCTGCTTCTCTCTTCATGCCCTATTTTGCACAAAGAACTAGTTAGCTTTCTTTAAATAACTTTCGGAGTATTCTGGAGGCGCGGCTGGAGGGAGGGGGGTTTCCCCCCCCCTTGGATAAGCGGCGAGGAATAATTTTGCTCTCAGCCCCCGGGGAAGGAGGAGGGGGGAGAGCCAACGAATGAAGCCTCACCCAGGTTGGATGATTTTCTTTGCAATCTAATTTCACTATTTACTGTGATTTGAGGACTTTTGGAACTTTTTAAAACTTTGATATGCCTCTGTGCCCAAAACTGGCAGGGCAAGATGGCACACTTCCGTTGTCTTTATGAACTGTGAAACCTGACTCCACCTTTAAAATTCAGGCTTCCGGTCTTTGTCTCCGTGTCTCCCAGAGGAATCTCTTGTGGATTGGTCTTTTTGAACTTTCTAGGGGAAACCTTTCATCTATTGCCAGACTTATTAGAGAGATTCTCTTCTGCCTGGTTCTTCTGCTCCCGGACCTCACCTGGCTACCCTTCTTTTCTAACTGTTTATCTTATATATGGACTGAACTTCTAATGTTATAAAGGATGGCATCCAAAAGACCACCTCCTGGGAAATCTGGCTTTGCCACATCTGCTCCAACATCTGTAACATCCAGTCCAGCCACACAGTCCAAGATAACAGAACTGATGCAACCTAAGACTATAGAGATGGACTTTCAACAAATGCTTCAACAAATTTTACAGGGCCAGGAGGAAATCAAGAAACAGCTAAGGGAAATGAAAGATGAAATTAAAGAAAATCAAGCCCAAATTTATAAGAACTCACAGAGACTGGATCTTGTGGAAGGGGGGGTGGAGGAGGTGAGGGGGGGGGTGGAAGCTGTGCAGAAAGGGAACAAAGATCTTGACATCCAACAGATGAAATTAGAATTTGAGAGAATGTCCTATTATCTTAGATTTCAAAATGTTATAGAAGAAGATGGGGAAAATATAAGGGACATCATGACAAACATTCTGGCTGACTACACACACAAAGAAAAACAACAGATGGGGTGGGATATAGATCTGGTTTATAGAGTGAATTCAGCTTACGCTAGAACACACAATGTACCCAGGGAGGTTCACATTAAATTCCTTAGAAAAAGCACAAGAGATGAAATTCTGGGTGTACAAAGGGGGCAAGCATTGATATATCATGATATGGAGATAACCATTCTGAAGCAGATCCCTAAGAAGATAAGAGAAAAAAGAAAAAATTATTCGCAATTAGCGAATAAATTATACCAGAAAGGGGTGTGGTTTAGATGGTTGATGCCTGAAGGTATGCTGATATTCTGGGAGGAGACAAGAATTAGAATTAATTCACCCATAGAGGCGCAGGCCTTTATGGAAAAAAATAAAATACTCCTAGAGAAACCACCAGATACCACAACGGACACGCAGGACACGGGAGGGGCCAGAGCTCTGCCAGTGGAGGGAGATGGGGCAATAGCAAGAAGACTCAGATCACAAAAATAAACTAGAAAATCATATTATTATAAACTGACCGAAAGTGAAAATGGAATTATATTTGGATTTTATACTGTAATGTTTAATTTGATTGAATTTAATAATAGAACTAATATGCTGACTGTAATCAATTATATACTAATGCATTATATTAAATGTATACTATGGGTATGGAGGGAGGGGGGCCTCACACACTTTGCAACTGCCAAAATTTGTATACCTGTCCATTTACCCTTTTCCCTATAAATCTTGAAAAACCAATAAAATTTTATTATAAAAAAAAAAAAAAAAAAAAAAAAAACTGTGTTAGATTGGGTAATGAAAGGCACAAAAGGCTAAGAAAACAACAGCTCTTTATTTGGTCAAGTACAGGCATCCACTGAGTGAGAGGTCTGGCAGCTCCCTTTTTAAAGGGGAGCTGGCCAGCGCTTCAGCCAATCAGGTCTCTCTCTGTTCCCGCCTGAAAGGAGAGGACCTGACTGGAAACTACTATTGTCCTTGCAACAACTAGAGGGGGGAGTATCTAACAAGCTGATTGGCTGTTGTTACAATAAAAACAATGTGTTGATCTAATGTAGTTTAATGAGATTTTAATTTTAATATATTTTCTATTTTATTCTTATTCATGTTACCTATTCTGAGGTGGAGAAATATAATTTTTCAGTTTGAACACAGGAGGACACGTGAATCTCAAAATTACGATACCAACCAACTCATCATTATAAAATGAAGCTGCAGAAAGATTCTGTGGGTAGATTTTCTATTATTCCTTCTGGTTGATAACAACTCTTTGAACTGTTTCAATAAAGGCTATGTTTGAGAAGATAGCAGCTTATACTTTCAGTTAATCTGCTATAGATTAGATTTTTTCCCCTCTTTAATCAAGAGGACTTTCACTTATCTTTCAGAGGAAAAAATATCCCAAGGCTCAGAGAGAAGCAAGCTGTTGAGGGTGGATTTTTCTGGTTCAACAAATACATTGAAAGATATAAAGAATCAGAAAAATGGGCACTATCCACTATTCACACCATGGTACAGCATATTCACATAAAGCCATACGGACAAGAGAATCCTTTCAAATCAATTATTTTCTTTTTTAAAAGGGTAGTTTATAGCAGCCTGTGTGAACATAGCAAATAAAAACAAAAGGTACAAGTTATAAATAGAATTATGCAATGAGTAATTGGGAACAATCTAGTCCTTTTCTTAAAACTTGTTGGGGTCATGCTAGCCAGGACAGAAGGAATGTGTGTGCATGTATGTGTAACAAGGGGCATTTCCTCTCCCCTTCTTGTATGTTTTTTTTATTGGTTGCTTTACTAACATTGTCTATTACATTCTTTTTTTAGTGGGAATGAAAAATAAGAAGTGGTAGTCCTCCCTTTATGACTGGTTACTTAATGAGCTATGAGAGATCTTCCTAGAGCTACTATTACCTACTTTGGGAGTTATGATGGTCTCACACACACCATGGTCATGTGATCACATTTTGGGCACTTGATGGACTTACCTTTATGGCCATTTGCAATGTCTTGAGGTCATGGGACCACAATTTGCAATAGTTTTTTTTAGATTCTGGCATTTACTTCTGGTTTCCAGCAAAATACACCAACTGAGGAAAATGGATTTACTTAATGGCCACTATGGGTGCTTAACAAACATCCCAAAAAAACCCAGTCATAATTTCAAATCCAGTCCTGCGATGCTTTGACTTATAACCACAATAACTCCAGGCTTAATTATGGATGTAAGTCAAGGACTATCTGTATGTGCAGACTTTCATTCTTTTGAAAATCTTTTTAGTATTGGGTTGGGGAAAATGAGGGCTTTGGGAGTCTTGTAATATGCTCCCAGCCCTTCCTTTCTCCTACCTGGTTTTCTGACAGATTACCAGTGGAGATAGAATATTCTGCCACCACACAGCTTCTGACAGTCAGTTTGGTGTAGGGGTTAAGGCAGACAAGGAATAATGGATGGAAACTGATGAAGGAGAGATTCAACCTAGAAATAAGGATAAATTTTCTGCTGTGAGAACAATCAACCAGTAGAACAGTTTGTCTTCAGAAGTTGTGGGTGCTTCATCACTGGAAGGTTTCATGAAGAGACTGGACAGTCATCTATCAGGAATGGTATAGGGTCTTGTGCTTGAGTAGGAGGTTAGACTAGATGACCTACAAGGTCCCTTCCAACTCTGTTATTCTACTCTATTTGCTGTTAGAAGCTGGAAGAGTGGGAATTCTAGTCCTATCATAGGCACAAAGCTAGCTAGGTCAGTCCCTCTCTTTTAGTCCTAAGAAGCGGGCAAGAGCAAACTAGTTCTGAAAAACTTTGCTAAGAAAACTGTAGGGACTTGTCCAGTCAAAACTGGACAAACTGTCTTAAAGACAAGATAGACAGGCAGACAGACATGCACCAAAATGGTTTCTAGCAGGGAAACTCGTTGTCCAGATATCAAGAAAGATTTTATTTTTTTATTGGTATTTTTGGATTGATAGTATTATGATTATTAATACAATCAGCCTTTTATTAAGGTTAACTGAAGAAACTCCAAGACAATTATTGAATTTAAATAAGAATTGTTCTAAATTTTTCATAGAAGCTCATCGGAAACAGCCTGTGTGTAGATGTATGTGTCAGGGTTCCAATAACACCCCCAACGAAAGAAGACTCCGAGGCTTGAGTTTCCTCAAAGTTCCATTTTATTAGTGATGTAATATTGGCACATCTGGGAAAACCCGAATCTGAAAGTTTCCAGGTTTTCCCCACCCAAACAAAAGTTCAAGTCCCTGCCCAGCACCCACATGGTCCAATCAGACACCGTTCCAACTGGAGATGCCTCCCAGCACGCCACTCAAGGTCCAGGAAAGGATGACCTTGACTCTCCAAGAAAGGAATGTTATTTTAACTATATTTACTCCACTGCATATAATCCCCCCTCCCAGTTTCCCACAGCAAGAAATGTGGCAGGCCTGAAGGCCCACACAAAAGATGGCTTCCAGGCCTGACAGGATGATCAGGTGCTATAGCAGTAATAAAGAAAGACTATGGCAACA
Organism: Natrix helvetica; assembly: GCF_964273705.1. Taxonomy (NCBI): domain Eukaryota; kingdom Metazoa; phylum Chordata; class Lepidosauria; order Squamata; family Natricidae; genus Natrix; species Natrix helvetica. The sequence goes on from NC_138548.1 coordinate 322,343,754, forward strand.
GTATAAAACTCTCACCATATACTGTATTTCTCTACTGCTGCTATTAAATGGCAGGCATATTGCTTTCTGCTTTTACAATCTAACGGGGATTTTGTATGGGCACGTAAAAGGTAATTGATATTTAATGTACATAATGACTCAACTGTTACTTGCTGACTGACCAGCAGACTAATTAGTTAATTTCTTCAATGGTCCCAGAAAGACTGCTTAGTAACACTATAAAGAAGTGTGTGTGTGTGGGGGGGGGGGGGGTGAGAGAGAATACATATTACTGATAGTCATAAGTAATAAGGCTTGTGTCTGGACACGGGGAGCTCTACTTCAAAGAAATAAGAATGCTTTCATATTGGCAGCAAGCACTTTTGCCAAACAAGAAAAAAATGCATACCATAAAATGTAATTAGATAAAAGCAGAGAGTAGAGAGCTTTTTTGGAAGCAGTCTGGTTTTTCATTTTTCGCCAAAAATTAAACATTTTCAAAAATGTAGTGTAACCAGCAAAACACTCTTAAATTTGTGATTGAATATATTACTGTTTTTAAATTAAAAACAATTGGGGGGGAGGGGGAGACTGATTATGAAATTGAAGAATGGGAATATGATGCACGTGAAAGCACAATACCCTTTATATTGTACACTGCATTTTATTGCTATAACTAATTCCTGAAAAGTTTTATGAACTCAAATTGCCTAAAAGTACTTCCACATTATTAATCCCAGAAAATTACCGTCCAATAGAACTGTTTCCAACTCTACATCTCTTTGCCAACTCTGAATAGCAACAACAAAAGATAATAGATGCTGATATCTTAGAACATTTCATTTGCGTGCCTAGTTTAGAAATGAAAAATCTGATACATTGGAAAGCAATCCTGTTTAAAATGCGATAATAGCAAAATAACATTTCAAGAGCTATAGAAAGTCTATTTTTCATCTTGCATTTACTTACCCCGAATTCAGTTCTAACCCTACTTAGGTATGCATTTCTAGTCAACTAGTTAACTAGTTTCATTTCTTTTTTATTTGTTTTATTTGGATACCAACCCAGTTCCACAGTTCTGGGAAATGTACAGGATACTGTACATATAGAAGACCATTGGACAGCTGAAGAAGAAAGCATCTTAGATCATGTCAGGCCTGATAGACAAATTGGTCTCGCTATCTTCTATTGGAGATTATGTTTAGCAGACATTTAAAGCCTAGGTATCCATTGCAGTTGTCTTCATTTTATAAGTCTACTAGCTGATAACTCGGCGTTGCCCTGGTATTTATTTATCCTAATCCATATATTTGTCCTCAAAAATAATCCCAGACCAAATGTAATTTCTAATGTTGATTTTCCCTCTTACCAGAGGGAGCCCCCTTGTGGAGTACTGTGAAGCTGTTACCATGGCAACTCCAATGTGCTGTACAGTAGAAGCCATTTTACAGCAGTATGGCAAAAGGCATTTTAAGGCACAACAGGCTTAATCTTAATAGAACAGCCCACACCTCCCTGAGGGGCGTTAGGGGTGTCTTACCCCCACAGTATTTGTTTCCAGAGAGTAAGTCATCTATGTACCAAGTTTGGTTGAAATTGCTTGAGGCGTTCCAGTGTTATACTGGAACACACACACTCACTCACACACACACACACACACACACACACACACACGATAGATAGATGATAGATAGCTAGAGAGAGAGAAATAGATGAGATATAGATATAGATATAGAGATAGATATAGAGATAGAGATAGAGATAGAGATGACTAGTGCAATTTCCATTAGCAGCCATTGATTGCTTTCTGTTATCTCTTTGTTTCACTAAAGTTCTTGGGCAATGTTATGGCTAGATTTTAATAAATCAACATCTGCTTGGCTGGAACACTATATATTAATAGTCTCCTCCCTCCAAATTTTCCCTGATGGGCTTCAAAATTGGTCAGAATATTCAGGAAAATTGATTACGTGTCCAAATGTTTTCAGGATGCTAGCAATAATCAAGAATATGCAATTTTTAACATCTGATTTCCGAGAACAGTGGGTTCCTGGAAATTTATCTCCACCTCTCCTTCCCCCAAGGAATGACATGGCCCTTGCTGTTAAATTGTCTTTATTTCATGTAAGTGCTCTTTTTTTCTCATCCCCCCCCCAATCAATTTCTGTGGGTCAATATATGATGGTTATCTCTGAAGTACAGGAAAAGGTTTTCAGCAGACTCTCTTCTCCTATCATATCATCTCACTTAAAAATAATCCTCATATTCTTATCGACCTGATTTTCCAAGTACTCAGCTGAGTCAGGTGCCTTTGCTGTTTAAGGGGCTTTGCTGATCTCATAAAACCTAGGCTCTGGGGAATGATAATGGGATAAGGAGTTTTGATCAAATCCTACTTTCCTTGGTAGCAAGCAATAAATGTTGTTTACCTTTGGCAGCTATGATGTCACTGCTTAAGAGCCAGGAAGAAACCAGTATCCTTAGAACACAAGTGAGTTTTTTTGCACAGGAAATGTGTGTATCAGCCACTGTAGACTCCAGATAAATTATGAAATTCATTATACACAAGTGGTATGTAGAATTGTCACAGGACAAATTGTGACATTGTTGTGGCCCACCAGAGGCCAGCGGAGCTGGTGGCAGACTCAGACAGTGAGGTGGTTGGGGTGGAACAGTCCTGGAGTCTGAGGAAGGCTCTGATGAGTGCTCTGTATTGGAGGCAGAGATGGGACTATGGCCGTCTGACAGTTATCAGCTGCCTTCAGAGTCGGAGATCATTGGGGGAGAAGAACAGCTGGAGCCTGTTCCCAATGTGTACATGCACAGAGCTGCCAGGAGAAGGGAACAGCTAAGGAACAAGGGCTGATTCGGGAGTAGAGGCACAGGTGGATGGTGAATGGCTCCTCCCATAGGCAATAAAGAAGAGTGAAAGGGGAGTGGAGTTTGCAGGAGACAATAAGTTCAGTTCAGTAGGGTGAAGACTCCTGACTTCTTACCAAGTAATTACTGCTACAGCATGACATTTGGAAGATATTGGCCTGGTAACTCTCCAAGCCTGATAAAGGTCTGTAGTTGTGAAAATTCGTGAAAGACTGTTTGCTGGGATTTTGTTGGAGAGGAATTCCCTTTAACCTAATAAAAGAGGTCTTATCGGGACAAGGAGTCTGCTTCATGATTTTGAAGTCAGAACATATAAGTTTATCAGAACATGGGCTTTCGTTTTGAGACAGAATAGCACTTCTAGACCCAAAAAAGGTGCAACAGAGCAGAAGTGAGATGTACCACTTTTCACATATTAACATATATTTCTTAGCCAGAATGATGAAGAAAAAATACCTATATGGCATCAAATGTACCAAAAATATTCAGTAATAATTGAATAACTATCATAAGTAAAACACAACTTCCATAATTAAATATATAGTTTAATATACTATCTCTAAATTATGTGAGCTGAGGGTAACTACATATCCATGTACTTGTTTCCGAGATACACATTTGCCACTTGTTGATGATGACATCAAGCAATAGGTTGAAAAGGAAGATCAAGGCTTCACAGATATAGCTTTCAAACCACCTTATCTATAAACCGTACATATAAACCTTTGTATAATCTTTGTTATAACTAATTCGGATATAGCAAAGAAGTAGAATGATGGATCCTTGGTGTATAATGTCTCTAAACTCCTGAATGCTGCCAAGAATCTGAAGTATAATCCGTTATTGTCAACTTGTGAGACTGACTTGCAGGCAAAATTATAAACATTGAAGTAGACTTATGCTTCGATATGAATAAACTCAAGTTGAATCATAATAGGAACAAAATTCTATGGAAAGATGATAGTGATTAATAATTGGATACTGTATTGGTTCCTGATGGGATTGTATATTTTTACAGAAATTGGTATGTAGCTGGTATTTCTTGTGGATTCACTTTCACTTAAAACCAAAGTGCCCTTAATACAATACAATAGTAGAGTTGGAAGGGACCTTGGAGGTCTTCTAGTCCAACCCCCTGCCTAGGCAGGAAACCCTATACCATTTCAGACAGATGGCTATCCAACATTTTCTTAAAGACTACCAGTGTTGGGGCATTCACAACTTCTGGAGGCAAGTTGTTCCACTGATTAATTGTTCTAACTGTCAGGAAATTTCTCCTCAGTTGCTTCTCTCCTTGATTAGTTTCCACCCATTGCTTCTTGTTCTACCCTCAGGTGCCTTGGAGAATAGTTTGACCCTCAGGTGCCTTGGAGAATAGTTTGACTCCCTCTTCTTTGTGGCAACCCCTGAGATATTGGAACACTGCTATCATGTCTTCCCTAGTCATTCTTTCTCTTAAACTAAACATACCCAGTTCCTGCAACTGTTCTTCATATGTTTTAGTCTCCAGTCCCCTAATCATATTTGTTGCTCTTCTCTGCACTCTCTCCAGAGTTGCCACATCTTTTCTACATCGTGGCGACCAGAACTGAATGCAGTATTCCAAGCGTGGCCTTACCAAGGCATTATAAAGCGGTATTAACACTTCACGTGATCTTGATTCTATCCCTCTGTTGATGCAGCCTAGAACTGTGTTGGGTTTTTTGGCAGCTGCTGCACACTGCTGGTTCATATTTAAATGGTTGTCCACTAGGACTCCAAGATCCCTTTCACAGTTACTACTGTTGAGCAAGGTACCATCTATACTGTACCTGTGCATTCCGTTTTTGTTGCCGAAATGTAGAACCTTACTCTTAATAATAAGTATCATGACTATCTGGAACTGACAATGTCTTCCCCAATCAAGGATAGCTTGCCACAGTGATCTATGCTAACCTCAAACCAGGTCTATACATGATATGATTTTTTTGGGCAGGTCAATTAGAATGAGTTGGTAAGATATAGCTCCTGCAGGTTGCAGCTACTGAATAGTTCAGTAGGGATTCTTATTTATAATACCTGGGCTGAAAGCTCACCTGACTACCAATTAGCTACTGATAGAACCATATTTATTGACCACTCTGTTGCTGAAGTCATATTTTCGGCAATCGAGTTTGGAGCGGTTTACATTGAGTTTGTATCTATTGTTTGCTCATGTATTATTGCTGTTGAATCTGAAGTAGTCATTGACAGTAGGACATTGTATCCAAACACTTTTGTTTACTAAGCTTAGGTCAGACCTTAATCAGCATTGTTATAGGTTGTACAAGCCCAAAATTTCAAGCCTGGTGGCATAAGGTATTCTATTGTGAGCAGAGGAGTGGAGTACTCTTCTCGTGAAATACCTCTGGACTCACTTGATTGTATTAATGTCTGATACCATGGGCAGCCAAGAAAACAAACTCAATTGTATTAATATCCAATATCATGAGCAGCAAAGAAAACAAACTAGCTCACTTGAGGCACAAGGATAGGCCCAAATTATCCTATTTCAGACACATTGTACAAGTTCTCTAGAAAGGCCCATAATGCTAGAAAGTGGACAGAAAGAGAGGATAACCAGGAGCAAGGTCAATGGACTCAGTGACAGTGGTGATGAGAGTACCATTCAAAGACCTGAACAACAAGGTTGGGGACGGATCTTCTTAAATAAAATCTATCTATGTTGTCACTAAGAGCAACTCTGACTCTTGATGGCATGTAATAAGTCTAAGCTTATCTGGTTTGTATATTCTGGAGGAAGTCTTGCTTACTATGCCACAACTGATGTCCATGTAATCTGGAAGAACATATTCTTTATTTTGATACTATAGGAATAACATCTTCTGTTTCTTAGTAACGGGTTCTCAGTTTGAAGTGCTTCAATTAATAATTTTTCCTGGCCATTTTTCTGATTGTTTTATCACTAGCTGTCCTTAGTATCTCAATAACTAAACAGGGAACCTTAACAGGAGCTTGCCTAAAGCATTAAATCCTAAATCTTCTTTTCCTGTTCTTTTAATGGATCCATCCATGGGCATTCTTTTCCCAGCCTAGACATTGGAAGGGGTCTACTCAGTGTATACACAGTAGCTGAACTGCTTTGTCAATTTCAGTCCTTATTTAGAGTGTTCTCTGACTGAGTGGTGGTCCTTATTTAGAGGGATGCAGTGACTCAGTGGCTAAGACCCTGAGCTTGTTGATCAGAAAGGTCAGCAGTTCAGTAGTTCGAATCCCTAGCGCGGCATAATGGAGTGAGCTCCCGTTACTTCTCCCAGCTTCTGCCAACCCAACACTTCAGAAGCACATTAAAAAATGCAAGTAGAAAAATAGGAACCACTCTGGTGGAAGGTAACAGTGTTCTGTGTGCCTTCGGCATTTAGTCATGCCGGCCACATGACCATGGAGATGTGTTCTAACAGTGCTGGCTCTTTGGCTTTGAAATGGAGATGAGCACTGCCCCCCAGAGTCAGGAACGACTAGCACATATGTGTGAGGGGAACCTTTACCATTACCTGACTGAGCAGACAGGGAGCTCTTACAGTGTTTTTGTAGAGAGTTCAGAAAGGATGTTTTAAGGATCCTAACAGATTTTTCCTCTAAGTCAAGAGTCAAATACTCAGGATCTGTGGCAGTCTGAAAAAGGAATAGGGAAGAAGAAATAAAAGCCTTTTTACTGGTGGTGCCTTAAGTTGCAGAAATGGGGATGAACAAAAGTCTGAAATTGTGACCTGTACTGTTACTGTGCTTTGCCTGGCTGCAAAAAACCTTGGATATCTTTGAAGCAAATACAAGCTCATAGCAGGTTTTGAAGAAGAAATAAAAAGACTGAAGCAACAAAGGGCTTCAGTTGAGAAATGAGAAGGATGTGTCATTGCAAAGATAATAGGTCCAACAAAAGAAATGGATAGTGGAAACCGGTCTGCATAAGAAATAACTGACAAAAGGAACAAATGAGGTAGATGACAGTACCGACCAGAAGCAAGATGTAGGAGATATTTTGTATCACTGGAACAACAAAAAACAGATGTTGTCAGTTCTTGGGGAATAGGGGGAGAGGGAAGGAACACCGGTGCATTACAAATGTAGGAATGACATTGAGATATTATTTCTCAAGGCAGAAAAAATATTTAGTTCAATCGTTGAACACTGTTTAGTTTCAAGAGCAAGGCAATATGGGCTGGGATTTTTTGGGTGGGTTTTTTTTTTTTTGCCAAAATTAAACTGGAATGAATGCAAAAAGGTTTTTGCTTCAAGTTGACAGAAGGTCCAGAGGTGGTATTCAGCAGGTTCTGACCAGTTCTAGAGAACCGGTAGTGTAAATTTTGAGTAGTTTGGAGAACTGGTAAATACACTTCTGACTGGCCCCCATCTATTCTCTGCCTCCCGAGTCCCAGCTGATTGGTAGGAAATGGGGATTTTGCAGTAACCTTCCCCTGGAGTGGGGAGGGACTGGATATTTTACAGTATCCTTTCCCTGCCACACCTGCTAAGCCATGCCCACCAAGCCATGCCCACAGAACCAGTAGTAAAAAAAATTGTTCCCACCACTGAGAAGGTACCATTCTAGTTGCTTCATTCTAGTATGCAATATTTTTTATCTAGCCATGAAAAGTCATGGATACTTTTACTAGTTAGAGCCAGGGACTCCAACAAGAGAGGATGCAATGGTACCCTATAAGAACACAGAGAGAAGAGCCATGAGAGTTGGTGATTCAGCAATTGGTTTCGAAATTTATCTGGCAGGGAAGAAAACCAAGAATAAAACTTAAGGCTATGCAAGACACTAAGGAAAAGGGAAGATTTGGCGTACCAGATTGGGAACTCTATTATACTGCGGCCATATTAACATGACTAAGGGAATGGATAATGCTGAGAAATAAAAGTTTACTCAAATTGGAAGGTCATGACCTCCAAGCAGGCTGGCATGCCTTCCTTTGGTATGAAAAAGGATCTGCACACAAATATTTTAGTAGACATTACATTAGACAATCTCTGTTAATAATATGGAACAAAATTAAACATGACCACTATACCAAAATACCTATTTGGCTATCTACGATGGAAGCATACATACACCCAAATTTAATTAACGTGGAAAATATAGTCACATATAAAGAGCTATTGAACAGGCAGGGGGAGATTAAAACTAGATCAGAATTGACATCACAAGGAATACAAGTAGAATAGTGGTTTTATTTACAGATAGAATCAAGGTATGCACAGGATAGGAAGAACGAAAGCATTGCTAAAGACTACACAATATTAGATAAACTGTTGATACAGACAGAAAACAGACTGATCAAAGTGCTGTATAGATTTTTGTTGGAATATAAACTAGAGGAAGAACATGTCAAAGAAACCATGGTCGCCTGGGCGAAAAATTTCGGTTACAATGTGGAATTGGCTAAGTGGGAAAAACTTTGGATACTTAATCAGAAATTAACATTGGCTACGGCGTATAAAGAAAATCTTTACAAGATGTTCTACAGATGGCATCTCCCGCCAGCACGGCTTTCTAAAATGTTTAAAAATCTGGCCCCAAATTGTTGGAAGTGTAAAAAAACACCAGGCACTTTCTATCATATGTGGTGGACGTGCAATGAGGCAAAAAAATATCGGAAAATGATTCAATCATGGTTAGAACAAATGGTGGGAGAACAAATTATGTTTAAACCAGAAACCTTTCTCCTAGGCATAATACCGGAGGGGTTCAAGAAAGATACACTCTATTTAATCATACATATACTAACTGCAGCGCGCATAACCTATGCACAGCATTGGAAAAAGAAAATACACCATCAGAGCTAGATATAATCAGAAAAGTGTTGGCCTGTGCAGAAGCAGACAGGCTCACTTTGGAACTTAAAAATAAAGGGGAATCAGAATATTTTGAGGTATGGAATAGATTTTATGATTGGTATAAGTTAAGATGACAAGACTGGAACAAATGTATATATTGTGATCGAAAAGAAGGACAGACAATGTATTAAGTAGATTAACTGTTAATGGTTGAAACTAGCTGTACATAATGTGAATATACGATCACTCCGACTCCGTGGCATTGCATTGTTTTAAATGTAAAAACTATATATATTTGTTTTCGTAGATTTTCACGGGTGTAGGTATGCTGGTTTTGTTGTATTCTGGTCTTTTCCCGTGTAAGGTTGAGATTTATATATATATAAAGAGAGTTGGTGATTCAGTATTATGAGGAAACGAAAGATACACTGAACAGACCGATTGGCTCATGAAAAGTTCTTTCTGCCCAAGACAAGGATTAAGGACGTGGCTGGAAGGGCTGGGACAGGAACCCAAGAGCATGGATTTCAGGCCAGAGATGGGAATTATGGACTCATATATCTAGCATTTAGCTTCAAGGGTACAAGTGGTGCAACACAAGTGTGGAATGGAAATCATAATGAATTTAAACTATCAAAGTTATAACAGATAGAAGAGCTGGAGGAAGAAGAAGGATGACAAAAGAAGAATGCTGAGAAAAAAGGAACCAAAGTTTGAGGTTCCTAGGGTACCAACAGAGCTGAGTAGGAATAAAGATAGTCAGTCAGCATGTCTAATAGAGTGTAAAAGAAATAAGTAGAAATATAAAAAAGAAATAAAGAATAGTGAACAGAAGCAGAATTATGGTCTAAGATGTGAAGTAGGAATGTAGGAAATAAGTTAAGGTAAGTAAGCATCCTCAAAAGGGCAAGAAATAATAAAAGTGCTAATAACAGATCTATTTCTTGTTTTTATGTAAAGAATGGGTTGTTCCGTACACTGTACATTTATAATAAACTATATTTCTCCCAACAAACATTGGCCAGACTCTTGCCTGACTTTACACCTATAATGCTATCTTGAGATTTCCCAGCTGGACCCCTTTTAAATCCTTTGAAAATCACTTTAAAGAAAAACCTGCTGCCAAAATCTTCCAAGGGGTGATCCAAGGAATTCGTTCTTCCTCTCTCCTGCATCACCTAGTACAAACTAGAAAAACATTCTGCTTCTACGTAATTATGAACAGACAAGAACAAAGCACCATTACTTCTTGCATTACAAAAACAACAATGAACATATAAATATAGAGATAGATGCATTTTTTTCTCTGGAAATTCATTCCTGCTCCCACACTATTGAACTCAGTGGAATGAATCATTTTCTGTCCTGCAGAGAGGTTTGCTCCGAGTTAGTAGACAATACACAACAGGGAGAACAATCTCCTTAAAGGGGCAGTACGTTTCAAAAGCACAAAATGTAGTTAAGCCAACTTTTTCTCCAACTCTCCCTCCAAAATAATGCCTACAGCAGCTATGTGGGTTAGGTCATTAATCTGCTTCTCTTTCTCTTAGCTCTTCTAAATTAGATCCACCCACCCTCCCATTTTCCTGTCTAATGTCCTATCTGGTGACAAACTTGACTGACTTCTCTTCTGTTGGTGAATCTGTAAAACAGCCTCCTGAATCGTCCCAAAGGTGCTTTTTCAGGAGACAATGGGACTTTCTTGCTTTTTCTTTGAAGACATTTTGCTTCTCATTCAAGAAGCTCCTTCAGCCCTGGCAGGATAGTGGGGATTGGAAGGATTTATATTCCTTGCCGATAGGTGGTCATTTGCATCCTTTTAGACGATTATTGAAGCCCTTGGAAGTTTATCTGTGTCCCAGGGTCACCTGAGTGGTGCTCCTGGTTCCCGTAGTCTGCATTTTTTTCTCTGGAAATTCATTCCTGCTCCCACACAATTCAAAAGGTGTTTATCCCAAATTGTATAGCTAAAAGTCTGTAGAGATTCTCAGCCCATTCAGCTCATGGTTGTCCCAAAGGTCCTTTTTCAGGAGGAACTGGACTTTCTTGCTTTTTCTTTGAAGATGTTTTGCTTCTCATCCAAGAAGCTTTTTCAGCTCTGACAGGATAGTGGGGAATGGAATCCCACAGCCTCCTGAATCCTTTGTATCACCAAGTGTCTACTGTATATCCTTTCGTTGGCTACAGAGAGGAGAATCCCAGCTGAGCCAAGTGAGATGCAAAGCCTTACACACACACACACACACACATTATTTACTTACACAAAAATAATCATAGTTTCTCCCTAACTTGATGCATTGTCTCTTTCCTCCTTTATTGATTTGGACAAGATATTTCTTTGTTACCTTTTTAACTTTCTTTTTTAGACGTGCCTTCTTTTTGCTCCCTTGTGCAGGTGTATGGGCAAATCCACATTTTCTTCCCTAACCCTAACCCTAACCCTAACCCTAACCCTAACCCTAACCCATTGGACAAACCAGGTGACATCCACCACTTCCTGAGTGCGAAAACACTTGTTCTCCTCTCATTTCCAGCTCATTTCAAATACACCCAGAATGTGCACATAAAAAATAGCATTTTAAAAGGTTTGTTTTTCCAAACTGAGCCATCCTAACCTCTGCAAAGTGAACAGTTTCCAGAGTTTTGTTTCACTCTAGCAGCAACCTTAAGCTCTGAATGGCCTTAGTGCCTGACATCCACCTCCCTCCAGCAGTTGGTTGGGCAGTGATTTCATTCTGGGTTGCTGGTCAGGAGTTGTTACTTTTAAAAATAATTTTTCATCTGGAGGGAATGGGAAAAGCAAACAGCAAGAGGACAATTCTTCAGATCCTGCACTGGCTGCAGTCCAGATTGCCCACCAGTTGAATGCCACTCTCAACCGACTGCAATCCTGATTGGAATATCAGAAAATGGCTTAATAAACATCTGGGAACAACATGAAAAACAACTGGCTTAGGTTGCAATATGGCACTTATTTTTTTTCCAGTTCTCTCTCTCTCTCATCTGTCTGTCTGTCTGTCTGTCTGTCTGTCTGTCTGTCTGTCTGCCTGCCTGCCTGCCTACCTACCTACCTACCTACCTACCTACCTACCTACCTACCTACCTACCTACCTATCATCTGTGTCTGTCTGTCCACCTGTCTCTCTTTCGTCTCTCTTAAATTTACCCAACTTGCTGCTCAAAATGACTCTGGGCAGCTTTCACTTGGATTCATAGCTCCCCCCACCTCCCACCCTGATACTTCTGAGGGTCAATTTTTGCCTATCCCCTTTTTGGGACTAAACCCTTCCTTTCTTGAACCCTGATTCCAATTTTTTTATTGATTTGGTTTTGTTCCCACTTCTCACTACTTGTGATATAGGAATCATGTTTCCAGGAAGACTAGGCACAATCCATGTTACAGATGTTAAGCTAAATTGCAAGAAGACAAAATAAATCTAACATTTACTGGCTTGCTCCGGCTCTTCTGACCTACCTAAACATTGTAGTTTTTTATAGATTGTTCCTTAATGCAACCAGATGTGCTAGACTACTATTATCCTTGGCTAAGCCTCCTAATTGTAGTCCCAGACATCTGGACACTGAAGTTGACTTGATGGCATCTGAAAAGGTGAAGTAATACATTATTAATGGCTAAACCATTCACCAGGCATTTTATATTAAAAATGTAAATTGCTAATGAAGTACATTATAGCCAGGTTGCAAATTATTTAAATGTTATCAAGGTTTCGGGAGCATGTCAGTACAGATGAGCAGGAATACGTATCATATTGAGTTTATCAGAGCTGATGCTTCTTTTTTTACCTCCACCTGAATTTCTTTTACCTTATGAAATCCTTTCCTTCACAAACCATCACAAAGTATTTACCAGAGTTACAAAATTCAAAAGTTTTCAAGGCTCAAAAGAGCCCATTTAAATTACATTAATGAGCAAGCTGTTTGCCTTGGATAGCAGAGTGGGTATAATCTTTTGTGGAAAGTATCTTCTGTGGAAGGAGCTGGCTTAGCTAGTGAGCTTCATTGACATTTATGGTATGTATAAAGAAACAAATGAAGAGAATAATTTGAAGGGAAGTATAGGGTATGCCCTTGCCTTCTTCCTAGGGCTGAAGGGCACAGAGTGACCCAAAGTCATCATACTGGCTTTCATTCCTAGGGCAGAGCTAGAAGTCAGGTTTCAGCACCTTAACTAAATTGAACTGATCCTTATACCTTATATTTTATACCTCCCTCATTTAATCTGTGGCTAGGGCTACTAAATCTGGATTGGAAGAATTGGGATCATCACTAGATATGAGTAAACAGGTATATAACACCTAAGTCATTCTTGCCCTCTAGCATTTTTTTACAGTCTAGCTGTACATTCCTTTTTGCTATTTCTCCTGATGTCTGCTGCCAAAATGGGAAGAAAAGACCAGGATTTTTCTGCATGGGGCAGAAATGGAAAACCAGTGTTAGATATCTTCCATATTTGGAGCTGGATCTCTAACCATGGAGAAAGAGACTATGAGCTTCTGTGAATAGTGTTTTGGAAGGAAAAAGGAGATGGTTACCTATTGGAGAAGCAAAAACATGGATCATTTTAGAAGTCCATTTTATAGACTAAATGAGACCATTCAGCCTAAATTGCCCAGAATATATTATTTCTTTATAAAGTGGAAATGAAGTTGAAATGACATTTGGGTATATCAAATGTCTGGAATTAATTTTGGAAGGGGGTGACAGATGAGATTTAATGTTAGATTTTCTTATAAGAGCAAACTGCAGAACTTTGGAGCACTTATTCTAGCAAAGGAATTAGATTGTTTTCTTTGGGAAATTATTATTTAAATGCCCCCTCTTTAAATAGAATTGTTTCTCCTAGTTCCAAAATCATTATTCCTTCTCCTCCTCCTCCTCCTTCTCCAACTGATTTTACGTCTTGCAAATATTTGGAGAAACAGACAACTCACACACACACTGTGAAGGAGGGAGTTCCCCCCCACTTTGATTAACGAGGTGTGAATCGTCGGCCTTCCAAGAAGCATATCTCCAGATAAGCAGAAAAATAAAACCCGAGAACATATTCTAATGAACAACTTTTAATATAAAATAAAATAATACAAATCTTACTATCTAAATCTTATATTCTGGCAAGAGTTATGTTGTCCACCTCCTTCAGCAGGCAAACGGAAGATCAGAAGGGAAGTAAAAAATGTGTGACGTATTATGTCATGCGCAGTAATCATTGTCAGGTAAGAAACATTTCTTTCTACTGTATAACTCAGAATATAAGCTCAAGTTGACAAACAAATTAACGCAGTGACACACACACACACACACACACACACCAGCATACTTACCTTTAGGATGATAGGAAGACTTTTCTCTTTGCTGATTTATGATTCCCAGACTCTTAACTAACATAACCAGTAACCACAGAGGTGGCAATTGTGGTGGCTCAACACTATGTAGAAAGTTGGAAGTCACTTCCTGTCTTGATTCAGAGTAATAGCATATCACGCAGGGGTTCTTACACATACACTTCTTTGAACCAGAATATTTCATTAATTTATTCTGAACCCAAGGACAACTCTGGCTGCAAATTGAAAATACATTTTGGATAGTCATAACAATAATAACAAAAGATGCTCAAGAAGACAGAATTCTTGGTGAAATCATGGACCTATCCATACAACTTTCTTGGAAGTAAAAGGTTCCTTCTACCTTCTTTAAAAAAAATCTTAGTCTGCTTCTTGGAACCCCTGGATTGCCTTGTGATTTCCATCTAAACATTAAGCAAGTCCTACCTTGCTTGGCTTTTCAAGTTCAACCAAGGTCAGCTTGATGCATTTCTTTTTATGATACCATAACATTATCTAATTAAGATTTATGTTTTTTATGCATTGCTCTTCTTAGGCTATGTTTTAGCCCAGAGGTTTGCAGTTTGTTTCAGGCTGGGGAACATTAAAAATAAAAAAGCAAAAACTGAAACCAGAACCCAAATCAACAAAGGGCAAACCAAAATCTCTGATCTGGCAAAATTCTAGGTGTAGAAATTTCACTAAAGTGAACATTGAACCTAGTCAAATCCTCAAGGAACCTTAGGGTTCCATGGCACATTTAGCATATTCATGTATCATTGTCCAAAAGTTCATATTATTAAATTAATTCATGTTGATAAATGCATGGGGAAAAAAGGAAAGAGAAAAAAAATACTCAGAAGACTAGGGAAAATGCAGATACAATTTACCTGAAATGATCATCAGAATTTTTGTAAAAAAATAATAATTCCATAAATGTCTCCTTCTGATAAATGTTCAATACAGATCTTCAATTGTCTCCCTTGGGCTTACGTCAATATCTACTTTGGCCTGAAGCTAAGAGTGGATATTTCTTGATCAAAATGGATATTTGAGGAGAGTATGCTAGAAATATGAACAATATATTTGTGAACAAGGAATGTTTTATCACACTTGGTCAACACATAAACCAGCTAAACAACATTGGATCTAAGTACATATTTTGATGTAGAGGATTTTAAAGATTAATATTCAATTGAAACCAGAACATTCCCTTTTAGGATTAATGGATAAACAGCTATAAAAAAAACCCTCAAGGAAGATTATTTCAATATATTATTACAACAAGATTACTATTTGCACAGAGACGAAAAGATTTGACACTACCTATGATGGAGAAATGTTGGGTGAAGCTGACAGATTTTTGCTAAAATGGATAAATTAATGTATGATTTTAGAAGAAAAGACATTATTTACATTTTATTGGAAAGGGAAGCCTCTTATGGATATTTTACACAAAAATGAAAAACAATGAACTCGTAACTCATGCATTTGATGATCAGATAGGGCATATAGAAATAATAATAACATGTAACTTTTGAAAGAGAAGTTAAACTATATTTGTACTTATAACTATTGTGAGGAATATCAAGAAGCCACTTCCTTATAACTTATTTCCTCCTTTACTATTTTTCTTTAACTCCTCCCTCTTTTCTTGTGCTTTTTGCTCTTTGATTTTTTCTTTTTTGTTATCTCAGTTGCTATTAATCTGCATTAACTTTTATTTTCTTGTTTAATAATGTAAATTAAAATTAACAATAAAAAGAAAAAAAAGAAAAGTGGCTCAGGAAAGACAGTAACAACTATAGAGAATTTTTGATAAAGGAAATATCACAGCTCAAAGCCTGAAAAACCTTTGCTACCTGGCAGTTTTTCTTTCCTCTTCCTATCCCCCTCCCGCCATTTCTAACATTTTAAGTTCATGACTGGAATAATTCCCATCCCTTTAAAGCAATGAAAGAATTTTCTTATCTTGTCTATCTCAACCTGATATCTCTAATATCCCATGGATAAAAGAAAATCCATAGAAAGCTTTTGAGGACCTATATTCATTAATCTGTAATTTCTGTTATCACAGGCAAAGATGAATATTTTATATATTTTTTAAAAATCTAATATCCCTTGGATAATCTCCCAGTTATACCCTAATGGTTAATGGAAATAAAAACAGGATCATATTTTTTTTCCCCTTATCAAACAGCTTGAGTGCCCCAATGTATACTTCCCAGTGACTTAATTTAAATATCTTAAAGAGGAATTATAATTGTATAACAGCTATTGTGGGAAAGATGCCTCATAAATCTTTCAGGATGTATTAACAGTGACTTGCTTTGCCAATGCTTACGCTCCTGAGTGCTTTTTTTTTCTTCCTCCAAATATTATTCTCCTAATGAGAAAAGGCATTTTAAAAATTATTTCTAGGTTTGTCAACCACACGAATCCATTATTTCTGGTAAACCGAAGTCATTGGTTTCCAACAAATCCTCCTAGATTGACACTTCAGCAAATTGAAAGTTAAGTGTAGTATAAAAACCATTAACAAAACTTGACTACCTTGTACAGAGGCATTAGATTAATGGTGAGAATTATCTAGCCACTTGTTTCTACACTCTGTGAAAGTAATGATTCCTCCATAAAACAAACAAACCACACCCTAATTTAACTCTGCTCAAATCTATGCTGTTCAACTGGATTTCAGAAATATGGCACCAGAGGAAAAAGTGACCTTGAAATGATATTAATACTATGTGATGGAGGAAATGGCAGGATATTTTTTCCATTTACTTTTAAACAATATAGTTTAGGATCACACAATGACATTGACGTATGGTAGATTAAGAATGGAAAAGGGAAGAAACATTTTTTCAGGAACTTCAAAATCATATGATTCATAAGTAGAATTAATTACCATCAAACTGGGTGTATATGTGTTTGGATTTCTTTAATCAACTACATTAAGAACATTACTGGCCACACCCCAACATATACAGAAGATACATATTTTACGGATTGAAAAGGGATCTAACTGTCAGGGCATAAGGGTTTATAAATACCATAAATGTATGTGTCATACAATCCCAAATGGCTTTGGTCAGCTTGGAAAAATACAGCACTATAAAATAGTGCTAAAAAACATAAGGTCAGCAGTATAGACAACATAAAACTCTGAATGACCTGAGTGAAAAGATATATTTCCAGCCACCTCCTAAACTATAATAAGGAGAGTGTGAGTCTCAGTTCTAGTGGCAAGTTATTCAACAACTTAGGCCCTGTCATAGAAAAAGCAGAATTGATTGCTGAAGTTAACTGTGCCATGGTGATAGCTTTAAAAGTGTTTATTAATGACTTAAGAGCATGAAGGGAATGATGGTTGTGCAAGTTAAGTTAGGCTAAAACTATGTAAGATCATCCTGAGTTGTACTTGGAGAGCCCCAGACAACCAGTGAGACTATTTAAACAACATAATTACAAGACACTCTCTATGGTGCTACAGTATTTAGGCTACCTCCACTTTCCAAATTCTATTCAGGCAATGCCTTGGAGATCACCTTCCAGTAATTCTATTCTTCAAACTAGCAGCCCATGTGTCACTGGTAGCAGGTTATCATTTTCTAGCTAGAGACACAATTGATCTACTGGTCAGCCAAAACTGATAAAAGGTCTCCCCTTTGATACTACAGACATTATGAGGCTAGTATCCAAGGTCATGGTGTAGTGGTTGGGAGCAAATTTGGGCTTGGGCACCAGGCTAGAAACTGGGAGACCATGGAATCCAGTCCTACCTTACCAAGGATGGGATTCTACCGGTTTGGAACGGGTGAACCGGTAGCTCTGATGAACAGATGGGAGTCAACCGGTTTGCTCCAATGATCAAGTTGGCCCATCCACCCCTGCTCTTTTCTTACCTATATCTTCTCAGCTGAGTCTTGTGGCAGAGTGGATTGCTACACCGCAGCTGTTTTCCTCCCCAGCATTAATGCAGAAGGTAAATTTTCTCCAAACTGTACACACACGTGATCACCGAACTGGTTGTTAAATTGGTTGCATCCCACCACTGCCTTAGGTACAAAGCTAGCTGTGTGACCTAGGTCCAATCATTGTCTCTCAGTACTAGGAAGGAGGGTGTGGCAAGCCATTTCCAAAAGTGATTGCCACTTGCCAAGAAAACTACAAGCACTTGTCCAGTTGCAAGAACTCAATGCTGACTCAAAGGTATAATAACAATCCAGGGTTATGGTCAGATTCAAGAATAACCCCCCTGATTGCCAACCTTAAGTATAAATAAAGTACCAATACTGGTTGCTAACATTAAGATGTGTGATGGTTGCAGTGTCCTGGGGTCATGTGAACCCCTTTTGAGACCTTCTGACCAGCAAAGTCAATGGGGAAGCCAGATTCACTTAACAACCCTGTTACTAATTTAACAAGTACAGCGATTCACTTAACAAATGTGGCAAGAAAAAGTCATAAAATGTGGCAAAACTCACTTAATAAAATTCTCAATTAACAACACAAATGTTAGGCTCAATTGTGGTCATACGTTGAGGACTACCTGAAAGTAGTGAGTGATGCAGTCATGTCTACCTTCAGCATAGAAGGTTTTGAACTTTTAATCTTTTATCTCAAGCACTAACTGTGACTTATGGTGAATGAGGAGAGGAGTGCATAGGTTGTGATGATGTAGAATTACATAGAATCATAGGGCTGGAAGGGACTTCTAGTCCAACTAATCAGGTCTTCTAGTCCAACTCCCCTGTCCAAGGCAGGGGACCTTACTGGATAAAAGATTGTCCAATCTTTTCTTGAAAACCTCCAGAAATGTGAAGAAATATGAAGGCTCTCTTACCAGATCCCCCCTGAACTTCGCTATTTGGTGATCACCCTAAACGTCAACTCATGATCTTGCAACCACCAGGAAGAATGTTCCATTGCTAGTTAATTAGTTTCCCATAAACATTTTGCTGATATTTATTCAGAAAGGCAATAAAAATACTTGCATCAGTATGAATAGGCATATTGGTGAGTGAAAACATTTATATGCACCAGTGGTGGGTTCCGGATCCCGGTGCAACTGGTATGGTGCAACGGGGCCGGGCGTCCACCACATGAACATGCGCAACACGTGTGCACATGCATGCAGCGAATGCATGTGTACTTACCGCCCACGATGCTTTGCAATGCCTCTGCGATGCTCCAGCTGCTTGGCGGAACCTTGCACAAGCACCATATATTCTGCGCGCATGTGCAAAAGCCCCGAAAACCTCAAATACCGGTAAGGAGCATGGGCAGGTGGGTGGACCCTCTGGAGCACCATACCGGAATGATACCTGGTGCTCCCGGCAGGCACTGGTATGCCCATACCGGGGCATACCAGTTGTAACCCACCACTGATGTGCACATTCATGTTGTTATTTCCAATGCTTTTCTTGTTGGATGTTGGATAACCATTTGTCTGAAATGGTATACAGTTTCCTGCTAGGCGGGGGGTTGGACTAGAAGACCTCCAAGATCCCGTCCAACTCTGTTATTCTATTCTATTCTTCTCTGACTATTAGTTAAGAAATACTATTCCATTTCGGATAGATTCCACTTCCGGGTTTCTGTGGATGACGGACATGTTGTCCACCGCTTGCCGTCCTGGTGGCCCCCCCCCCTTAACTCACAGGGGGGCACAGGGTGCCTTGTAGGGGCATCCTGCCAAGGGGGTGGCTTGCTGGAGCTTCCTGGAGCGGCGGTGACCGCAAGTGGGCTGCCAGCTTTGCCCTAGGCACCGGGAGGCTTTTGGGGGGTGCGCTTGCCATGCGCGCCTTCATCCTGAGGAGATCGGAAGAAAACGCTCCATGTGAAGGCAACAGCAGAAATGCGGTGAGGGGGGAATTTCCCCAGGGTCTTTTTCTTACTTCTTTGAACAACTAAGTAAACCAGGATTAGCAGCTTTCTTAAGACTCTTTGATCTCGGCAAAGTGTTAAGATTGGAGAGGGGGGAGGAGAGAGAGAGAATTGGGAAAAAACTCTTTGATATTCACTTCTTTCAAGCAATGGGGTAATGACTCTGTTCAACAATTGTGAAAGAAAGAAAGTGAACTGACCTAATAAACTATGAATGGAAACTTTTTAATGATTGTTCTCCGATCCCTTGAGAGGGCTGAGCCAAAATGGCGTTTCTTCCCCTGTTTTTGCTGCCGTTACAAATGAACTGTTGTCATTAAAAAATCTTCTGGGTTGGAACTATAAAACCCTGGTGAACCCTAGAGGAATCTCTCTATACAATCTTCCTTGGATTGGGGAAACTTGATTACAACTAGAGGGGAGCTGTATTGAAGACTGATATCCCACACTGGACCTTGCCTGCCTGTAGACCTCGCCTGACAGCGCGCTCCTATAGACGCCATCTTTTCTGTCTAGACTTATAAACTTTCTCTGAACTTCACAATGCCTGCAAAAAAGGCCCCCATTCCTAGACCAGCCTCGGCTCCATCTTCTTCCGTTTCAAGTCCTGTTCCACAACAAACACAACTATCTTCCTTTTTACAACCAAAAGCCTCAGAGGGGGAACAGCAGTCTCAAGAAATGTTTCAACAAATGTTCCAGACACTCTTAAAGGGACAGGATAAAATAAAAAACAGTTGGCGGACTTAAGGGAAGAACTCAGAGAGAATAAACAACAGACTTTACAAAATAGCCAGAAAATAGACGCTCTAGAGGAGGGTGATGTGGGGGTGGGAGAAGAAATGAAGGCTTTACAAAAAAAAAAAAAATGCTGGGATTGAGAATTATATGGAAAAAATGGAATTTGAAAGGATGTCTCTTTTTCTTAGATTTCAAAACATACCTGAAATGGAGGGTGAAGATTTAAGGGAGATTATGATAACAATGCTAGCAGATTATATTAAAAGAGATAAACAACAGCTAGGGTGGGATATGGATTGGATATATAGAATTAACTCAGCATATGCTAGAACACACAATGTTCCAAGGGAAGTTCATGTTAATTTTTTTAGAAAGACTACAAGAGATGAGATTCTAGGAGTTCAAAGGGGGGAACCTTTAAGATATAAGGACAAAGAAATAACCATTCTGAAACAGATACCAAAAAGAATAAGAGATAAGAGGAAGAAATTCTTCTTACTAACTAAAGAATTATATGAAAAAAATATCTGGTTCAGGTGGTTAATTCCAGAAGGCTTGTTGATTTTCTGGGAGCGGAGTAGAGTGAGAATTAATACAGTAGTGGAGGCAGAAGCCTTCATGGAAAAACACAAGAACCTCCTAGACAAAACAAGAGACACTGCACAAGACATGAAGGGGGGAGGAGCCATGGCTCAGCCAACAGACAGGGGAGAAGAGACAGCAATGAGACTTAGGTCACAGAAATGATTTAAAAACACATTGCAATTGTTAATACAATGAAATGGTTAGAAGTGATATAAAGTATGGTTGAAGATGTTAAAGAATTTGAAGTAAACCTAAACTGCTAATATGTATGTAATAATGATATTTTGATATATATAAAATAAGAGAGAGATGTAAGACCCCGGGGGAGTACCACCTTCCGTATGATGTAGCTGTCAAAATTTTTCTCCACATTTATGTACCCTTTCCCCCAAAATACTTGAAAAAACCAATAAAACTTAAAAAAAATACTATTCCATTTCAGTAGCTACTGAGAAAAAAATTGCACACCACATCTTATAAAGGGAATGGCCACTTACAAAGAACCTTCTAATGTTGCATAGAGAAGAAAGGAATAGTGCTACTTTAAATTTATCCTTGAAGGCTGAGGCTGCAATATGTTCTTCTTACAAATAGGATAGATTTTTCTCATTGCAGATAAAGCCACTTTTCATTTCATTGTGTCACCAGCCTGAGAACTAATATAAAACCTTTGTGTATTTCCAATTTCTCCCGAAATACATATGCAATTACAGAATTGGCAGGTATGCTTAAGAATTGATCCTGGAGTTACTAAATATTGCATAAGAGATGTCTCTTCATATTCACATCTTAAGTTTTTCTTCTTTGATGTTTCAGATTTATTTTATTGGCTATTCTGATGATCACACATTCTATTACTATATTCTTTATGGCATAATCACTGAAAGTTGAAAGTATCACCAGGAGTGAAGCTAAATAGGAGTGTGAGAAAGAGGATGTTCTCTAGTACAAATAGAAAACAGTCTTGTGTTGATAGCAAGACTGGAAACCTGCAACTGTGAGACTGATTTCATGAATCAGACTAAATTTTGCTTTGCTTATTTATTTTCATAAAGCGCTAAGTGGAAACCATGGTTTTAAAACTGTGGTGACTGGATATACATAACATGGAGATACACACACACACACACACACACACACACACACACACACCAAAAGCTGGATATACAAAAGCCGGATACACATAACAAGATCAAAGAAATCACATTAAGGTTGAGTATGATGTATGAACCTAGTCATGGTAAACAGTTCAGGCAAGTGGCAAGGGCACAGCTAGGTGATCAAGCTCAGTCCAAGAATTTAAAAAGAGTTTTAGTAGACAGGTCAAAAACTAGTGTACGGATATCAGTTATGCTTTTACCTGTTTCTTTGCATTCTGTACCAGAGGATATTCTTTGCAGATTAGAGTTGTGAAATGATGACACAACTCAATTACATATAATTTAAGAAATGTGTAAAATCATATACATTAAGGTAAGTAATAATTCCTAATTCCTTCCCTACCATGGGACAACTTGTATGCAACTCAGTTGGTCCCAGGAGAGTACAGAAAGAAGGGATTTAAAGTTGGTGCATAGTGGCAGGAAGATCCCAGGAGAAAGAAGGAACTCTGCACTAAGGATCCAGTTGCAAGTGTTTGTACTTGGAAGAAGTCAGAAGCAGAGAAAATAGGATCCTCAAAATGCTAAGATAAGTAAAAGTTAAAGACAATTATAAGAGTTGTCTAGTCAGGAATCAGTATGAAAATCCTAACTGTAGATGTCTGTCGAAGGAGGTAAACCATGCCAAACAGCATAGGATTAGAAATGAAGCTCAGAAGAATTAGGAACGCTGTAAGAAGTTGGGGGTCCAGACACATCACATTTAGAAAGAGGGGACAGAGAAAGAGGGGACAGGAGAAGAAGACATTTAGCAAAAGGGGAAGGAAATAGCAGTGGAAGTAAGGAAAGGAATAAGAGCTTTACATTAACTACATTAACTAATGAGGAAACAAGAGATAATGGGGAGAACATATAAGATTATTCTCCCTTTAGCATGTTGCAGATAGGATTCCATTCTTTGCAGCTAACATGAAACCAACCGTTTTAGGGTGCACGGACTCAGGAATTTCAGTTGACAGCTTGATCAACTGGGCAAAAGGGAGTTTGATGGCTTTACCTGTGAGGAAATCACTTTGAATTAACTGGGGGAGGATCAGGGGTGGGTTTCTGCCAGTTCTAACCTCTTCTATAGAAGAGGTTCCACAAATCTACAGTGCCGTTTAGAACTGTTCCAGCTCCCTCCCCCTGCCCGCCTGCACATCATCAAGATGAAGAGCAAGAGGAGGAATTCTGGGAGTTGAAGTCCACAAGTCTTAAAGCTGTCAAGTTTGAACACCCCTGGGTTTTTTCCCCTAAAAGGTTAGGGGTGCAAGGGTCTTGTGACTTGACAGCTTTAAGATTTGCATACTTCAATGCCAGAGTTCCTGAGCCAACATGACTGGAGGAGGAATTCTGGGAGTTGAAGTCCACAAGTCTTAAAGCTGTCAATTTTGAACACCCCTGGGGTTTTTTCCTAAAGGGTTAGGGGTGCAGGGTCTTGTAACTTGACAGCTTTAAGACTTGCATGCTTCAAATGCCAGAGTTTCTGAGCCAACATTTTGGTTGCTAAGCAAGAGCATTGTTAAGTGAGTTTCACCACATTTTACAAGTTGGCCACGCCCACCCAGTCACATGGCTGGCAAGCCAGTCCCACCCCATCACATGGCCAGCAAACCACTCCCACAAAGCAGGCCACACCTACAGAAGAGGTTCTAAAAAAATTTGAAACCCACCACTGGGGAGGATGTAGCTTGAAGATCCAAGGAAAGAAATGGACTGGAACAGAGCAGATGAGATCTAACCCAGGAGGTACCATAAAGAAAGGAGAGCAAGCGAAAGGGTCATAGGAGACGGTTTCAGAGAGTAATCGGGAGATTTTACTTGTTTAAATACTAAATTGTTTTCACTGGGGTTCTCTGACCCACTTTTACCCACCAGAGTATAAATTGGCATAAATTGCAGGTTTTGAGTAGCCTTCGAAGGCAGATCCATACAGCATACTGAGAGAATCTATACTTACCAAACAAGCAACTCAAACAACAAAATGATTCTGGTTGGAAATATATATTACAATAGTACTTCCCTGTGAGTTTTGCTAATAGGCCAGGAGATGGTCAGGATGATAAAGTTACCTTCTGGAAATGCTTGATAAATCACAGTAGCCTTGACTTGTCATTCTTTGAACATCCCATATTTTTCACTGACCTTGAACCCAGTTCATCTACTATGATATTGGCAACACTGGCTGGCAATGGCTTATTTGGTTTAGACAAGAACCTTCCTTAACATGGAAATACTTAGTGCATTTAGTGATATACAGGATGACCTTTATGGAACATGAAGGTGGAATGAAGCAGGAAACTTCATTTCCTGCTTCATTCCACCTTCATGTAGAAAACCTAAGTAGCTTTCCTACAATTGCCATTTTATGTGAAATAAAGTCCACTGGAACAAGCACAAGCAAACTTCTGAGTAATTTGAATTGAATAGAGCTACATGTAAAAAAATCAACTTCCTTCAAAATGGAGGTATATCTTAAAAAGAAGCTGTTGTAAATCATGTTGAGAATCAAGATTCTGAAATCCATTGTCCCCCCTAATTTATTTATCCCCTGAAGTGCTGTAGGGACTACTTTTCCACAGTATTCTTGTTCTGCCTAAATTTGCTAGTGCTCATAAGGTACAACTGGAATGTATGATAATAGCTGGACATTTTTTTCTTTGCCTTTTACAAAGAAGTTATTAACTTATGCACTTGCCATTTTTAAAGGAAATGGGGCCAGCAGAAATAATGGAAAGTGTCTTTAATGGCCACAGCTATTCTGTAAATATTTTGATGATGAGAAATAAGTCCCATTATATTTTGAATAAGGTCTTCAGGCCAGAAAAACAATGAGTTTACTACTACATTCAGATTATAAACTAAAGGTGACCATTTGCTCATCACTGTGCTATTGGTTGTTGCAAGTAGCAATCAGCAAAAATGTAATCTCATTCCTCCACTAAGAGAAGCACAGAGTGAGGGGATTTTTTTGGTGGGGAGAAGAATTTTCAACATATATTTACTTGTTTTCAAGGCTACCAATACCAACAAATCATCATAAAGTTTTAGAAAATTTAAAAGTTGGATACAGACAATAGTTCTCCTGCATTAAGGTACTTTCTAGTCCTAAGAAAGATACATTAATTCCTGTACCATTTAAAATTAATAACTTACAATGGCATTTGTAAATAATTCAAGCACTTTGGGCTTAAATTAAATTAAAAAGGAAATAAAATGCCCCTTGGTGATGCAGACATGAGTAAGAAAACCAAATGTGTTGTCTTTAAAATGCTGCCTCTTCCTGACTGCAAAAAATCAGCTGAATGTCAGGATTGATCTTTATGCCAGCTGCTACTTCAAATGCCATGCATGGCAGCTGAAGGTAGACATCCAGGTTCAGATATTGCTAATCTACTACAAACTGTAAGGGACTTGCAGAATGGGTGCAAAATAATATCCAGGAGATAAAAAGATGATCACTTTGATCATATTCTCTTTTGAATGAGTGGGGCTTGGGGACTAATGGCTGTAGGTTTCATTTCATTTGTATGTGTGCTTTAATCCTATCCTTTCCAGAGACACCTGTATGAAATGGATGGTCATATGAATCATATAAATCAGGTGTCCTCAAAAATTTTAAACAGGAGGCCAATTCACGGTCCCTCAGACTGTTCGGAAGGGAGGGGCAGACCAGTTGGGTGGGCATGGCTAGGAGGACATGTGACTGGGTGGGCATGGCTAGGAGGTCATGTGACTGGGTGGGCATGGCCAATTTAGCTGTCCAAACACTACACACAAATTAAACTATAATTTGTTTTGCTCAGAGGGTGGTGGTGGTGGAAATTAGTTAGTGAAGGGATGTGGCTGCCTTGAGGTGTGTGTGAAGGACTTCTGTTTGTGTGTGTGTGTGTGCCTCTCCTTCCCTCTCTTTCTGGAGGCTGGGGAGGCAAAAATAGGCATCTACATTGTGCAAGATCTCATGGAGACAGATCTTTACAAACTCTTAAAGACTCAACGATCACAATTGTTACTTCCTTTACCAAATTTTGAGAGGACTGAAATACATCCATTCAGCCAACGTCTTGCACAGGGACCTCAAACCGTCCAACTTGCTGCTAAACACTACTTGTGTTCTCAAGATATATGACTTTGGTTTGGCTCATGTGGCAGACCCCGATCATGACCACACTCGTTTCCTAACAGAATACGTAGAACGTTTTTCCTCCGCACATCCTGTTTTTGGCCTCTCTGGCCTCCATTACCTCTCTGCCGCCCAAAAACGCTTACATTTTTGGCCTCCAGAGTCCTCCACACATACCATTTTTGGCCTCTCTGGCCTCCAGAAGGTGAGTGGGGACCGGTGGGTAGGCGGGGTGATATGGGCAGAGCAGCCTTGTGGTCACACAGATTAATGGCTTTGGTGGGCTATATCTGGCTCATGGGCTGTACTTTGGGGACCCCTGATATAAACCAATCAACCAACCAACCAACCAACCAACCATGAAGGTAGTACTGTAGCTGTGTCCAGATTATATAACCCAATCCTTGGAAAAGCTCCCCGAGCCCCTTATTTATGGCCATTTCATCAGCAAGTAAAATATTTTTCCCCTCTGAAGTAGTTTGTATGATATTTAATGTTGGAAGTTTTATGTTTACACTGTTGAGTAACTTTGCTTTTGGTGTGTATTTAGAAATGGTACTTCGGGTTGTTGTTGTTTTCTTCATAAGGGATTTTTACTTCAAATGTAAAGATACGAAGTTTTGCAATAAATGTTTTTGTCTTGGGTGGAAATATGAGGAAGAATTATAGAACTAAGAGAAGTTCAGTTAATGGATGACAAATTTATTAAGCTGAGGAGAAACTTTTCACTGTTTAAATGAACAATAAAAGAAATGCACTGCTGTTCTTAACTTTTCTATGATGAATTTCAGCAGTGTGAAGTTAGATTAGCTCCATCACTGTTAATGTCCAGGATTTCCCTTAAAACTTGGTTTTGTCACTAACCTTAAATGGCAACATTTTAAGGTGGCTCCCCTATTATGGGTAATATGTGGTTCAAAAGTATAATTTTGAATTTCTTCATTATGACAGTCTTATGTTTTATACTCATTGTTTTTAAGATGTGATTTTACTCAGTTGTATGCTGCTCAGAGTCACTTCTGTTGATATGGATGGCTATAGAAATAAATAAGTAAATCAATCAATCTTGAGGAAACTTGAGAAGTGCAAAACAGGGCTTAGAGCATGGATGTCAAATGCACAGGCACCACGTTGCTGTCACGTGATGTTTTGTGATGTTTTCCCCCTTCGTGGAGCTAGGTTGGGTGTGGCCTGCATGTGATGCATCCAGCCCGTAGCCCACTGGTTTGACAACCCTGGTAGAGGCCCATGGGACATATAGGGACCCTGCCCATCTCTATGCTACAGGACCAAGAAGGATTTGATGCAGGTGGATAAGGTACAGTTAAAAAGTTAAGATGGGTGCAATCCTGCAAGCAAAGCTCTTCTCCTTTTTAATTTGAAGAGTGACCATTATCTTGACTTTTTTGTTTGTGCCCTGCATATACCTGCTGATTTGATGGGAAAAAAAATCTCCATTCTTATTTGGCCTGTGGTAGCTTCTGGTTAATGAGTGATCCTTCTATGGATATCTGTGAAAAAAATCTATGGCATAAAATCCATTGGTTTTACTGGAAGACAGTTAAAATGTCAGAACAACTGCTTTTAAGATGAGGAAGACAACGCAAATTCTTGTGGCACAAGGACTTTGTTAGGTGCACTGATCCTTTGGTCTTTTATACTGTATAATTTTTATATTTCTGGTTAATTAAAATCCCAACATTAGTAAAATAAAGCCTTGAATGGTATGAGGTCATCTCTATGGATTAATCTCTATTCCAAAATTCTTTTTAAAAACAAGTAAAAAAGAGTTGTATAAATTAGCTATTTGATTTACTTATTTGCAATTTTATAAAAATATTACTGTGTGTATGGGGAGTTATTAAACATACAAATATTATGGAAGGTCTCATTTAAAAACATTTTTAAAATCCCCAAAAAGACTCTTCCTCCACATTAGTCAGCTGTTTTATTGCCTCTCTTTCTACAATGTTCAATTTAAATCCTCCTATGTAATAATAATAAAAAGATCTTTATTGGCTTCAATTAGCAGGCATGGTGGCCCATCTCATGTATTTAAGGACCATTTTGGTTCATGTCCTCCATCAAGTGAACATTTTTGAGTCATTTCATCTACAGACCTGGCCCCTATACCTCATTAGCAAGGTGGCAGGCATTTTCCATCCATGGGCGTTTTCTTGATGAGCTCTGTTATATCCCTCTGGTGTAAGATTATCACAATTTGAAGGCAGTAGATGATTAAACAAGCGGGCAGCAACAGTCGTGATGATTGTCAAGATATATTCATTCATCAAAAGGAAAAGTTTCAAATGCAAACCATTTCTCCATGTTTACAAAATAAATGAGACAGGGTGGCTAATTGCAGGAATGCAATGTATGAACTTCAGTCATCCTGATTTGCTGGACTCCCTTTGGACTTTGTGTGGTGTGCCACATGAAGGATTTATTATTTCTTTCTGTACGTGGAAACTGCCTCTGGATTCTGAGCAAACCTGGAAGTAAAAGCATTTTAAAAAGCCTTCCACAAGTCTTTTTTCTTCCTTTAAGTATCGCAGAAAGGCTGAAAAATCCATGAATGTGTGGATGTGTCAGTGCTTATAGCTCAACTAGACAGCTGTACACAGAGGGCTGATTCATGAAACAATCGGCCACGGCTGCTTTTGTATTTAAAAGAATCTGATGGATGCCTGTTATGTCAAGGGAACAGAGTATTTTCTGTGAATGTAGGAAAGGCAAAGATTTTGACTGGCTCTATTCTGCAGCTGCAAAGAGCAGAGCTTAAACTATAGCTCTCATGCTAGGGAGAGAAGCTCAAAAGAGCTTTGTCTTCCAAGCCCTATCATTAGGCAATAAAATAGCCATCTCAAACGATTGATTTTGGCTCTCATGAAATGTTAGAAAATTAGTAGTTAAGTTGTTGCTGTAATTGTCAACTCTTTTATGGTTATGATTATGATAATCACTATCCAATTTCTGGTCAAGGCAAGAGGTTCCTCTATCATTTTTGGGGGTCAGAGGTCAAAATAATTTGACTGATCTTTATTTCTGTGAACCATGGGGAACATGGCATCCAGAGTCTTGAATCCAACATTTCTCTTTTCTCTCATCACCTCTGTCTTTACCAATAAATATGTTGGATAATATGCCAAACACAATTGGGAGGGACTCATTTTTTTAAAACTTGGATAGTCTTTCCCAACTTAGGTGGAGGCATATGAGACATACATAATGTTATTGTCATCCCTTAGTACAACAGTGGCAATTTGGGATTCTTTAAGAGCCCAGAAAACAATTGGTTCATCAAATCTTTTAAGACCCATCTTAAAGTGGTTAACTTAAATTCAATGCAAAATTAAATATCCCTCTGCAGAGATCATTATCACTTTTCAATTAATTGAGAAAATTACTTAGCATTTGGTACTTAATGGGATGCATCTTGCAGGTATGGAGAGAACTGGATAAGAACAGTAAGAAAGAAGTTTTTAAAAAACAGTCTCATTTTTAATATATGTTTGCGATTCCAAATATGTGAAGAAAGAATGAACAGGGAAAGAGGGAGCAGGAGACCATGAAGGTTGTGGGTGAAAGGAGGTGATGAGATCCTGGAAAAAAAATGGTAAGATTTATTTTTTAAATAAAAGGTAATGTATGAAACGGTCTCATTTATTTTTCTTGCTACGACCTTATGATGTTCAAGGTATATAGGTAGTTCTTGACTTACAATGACAATTGAACCCAAAATTTCCCAATTAACAACTGGGAAACCGTTGTTAAGTGAGTTTTGCCCTATTTTACAATCTTTTTTTGCCACAGTTCACTGAATCACTGCATTTGTTAAGTTAGTAATACGGTTATAAAATGAATTTGGCTTCCCCATTGGTTTTGCTTGTCAGAAGTAGCAAAAGGTGATCACATGACCCCAGGACACTGCAACCGTCATGAATATGAACCAGTTGTCAAGCATCACATGACCATGGGGATGCTGCACCTGTCATGAGTGTGAAAAATGGTCATAAATCACTTTTTTCAGTGCCATTGTAACTTCGAGCAGGCACTCGATGCAAATGTTTGTAAATTGAGAACTATCTGTACTAGATAAACCTAACAAATGGGTGTCAGGAACAGAAGTGTCTCTATTCTGCTGTGTAAAACTACAGGATGCTGTATTAATTATGAGTTTCATGTGGCATTTTTTTCCATGCAGAGTGTAAATATCCCCTGCTTTCATCCATTGATTCTCACACTTCCCCTCATTTTTATTTTGTGGTTACTTTCCTTTAGAGTCTCTGTAGTTATCCTATTGGGCCTAGTATTGGAGGATATAACATATTTCCTACATAATGGACTGCCAACTGTAACTCTAGATCTGAAAGGCATTCCCTCATCATTGCAAACCATCATTGCAACTCCTCCCTGGCTTTAATCTTCAGGGATTTATTGAAATTCTGCAGAATCCAGCAAGATAGCATAATTTCACCCATGGCTGCGTGTGCAATCATCGTCGCGTCCAGACGGGCCTAGTTCTTAATGGAGGTTGGCAGACGTTTGACAGAAAATGAAGGAGGAAAGAAAAAGAGAAATCACTAGAAATGATATGGGTAGAAAGTTTTCTTTCATTGGAGAGAAACCACTATATATATAGTGGAATTTGGTTAGGGTACTTTTTGTAGCAATTCTCAGCTTCTGAGAACTGCCTTGATACTTAATGACCAGAAATAGCCATGACTCAGGCTTTCATCTAAAATCAGGCTCAGAGAAGAGATATACAAATAACCTTTTGCCCATTTTATTCCTCAGTCTATAAAGCACAGTTGGAGTGCTGTGAGTAGCAGCCAGCAGGGTTAGTAATCCTCAGCCTTCTACTGCGTGTGACATACACTTAATTGAGAGCTGTTGGTGACATTTGGATGTGGTTGTTTTCTTGAAAAGAACAAAGGCAAGGGGAGGCTGCTATCAATGTTTCTCCACAGATTTTCACAGCTGCCCCAGCCAGCCACACTCTGCTTGCTGCCAATAAACAGCAGAGGCTAATGCAATTACGGCTTTCCTCCCCATTAGTGTTTAGTGCCATCCATTTAGTGCAAAAGGCAGATTGCAGCACTAGGCGTTATCAGGGAAGAGGTCAAGTCTAAAACAGAAATGACTACTATCCTTTGTTAGCAGGCTAAAGCTTCCTTACTTCAGTCATTGGGGTATGAAGCTGCATTGCTGTGACAGACCCAGGGTTCATGCAGATTGCACAGAGGTGAAGTCCTCGTATCACAGATGTGATTTATACACAAGGGCTTTCTCTCTGCATGCAGTCCAGAGGTGGTATTCTGTGGTTTGCACCTATTCAGGTGAACCGGTAGTGGCAGTGACGTGAAGCTCCGCCCACCTACCCAGACGTCATCACAGACCTTCTGCACATGGGCAGAAGGTTCTGCGCATGCCTTAAAGTGCTTCCACTACCAAACCGGTAGTGAAGATAAGTGGATACCATTACTGATGCAGTCCTAGTGAATGAGTGGATTCCTTGGGTATAGGGACAAAAGGTAATGTGGTTTTTGTCAATACTTGCTAGTCGTGGCATGAGGGTTGTGCCAAATGTATAATCATTTATGTAAAGTAATTCACAAAATTTATGAAAGGATAACTTAAATAATATAAAGTATCCCAAAGGTGCGTTTTCAAGAGGCAACTGGACTTTCTGGTTTTTCTTTGAAGACATTTCACTTTTCATCCAAGAAGCTTCTTCAGCTTCAAATAATATAAAGGATCCTTCATCAACCGCAGTGCTGGGTATTGGCAGGCTCTTTAAAACACTGTAGCACAGGGGCGTCAAACTTGATTTTATTGAGGCCACATTAGTGTTCTGTTTGACCTTAGGGGGGGTAAGTGGACATGGTCAGGGTGTGGGTGTCCAGGGTGTGCATGTCCAGTTCGACATCTTGCAGCCCTCTGTCAGCGTGACCCTCCTGAGCTCCATTTTCAGCTGTGATGGCCTCATGCAGCCCTCTGCCAGCAAAAAACAGAACTTGAGATAACTGCACACGGCATTTTCACTGGCAGGGGCACCATGGACCAGTCCTTCGCTATTTCCAGGGTGGCCCCAAGGGGCAGATCTAAGCATCCTGTGGGCTGGATCCGGCCTTGAGTTTGACACACTTGCTGTAGTAGGATCACAAAAAAAGTCAGCAACCCATGCTAGCTTAAGAGAATTTGCATCAACTGTTACACTGAGGTTTTCAAATATTATATTTCATTACAAGCACCAGTAACATTAATGCTGGATACTTGGTATTATTTAAGCAACCTTCTTTCACTTAAGAAGGACAGTATTGAGGCAGATTTTAGTTTATTCTTCTTTTCCTCTCTGATGATATTTTGCTTTATGGAGCACTTTATGCAAAATATTACCTACAAAGGTTCCATCCATTAAACTTGAACTCTATGTCTCTTCTTGGCAGTATTCATTGTGGGGTACAGGAGCAAAGAAACCCATTAGCCTAAGCATCCAGGAATTGCCGTTACTTTTCTATCACATTTTTGTACCACATCTTGAAGGACAAAGGGCATGAAATGTGTCAAAGCTGAAGGAAAGGTAAAATAAAAGGGCAAAACTATCATGAAAGAAGGGAAGCCCAAGAGATTAGAATAACAATGAAATACAATGCTTACACAGTTTTTTTTTTTTAAAAAAAAAATCTTGTTTCCATTTCAAATAATATATTTTCCTTCTCAAGAGAGGGTTTATTCAGCTGCATACTGGACAAAATTACAAAGATATATTTATGTAGCAGGTCATCCTTCCTTCTCTCTGAATTCTCTTCCAGCAGGTGAAATTTGAAAGGATCCCTGCTTAGCTAAGACTACACAAGAAAGGTCAAGATATAGATCCCAGTGAGGCTTGTTTCATCTCCATTGTAAGTCCAACAAGTGATACTTTTTGTTTAAAACTTTCACATATTGTTTTTACTTTTCTCAGATATCTTATGTCCTCACCACCATTTTATGATGCCATGCTAAGGATGAGGAAGAATAGATGTAGATGATCACTTACGGTAAACTCTGACTTGATGACACATAATCAATCAAACATAATAATGATAAGGAAAGATGATGTGGTTTTTAAGTTGTTTGAATCAGCTCTTTCCCTCTACCTTATGATGTTGAAGCTAATCCATATTCACTAGAGGTGCTCTGCATATGCTGACCTCTTGACTCCAGATACTGTTAAAAGCCCTGGTCTTCATTTTACTAACTTCAAGGGGAGTAGCTGACTCTGAAGACTTCCTGTTTGTAAAAAAAAATGTCCATCATTCTGAAATGGACTCAAGTTGGATTTTAGAATATAATCCTATATAATATTACCTCAGAATAAGTTCCATTGTATTGAATACAATTCATTTGTCAGCAGACATATAGGATTTAATCGTATTATTTCCGGGGTGCACATGCTTGGGAGATAGAATGCTGAACTAAAAGATTCTATGGCTTGATGGAACAGGACTCTTCTTATGCTGCGGTACTACTACATTTCCCATGAGAATAATGAAAACATTCACAGGGTTTTGTAATTGCCATCTCCTATTTATCAAGCTCTTAAACCCCAACACTCAAGAAATAAACAACTGCTGAGAATCAGGCCCTGACAAATTCCTTTTAGGCTAAGCCACAGGAGAACCTTCATTGTTTTTAATTGTTGGTAAGTATTACACAGAAAGTTCCAATGAGAAGACAGAGTGACTTAATGGCCTCAGAGTGAATAGTAGCTTCAGATCAACAGATCATTATTTTCACAGCAAGCCAAGACTGATTGACTTATTGACTCTCTTTCTGCTTCTCTTTCTTCCTTTGCTGCTCATTCCAGTTGATGCAGTTTGGAGGGAAGATTCTGTTCCCCAAGTCCCTCATTTGTGGAGTTCCACAGGTTTTGTTTCCTCTCCTCTCTTATTCAACATATAACTAATACTGCTAGGACATATTATCTGCTGGTTTGGAGTTCAGTATCACAGCATGCTGATGATACCCATTTTTATCTTTTAACCCGAGCTGAGTAAGGCTGTTGAATATTTATCCCATCCCTGGAGGATGCATGGAGCTGGATGTGGAAAGACCATCGCTACTTCAATCCTACCAAGACCAAATGACTGAGGGCATTAGAGCCATCAATTAGAGCTATATTCTTGGATGGGGTTGCCCTTCCCCATTCAAGAATGATGCAGAATCTCAGGGTCTTCTTGGGGTGACAGCTCCTGCTCAATGACATGGCAGGTGGCAGCTACATTATAGCCAAGAGAAGTTTTTCATAATTTCATCATAATTTTCACCAGTTCAGAAGGACCTTCAGACTGTTACTCACACCCTACAGTAGTTACTTCACATTTTGACATCTGCAATGTGCTGCAGATGGGCTTCATGAAGACCACTCAGAAGCTTCATCTTGTCCAGAATCCAACAGTGGGCAGCAGTATTTATGCCTTGATATCTACAAATGATAACTTTGCTGCATGAGCTGTACTGGTTGATTCAAGATGTTGTCTATAACCTATAAAGCCTTATATGTAAGATTAACAAATACATGAACAGGCAAAAGAGGGTAAGAACTATCAAACAGTAAGACAAAGGAAGGTTAAAGGAGGACATACCATTTAATATTTGTGTTTACATTCATTGCAGAAGAGGAACTTACAGGTGAGTAAACAGGCACACAATGGGAAATACACATTGAGAGAAATTGTCTAACAATGACTGTTTGCGTAACATCTCATAGCTGTGAGGTGTTCTCAGTGAGAAGCACAAGTATTCTGGAATTAGGTTCTTCCTAAGATCTGGGTGGCTTCCAGTTCCACCCTAATAGCATCCCAAAATGACATAAAGATCTTGCTATTCTTCCAGACCTTGGGCTAGGATGTATGGAATCTCTTGCGGAATGATTTTTTTTTTTCATGTATTAGCCAGATCACCATATGTTCTTTATTGTTTTCTTATTTTTATTTGTTTCTCCTTATTCATATTATTTTTTCATTGTTTATTATATTATGAGTTGTCCATAGATATCTGGAGTTGGGTGGTGCCTAATACAAATAAAACAATTTGAAAATTATATGCAACCAACAGTTCTATCATCCATGATAGATGAGATATTTAGGTCTCCACTGCATTACCCTCTTTCTGTTGCTGAAGCACTTGATCGGAAATCTGAAGGTCTCTTCCTTCACTTTCTCCTCATGCCCAGAGCCCCCTTCTCCAAGCCTGTCACACTGTTTCTGTCCAAATGGATTGGACAATGGTGTTCTGACCTAGGCTTCCCAAGAGCCTGAAGTAGACTGCTAATCCCAATAAAACCTATTTTATTTAGGTTAAGGGGAATTCCTCTCCAGCAAAGTCCCGACAAACAGTCTTTCATGAGATTTCATAACTACAGACCTTTATCAGGCTTGGAGAATTGCCAGACTGATATCTTCCAAATGCCACGTGGTAGCAGCAATTACTTGTCAAGAAGTCAGGAACAGATCTTCACCCTAATTAACTGAATGAATTGTCTCCTGCAAACTCTCCTCCCCTTTTGCTCCTCTTTATTCCCTATGGAAGGGCCATT
This sequence comes from Natrix helvetica, assembly GCF_964273705.1. Taxonomy (NCBI): domain Eukaryota; kingdom Metazoa; phylum Chordata; class Lepidosauria; order Squamata; family Natricidae; genus Natrix; species Natrix helvetica. The sequence continues at coordinate 322,379,835 of NC_138548.1, forward strand.
CGCCATCCACCTGTGTCTTGTTCCTTAGCTGTTCCCTTCTCCTGGCATCTCTCTGCATGAGCACATCAGCAACAGGCTCCAGCTGTTCTTCTGCCCCACTGATATCTGACTCTGAAGGCAACTGATAACTGTCGGACAGCCCTGGTTCCATCTCTGCCTCCGACATAGAGCACTCATCAGAATCTTCCCCAGACTCCAGGACTGGCCTATGTTCCTTCCCTCACTGCCTGAATCTGCCATCAGCTCTGCTGGTGGGTGACAACAAGTGGCTCTTCAGGATTTAAAACACAGGTCTTTCGCAGCCCTTCCTGAAGTGCCACATACTGGACTGTGAAATTTTTGCATGTGTCTTTTTACTGAATCATGGATCTTTCCCCACTCTAGGAAGTTGTCTACAAGCTGCAGACTAAATGACTGTAATCCTATCATTGACGCTGACAGAACAGAGGTTGTTCTGAGCTTGCAAAACAGAGATCTTTATTTTCCAGTTGTTCTTGATGTGCTGCCTTTCTTTTTACCATTTAAATCCTATCTATTCTTCCCTTGCAGCATTCTATAAACACTGTGCAGCAAATTGAGGGATTTTCTATTTCTTTTTACAGCAAGTCCCCTGTTTTTCCACGTCTTAAATTTCATTTCCACAGAATAATAATTAATACAGTATCAGTAAAGGAGAATTTTTGTAGCTCAGGGTTGAAATAAGAGTTGAAATAATAATTAATGCAATGCTGTACATTTTGTATTGGACTAGCATAATGTAGAAAAAATATGCCTGGGTTTTTTTTCCATTTTGAAGTAATTTGTTTGAGAGTTTTATGAATGGTGAAGCTGAATTAACATACTTCTTTTCTATTCATTATTCAATCTTCAGAGTGCAGTACTATTAATAAATTTTTGCCACAGAACATTAATATATTTACCTCATGATATATTTAAATTTTAGTTATCTGGCATGAAATAAGTTGAGGTCTTAAGATTCTTTTTCTTATTGCTCAGATAAACTAATATCCAATCAGAGGTGATATTCAGCAGATTCTGACCAGTTCCAGAGAACCAGTAGTGGAAATTTTAAGTAGTTCGGAGAACTGGTAAATACCACCTCTGACTGGCCCCGCCCCATCTATTCTTTGCCTCCCGAGTCCCAGCTGATTGGGAGGGAAAGGGGATTTTGCTGTAACCTTCCCCTGCCATGCCCACCAAGCCACACCAACCAAGCCATGCCACACCCATCAAGCCACACCCACAGAACCATTGGTTAAAAAAATTTGAATCCCACCACTATATCCAATATATTGCATGTTTTGTTCAGGCAGAAAAAAAAGTATCACAAATGTATGCTATTAAAAACATTTGTCCTATTGCAAAGGTCACTGAAAAAAAAGAGAAGCTTTGCAAAAAAAGTGTCATTAATACAATAGTAATAGTCTAATCTTACTTTTGTTTCTGGCCAAACTGAAAATATTTTTATTTTTATAGAGCGATTAGCAATCTTTTTCAGGACTGCTTCACCAGACAATTGTGAAGAGCAGAATGAAAGGCCAGGGCTGAAACTTGAGACTGATAGAAAACTGGACAGCAAATACTTGTTTGAATTTTAGCGCCACTTTAATTTCATCTGAAGTTTGAAGTTTCTTGTTGATGGTGTGGCCAACTTTCTGAATCTTATCTTTGAAAAATCCTGAAAAATGTGATTACTGAAAGAAGAGAAATGTTTCTGTCTTCTGAAAGGAGAAAAGGGAAGGGTCAAAGAAGGGCAAATTAATACCAGTGTAGAAAAGATCTTAATCATTCATTGGATTAGCAACTTGAAAACAATGCAGTATTACTAGACATATCTACATCTATATATCTGTATCTGTATCTGTATCTATATCTATAACTATAGCTATCTATATCTATATCATCTGTGGAACTATTACATCTTCATTTCATTAAAACATTGACATAATACTCTATGATATTCTGTTTGGCTACATATGGGATGGATGGCATAACAAGTCAATGACTTAGAGGGAGCATAGTTGACATAAATCCTTCAACATTTTAATTAATTATTAAATAAGGTTTTCACTTAAGTTTTTAATTTAAAAATCAGATTCATAGCTCAAAGTTGAGATGAAAGTTTGAGAACTTGGTCAAGCTAGCAGTCAGAGGTTTGTTGGTGTGGGGTTAGCATCATGACTTCTTGTCACTTACACACATTTATTTGTCCATTGCAAAAGGCATAACACACAGTTTGACTTCTTTACTGCTATTTAATAATCAGTGGGATTGCATAACATATCTTAACAGCAATTGCCAACTCTATCTTTTTGTGACTTATGTCATAATATAGTTTGATCATATTATGGTATATACATATTCATTATGTTTATGTATATACTGTAGGTACATCCATTCCAATGAGTTCACTGCAATACTCTTAAGAATAACACAATGTTCTCAGATGTTCTATTTTCAAGGGAAGAAATAGTCCTCTCCCCTCACAGAGGAAAGAGACAGCTTGGAAAAAAAGTTGACAGAGACCTCATTTTTGACAGTTTAAGAAAAGTGTAAATGTGTTATATTAAAAGATGGATAAGTCATACTCATATGACTATAAAGTAGAAGAGATAGCTCAAAAGCTGTCAGCAATAATGAAGCTAAAATAATATTTATGGAAATATGATGCAAGGAATAGCAGGTCTATGTTAAATTGAGTCTTCTTCTTAATTTCCTCTTTTACCACTTTAGGTAAATTGGATGGAAATTGAGTGCTTTGAATAAATAATTTTTTTTGAATCTTTGGGTGCAGCATCTACCTGTGCTGCACCCAAAGATTCAAAAAAAATTATTACTTTTGGACAAATAATTTAGTAAAGAAGTGAGTAAAAAATCTAGTGTGGAAAGGCCAGTACCTGAAGATTTAATTCCTGCAGCACAGGTAATGGAGTGCAATATTGCACTATGAAGTATTCCTTATTTTGTAAGTATACACAATTTTTGCAGTCATAACGTGAAGTGTTTTTTGTACCATCAGACATGCTTTTTATGTTGAAAATCATGGTCTCTCCCACAGTACATTTTCTAGGGTCTATTTTAAAGCAGTTTTTCAAAATGGTACTTTGAAAAGTCGATATAGATTTAAATGTTGATCTCACTGGTATAAGCCTTCTACGTTCACAGGGCCAAATCAGTGGAACCTTTATAGCTGAAAAAAGTTCTGCATTTGAATCTTCATTTGATGGTATAGTTCATTTGGCCCAGATATTATTGATAGAAGTATGAATTATTTTGATGGCTGTCTGACTTTTTCGGCATTGTTACACAAGCCAAGTAGAATTGGTACTCTTTCTTTGTTCGGTCACATTGGTATCATTCAGCAATGATATACGCATAGGATGTTTGTCAGTATATTCTTACTTGATGAGATGGATTATGAGACAAATATCTTCAGTAAATTACTTCAGTAATTTCTCCCATTCCAATGTAGAGCTTATTGATTCTACTTGTAGCTCTGATTAATAAAGTATTTCTGCTGTTATGCCATAATGGGAAGCACAGCAGATGGCACGTTGTTGATATTAAAGATGGCATGTGTGTGTTTTTAGTCTATTACATTATTACAAGGTCTACTGCCTTATTATCTTTCATGTGAGTAATGCTTAAAAAAAACCTTCTGATGTTTCTTTTCCTTCCTTCCCAAACAGGATTAACTGCCTGTTACTCAGCCTATTGTTCTTTTCTTTTTCTCATCTTCAGGGATGGGAAAAAACACTTCAAACATTAGATGTTTGTTCAGCTTTAGTGCTTTATGTTCATAAAACTAAAATATCTAGTCTGTCCCATAAACTGTTTTTTTTCCCCCTGTAGGGGAAACAATGAAGGAATTAGCAGTTTTCCAAACAGATAATCTGTTTAGATGATAACTAAAACAGTTACTTCAGCAGGTCTTTTCAGCAACATGAAAGCAGTAAGATCTTGGTATTAGCTGAATTGGGTTCAAGGTAACTCAGCAACAAATATAGAGTGCTGCTTGGTCACAGTCATTGCCTTTATCAAGGTTACTTTTTGTCAAGATCAGTGTTGACTAGTGTTCACAAGAGGAGGCCATCTTTGGTCAGATTGTGATGACTTCAATGTTGACATTTAGAATAACAGAGTTGGATGGGCTCTTGAAGGTCTTCTAGTCCAACCTCCTGCTTAGGCAGGAAACCCTACATCACTTCAGACAAATGGATATCAAATCTCTTCTTAAAGACGTCCAGTGTTGGAGCATTCACAACTTCTGGAGGCAAGTTGTTCCACTGATTAAATTTTCTGTCAGGAAATTTCTCCTTAGTTCTAGGTTGCTTCTCTCCTTAATTAGTTTCCATCCATTGCTTCTTGTCCTGCCCTCAGAGGCTTTGGAGAATAGTTTGACTCCCTCTTCTTTGTGGCAACCACTTAGACATTGGAACAGTGCTATCATGTCACCCCTAGTCCTTCTTTTCATTAAACTAGCCATACTAGACATGACTTATCCTGCTTCCAGAAGGTAAACTTGGTCATACAAAGACCCTGATAAAAAAAGAACAAGTTTCTAATCTGTAAATGCTGTAATTCAAATGAATATTCCTGCTTTCAGGCGACCTCCCCACTTTCTTTTCTAGAGGTGTCTATTTCTATTTTGAAGAGATGTGATAGGTTCTTGACACTCTCTCACTCTTGGGGAACTGAGGGTAATGTGGAAAGAAGCCTTGACTGTTCATAATGGGACTACAATCTTCCTGATAAAATCTTTTCTCCAAAGATGGGCAACTATTAAGATCTAAAGTGGAAAGGGACTTTATATCCACTACTTTGCTGTATGTATCAGGGTTTCCTTGAAGATAGTACACTTTTTCCTAGACTCACATGGTAACCATTCAATCCCAGATCAAAAACAAACAAACCAACAAAAATACATGTAGATGATTGACTTCAGAAAGCAGCAAATAAATGTAATCATCAATATTTGGAAATCTCATGATTTGGAATCTGAAATCTGATTGCACCTTTCTGTATTGGTTTAAATATCTAACTGTTCTATTGTGCAAATATACAAAAATACAAAATTGATGTATTTTTAATCCTTATCAGAACAGCCGCTTCAAACAGAAGCTATGAAAAACAATCAAAAGCAGCTGAACACAGAGAGTACATAGTCTGCCTCTTATTTCTATGCTACTAGTTTTTTAACCTAGATTTAAGCTATGTTAGCAGTTTTCTTTTTTATCTTTCTCACACCTGAGAATTCAGGCTATCATGGTTTAAATGCAGTCAAGATAGCTGTGGTGATCACACAGGGGCTGTAGGCACAAGGGAATCAAGCCAGGCTTTCAATCATAAAAAATTGTTTCTGATATGTTGAAAGGTATCTATGCATTTGCCCAGGATACCATGATAGCTAAAAACAGAATGTAAGACAGAATCAGTGTGTGAGTGAGTGTGTCAGACAGCTCCAGGGTGTAGTGAAGCTTAGTGAACAGTGAATCAAGAAAACCACAATGCTGAGAGAACACCAAGGGCCCCATAGTGAATCTTTTACATTTGGCTGAAACAACTTCATTTGATCTTTTCCTGAGAAGTTCCAATTCATCAAAATCAAATTAGACAGAGATGGAGAATAACAACCATAAATAAGAACATTAATGTTAATTGCCACAAAGTGACTCATATTTGACTCAGTAACCCAACAGATCAATGAAAAACTAATGTGATGTGAAAAAGAATGTATGATCGATTCAGCTGGCAAAAAAATAAAAGAATAAACTATACAGGTCTCTGTTGAAAGAATCTATGTCTGGACTCTTCACCTGTGTTATACAGATTCTTCTTTAATAATTCAGATTGAGCTGTACCAATCCAACTGTGGGCACATTGATACGAGCAAATATATATTCAAATAGCTGTTATGCCATTGAGCCATGTTATAAATCCTGTAGTTTCACTAGATAAAATTTCAGAAGTGGTTGGCCATTGCCTGCTTCCTAGAGCTGGAGAAAGTGACTGGCCCAAGGTTACCCAACTGGCTTTGTGCCTAAGGTGGGACTAGAACTTATGGTCTTTTGGTTTCTAGCCTGATGCCTTAACCACTACATCAAACAGGTTCTTGATTAGCAAGACTGACAACATTTATGTTAGCCCTTCAAGGTAATCCAGGTAAGAAGCACAATTAGGAGCATCAACACTATCTTTACAACATTATAGCAATAGCACTTAGACTTACATACTGCTTCACGGTGCTTTTTACAGCCCTCTCTAAGCGGTTTACAGAGTAGGCTTATTGCCCCCAACAATTTGAGTCCTCATTTTACCACCTTGGAAGGACAGAAGGCTGAGTCAACCTTGAGCCTGGTGAGATTAGAACTGCCAAATTGCAGGCAGCCAGCAGGCAGCAGAAGTAGCCTGCAGTACTGCACTCTAACCATCACGGCTATAATGCAAAACAAATAATTTCCCCCTTCTCTCTTTTTAGTTTCTGGAAAACTAGGAGGGTGCCCTCTGAAAGACTTCCCATTATTTTTCTCCCATTGGAAGTTACATGAGATTGACAGCCATTTTAAATTAGATATATGTCTATGTCTAGTTTAATGTCTAGTTTAATGTATGTCTAGTTTAATGAAAAGAAGGACTAGGGGAGACAGATAGCAGTGTTCTGATATCTCAGGGCTTGCCACAAAGAAGAGGGAGTCAAACTATTCTCCAAAGCACATGAGGGTAGGACAAGAAGCAATGGGTGGAAACTAATCAAGGAGAGAAGCAACTTAGAACTAAGGAGAAATTTCCTGACATTTAGAACAATTAATCAGTGGAACTTGCCTCCAGAAGCTATGAATGCTCCAATACTGGATGTTTTAAGAAGATATTGGATAACCATTTGTCTGAAGTGGTGTAGGGTTTCCTGCCTAGGCGGGGGGTTGGACTAGAAGACCTCCAAGGTGCCTTCCAACTCTGTTATTGAATTCTATTCTAAATATGCACACATATAGAATTTTAGCATTTTGAACAGGTGATATTATCTATATTTATCTTCTATCTTTGATATTATGTAGACTAAGATGACAAATATTCAATGTGTAAAAATTACTAAATTGTGTAGTAAATATTTCTTTTTAAAATTAGTAATACTGAACAAAGATTTTACATTATATCTCTCTTCCTCTTTCTTTCTCTTTGTCTTCCTTTCTCTTTCTTTTTCTCTTTCTCTTGTTCTTGTTCTTGCTCTTGCTCTCTCCTTCAGCCCTCTACCTTCAGTCTTGTCAACTGGGATTGTAGAAGTTGTAATCTAACACCATCTAGTAACCAAATGTTATAAAGTCTAACTGCAAGTGAATTAGTTTGGTTAATGGCCAACTGTATAAAGTAGATGATTGGTAGGAAATTGTGCTCAAAAATAATTCCTTCAATCTTGAAAGGGATATGTGCACTCAAATATACATCCAGATGCTTACAGTCAATAAGGGTCACCAAACAGGACTTATTTATTTCTCCTCATTTTCAGTACAACTCAAGGTGGTGTACCTAATGCCCCTGCCTCCTATTTTCTCCACAAGCCAGTGGGGCAGGTGGGCAGTGAGAGATCAATTGGTCCCAAATCACCTAGTCAGCTTTTATGCCCAGGGAAGGAGTAGAACTCATGATCTCCCAGCTTTTAGTTCAGCATCTTAACCATTACACCAAACCAGCTTTCACATATAATAAAAATACAATAAAAACTTATTTGTATTTATTTTTTATTTTATTGTACAAACATTGGCATACTGCCTGTTGAGCAAACTCTCAAAGTAAGGAGCACAACACCAAGAAGAAATTGCTAGGACTTTACTTAGAGATCTTGGGAGCCTGTTGACCATGGACAATAGAAAAGAGTGACCATGGACAATAGAAAAGCAAAGATTTTTTTTTACAAAAGTTGAGAGCTATGAGGCAGAAAATCCTAAGGACCTTATATGTTGGCCAGTTTAGGGAAACTGACCTTGTCAGGGTACCAAGGGTTAGTTCTATTGTTAAGCAAAATGGGCCCTTCAGAAGTTCATTGTTAAATAAGATAGAATATTGAGGTCACCAGGCTGATTGAGGACGGAATGTTGAGGTTTCTCTACATTGTATTTTCCTTAATAGGGCTGCCCTTTGGGCAGTGTTGTGAATTGAGAGCGCCTATTCTTTGGTTTAGATGGCTTTGCAGGAGGGCTTTGTCTGAGGTCAGGAAGGATCTGATAGGATTAGAGAAAGAGATGAACTGTTTCTGACCCTGATTGTGACCAAAAGCTGGGGATGGGACAGTGCAGTCCATTTTGTTTGTTAGATTTATTTTTGTCTCTACGTGCCATATTCTTATTTGACAAACTGTTCCCTCTCCTTCTGCTTGCTGGGACTTGAATCCCAGGTTATATACATCCTTATTTCCACAGTGCCATTCTGTTTTAGCTTTCAGTTCATTTGCTTGTACAAACACAGCAGGCCTTCTGAAATCAAGGGAAATCAAAGGACTGCTTTCTCAGGGTAATCCTGTAGTAAAAGAATATGGTTTTGGAAGCCCACTAGTTGATCATAAGATACCATCTGAGAATCATTGAAATAAGGATTATTAGATGGTAAATCTAGTACTATTCTTTGGAAGACAAAATCATTATTTTGTCATTAACAGAAATGCATTGTATATAAGTTAATGAACGAAATCTTCTATTTTTAGGATTAATACATGTGCAGATTAAATAAATTGAATTATGCAGTTAAAGACATTAAGCCTGTCAGCTGGAAAGTTGACAGCCTGGATTCAAAATCGGAGTTCCACACGGCAGGGTGAACTCCTGTTACTTGCCCTCGTTCCCGCCCACCTAGCATAGAGCATAGAATAATAGAGCTGGAAGGGATCTTGGAGGTCTTCTAGTCCAAACCCCTGCTTAAGCAGGACATCCTATACCATATCAGACAAATGACTGTCCAGTCTCTTCTTAAAAGCCACCAGTGATGGAGTACCCACAACTGAAGGCAAGGCATACCACTGGTTAATTGTTCTCAACATTAGGAAATTTCTCTCTAGTTCTAGGTTGCTTCTCTCCTTGATTAGTTCCATTCATTGGTTCTCATCTTGCCTTCTGGTGCTTTGGAAAGCATATAAATATGAGTAGATAAATAGGTACCACTTTGTTGGGAAGTGTTCCATATGCCTCGGCTACATGATCATTGAAGGCAAATGAGGTCCAGGCAGAAGAACATCATGCTTCAAAACCTAAGGCACTGGTTTGGACAAAATTCAACAGCACTTTTTCATGTGGCTGTTGATAAAAATAGGATCACCAAGAAGAAGAAGAAGAAGAAGAAGAAGAAGAAGAAGAAGAAGAAGAAGAAGAAGAAGAAGAGGAGGAGGAGGAGGAGGAGGAGGAGGAGGAGGAGGAGGAGGAGGAGGAGGAGGAGGAGGAGGAGGAGGAGGAGGTGGTGGAGGAGGAGGAAGGGAGGGAGAGATATAATCTCAAGATATAATCAGTTGAAACTTGACATTCTGGATTTATTTTGCTGGCTCAGGAAACTTCTAAAATTATGTGTAACATGTCCATAGTATCTTGTCCATTCCTTACCAAGGAAACACTGATCCAAGAAAATGTATTACTTCATAATGACAATTTCTTATGAAGCGTATTGACAGTTCTACTAGAATAAAGCTGTTTATGAAAGCACTTGTAAGTTTGTAGCTGTATCACCGCAGGGGGAAGAAAAAATATTAAACATAAATTTCTAATTGTTCATCCATAATGAATGTTCATAAGTGAGCTGTTTTATTGTTTACTGAGATTTTTTTCCCTTCAGTGGAAAAATATGATATGAAATACTCTGGCATTTTATGTACAATGCTTAATAAAGACTTATAATTGGATGTGCATCGTTAAAATAACATTCATTCACCTGGAATAGCATTCATTTAATATTCTTCCATAATAAGGCTGAAAAAAAGGAAATGAATCATTTATTCATGCAAAACTAACTCACATGAATAATTTATTTACCTATGTTTGATGATGCGAAAGAATTCACTTTTCTCTGGTATTGAGATTGTGGCAGTGATGCTTTCATCACTGCTGAAAGTTGCTTTCTTTTCAGTGATTTATCTGGAACTGGTCTTAAAGAGGCAAAAATGTTCACTTATGGGCAGCATTGCCTTCACTTCAATGGGCTTCATTTATCTTGCTGTCAAACTCTTCGGGTTATATAGTATTATGATACCATCACATCTCCATGATTCTTGCATGGATGGGATCATTTTAGGAAAGTGATGGAACTGCTAACCGGGTTAAAGGACATCAAAGCAAATAAAAAGGGGAAAAACCTAGTAAAATATGAACCTTTATTATTTTATGTTCTTCATATTTCTGCTACTTTTTCAAAATACTTCTTTGAGCCCAAACTTTAAGATGACACTCCCACATTTCAAAGTGATACATTCAAGTGAACCAGGATATTTTGCTTTTTATTAATAGAGATATATTAGCGAAATATATTAAGCATATCTTCAGCCTATCCACCTTGCATAATAATTGGCATCCACACATGATGCTTAAGACCTATATGAACAATTTGCAAAACACTGTAGATATGATACCTCTAATAGCCCAACAGGAATTTTTTCAAAATTGTTGTATATTTTTAAATTTCACCTAAATGATTGGACCTGAGATTTCTAAAAAAATCCTAAAATCTTAAATCCATACTGTTCTTTCCAACACCCTTTGTGAAAACATTGGGGGCACCTAATAGTTATTTTAAATTTGATAGGTAACCTAACACTTTAAATTTGATAAAACAGAATGTGAAGTCCTTCCATCACTCCGGGTAAACTATCTCTCTCTTATTAACCAGGTTGCCTAATGAAAAGTTCTTAAAGCTCAAAATTTTGCAATAATTTTATAAAAATAGTTGATCCAATACAATACTTCTGTAGGTTTTCTTCCCTACCCGTAGTATAACATAGTTACTATTGTGCTTTTTATTAATGTTTTTATTAACTTTTCTATTTTGAGTAACAGGCATATGGAATATGATGTTATTAGTAGTAGCTAATCAGTGGTGGGTTGCAAATCCTGTTCCAACTGGTGGTGTCCTCATTTTAGCACCTCTGCAATGCTCCGCGACGCTCCAGATGCTCTGCGGAGTGTCACACAGGTGCTCTATGCACCATGCACCTCCTTGGAAGCGCAGAAGCCTTTAAACACCAGTAAGGAGCTCAGGTGGGCAGGTGGACCCTCTGGAGCACCATACCGGAACGGTATCTGGTGCTCCGGGCTGGTTCCGGTATGCCCATACAGGGGCTTACTGCCTGCAACCCACCACTGTAGCTAATCATGATAACTTTGAGAAGCTGTCTTTGTGATTCATGCACATCGCTATAATCCAGTTATCACCTTCTTGAAACACAATGGATCCCGAATCATAACTTTTGTTGCCTAAATCATGATTGCTAACTAAGCACAAGTTTATTGTCCAAGAAACAGAGGAATCAGTTTGGGAAGAAAATAGCTCATTGAAAGATAACTGTTTTGAATGTACAAAACCACAGGTTTGGACCGACTTATGGCTGTAAATGTTTTCCCCCCCATAAATCTTTGGCTATACACATATTCTTCACTCTCCAGCCCAATATGGTGAGTTAGAAATCCTCAAAGTGCTACCTAGGGTACAACTTTCTTCAATATGTGCCTGATTCTACAAGCAGGAGAAGTCGAACCAATAGTTTCATGCAAGCTGGGGCTTCCACCTCTGACCTTATCTCAATAATATATCAAGAGTTAGGGTGAGAAATATGCATTGTGACTCCAACTCTTCTATATGGGCATTTTAGGTAAATGCAATATTGTAGTAGTGGAACATTGTGCTGCTACCAAGGTTGAACCATAACATCATGGTCTTGATATGCTAGTAAAAAACAGCCAATTAGTAGCCCCATTCAGGCATTTCTCTGCACATATAAGTATCTGGTAAATGATATCGAAATGACATCATGATGTAAATTGATGCAAATAATGTACTTACAGCATTTGTCTGATGACATCATGCTACACTATATGAGAAAAGGATCTGATGTCATTCCATTCTCTTTTGTGCATATCAGTGCGCACAGTTCTGTCGCCCTCTTTCCATTCTCAATACACCAAGTGAGATTGCTGAGAAAAATATGAATGAATGTTCTCAAATAGCCAGGAATTAGATGAAGGGCAAATTATGGTTACAACACATGTGGAGGTTAGAGGCATGAGGAGGTGTTCTTTCCCCACTTGGAAATTTCAACAAATGTCTAAGCGAAGGTTTATATACACTCGCCTTCCTAATTACAAAGCCATTGAATGGAGGCTATATACGCCAACACAGCTGTCATAAATCTATTATTCTCCAGAAATCCCACTGAAATCCTAAAAGGTCAAAGCGGCATTGTAGTTCCGCATTATAGAAGCATCTCCTAGCTAATGCTGAAAGAAGGATCTTACCAGTTGTATGCACATACTTTTAATTAGGCCCAAAAAGCAATTAAAGATTATACAGATGCCTTCATTTGCCTTTACTGACAAGAACTTGTCGAGATTCCAATTACTATTAACAGTGTGTTTTAAAAGAATGATAGAGCTTTAAATTAACATAGAAACACTCCTGACTAAGAGCATCCCTGGCCAGTGAGATTAAAGAGAAGAGCAGTTTTGTTTTTCTTTTGAACTGCAATATTAAAAAAAAGTAAAATTAAATGAGTAGTGGCAGAGTGGCTCTACATCAAGATAGAGGGCATACCTACACCAGGCAGCAGATTTTCAATTATTTATAATTTCTAAATTTAATTTATTATAATTTAAATGGATGTAGACATAATCATACTCAGGACACTTCTATGCTGTCATTGTTGTCCTCCCTTATTTTTTAAAGCAGTTTAATGCTGGCCCACCACTGTACACTTTGCCACCAGCATCAAAAAATGTAATACTTCCTTGAGTTGGTCAACATGAATGGCAAGTCATTGCTCTAAGATCAAGTTGCATTTTTTTAAAAAAATGTGAAAATGAGGAAGAGGAGGAGGAGGTTTGCCTAGATGGGAGTTGCAGGTACACTATGCAGTCAGCACCAGTGCCTTCCTCCCATTGCCTCCTTCCTAGGGCCAAGAGAGCAGGACTAGTGAAAGGTTATCCATCTGACTTTGTGCCTAAGGCAGGACTAGAACCAGGGGTGGGATCCTACCAGTTTAACAACCAGTTTGCTGGGTGTACGGGCACAGTTTACAAAAACTCACCTTCAGCATTACTGCTGGTGAGGAAAACAGCTGAGGTGGGCAAATCCACTCTGATGTGCTGATCAGCTGGGCTTTGGAAAAGGAAATATAGGTGAGTATAACACAGGGGTGGGCGGGTGGGCCCACTTCAAAGTCAGAGCAAACCTGTTTGCTCCCAGCTGATAGATGGAGCTACTGGTTTGCCCGAACCAATACGAACCAGTAGAATACCACCCCTGATTTGAACCTAGAGTCTCCTGGTTTCTAGCCTAGTGTCTTAACCAGTACACCAGGGGTGTCAAACTCAATTTCACTGAGGGCCGCATCAGGGTTGTGTTTGACATTGGGGAGCTGAGGTGGGTGTGGCCAGGGTGAGCGTGGCCAGCTCAATGTCACTCATGTCAGGAGCGCCTGTGGTGGCCCGAGTGCTTTTCCAGTGAAAACAGGCTCCCGAGCTCTGTTTCAGCTGTGACGACCTCCTGCAACCATCTGCCAGAGAAAACAGAGTTGGGAGGGCTGGATGCAGCCCTCTCAAGCTCCGTTTTCGGGGGCAGAGGTACTGCGGGCCAGTCTTTCACTGATTCCAGGGTGGCCCCGTGGGCCAAATCTAAACACCCCAGTGGCCGGATCTGGCTTATGGTCCTTGAGTTTGACACCCCTGCACTACACCAAATTGGCTCAATACAAAATGAGAAGTGTGCATACTTTAAGACCTCCATCCACTTTGTAATATTTGTAGCAATGCAAGGAAACCAAAATGACTCAGGGCCATCAATGCCTGTGGTTAAGACTTCCAACCAAGAATACCTGTCCCTGAGGCTCTGCCTCACTACACCTCATTATAAGGTGGACCTTTAATAAATGTATTCTAGCTGTCTGGATCTGATAGGTAGAAAATCTCTTAGAAAGGAAGCCCTTTGCTTGAATTGCAGTTGGAAACACACTAATACCCAGTACATCATTTCCATGATGACTGGCCAGGAAGCATATAGGCTGCTGCATTCTGAATCAGCTGAAATTTCAATGAGACTGAAGCACCTAGATGGGGTGGGATAACTTTGTCAAGAAGAGCCCTAAATGTAAGTGGTAGTTTATTTATTACAATTTGTTTGTAAGAACCAAGTTGGTATTCAGCAAAGAAAGAAGAACAGAACTCGGTAAAAGTAACAGATGATGGGCCCTTGAAAAAGATCCAGGACATTGAAGCCTGATAGGAATAACTCCCTCAAACAATCAAGATATGATTCAACTACTCTACTCCAATTGTCTCCACCTCGATTTGGCTCGAACCTGTGGTTTCTTTAGTGTATCCTCTGCAATCTTAATTCTTCTTATATTTATAATTGTTTTATACTGCTATTTTTTATTTCTGGGCAAGCCTCCTAGAGTCACTTTGGACAGCAAGATGGGTGGAATATGATATGGTATGGCATATGATATGATATAATATGCCAATGTACAGTACATATAACACAACATAATATAAATGCTTTTCCAATCTAAGAATATGGGAATCTGCAGCATTAGAGATGTATAGTTTTGTCCAAGAACAGATGAAGGATGGCTCATCTTCCCTTTTCTTCAGCCACTAAACAACTGGGCCCAGTCTTCTGTTCAATGGGACATTCATCAGATCTACATGGTAAAGGTCCCCCTCACACATACAGTATGTGCTAGTCATTCCCAACTCTAGGGGGCAATGCTAATCTCCATTTCAAAGCTGAAGAGCCAGTGCTGTCTGAAGACGTCTCCGTGGTCATGTGGCCAGCATGACTAAAGGCGCACGGAACGCTGTTACCTTTCCACTAAAGGTGGTTCTTATTTTTCTACTTGCTTGGCTGAGCCACCGCGTCCCTCTACAAAGGTAATCAACAAAGGTAATGCTAATACTTCCATGGTTTTTATTATTGTCAATTTGACTAGAAACAAAATCTGTTTTAAAAAGTAATTATTTCTTTTAACATTAATTGCATTTTTAATGTTGCTTATAGAGTGACATCCTTTACTTCAGCTAAAAGTGTACTTCAGCCTAATAAATGCAACAGAGAATGAGAACCTGATGCACAGATGAGCTCATCCTAAGGTGTGAAAAATGGGTGGTTACCTTGCCCTGAGCTCTAGCAATAAAGCTACTTATTGTTGGCCAAATTTATTTTTATACTTTGGTTCACAGCATTCTGGCTTTGGGGTAAACAGCCAGTTTGAGCTAATCTTACATACATTGCTAAATCTGATTTTAGCAAGTCTTGTTTCATTTTTGCAAATATGCCACCTAATAAAAATGCAAGCACAAAGTGTACATGGCTTTTGTGACTTAAATAGCAGATCCATGCATTCTTGAATATCACTGAAAAGATCTATGAGAAAAACAAGTTTAATTATTTCTCACCCTGGTCCTGTAAAAAATTCTATTCCCTCGAATATTCTGTTTGTATTTCAAGGGAACTTCCTGTTTATTTGAAATAAAAAACTTTCTTTGAAATGCAGAGAGCAGTTTCAGAGAGGCAGTATTTGTCTAAATCAGGAATCAATTTTACTAACTGAGGGCTACCTCCTGATTGAGAGAGGGTTCCAAGACACATTCTATTGGCATGGTGAATTGATCAATTTTGGAAATGAAATGGGATTATTGAGAATTTGTTTCATAAAATTGTAGGTCATACAGAGTTTGGAATAGCAATCTTGAGACCCAGAATAGAAATGCTAAGAATAGAAAACCTGATGTAGAAGATGACCAGGGTGAGCCGGAGGGAGGGGTCAAATGTGCCATTAGTCTCAAATCCCTTTGTAACCATAAGAGATCTAAATCTAGCCCACCTTGAATTTTATTGATTCAATAGATTTCATGGTAAAAGCCATAGCGGCTTATTGGTTAGAGAGGGCTGTAAAGCATTGTGAAGTGGTATATAAGTCTAAGTGCTATCACTATTATTATCTACTGCCAATTTTCTTTGATTATTAATAGTTCATTTTCTTGTAGAGAGCATAAGCTTGCTTTAAACCTTTATATTCATTTGAACTGCCTGAGCTTTCTGATTTTCCAGCGCTTGACAGTTTCTCTCTGAAGTAGGAAGGTTTTCTTATTTATTTATTTACTCATTTAAGTGCAGTAGGTCCAATAAATTGCTACAATGAAATTATTATTTCTGTCTTGACTTTTTAAAAGAAAATACACACACACACACACGTATGTATGTATGTATGTATGTATGTATGTATGTATGTATGTGTATATATGTTGTGTTTGTGCTGATAAATAAATAAAGGGAGACTAGTATAGATCTATTTAAAGCTATTTAGCTCTCATCAGCTAGCCATACCCTTACTGGGATTTGTATATATATAAATTTATTTGCTGCCCATCTCAGTTTGAAGTGACTCTATTGCCCCTGCAGTACATATTTCATACATTCCATTTAATTGATTTTTTATAATTTCCTCCCCCTGACTTATTCTGCTGAAAAATTGTGAGTTTTTAAAGCTTTGTGCTTTTGCTTATCAAATAATATTGCTCAGTGAAATCTAACATTGAATTGCAGGAGAGGAGAAAACTAATTACGAAGAAAGAAGAAAATTTGCTCTGAAAAATACCCGTTAAAGGCAGCTGTTCCTATTTCTGCATCTGTTCATTAGCTTACTCCACTGTTGTATTAAATAAACGATGCCGTTGGCTTGAGATGAGATGACAACTTTAATGACCATTGGTTCATTTGATACAGATTTGAAGAATGAGTCACCAGATTTCCCAGGCTCAAAGGCACCATTTTAGGAGAAGAGAGGTTAGTGGTTCAATATACTCCACACTCCCAATTTCATGGCCAAGTTAATTATCCCAGGGAAGCCTGTATCCCTTATAGACTCACTAAATGAGTTTAGTAAAGTATACTAAAAAGGAGCGAGAAAGAGTTGACCTTTCTTTTCATGCTCTGTAGAAGTCACTGGACTACAGGAGACATAAAAATCAATCTGCTAAATTTGATGAAAGGTGTTTTTAGCCCAGCATTGTCTTCCCCCACTTCCAACCTGGCGGTGGGTAGAGAAAAGCTAGGTTTTCAAATAATATCTTACTTACTTTTTTTTGACAAAGCCCTTTATTTTTTTAATATACTTAAGGATCAATCCGTATGCATTTTCCTATTTTGATGAAGAAAATGACACAATGACTCACTTTGTCAGCACCAGGTTTTATTGTTCCTCAAATTCCTTGCTTGAATATCTCTTGACTCTGTTTAGAATGCTTGGTAGCTGCAGTTGCTGCAGTGGTCAAGGTTTTGATGTAACATCTAGTAATACATTGCTAAGCAACTATACTGTCTGAAACTAGCTAATAATTACTTACCAAGCCTTGATTATCCACCTTACTCTTCTAAATTCTGTGTACTCTATAACACATACTATATAATGCTGATGTTGCCATTGAAAGAAGCATATGCTTCAAATCATGATGCACAGCCTATTTGAGTGGTCTGGAAAAGTACTTCTTTCTCTATATCTATCTATCTATCTATCTATCTATCTATCTATCTATCTATCTATCTATCATCTATCTATCTATCTATCTATCTATCTATCTATCTATCTATTATCTATCTATCTATCTATCTATCTATCATCTATCTATCTATCTATCTATCTATCTATCTATCTATCTATCTATCTATCTATCTATCTATCTATTTGTGTTACAACCCCTGGTACGCCCAAATATGGGAGGGAGCTCACTCCTCCCTCTTTCTGTCCTTCGGCTCATCACAGAAAACCATCCAGGCAGAAACCCATATTTTTATTTTTAATGTTGCCTCATCTGTGATGAGCCGAAGGACAGGGAGGAGTGAGGGAGGAGTGAGCTCCCTCTCATATTTGGGCATACCAGGGGTTGTAACACAAATACATACCTATTTCCCTGGCTTAGCTGATAAAGGAGGAGAGCCAGTGGTGTAGTGGCTAACAAATCTGCCTAATATGTAACACATCCCAGGTTCAAATCCCAGTAAGGGTATGGCTAGCTGATGAGAGCTAAATAGCTTGAAATGGATCCATACTAGTCTCCCTTTATTTATTTATCAGCATAAATACAACACAAATATATATGTATATATATAAAAAAACACCCCCTTTACAATTTCATTCAACATAACTAATGACCGCATTTGATACCAGGCAGAAAGAGTGAGGGGTTTTCCAATACGGACAGAAGCTATTTTCTGTTTTCAGACAGATCTATGAAATAGTACTGATTTCCCCTAAGGAACTAATTAGGGGAAAGCCTGGTTAATAAACTGCCAGACTGAAACAGAAGCTGCTGGTCAGTAAAGAGCTATAACAACACTACAGACATCAATTAAATGTGGTATTGAAAACATGAATAAGTTAAATTTTAAAAATGAGGGCAAAACTTGAAGGACAAATGTGTTTCCCAATAAAGGGTTATTGTTTGATACAAGAGTTTATTCATCTGCCGCAAAAGTAATATTCCACAACAATGTATACTTAGGTTTTTTCAAATGCTGAAATTGAATTTCAGATATATATTTTTTTTCATTGCTTCAAAACTTTTACTGATTCTAAACATTAGTCTACTATACAATAATACAATACAATAGTAGAGTTGGAAGGGACCTTGGAGGTCTTCTAGTCCAACCCCCTGCCTAGGCAGGAAACCCTATACTGTTTCAGACAAATAGCTATCCAACATCTTCTTAAAGACTTCCAGTGTTGGGATATAGGTATATATATAATGATATAGGACAGTGATGGCGATCCTTTTGGCACTGAGTGCCCAAACCAGAACGCGTGCATGCATGCACATGCACATGCGCTCACTGGTGCGTTGGAAACCCGAAGACCAGCTGGGATGTGCATGCTGGCCACTTGAGTCCTTTGGGAAAAGGGCGGCATATAAATCCAATAAAAACAAAACAAACAAACAAAACACCTGGTCTTTGGGTTTCTGGTGCTCCGGTGAGCGCACAGATCAGCTGGCTGGTGCACATGCAAGCCCTGGAAACCCAAAGACACAATGGACAACATGTGCATGTTTCCGCTGCTCTGGAAGAATAGCTGGCGACAGTGTGTGTGCCCACAGAGAGGGTTCTGCATGCCACCTCTGGCACGCCATAGGTTCGCCATCATGCATATAGGAGAACTATTTATATAGTTCTTATAAAATAAAGAACTGTTTCAATAGAAGAAAGTGTTAAATCTGTATTGAGGAGACTGAGGCAGCTGTCAGTTCAACAGGTTTATTAACGAACAGGCTGACAGGAACGAACAAAACGCGAGCCGGCTGACAGCTATTTATACTTACAGCTGTCAGCCGGCAAACCAATAGAAACCCTTGAATTCTCCTGCCGGCTGGAGCGCGCGCCTGGACCAATCAGAGGGCTTCCTTTAAACGCCCTCTGCTGGCCAGGCTCTTCGGTATTCAACACCCCTTTCCCCCGGATTGCGCATGCGTAATCGTCCAAGTAACTCGGTCGTCTGCGCACGCGCTGGGAACGCCTCGGCATAGTTGGTATGGTGTCCGAGGCAGAAGGAGTGTCGGCTCCGCCCTTGTGACGAGGCGCCGGAGGAGCGGCCGCGACAGGCCCAACCCTTGGAGGTGGATGCAACAGGACAGGTAAGGAACCAAGCGCACTGGGAACAATCTGCGCCGACTCGGAGCTAGGATTTTGTGTACGGTTGGGCCGGCAGGCGGCGTTGATAGGGCCTGGCTGTTTCTGTCCGCTGGCTGCAATTGCTGGAACTTCTGCCAGTCGTCGCCGCAACAGGTCTAAATGGCGCCTCCAAGATCTCCCATCGTTGAGGAGGACCCTGTAAGAGCAGGGTCCTGTTACATCTGAGATCTTTCCGGGTACCCATTTTGGCTCCCCTGCGAAATTCCGGGCGAAAACTTCCTCCCCCACTAGAAAGGACCTTGGGGGGGTGGAGGGGTGAAAGGGGGGGGAGAACAGAGGGGATGTAGACGGTCCAAAGTAGACCTGAGGCGGCGACCCATTAGTAGCTCAGAGGGGGCTTTACCCATGGAGGAACAAGGGGTGGTGTGTTGGGTACGGAGGTAGGTGTGAATGCGTTCGGGCCAGGGAAGGTCTGCCATACGGGCAAAGGCATCCTTTGCAGAGCGTATGGCACATTCCGAAAGGCCATTGCTGGCCGGGTGGTAGGGCGAAATGAAGGCATGGCGGATGCCCAGGGAGGTCAGGAAAGAAAGGAATTCAGATGAGGAGAATTGGGGCCCGTTATCGGAAACGATAACATCGGGCAGCCCATGTGTTGTGAACAGGGAGTTGAGCACGCGGATCGTGGCCGTGGAGATGGTGGTGGTCATGGGGAAGAGCTCAACCCATTTTGACCACGCATCCACCACGACTAGGAAGGAGTGGCCATCGAGGGGACCCATTAAATCGATATGCAATCGACTCCATGGGCCCATAGGTTGCTCCCAATCGCGGGGAGGAGCAGTGGGGGGGGCAACCTGCACCCGCTGGCAGGCGGAGCAACCTTGCACATAGGAGGTGATGTCCGCGTCCATAGACGGCCACCAGACATATCCGCGGCCAAGGGCCTTCATTCGGACGATGCCTGGGTGGCCGTCATGGAGGCGAGACAGCACAGCGTCTCGTAAGGAAGAGGGAATAATGACGCGGGAGCCACATAGGAGGCAATCCTGCACGACTGAGAGCTCGCAACGGTGGCGGAAATAGGGCAGGAGGAGGGGATCCTTAGAGTAAGCGGTCCATCCTCGAGTTACGGTGGCCATAGCATGGAGGACTACAGGGTCGGCACCAGACGCCGCAGCTATGTCCGAGACGGACATAGGGAGGGACAGGTCGTCAATGAGGCAGACTTTAAGAGTCGGAGCCGGGTCGTGAATAGGAACAGGCAAGGGGCAGCGGCTCAAGGCGTCCGCGTGGGCTATATGGCCGCCGGGGCGATAAGCAAGGGTATACGAATAGGCAGAAAGGAATTCAACCCATCGCAACATGCGAGGGGACAGGATGGGAGGGGTGGGGCGATCCCCGGCAATGATGCCGAGTAGCGGCTTGTGGTCGGTAATGAGAGAGAAGGGACGTCCATATAGATAATGGTGGAAGCGCTTTACCCCCGCAACGGCAGCCAGCGCCTCTTTATCAAGCTGGCTGTAATTGCGCTCAGGTCTTGATAAGGTGCGGGAGTAAAACGCTATGGGACGGTCCGAGCCATCAGGGAAGGAATGGCTAAGGACGGCGCCCACCCCAAAAGGAGAGGCGTCACAAACTAAGGTTAGTGGCAGGGACTCGTCGTACTGGGCGAGGACTGGAGGTGAGGTGAGGGAGTGCTTGACAGCCGCGAGCGCCTGCGCCTCGCGGCTGCTCCAGTTCCACGGGGCCTTGGAGTCCAAGAGGCGGTGAAGGGGCTCGGCCAGGGAAGCTTTGTGGGGAATGAAGGAGGCATAAAAATTAAGAAGCCCCAGGAAGGCTTGCAGCTCCGTTTTAGATTGGGGTGGGGGGGCAGCTAGGATGGCATCCAGTTTAGCTGGTTCGGGGTGGATGCCCGCGGCATCAATGTGGTAACCGAGGAAGGTTACGGCAGAAACCCCTAGTTGGCATTTTTCGGCCTTCAAATGGAGTCCAGCAGCGCGGAAACGCTGTAGGACAACTCGTAGCGTCTGAACGAGCCCCGCAGCGTCGGGGGCCGCGATCAAGACGTCGTCGAAGTACGGGGTGACCCCGGGAATGGCATGGAGCAGTCGCTCCATTAAGCCCTGAAAAATTCCCGGGGCCACACTGACTCCGAATTGCAGCCTGCGGCATTTGAATGCCCCGCGGTGGGTAACTATCATCTGCGCAAGCGCGGTGGGCTCGTCCACGGGCAGCTGTTGATACGCCTGCGCGAGGTCTAGCTTGGCGAAAATGCGCCCATTGCCTAGGGAATGCAGAACATGCTGCACCACGGGCACAGGATAGGGATGCGCTTGCAGGGGTTTATTTAATGTCGATTTAAAGTCCGCGCAGATCCTCACGGATCCGTCGGACTTAAGGGGCACAACTATTGGCGTTTCCCAAGGGGAGAAGTCCACGGGTTCTAGTATGCCTTGGTGGAGAAGCTTATCTAGCTCCGCGTCTACCTTGGCTTTAAGAGCCAGCGGCAGGTGGCGAGCCTTCAAACGGATGGGGACTATGGAGGGGTCGAGGTTTAGGGAAATGGGGGAACCTGTATAGGGGCTGAAGACATCAGCAAACTCAGTTAGGAGAGAAGATAGAGAAGTAGAAGAGGGAAGAGGAGAGGGAAGTAGGGAATGCACCCTAGGCCTAGCAAAGAGGACAGAGGATTTTTTACGATGAGGAGCGGTAGCCTGGCGTGGCGGGAACCATAGGTAACGTTAAAATTGCCACAGCCAAGCAAATCAATGGGATTCCCCTGATAGTCACGGAGGCGACAGTCTGGGGGGAATAGGCTAGAGCGCCGAACTTTTGGCAGTAAGGAGTGGAAGGTGTCCCAAGACATGATGGATCTAGCCGATCCCGTGTCCACCTCCATGGTGGTTGGCACTCCATCTATAGTTATTGGGAGATGCAGCTTACCTCGGCCCTCCGCAGAGGAAGAGGCCGAGTCCACCAGCCATTCAGGAAAAGCAACGGTGAGGGAATTTTGGCGACGGGCAGGTAATTGGGCTGGAGCACGGGGAGGGTGAGGAGGTTGCTGTGTGGGTCGTCTGTCAGGATGCGCGGAGCGGCACACAGCGGCTAGGTGGCCCTTTCGGCCGCAATTGTGGCAAAGGGCTTGACAGAAACGGCATTGAGAGCGTTGGTGGCGGCCGCCACAACTCAGGCATTGACGTCCGTCTCTGGTGGAGAGCGATTGGAGGCGGTCGACGGTCTGATCGATCTCAGTACAGAATGTAGAGACTGTAGAATGCGCATAGGAGGCGGAGGAAGCCGCGTATGGAGAAGGCGGCACATAGGCAGCGTGAGGGTGCTGGCTGAGGTGGCTGAAATCCGGGGTGGATTGGTCAGCCATTTCATAGGCTCTGGCATCATCGACCGCAATTTTTAAAGTCAATTCTGGTCGTGCGAGAATGCGGCGATGCAGTTTTACGTCGTGGAGCCCACGAATGAACTGCTCCAGCAGCGCCTCTTCTAGGTCGCTGAACTCGCACAGGCTCGCCTCAGCTCGGAGAGCAGCGACGTACTGGGCAATGGTTTGGCCCTCCTTCTGTATGCACCGATGGAAGTACTGTCGCTGGGCGAAACGGGATGGCGCGGGCTCGTAATGGTGTTTGAGGCGAGTCATCAGGTCGTCCCACGGCAGCGAATTTGCTGGTTCTGGGGCAGCAAGAGCCCTAGCAGTGGCGAACATCTCCGCGACGCAATAGTTAAGGAAGATGCCGCGTTTCCTCTCCTGAGAGAGACTGACGAGGTCATGGGCTATGAGGAAGCACTCGAATCTTTCGAGAAACGCTTCCCAAGCCTCAGCCTCTGGCCTGAAAGGCGAAAATGCGGCGTTGGTAGCCATTGGCGGTACTACGAAGGGGTCCGTGTCGCCCGTCCTCGTCGCCAGTGTTAAATCTGTAGTGAGGAGACTGAGGCAGCTGTCAGTTCAACAGGTTTATTAACGAACAGGCTGACAGGAACGAACAAAACGCGAGCCGGCTGACAGCTATTTATACTTACAGCTGTCAGCTGGCAAACCAATAGAAACCCTTGAATTCTCCCGCCGGCTGTAGCGTGTGCCTGGACCAATCAGAGGGCTTCCTTTAAACGCCCTCTGCTGGCCAGGCTCTTCGGTATTCAACAGAAAATATATATATAGCTCAGGGTAAAATTGTGGAGTCCTTTGTACTCTCTGAAGTAATCCTGACACTGCTTATCTCCAGTGGCTGTTAAGGACGAACAGTCCATAACTAGAGCGCAGGTGGCTACATTCTGCGCAGCAGCACTGGGGATTCATGGGAAATATGTCTAAACCACCATAGTATTTCATACAACCAATGTGGCAAACCTGTTGCCCTGCTTAATACCCTTTCAGTATTAAACTGACTATAGGCCACACAGTTTATGGGTTGTAATTTTAGTATGGTTAGACCATGTATAATTGACAGACTGGATTTTATCTTAGATTTTGCACTGAATTGAATCTCTGAGGTTAGTTGTTTTCTTGCAGATGTTTTATCCAGTTAGGCAACATCACCAATGCTAGTGTGTATAAGGTTTGCTCTTAGTTTATTCTTGCCCTACCAATAAGGATAAGAATATGCTTTTCTCTTTGTTAGATCCTTGATTGGCTTCTTTTCATTTTCCTTTCTCTCTTTTTGGAATGGTGGTTATTTCTATAGTCCAGTGATGTCTAACCTTTTCCAGACTGAGTGCCCAAAGTGTGCATGCCCGACCCCCCCAAATGCATTGCATGTGCAGCCCTCACACATGCTCCCTGCCCCCATGCATGTGCACAACCATGCACACCCACACATGCATGCGCCCCACCCCTGCACATGTGTGTGTGTCCCTGCCCTGCCCCCCATGCATGTGTGGCACAGATCCGATAACCAGCTGGCCGCCAGGAGATGGGAGGCGTGCATGCATGCGCGGTGGAGCTGAACTAGGGTTACAGCTCGCGTGTCCCCAGAGAGAGCCCTGCGTGCCACGGCCATAGTCCATTGATAGTTAATTGGTCTGAATGTCAAGCTTCCAGAAATTCTCAAGCATTTTTGGATTTAGTTTGGTCTAGGATGCTCAGTTTCTCAGCTGAAATTATTGTTGAATCAATCCATGTGTTGTCAACTCCGGAGTTTTCATCATGTCTTCTGACTGCCAGTTGGTGTTCATAAATGCACTCTGCTAGTCTCTGCCTATCTATCCTACATAATGATTGTTTAAGTCCTTACATTATATGTTGCAGATGGCTCATTTTTTGTACTTGGCCCACTCGGTCGTTTGGTTTATTTAAGATATTTTGAAGGGCTTTAGTTGGTTTATGTGCTATCTTGATGCCTGGTGTGTGATTTAATAATCTGTTGGTTGTTTCTGACATGTTTTTGATATTTAGTAGTTTTATAGCTCCTGTTGGTTGAATTGCTGTGGGTTGAGTGGCCAGGCACTTTTGGATAAAATTGCATAAGTATCCATTTTGTTGGATGATGTTGTGTCATCTGAATAATATTCTTACACAGCTCTGCTTATGGGAGGTTGGGTTGTTACTCTGACAATGGAACACTGTCAGTCTGGGTTTTTTTTTAAATACAGACTAAGTCACTGTACATAAACAGTATAAACTTAATCTACAAAGTGCATACTTCTATGTAAGTAGAAGATGTTGATTTATAGAATTCCAATAACACCATATCTCTCAACCCTGCCTTTGATTTCAAGACAGTATTTATGTTCTATAGTTTTACAGTAAACCATAAACTCAGTATTAAGGTTCCTTATTTACAACAGCAACTTCAGCGGGATTCATGCATTCTAGATTCTGCACTATGACTAGGAGCTACTTTAGGAAAATCTATCCTTTATCTTATTTTTATGACATGTGTCTCCTTTTATTAAAAACCCAGGTTCAAATAGCATGCATAATTAATCAGACTAGCGCCATCATCAACAAGAGCAGAAATATTTAGGAAGGACGAACTCTTCTAGTGAAGTCACTTTTTGAAGCTCACTAATCTTTCAATCTATACAGGCAAGTAACAGCTGCACTGTATAAGCAACAATACATTGGCCGAATTGATTTTTCTCTCTTGTTTAGGTCTTAATGTTTTTTGCAAATGTTTTGTGAATCATCAGAACTTCCAGTAGTCCATAAGGATTGGAGAGTATTCTGTAATTGATAATTAGTGGTATTGTATGGGCCATACAATACTATATGTCTTAGATGATAACCTCTATGTAGGATGGACAGACAGACAGAAGATTACCAGAGCATATTCATGAATACCAACCAACAGTCAGAAAAATTCATAACACATGGACAGACTTATAAATAAAATAATTGTTCTTGGCTCTAAGGGAAAAGTGTGATTTAACACCAGTCATGTTTTTCCCTACATTTTTTGTTGTAATGAAAACTTAGTTGTAACTTCAACAAACATGTCATTACGACTTGGCCTTGACTAGCCAATCTCTCCCCCCTCCCTTCCTCTTTGGGGTTTATAACATCTGCAGTCCAGCAAGTCTCTATTTCATCTTATAATAAAAGGGTGGAAATGCAACAACAGTAAAATAAAATGAAGCAATAACATAGAGTAACAGCCACAAAAATGACCAAAGAAAATACACCCAACCTTAGTCTGAGAGGGAAGTTCTAACTTATCCAAAGCTGCCTCCTACAGCTTTTTAAAATTTTGGCATTTTGATATTTATTAGAAGTTGAGCTAGAAGAAGAACAAGTTAAAGAATCAATGATTGCTTGAGGGAAAAACTTTGGACATGGGATTGACTTAGAGAATTGGCAGAAATTGTGGTCTCAAAATTTTAAAATGACAATGTCAACAGCATATAAAGAAAATTTGTATAAGATGTTTTACAGGTGGCACCTATCCCCGATGAGAATAGCAAGAATGTTCAAAAATAAATCGGAAAAGTGTTGGAAATGTCATCAGATTCTGGGTTCATATTACTATATGTGGTGGTCTTGCATAGAAGGTAAAAGATATTGGACTAAAATCCACACCTGGTTGGAAAAAAATGATACAAAAACATATAGACTTTAAACAAGAAATCTTTTTAATGGGAACTATATCGGAAACATACAATAGAGAATTGAAATATTAGATTTTAAATGTGTTAATGGCAGCTAGAATTGTATTTGCTAAAAATTGGAAAAATGAGAAAATACCAAGGCCGGAGGAAATTCACAAAATAATGGAATGTGCAGAAATGAGTAAATTGACATTTGAAATTAGAGAACAAGAAGATAAACAATTTTATGAGACATGGGATTTATTTTATCAATGGTTAGATAAAAAAACATGGAAATGAAAGATACTACAGAATGTTATCAATACAAGAATAATAGAATGATATTGAATATAATATAAAGATATATTATTATTGGATAGATTGAAGATGATGTAATGAATTGTTATAATATAAACGATCCCAATATTTAGTATATCTCATTGAAAATGAAGGAATAAATAGTGATAGTCAAACAAATGAGTTATAATGATAACAATATTTATAAAGATATTTGATTTGATAATATGTAATTTCATATAAATTGCAAGTGATGACTATAGAAAGGATGCAGAAAACCTTGTAACCAATCGACACACTGTGTGTAATGGAAGATGGTTTTATGTTTTATGTCTTGTTTGTTTATGTATGTCTGTCTGTCTGTCTGTCTGTCTGTCTGTCTATCTATCTATCTATCTATCTATCTATCTATCTATCTATCTATCTATCTATTTATTATTTATTTATTTATTTTCAAGATTTATAGACTGCCCCCTCTCCCCGAAGGGACTCGGGGCGGTGTACAGGCATCTCATTAAAAACCAGATACAAAAATAAATACCCTTAAATACCCTTAAAATCGAATTAAACCTAACAGCTGTACAAGATAATAAAAGTTAAAAATCAACCTAAAACTAACCCCTAAAAATTTAAAAATGCAGACTTGAGGGACTAAACTGGGATTAGGCCAGGCCGGCTAACTTGAACAGGTGGGTTTTAAGCTTCTTACGGAAGGAGCGGAGATTGGTGGTGGTTCTGATATCAGGGGGGAGGTCATTCCAGAGGGTCGGGCCCATCACAGAGAAGGCCCTACTCCTGGGTGTCGCCCGCTGGCACTGCCTAGTGGACGGCACCCGGAGGAGTCCCTCTCTGTGAGAGCGAATCGGCCGAAGGGATGTATGGGGCAGGATACGATCCCGCAAATACCTAGGTCCTGTGCCATGGAGCGCTTTAAAGATGATAACCAACACCTTGAAACGCACCCGAAAAGCCACAGGTAGCCAGTGCAGCCCGCGCAGGAGAGGTGTTACATGGGAGTATCTAGTGACTCCCGCAATTGTCTGCGCGGCCGCATTCTGAACCAACTGCAGCCTTCGGGTGCATCTCAAGGGGAGCCCCATGTAGAGAGCATTACAGTAGTCCAGCCGGGACGTCACAAGCGCATGGGTGACTGTGCAGAGGGCGTTTGGTCCAATAGGGGACGCAATTGGCACACCAGGCGAACCTGGTGAAACGCCCCCCTTGCCAGGGCCGTCACATGGTCATCCATTGACAGCCGGGCATCCAGGAGGACACCCAAATTGCTTACCCGATCCACGGGGGCCAGCTGTTCGCCCCCAATGGCCAGTGATGGGAGCAAGTGGTTGAACCGGGGTGCCGGTAGCCACAGCCACTCCGTCTTGGACGGGTTGAGCTTGAGTCTGTTACTTCCCATCCAGATCCGTACGGCTTCCAGACACCGGGACATCACTTCAACGGCATCGTTGGGGTGGTTCGGGGTAGAGATATACAGCTGAGTGTCATCAGCGTATAGATGGTAATCTACCCCGAATCCACGAATGATCTCGCCCAGCGGTTTCATGTATGTGTTGAACAGGAGAGGTGAGAGGACCGACCCCTGCGGTACCCCGCAGGTGAGCGGCCTCAGGGTCGACCTCTGCCCCCCTGTCAACAAACATTGCGCTCGGCCAGAGAGGTAGGAGGAGAACCACCGCAAAATGGTGCCCCTCACCCCCAACCCCTCCAGACGATGCAATAGGATACCATGGTCGATGGTATCAAAAGCCGCCGAGAGGTCTAATAGGACTAAGATGGAGGAACAACCCCCATCTTTGGCCCTCGAGAGATCATCCACCAACGCGACCAAAGCCGTCTCCGTGCTATGACCGGGCCGGAAGCCGGACTGGCGTGGGTCCAGATAATCAATTTCCTCCAAGTGACGTGGGAACTGTTGCGCCACCACACTCTCTACAATCTTCGCCAGGAAGCAAAGGTTGGAGACGGGACGATAGTTAGCTACCATAGCTGGGTCCAGGGAAGGCTTCTTGAGTAGGGGCCTCACCACCGCCTCTTTTAAGACGGCCGGCAAGAACCCCTCTCTCAGGGAAGCGTTGACTAGCTCCTGGAGCCAGCCTCGTGTGACCTCCCAGGATGCCAGTATAAGCCAGGAGGGACACAGGTCCAGTAAACATGTAGTGGCTCGCAGTCGCCCACATAACCTGTCCATATCGTCGGAAGTAACAGAGTCAAACTCCTCCCAGGATGGCGCCTCAAGACCCACCTCCGACGTCCCTTCTAGACCACTAAAGGGGACCCACTCGCTGCGAATCTGAGCGATTTTGTCCTGCAGATATTCCCCAAATTCCTCTGCTCTACCCTGCAAAGGGGCTTCCCACGGCCTCTGTGAAAGGAGGGAGCAGGTCACCCTAAACAGGGCAGCAGGGCGGTTGTCTGCGGACGCAATAAGAGTGGCGCAATACTGACGTTTGGCCACTCTTAATGCCACAAGGTAAGTCCGTAAATAGGCTCTCACCTGTGATCGGTCAGACTCGGAGCGTGACGATCTCCATCTGCTCTCTAGGCGTCTCTTGCGGCGCTTCATCACCCCCAGCTCCTCGGTGAACCAAGGGGCCTGGGTGGATCGATGCCGCAAGAGAGGCCGCAAAGGCGCAACCCGGTCCAAGGCCCCGGCGGCTGCACTATTCCATTCAGCCACTAGGTCCTCCATCCGGGTGAGGGTCAGGGCTACAGGGAATGGCCCAAGCTCTGTCTGGAACCTATCAGGTTCCATCAGGCGCCTGGGGTGGAACCATCTAGGACATTCCGGTTCCGCCTCTCCGCGATGGGGAGTAGTGGTTGGAAAGTCGAGCCGGAGAAGTGAGTGATCTGACCATGACAAGGGTGTAATGACTAAATCCCCTACTCCCAGATCACTCCTCCACTGGCCAGAGACAAAGATAAGGTCCAGTGTGTGACCTCCCTCGTGTGTGGGGCCCTGAATTACTTGGGTCAGGTCCATGGCTGTCATGGAGGCCATGAACTCCCGAGCCGCCTTGGATGTTTCCCCTACCGATGGCAGGTTAAAGTCCCCCATGACCAGCAGCCTGGGGGTCTCAACCGCCATCTTGGCGATCACCTTGAGGAGCTCGGGCAGGGCTGCTGATGCATAGCGAGGAGCCAAGTATACAATCAGCAAGCCCAACTGTCTCCCTGGGCCCCACTTCACGCATAGGGACTCACAACCGGTTATCTGTGGCACAGTGGTCTCTCTCGGCTCAAGGCCTTCCCTTACGATAACCGCTACCCCGCCACCCCTGCCCAGGGCCCGTGGCTGATGAAATGCACGGTAGCCTGGCGGGCACATTTCCACGAGGGGGAGACCTCCCTCATGGCCCAGCCAGGTCTCCGTTATCCCTGCCAGGTCCAGCTCCCCCTCCGAGACCAGGTCGTTAATGAGGGGGGCTTTATTGGCAACGGACCTGGCGTTGCATAGCATCAGCCTCAGGCCCCGGCTCTGTAGGTCCTCACCACCTAGATTGCGGGGGTTGGGACAAATGACCGGCAGTATCCAGTGGCCACGGTCTCCCAACCGGTTGAAGGATCTCTGCCTACCCTCGTACCTACCCCTCCCCACGACCGTTGGGATGGAAAGACCCTCTTCTGGAATATCGCATCTATCTATCTATCTATCTATCTATCTATCTATCTATCTATCTATCTATCTATCTATCTATCTATCTATCTCTATATCTCTATCTCTATCTCTATCTCTATCTCTATCTCTATATCTATATGTATATCTATATCTATATCTATATCTATCTATATCTATCTATATCTGTATCTATCTATCTATATCTATATCTATCTATCTATATCTATATCTATCTATCTATATCTATATCTATATCTATATCTATATCTATCTATCTATCTATCTATCTATCTATCTATCTATCTATATCTATCTATATCTATCTATATCTATCTATATCTATATCTATATCTATATCTATATCTATATCTATATCTATATCTATCTATCTATCTATCTATCTATCTATCTATCTATCTATCATCTATCTATCTATCTATCTATCTATCTATATCTATATCTATATCTATCTATCTATCTATCTATCATCTATCTATCTATCTATCTATCTATCTATCTATCTATCTATCTATCTATCTATCTATCTATCTATCTATCTATCTATATATTTGTGTTGTATTTGTGCTGATAAGTAAATAAAGGGAGACTAGTATAGATCTATTTCAAGCCATTTAGCTCTCATCAGCTAGCCATACCCTTACTGGGATTTGAACCTGGGCTGTATTACATATTAGGCAGGAGTCTAATATTTGGGGGGGGGGGGGCATTTTGGAATTCTCACCAAAACCTGCTGCATTCTACAATTGAGGGTGGGATTGAAGAGCATTCCCATGTACAATAAATTTCAATACTCCAAACAAATGGTGACTGGGTTATGAGATTAGCTATTAATTCAAGCATCACTGCCCTCAGCCAAGAGAAGAGGTAGCAAGCTGCACTACGTAAACCACACAGTAGAGACTTATTTCTAGTGAAATCTAGAACAAGATTCCAAATTGATTTTAAATGCTTAAGCATCACATTTTCTCTTGTCCCTGAACCAGAGGTGGGTTGCTCCCGGTTCAGCGTGGGTTAGCTGAACCGGTAATAGCAGCGTCGAGAGGCTCTGCCCATCTGCCTGGACGCTTCTGCGCATGCACTACCAAACTGGTAGTAAAAAAATTGGCAAATCACCTCTGCCCTGAACTTAAACTTCAGTTAATTTGGTAGTGAAGGTGATGAAAGAGATTGAATCATGAGTTAAGGATGAAATTTTAAGCAGGGAGAAGAATAAGGTGATATACCAAATGAGGACAGGAAATGGTGTTACAGCAATGTTTTCATTGCTTGAGGCAGCCACAGGAAAACAGTTTGTAATTTCTCAGCTCCTTTGCTACGTTGTGCTTTGTTGCACTTACACAATTATGGAATATACTCAATCGGCACCCTCTGTAGCTGTAAGCACAGAATAATGTCTATACCGCTGCATATCTATGCAAGTGTAGGAAGATCAGGCTAGCTAGTACTCTGCGTTCAGTGAAGAATTAGCCTTCCTGGTAATCTTATTTCTTTGTCTTTCTGAGAAGTTTTCTGAAAATACGAAAATTTGTAGGAAATGCTACGTAAAATCAATAAAGCCAGAATAGAGCAAGGCTTCCCAGTTTAAGATCTATTTCTCTTGATTCTCAAAGTCCAAGCAATAAAAGTGGTTTGCATGTGATCCAGCTGTCCGGATTTACAGATCACGTTTTCTTCTTTCTTCAGGTTCAAGGTAGATCATTTTTTATGTGTATCAACATATTGTTACTAGTTTAGTATATTACTGTAGTTATGGTACAGTATTTCACCAGACCAATTACCTCCTAAGCAGGACAGCATGGTGTAAATGGAGCAAGGTTTATTTATTACATAAATTATCCACATTATTTTTACTGGAATTTACTGCTACCATCTTCTTTATACAAGTACACAAAACCCTTACAAACCAGGCCATGTAGCCCAAAGAATTTAGTACATTTTACTTCCTACATCATGTGGGAAAGTACCAGAATGAAAACTTATAAAAAGGCCCCTCCCATCATGGTTCTCAAAAAAACCAAAATTTGCTCAATGACCTTTTGAAAAAAAGGGTGTAAAAAAAAGTCTGGTCACAGACTCACAACCATCACAATTTATTACTTTAATGGGCAAGCCTCATTACATTTGTCTATCTGAGATCTGAAAGGTGCTTTTTCAACAGCCCACTGGACTTCCTTTGTTTTTCGTTGAAGACATTTCGCTTCTCATCCAAGAAACTTCTTCAGTTCTGACTGAATGATGGGAATGCAAAGAGTATAAATCCTCCCATTCCCACCATTTGGTCAGACCTGAAGAAGCTTCTTGGATGAGACGCAAAGTATCTTCAAGGAAAAACAAAGGAAGTCCAGTTGCCAGTTGAAAAAAGAACCTTTGGGACTCCATTACATTTGTAAGTCGAGGACTACCTGAAATTAATTTGTACAAAGCAATCTGCCTATCAAGATGCCTATCAAGAATTTGAAAATAGTATTCCTATGCAACAGAATGACCCTTCTTAATATCAGCCTAAGTAAATCGAAGTTGATCGTTAAGCAATGCTTTACTCTACGGTGGATTAACCATGATCTATAACAACATAATTAAGTTTCAAATGCTTCTGTAATGTGAAGAAATATACATCACTACATGACCATTAAGCAAGAAGAGTGACAAGGGCAATTTTGTAACTGGTGGCCTGGAGGTTCTCAATAAATTCAACAAGGTGACTTACTCAAGGCCTAAAGGACTCCTAAGAAAAGCTTATCAATCTAATTAAACAAATAGGAATGGCATAGCAAGGTGATATTTGCACTAAAGTTCATGTAATACTAACACATCAGAAGTAAATGAAGATACGTAATTTTTGTGTAGTTTTCATTTTTAAACCAATAGATTAAACCCTTTTGGGATTGCTTCAATTGACTGAAATGGTTTGTTGTAATTTTTTTGTCTTAGAGATATGTTCAAACCAAGATAACTATGCCATATGTTAAGTTGTGATTATTGGTATTTGTCATCTCACCACAAAAGGCATTTATGGAACATTCTCTAATGTTTCCCTATTTATTCATGAGGACATCTAACCCTCTTATAAAAGAAAATATGGTAGGGGCCTTGCTGTTCTCTGAGCTTCATTACACAACTAGATGACATAATCAGTGTGAGTGTGGGTTTTATTTATATACATTAGCATGCCCTGTCAGTTTTGGTGGGGTGCTGTTTTCACTTTGGTATTTTCTTCATTAAGGTATTGTTTTCTGCTTGATTTTTTGTCTGGTGTTAATCCCTTCTTATCTGGGTGTTGTCGGCTGGAGCAGTTGTGTTCTGGTCTTTTGTTTCCTTCTTAGTTTTTTATTGTCTGTTTTGAATGGTGTGTAAATATGGTTTATCTCTGATAAAGCTAAGGCAAAGCAAGCTACTGTATATAAACAGGGAGCAAACCCCATAATCACAAGCACTGATGTTGTGTAGTTGTGTAATGATGTGTCTGCAAGCAAACTATGAAGCTCAAAGAGCAATCCACCTATCTTTCTGTCTTGTCTTTGAATGACACTAAGTTTATACATTGTAGAAATTGCAAAATAATAACACAAAATTCTAAGCAAAACTAAAATAGTTTTTTATTGCTGCTGCTAATGATGAGCCCTGGCCCTGAAAGATTTCTTTCCCTGGAGAAATTTCATTGGTGCAAAAATGGCAGAACATTACCACACAGCTGGACTTCAGCCTATATTGTAGGTTCAAGCCAGCGGTGGGTTTCTAATTTTGTTACCACTGGTTTGCCTCGCACAAGTGCACTCATTTTGCATGTGCACCTGCTTCACAGGTGCATGCGCCCCTTCCACACATGCGCCCAGCCTTCCGTGCATGCCCTTTGCTCATGCATGTGCCTTCCACACATTCATTCGGCCTCAAAAATGTGCCTAAATAGGACAGCATAGAGCCAGGGCGGGTTGCTGGGCCGTCCCGCGATTCCTGCTACTGGTTCAGGCGAACCAGTCCAAACCGGCTAAATACTACCTCTGGTTCAAGCTGACACTTCAACCAATGTATATATTTATCATTTGCTAGTCTGTGGAATACCATCTGAAATTTATGTGTGTGGAAAAAATCATTCTTGGATGGCACAGATTTGTACAGCAGTGCTTACGTTTATATTGCCAATAACACTGCCTAACAATGTGTTCCATATTCGTTGGTAGCCAATGTAATCATTTGTCCTCGTGCCAATAAACAGTCAAAGCTTTAACTGGAATATTTCACTAACTGTTACATCCAGAGTTCAAAGAAAAAAAGGAAATTTTCATTTGCTTTCAGAACACAATCACAGAGTTCTTATTTTAGCATGGTCTTTATATTTTAATGAACTTATATGTAAGGGAGCTTTTTCAGAGCATATTGCTCAGGGGCAAAATTGTTTTGGAGGGGCATGGGAGATGGAAAATCAGTGATGGAAGATTTTTTTTCCGCCCTACGGTTTGCCAACAGCAATATGGGAATGGGAAGTGAATGTGGTTGTGGGTTCTGGTATCTCTCTATCTGCCCATCCATCCTTCATTTGTTCATATGATTTAAGCACCACCTTTCTTGATTAGTTTTCTGAAAGCATAAAAAGAGGGGTGCGTCCCATGCATTTATACTGGGAGCCACAAAAATATTCACACACCCTCCCACTGATAGCATTGGACAATTCATTTCAACGGTAGAAAGAAAATCAATACACCTGCAGTTATTCTTTATTTAGGAACACTTAAAGGTCTAAAATAGGCTTTGAATCACCAATGAATGCCTGCTTCCACTTCCACTGTCCTCAGAATGTTGCTTTTCTTCTTCCTTCCCTGTATAGAACCCAGTTGCAACGATACTTTTAGATAAGTTTAAATCCTGGATTTATCTGTCTTACAGGAGGGAAGGACTCCTTTGGATATCCATTTTATTGCAAGCTTTTATCTTGCTGACCATGGATAAGGGCTTGACCTTTGATTTCTTAGCAACCACATGGAAGTCCTTTTCCACTACTGCTTTCTGCTGTATTTTCTAGCGTGGGAAATTAAAAAAGAACATTACAAGGTAAAGGTAAAGTTTTCCCCTATTCAGTTGATTGTGACTCTAGTAGGTGATGCTCATCTCGTTTTTTTTAGCCGAGGGAGCCAGTGATGTCCATAGATCCTTCAATGGTCATATGCAGGGGTGAAATCCTCTGAAGTCTGCTATTGTGCGCACATGCACCACAAACTTTTAAAAAACTTTTTAAAGCATTTTTCCCCCGAACGGGTAGTTAAAAAAGACTTTAAAAAGTAAAAACAAAAGTTCTGACAATCAGCTGTGTGACAATCAGGTGTGCCGTACGATGGGCGGAACTGTTTTTTTTAACTCTTTAAAGCATTTTTTTTTACTTTTTAAAGCTTCTTTTTTTACTTTTTAAATCATTTTTTACTTTTTAAATCATTTTTTACTTTTTAAATCATTTTTATTTCCAAACTGGAAGCATTTCCCCCCGGTCATGTGGTCAGTGTGACTATACACTGAGATGCACGGAATGCTGTTAACTTCCCACCAAAGTGGTACCTATTTATCTACTCACATTTACATGCTTTTGAACTGCTAGGTGGGCCGAAGCTGGGGCATGTAACGGGAGCTCAACCCATTCTGCAGCACTCAGGTATCAAATCCAGGCTGTCAGCTTTCCAGCTGACAAGCGCAGCTTCTTAACTGCTGAGTTATCAAGCCCCCAAAACAACATTAGAAAGTGTCAATGGCAAAAACATTTTTGATATAATCATAGTTTACACTAGGTACTTATGGCTTTAACTTCATTCAAAATTAGTATGTTCAGTTCAGTATCAATTTAGGTGGATAATTTTTAGTGGTTAATATTGTTGCCATATTTCTGATTATATTTCAAAATAACCATGAAACAATGCATACATATGTAGCAAAAAAGGATAGCAACAATAATTGATTAGTCCACATTTTTGTTCATAAATGCTTTATCATTCTGCAGGATCATAGAATTCTATCCATGGGTTTCTCTTCTTTCACTTTCACTTTCACTGAGAAATGTAGAGTTACTGGGTGTAACTTCAAGCAGTGTACTGAATGAATGAATGAATGAATGAATCAATGAATGAATCAATGAATCAATGAATGCTTCAATTCCAGGTACAAGTAGCACTTGACTTACGACCATAATTGAGCCCAAAATTTCTGTTATTGAGATATTTGTTAAGTGAGTTTTGCTCTATTTTATGACCTTTCTTGCCACAGTTGCTAAGTGAATTACTGCAGTTGATAAGTTACTAACCCAGTTGTTAAATGAATTTGGCTTCCCCATTGATTTTGCTTGTCAAAAAGATGCTAAAGGTGATCACATGACCTTGAGACACAGTAATGGTCATAAGTATTGAACCAGTTGCCAAACATCCGAATTTTGATCACATGGTCATGGGGATGTAACTGTAAAAATAGTTATGGGTCACTTTTTTTAGTGCTGTTGTAATTTGGACTGGTCACTAAATGAACTGTTGTAAGTTGAGGACTACCTGTAATTATAGATTCCTTCATTGTGCATTGTATATTTTTTTGCACTGGCAATCTCTTTAAAATTGAAATGCCAAAATAGTTGTTTCACTAATTTTCATTAAGTGTACCTTTCCTGAACATTCCTAAAGACATTTTATGAAAAGCTGTGTCACCGTAACAGGCGGGGTTCCTGAGAAAGATGAGCAAAGAAGTTGGGAGTGTTTACCAAGAACATGTACATCCAGTAGACCCACTCAAGTATGAAAGTCATCCCAGCTGCCCAATCAAAGCAAGTATTCATCTACATCAGGCAGCATTGAAACTAGTATATGAGAAGACTCTGAGGAACACCACAGATTTATTTATTTATTTATTTATTTATTTATTTGACTTCTTAGTCGCCCCCTCTCCCCCAAGGGACTCGGGGCGACGTACACTAGCAGCGGTCACAACAATACAATATGGAGGAGGTGGAACAATAAATAAATAAATTACAATAATTTAACAATTAAAAACCCCAATGATAATTAAAGTTTAAAAATTAAAATTAACAATTAAAAATGCCCAAGAGGTGAAGAAGCTCTAAATTAAGCCAGGCCGGCTAGTCGGAACAGGTGGGTCTTAAGTTTCGTGCGGAAGGAGCGGAGGTCAGTTGTTGTCCTAATGTCTGGGGGGAGGTCATTCCAAAGGGTAGGGCCCATCACAGAGAAGGCCCTACTCCTGGGCGCCGCCCTCTGACACTCTCTGGAGGACGGCACCCGGAGAAGTCCCTCTCTGTGCAAGCGAATAGGTCGCAGGGATAACCAAGAAAACAAACAATTGGATCTTAAACAAGATCCCGAGTTCTCACTCAGGGCACAAAGAACCTGGCTCAAATTATCATATTGGTGGGAACATTATGCAAAGATCTAGCTCTCTGGATAAGTTTATATAGGTAGCCCTCAACCTATGACCACAATTGAGCCCAAACCTCATGTTGTTAAGTGAGTTTTGCCCCACTTTACACACTTTCTTGCTACAGTTGTTAAGTGAATCCCTGCAGTTGGTAACCCGGTTGTTAAGTGAATCTGGCTTCCCCATTGTTTTTGCTTGTCAGAAGGTCGCAAAAGGTGACCTTGGGACCCAGCAACGGTCATGAATATGACCCAGTTGCCAAGCAACTAAATTTTGATCACATGATCATGGGGATGCTGCAAATGGCATAACTGTGAAAAACGGTCATAAGTCATATTTTTTCAGTGCTGTTGTATCTTTGAACTGTCATTAAATAAGCTGTTGTAAGTTGAGGACTATCTGTAATGCTGGAAAAAACAGAAAGAAAAATAAAAGGCCAGCTAGTAGCAAGGTGATGAATTTAATAACAGTAGTGATCAGTGAATCTTTGGAAGACTTGAAGGGTCAGGTAGGAGACAGATCACCCTGGTGAAAATCTATATGGTTACTAAGAGTCAATTCCAACTTGATGGCACATAATCAAAACCAACTGTACATTTAAACTTATTGGAGGAGGGTGTCTGTGTGAATGATAAAGTAATATGCTCACACATATATATTTATACTTGTGTACATTTTTACATATAGGGTGGGATTGGAATTTATTAAGAAATGTCCTCCTTTACCCCTTAAAGAGCAGGAGAGATATTATCCTTCAGAAAGAATTCAAACCTTAATTGTTAAGCATTGACCCCCTTGTTTGATAATGATGTTATGTTTTTCATAGACAAATTTACCAGCATAAGCTTGATTGCAGAGCATTCTGCATAATAAGCATTTTATCCTGCTTTTTCAAGACATTTTTTTGCATCAATAGCGGTAGCTCTTGAGGGAATGTAGGTGAAGGGCAATTTTTAGCAAGTTGCTACAAAAAGCAAGAATAAACATGGCATTGTTATTGCTCTTTTTCAGCCTGTTATATTCAAGATGCATGAAGGCTTTTGGAAAAAGTTATTATTAATGAGCTGTTTGGAAGAAAAGCATAATCTATCCTCTAAGGCTTGTATAAGCTCAGAGAATCAATTCAGATGAACCTTCTGTCAATTTTAACCATGGTTTGTGAAGCAAGTTAAAATGTCCTGATTCACACATAATGCTAAATCATAAAACATGATGCATATGCTAGTAGTTGAGACCTACGCATTGTATAAACAAACAAACAAACAAACAAACAAACAAACAAACAAAGCTTTACCAACTCCAGTGACAATGTCAACATATCAGCCTAGGCTCAAAGTAATATGTGAAATTGAATCCAACTACAGTGTGACATTATCTTCAGCTTTACTTCTTTACCTAATGCTAAACATGGGAGGACATAGGGTAATGTCTATCATTTGTCCTATTTACAAATAGGACAGATAAGCAAATTTTTATTTGCTTATTTATACGATTTTAGCCCATTTTTATGAAAAGCAGTCAGAAAGCAAATGCCAATGAATTACAAACTATAAAGCAGGATAGCACAACTACAGCAGCACCATAAATGATACTGAAGCAAAATTCAGCTGAAAGTCTGAATGAACAGGTAAATCTTTCACTGAAATTGAAAGCTAATAAAATCTGTTGCCAGCCTGGCTAAATAGAAAAGACATTCCATAATCAGGAGCATCTTCTCCCGGGTTGATACTTCACCAATTTCTAACAAATGTAGCGCTATTAAGAGGCCATCTTTGCTCCAACTTTATGACCATACAAGTAAATTCTGGATAATGGATCTTTAAAATATCTTAATCTAAATCTTTATAGGTTAGTTCAAATACAGTGAGTTTTTCTTAGTTGCATATAGCAATCAATGACAATAAGTGTAAGCACTATATGAGGGTAATATAGCAATAGTACTTTGCACTGACTACATTTTCTGGACCATTTCCAAAGGCACCCTGTATAGACTGCAAGCAGATTAATACAAACAAAAGGCTACCACAGTGCATTGATTTCTATGGAAAGACGATTCCTTCCAGTAACAATTGCAGCTGATAAACCAGTTGTGTGTGGGGGGGGGGGAACACTTCTAAGTCCAGAGAATACTTGTCTATTGATAATTATAATGCATTCTGTCTAACTTAAAGACCTCAGATGGGTTGGAGGATTCTCAGTCACCATGATCAACACAGTTTTAATATGTAAGAAACCAGACCATTTGAATGACCAATCAACAAGAGAATCAATCAGCTGCTTAGAATTTAAATGTAGTTCCAAATGAACAACCAATCACATGATCAACTGACCACACTGGCGCACAAGACATTTCTAAGCTAAGGGAAATAGGACAAGAAAATTCTACTGGTGATGTTGCCTACTCTGGTAACGAAATGTTCAGAAACTACATTGAAACAATCTTGGAGAGCAAACCACTGTCAAAATCTAAAAGTATTTTTTTTATTATTCCAAAAGAGTTTTAACATGTCTTAAATTTAGGCAGATTGACTGGAGTATCAATACACCCAGAGTTGCTGACACTAATTTGTATTCATTTCAAGTACCTAGTGGACGGGAAGGAAGAAAAGATAGAGAATATTCTGCAGATGGTGGTGAGTGATACTGTGAGTTGTGTAGCAACTGAACCAAAATGTATGAGCAGCTTGCTTTTTCTATTTTAAATTATTTAAAACATGTGAACAGGCAACTGAATCAATCAGATGTTGACACAGGAATCCCTTACCTAATGAGATTAAGTCGCAACTGGGTCAATGTATTATAAGTGCTCACAGAAGCACTTGATTGGTTCAGTTGTTTCACATTTTCCTTTTGAATAATTCACTTAAATGATACTACTGTAATTTTTAGCAGTTATACGGCATACTGTACATGCTTTCACAGCCCATCTCTAGTTGAATCCTGGTAGTGTAGCAATATTAGCAACATGTTTTTCCATATTGATAAACTGTGGACAGTAAAATGAATATGGATGAAGACATCTTTTGTATGATTATGCTTGTACTGAATTTGACAGAGGAGAAGGGGCCAGGGAGTTGCTTGTTTTGCCATAACAGCCTTATATAGCCTACCAACTGCAAACACAGATATTGAATGGTGCCGATGAAATGATTTATTTCCAAACCATTTGTAATCAAATAAGAGTGGTGCAGTACTGCAAGCTACTTCTGCTAACAGCCTGCTGCCAGCAGTTTGGCAGTTCAAATCTCACCAGGCTCAAGGTTGACTCAACCTTCCATCCTTCCAGGTAAAATGAGGACCCAGATTGTTGGGGGCAATAGGCTAACTCTGCAAGCCACTAAGAGAGGGCTGTAAAAGCACTGTGAAGCAGTATATAAGTCTAAGTGCTATTGCTATTTCTAAGCCAAATTTAGCTAAGAAAAGTTAGTACAGGTAGTCCTCGACTTACAACAGTTAGTTTAGTGACCATTCAGAGTTACAATGGACTGAAAAAAGTGACTTATGACCATTTTTATGCAGCCATTGCAGCATCCCATGGTCACATGATCAAAATTCAGATGCTTGGCAACTGATTCATATTTATGATGGTTAAAGGTAAAGGTCCCCCTCGCACATATGTGCTAGTCGTTCCCAACTCTAGAGGGCAGTGCTCATCTCCATTTCAAAGCCGAAGAGCCAGTGCTGTCCAAAGACGTATCCGTGGTCATGTGGCTGGCATGACTAAATGCTGAAGGCGCACGGAACGCTGTTACCTTCCCACCAAAGTGGTCCCTATTTTTCCACTTGCATTTTTTACGTGCTTTCGAACTGCTAGGTTGGCAGAAGCTGGGACAAATAACAGGAGCTCACTCCGTTATGTGGTACTAGGCATTCAAACCACTGATTTTTCGATCTTTCTGATCAACAAGCTCAGCATCTCAGTTAGCCACCAAGCCACCATGTTGCAGTGTCCCAAATCATGGGATCCCCCTTTTCAGCCTTCTTACAAGCAAAGTCAATGGGGAAACCAGATGTACTTAACAACCATGTTACTAATTTAACAACTGCAGTGATTTGCTGAACAACTGGGGCAAGGCAGGTTGTAAAACACACTTAACAAATGTCTCTTTTAGCAACATAAATGGTGGGCTCAATTATGGTCATAGTTTGAAGAGTAACTGTAACTGAATATAGTAAATTTACTCTTGCACATAGCTCATGTTTCTTTTTAAATGCCACCTCTTAGTTTCTAATGCCCATGGAAAATTTATTATATGAAATAATCTGCACAAAGTATCTAGAACCCCTGAACAGCTATTCCAGTATTATATCCCTGTTTTTACATTTATCTACTTGCTGCCCTGACATTGTTTGGGGGGAAAGTACATTTATCTTAACAGCTTGAATATCTTTGCCATTCTCCCTTGACAAAGGAAACGGAAGCGTCAGATATAGTCATGCTTTCCCAATTTCCAGAAAGTTAAGCTGAATTATTTTTGCTAGCTGGGAAGATAATTCTCAGTGATGGTATTTAATTGGTGACAGCAGCTGAGTTTTAAAAGACATAAATGTAGGCATCCATGGAAAAATAGAAACAGCAGTATTGCATTTCCTTG
Source organism: Natrix helvetica (assembly GCF_964273705.1). Taxonomy (NCBI): domain Eukaryota; kingdom Metazoa; phylum Chordata; class Lepidosauria; order Squamata; family Natricidae; genus Natrix; species Natrix helvetica. Next base: position 322,422,675 of record NC_138548.1, read on the forward strand.
AAGAGGAAAATGAACATCCCCAACAGCATTGGACAGTGTGAAATAGCAGATGCTGGCAAAAGAACAGCAATGAGATGCTAAAGCTGCGTGCTTTGTGCTTTGCTCAGACTATCCTTTGTCCTGTGTCTATCCCACATAAGACCAATTGACCCAGATGTTCCAATCTGCCATCCAGCAACAAATTTTAAAAAGAAGTAACATTGAATTGGTGGTAGGGGCCATACATAGAATAGGGAAGGCATCTAGTCTTTAGCCTAAGACAGCAAAATGGTGCTTATTAAGAGTTAGACTGGAATTCAAATAAACTATCAGCAACAATAAATACCCATTTTGGTTATTTGTAGTAGCATTTTCTGTGCATTGATTGTGACAATTGACTATAGTTCTTGATAGCCACATTAGCTTTACTACATCTAGAAAGAATTATCCCAGTTAAATTGAATTATGCACTGTATATGTTGCTATACACCAGTAATGAAATTCAATTTTTTTTTACTACCAGCTCTGTGGGCGTGGCTTGATGGGCCTGGCAGGGGAAGGATACTGTAAAATCTTCATCCCCTCCCCATTCCAGGGAAGGTTACTGTAAAATCCCCATTTCCTCCCAATCAACTGGGATTCGGGAGGCAGAGAATAGATAAGGTCGGGTACAGCCAGAGCTGGTATTTGCCAGTTGTCCGAACTATTCAAAATTTTCGCTACCAGTTCTTCAGAACCTGTCAGAACCTGCTGAATTTCACCCCTGCTATACACTGTATATAGTATTATCGTATTATGTACTGTATATATGATACATACCTATATATATCCCTTTACAACATAGCATTTTTAATGTCATCCAAAATCAAAGAAAGGTTATTGATATGACTTGTCTTGCAAAGCAAAAAGTTGAAGTATCTGTATGCTGTCAACTTTGGGAATAATACATTTTAAATCTATTGGTGAAGAAACTAAGCCAGTCCATCTTTGATCATTGTTGTCCAGATGTCTTCAAGTTTAAGAACTGAAATTCTGGGTAGTTATATCTAGAAGTACTGAGAGTTCAAGTCTAACACATCTTGGTGCACATTAGAATGGGCTATCACAAAAATTCAAGAATTGACTTGGGTTGGTGGTAATAAGGGCAGAGAGTAGCTGGAATTGTGATGTTCCTGTCTTAACAAAAACCATTTTATTACTTATCCCTGGTTTAGTTAGTTTGCCTATTTCGATTAGGTCAAATATTGTTTATTTTTGCCAATATAGTCTATTGTGCAATCAAATTCCTGGAAAGCAGAATATTGAGCTTATAGATAATTCATATCCATACGCCACTAATGGAACCACTGAATAATTGAGATTTACTTCTAATTCTAAATTTCATATATCATTTCAGCCATGAACAAGGTATTAGCCATTGTGCCAAGGAGAAGATAATATGCAGGCATCAAATGCGTAATTACTGAGCTCCTACATGGTTATCACAAAAGTCTTTTGCTCTAAAGAACAAGATAATGAGTATTAATGTGTCATAAGGCAGCTATGGGGGAGGAAGCATTAGTATTGATGAAAAACAATGATCGTGGAGGAGAACTTTGAGTGGATAGCGTTACAGACCATTGTTTACTAAAAGCTATGCATTTGGCAGCATAGTGACAATTTGGCAAAAGTTTAGGTGTGAGAAGATGGAAGCAAAGCCTTTTGCTGCACTGCTGAACAATAGGAGGAAAAGCTGGCATTATTTGCCTGCAGCAAAGAGATAACTGCTGTATTAGTTTGTTTCCCATTTTATAGATTGTCATTTCAGATCCTAAGGAATATTGTCACTTTAGAGGAACTGGTGCTGTGAAATATGTGTCACATAATATGTTCTACAGAAAGGGTTTTGCAGATGGCAAGGGGTATATTCACATAATGTCTCTAGGGAAGATTTTGTGTTGCTTATACTGATTCCCTGTGCGATATTAAGCCTTTTCCGCATTAGCTAAGCTCACATAACTGGTCTCACAATGGCAAATCACTCAAACTATCTATTCAGAGAAAAAGGCCAGATTTTGGAAAACAGAATGGAGGTATAAAATAAGCCCAGCATTAGGTGCATAAGGTTATATTGATGGATTTTTTAAATAGTTTTTCAGTGAAATACAGGAAGGTATCTGTAACTCAGGATTGAACTGGTCGTTGGTGTTCTCTGTGCTTGGTTGTTTGCTTGCAGACATTTCATTATAAAACTAGGTAACATCACCAGTGCAAGTGAGTCTACAGCTAATCTTTCACTTAATATCTCATGAAAGTAAAATCATAATCAAATAAAAATGATAATCACAACAACATCCACAATCGTGAGGCTGAGCGGAGTCATTTACCCTATTTTTCGGAGTATAAGACACACTCTCCCCCCACGAAAAGTGGGTGAAAATTTCAGTGCATCTTATAGACCAAATACGGGTCCATTTTTGGGCTCCTGAATCTTCTGCATGCCACATTTTCGCCCTACCCAGGCCCCAGAAGTGTCTGCAGGCAAAAAAGGGCATGTTTTTGGCAAAAATGGGACACATGGAGGGTCTGGGAGGCCAAGAAAGGCCTGTTTTTGGCCTGCAAAGTGCTTCTGGGGATGGGGCAGGGCGAAAACACAACATGTGGATGCCCAAAACTATTTTTTCTTGTTTTCTTCCTCTAAATCTAGGTGCGTCTTATAGTCTGAAAAATATGGTAACTAATAATGTCTGCATAGCAGATTTACACATCGTCCTGACTTAGTACTTGTGGGAGGAGCAGCTCTTTAAGGCTCTCTAAAAGGATAGTACAGTTATGACCATATAGACCTCAGCCATGGAGATGAAAGTTAGCACAGTCCTCATTCCTAAATAGTATGTCACTTTTTTGTGGTTTATAACCATGTGCTTCCAATTCACTACTTATTGGTACAGCATCTTATGAAGACAAGGCTATTCACCCAAAACCCTGAGCCTGGGTAAAAGCAAATCAGTTTGCATTTCATTTTTATCTACAATATATTGATTTTGTTGTGTTTTGTTGTTTTATTTTAGGATTTTATGATTTTAGTGATTTTTATCTTGTTACGGATCTACTGACTTAGAGTGGTTATAAATATTTCATTAAAATAGTGAATCAGTGATGAGTAACAAATATCATATATGCCTCAGTGCACAAAAATTACTCAGATAGTTAGAGTAGAACAAAGAAAAGCACAAGAGATAAAAGTATGGAACAATAAAATAATATTAAATCATTAAAAGAGCATTAAAAACAAGTCCTGGCAATTTCAAAGGACAAATTAAAGAACTGTATCTTAATTCACCTCTGAAAAACCCCCAAACTTTCCCCCTAAGAGGTAGCAAAACTCAATTCTCACGTTAAATTAAGGTATAGATTTCCCAACTAATCATTGAAAAAATTCCCTTCTCACCTCTATGGGTGACAAGACTTTCTCAATCTTGGATTCTGTACCAGAGTCTTAATGTTTAAGGATTCTGTGCAATATCTTAGCACTTTCTAGCACTGTACCCTTCTGGACAGAGAGTTCTCATGTTCCCTGGGATTAGTTGGAACCACTCTCCCAGGTTAGGAGTCACAGACCAAAGAGCTCCTACCACCACTGGGACCACTTTGCCCTTCACTTTCTACATTCATTCTAATTCCTCCTTCAAGTCCTGCTAATTCTCCAGCTTCTCATACTTCTTCCTGATGTTGCTGTCACTTGGCACCATTACATCTATCACCACTGCAGTCTACTGGCTCTTGTCTACTACCATGACATCTGGTTGACTGGCCAGTACATGCTCAGCCATCATGATCTGGAAGTCCCACAGGATCTTAGCCCTCTTATTCTCCATGATCTTCTATGGAATCACCCACCTGGACTTGGGAGGGTCTGTACACAATATTCTGTACACAATGTCAGCTATTTGTTTATGCTGTTTGGTGCATGTTGTTCCTGTCTGGATCTTATAACCTGCCATTGTATTTTGGACTGTCCCTGAGGCTCTCTACAATAGTCTGCACCATGACGCCTGTCAAGCATCGTAACCTCTGCTTCTATGGACCTGGTGCTTAGTGCCTGTTCTTGTGTTGCTATGATCAGTGCCACAGTTCTGCCTTCTAGTTTCACCATTTCCAATCACCCTTTCCAATCACTGATGGAGTTTCCCAATGACTGTCACTTCAGCTATCTGTCAGTGATCTATCCCATGCAGGGATACTGTATATTATCTTACCATGCCACTTCCTCTGCTTGATCTTCCTCCCATGTTTGCTGCTGCCTCAGGCAGTGTCTCAGCAGGTCATCTTTGGGTGCCATCTAACTGATATACTCCTAGATATTCTTTATTTCATACCGGACAATGACTTTTGTTACTCAGTCATCTGCCCTCTTTCAAGCTGCTATACAGCTTCTGAGCATTGGTCTTTGGGTGGAAACCTCTGTACATTCTAAGGAGCTTCTGGATCTTCATATCAGCATCTTCCATGTCCTGCTTTGGCCAGTTCACTATACTGATAGGATACTTGATGACTGACTGGGCATATATGTTGATGAATGGATCTTGTTCTTCCCATTTAGTTGGCACTTCAGGACCTGTCTTATCCTTTGGTGGTACTTGGATGTTGCTTTCTTCCTTGCTTTCTCATTGTGGTTCCCATATCCCATATCAAGGTAGTAGCTGGCCTGTATGTCTGCTATGTGATGTGCTAGTAATTATACCCCATCGGTCTTAATAACTTTCCTTCTCTTGACTACCATCCAGCTACACTTCTCCAATCCAGGTGACATCCCAATATCCTCACTGCAAATTGGTTTCAGGTAAATCAGTGAATCAATGTCTCATTCACTCTTAGATACAACTTGATGTCATTTACAGTATGTAGAGGAGGTGGGTGATGGTAGTTCCACTCTTGAACTTGTATTCATATCCAGTTATTGTGATTATCTGGATGAGGGGATTCAAGCCTTTACAGAAGAACAGCAGGAACAGTGTATAAACTTGATGTATGCCATACTTGATGGCCACTTACATGAGCTGTGTTGACTTAACTTCAAGCGTTGTCCTTCATAGTCCCAATGAGTTCTTGTGGAAAATGTTTATTGTCCTGTTAACTTCATATATAGTGCCAGGCATTCACAAATCCATCCACGTGGTATTGGATCTTAGGTTTTCCTGTAGTCAATCTAGGCTGTGCTCAGATTGGTCTGTCTAGAAATTGAGTCTTGGATGACTGCTGATTTTATGAGCAAGTGCTAATTTGATCCTCTGATGCTGTTCCCAATGCTCTTCTGAACTGTACTCATGCATTGTAGCTTGGTGGCTGTATTAGCTTCTTTATTATATCTCTTTAGCCTGATAGCCAATGCTGTGAGCTTTAATTTAGCAATTTCTAGGACTTCAGACCTTGCATTTTTCCCCCAGTAGCTAAGTAATATCCTTAATCTTCACAGTCTTCTATAATTCTACCAGTTGACTAACCTCTTTCCTTGATTTTGGTCTTCATTTTCCTGGGGTGGGGTTATGCTGCTCAATATAGCCAAGCAGGGCCTACATCATATACCAGTTGGTTTGGGTAATGGTAGTAGTAGAGATTATCATAAGAGCTCTATTGCCATCTTCTAGCACACTATTTGATAGTACTTCTCTACTGAGCCTTGGTAACCAGTTTCAAGAGTTGACTGCAACTAGCTTATCCATGATCTGCCTGATATCAACAGCTTTGTTCTGTAATGGAAAGGTGACAATGACATTCTAGCTTCAGGTCTTCGGAGCACATGCAGTTGTTTTTCCAGGTCTTCTTGAATCTCGGATGCAATAATAAGTTGGTTTATCTCAAGCAGTAAGATAATTAACTCTTGACTAGCTGTTTTTTCAGTTAGGGTGGATGCAGGTCTTCTGTCCATCCATACAATACAATACAATACAATACAATACAATACAATAGCAGAGTTGGAAGGGAACTTGGAGGTCTTCTAGTCCAACCCCTGCCTAGGCAGGAAATCCTATACCATTCCAGACAAATGGCTATCCAACATCTTCTTAAAGACTTCCAGTGTTGGGGCATTCACAACTTCTGGAGGCAAGCTGTTCCACTGATTAATTGTTCTAACTGTCAGGAAATTTCTCCTCAGTTCTAAGTTGTTTCTCTCCTTGATTAGTTTCCACCCATTGCTTCGTGTTCTACCCTCAGGTGCCTTGGAGAATAGTTTGTCTCCCTCTTCTTTGTGGCAAACCCTGAGATATTGGAACACTGCTATCATGCCTCCCCTAGTCCTTCTTTTCTTTAAACTAGACATACCCAGTTCCTGCAACCATTCTTCATATGTTTTAGCCTCCAGTCCCCTAATCATCTTTGTTGCTCTTCTCTGCACTCTTTCTAGAGTCTCCACATCTTTTCTACATTGTAGCGACCAGAACTGAATGCAGTATTCCAAGTGTGGCTTTACCAAGGCATTATAAAGTGGTATTAACACTTCACGTGATCTTGATTCTATCCCTCTGTTTATGCAGCCTAGAACTGTATTGGCTTTTTGGGCAGCTGCTGCACACTGCTGGCTCATATTTAAATGGTTGTCCACTAGGACTCCAAGATCCCTCTCACAGTTACTACTATTGAGGAAGGTACCACCTGTACCAGCGATGGCGAACCTTTTTTGGCTCACGTGCCATAACTGGGGGGAGCGCAGGGGGGTTTTGTGCAGGCATGCCACACCCATAATGCAATGCGTGACCCCCCCAATGCACATGCGCATACTACAGGCGTGAGCCCCATCATTTTTGCATGCTTTTTTCGCCCTCCCCAGGCTCCAGAGGCTTTATAGGAGAGCACGGGGAGGGCGAAAACTGGAAAACAGCCCCCCCCGGAAGCCATAGGTTCGCCATCGCTGACCTATACTGTACCTGTGTATTTCATTTTTCTTGCCTAAATGTAGAACCTTACTCTTTTCACCATTGAATTTCATTTTATTAGATAGTGTCCAATGTTCAAATTTGTCAAGATCCTTCTTTATCTGAAGCCTATCTTCTGGAGTGTTGGCTATTCCTGCCAGCTTGGTGTCATCTGCAAATTTGATGAGTTCCCCATTTATTCCCTCATCCAAATCATTGATGAAGATGTTGAAGAGTACTGGGCCTAAAACAGAGCCTTGGGGTACTCCACTGCATACTTCCCTCCATGTAGATGCAGTTCCATTGAGGACTACACGTTAAGTTTGGATTCCCAGGGAGGAAATTCAGAATGGCATTTAAGATACACTATATTGCCAAAAGTATTCGCTCACCCATCCACATAATCAGACTCAGTTGTGCATGACTCAGACTCAGTTTTTATTAATCGGGGCATGTTAATGGTTTTAATTTGTCTAAATGTTTTAATCTATTACCTCCTCCGTGCATGTATGTCTGTGTATATATGTATGTTTATATATGTCTTAGTGTACGCCGCCCTGAGTCCTGCCCGGAAAGGGAGCGGCTAATAAATCCAAATTTATTATTATTATTATTATGAATAGTTTTGGCAATATAGTGTAGCTACTCTGGGCAGTTAGTCCCAGTGTAATGTTGCAAGCAGCTCTGTACCTGGTTGAAAGGGAGGATTTATTTATCAATATTTTACTTCCTATTAAAGTGATACAAGAACCAGATTTTGACCTGAGTACTAACTACCATTCAGAGAAAACATTCTCTGACTAAATGGACTAGATCATCTATATTAATGTAGAATAGCTTTATAGATATAGTGGAAATGAAGTATTATAACAAAACTGTTTTATGATTCGTTTATACCCTTGATGATATTAATTCATAAAAACCAGACAAGGTATTGCACTTGGGTTTCTTTCATATTAAATTTGCAGTTGCTGAGATCTAACAGTAATGAAACATTTGAAATGCTCCAGTGACGTGCAGTCAGGTGAGGCAAGTGAGGCACAGCCTCACCACTCTCATCATGAAAAAAAAAGTAAAAGGAAAAAGCTGAGCTAGTTGCTGCCTCACCGTGGATGACTCTGCTTAACCTCACTGGTGCTCTCCCTCCCCAAGTGTAGTGACTTCCTCCCCAGGCCCCCATTCATTTCTCTCTCTCACACACACAGCTGGATAAAACTATATAAAAATCTAGCCCAGCTTCAGTGATTACAAGTTTGAAAAGGCAACGTGGCTCCACCTGCAATCAAACTACACTTGGGGAGGGAGAGCACAAGTGAGCACTGAGGAGACCACAGGAGGAGGCAGGAAGCCAGGCAAAGAGCCATGCTGTAGTACACACACTTCCCCCCAGCCTCTTTCTTTTGGAAGGCTTGGCTCGGCTCCCCTCCGGCTTCTCTGCCTCTCCTCTCACCCCAGCCTGCCAGCAGGAGGTGGTGGGTGGGCTTTATTGTGTTCCAGGCATTTCCCACCCAGACAGCAGGCTGCATTTGCAATGGTGGAGGTGTTTGGGAAAGGCAGCAGGGAAATGGGGGGGGGGATGGCAGAGGAGCTGCTTTCAAGCCACTGGAAAAGATATCCAATCCAACTTTTGTGTGTGGGGGGGTTTGTTTGAGAGTGAGTGAGAGAGGGAAGGGGTAGGAGAGATAGTCCAATCCAACTTCTGTGTGCGTGTGTGTGTGTGTGTGTGTGTGTGTGTGTTTGAGAGAGGGGGAGGAAGGGAGAGGGAGGAAGGAGGGGAAGGAGAAGAAAAAGAAAAAGAAAGGAGCAAAAGAGAAAAACAAATGCTGTCGCTTTAAATTGGAACTGAGCATGCCTGGCTGTGGAATTCTGGGAATTGAAGTCCACAAGTCTAAAAATATTTGAAACCCAGCACTGTGTCAGTGCCTCACCAGTCATAAACCTCACCGCACGTCACTGAAATGCACTATAGCTTAAGCAGAAGTTGGGAATGATCAAGCTTTAAAAAAGGCAACCTTTTATGCTGTTGTTTTAAAATAATACATCTGCATAAGAATTCTGGAAGACTGGCAGGCCTTAGAAAATTATTTATTTTTGGAAAATGCTTGGAAAGCATTTTAGATCTGGTCTTGTGTTGGGCGCTTTGGTGACTAGAATTGAAGTCTCCAAGAAACTTTGTTTTAATGTCCAGAAATGTCTTTGTACACACACACACACACACACACACAGAGAGAGAGAGAGAGAGAGAGAGAGAGCCCTCAACAACATTCAATTACTGATATCCACTGCTAAGCTGGTTTACCTCAGCAGTTCTCTTGTGAGAAGATAAAATTCAACTTGCTGGTAGTAGAAAAGGAAAGTTCAGATGATGCCATACAAATATGTACTGTGGAAAGTACCACATTTGAATGAAAATAAGCTAGTGTGAAGGAAGAGGTGAGCCTGCAGAGAAGAAAGGAAGAAAGGTAGAGAAGAGTACCATTCAGCATGGGAAAACCATGGACAAATAAGCAGAGAAGAAAGAAAGTTGAGCAGCAGAAACTGAAAAGAAACACCAGTAGTCCTGGCAACAGGCCTATTTGGGCAAAAAGTGGTGAGGGAGTTAGAGCAGCTGCTCAGAAATTCTGTAAAATGCCGTTTCTTCCAGCAGATTCTTGATACTAATAAGGTTAAAATTGTTACTTCAGCATGCTTTTCTTAAGAGATGCTTTCATGATATTTGGGCTATTCTATCGTGTGTTCAATTAAAAATTTTTTTTTAAATACACATGCTTTAATGACAGATGATTTCTGCATGGGTCATTCTGGAATTATGTCAGCATCAGTCCTTATTTTTTTTTTAAAGCCTATTTTCCCTCCTGTATATTTCTTACAACTTGCATTTTAGGCAAATGCATGCTGCTTTACCTATTGATACTATAAGTATTTGAACTGCTAGGTAGCAATTAGATGAATAGGTACCACAAAGCTGTGGTGTAGTGGCTAGAATGCAGTATGGCAGGCTAGTTCTGCTGACTGCTGGTTGCCTGCAATTTGGCAGTTCAAATCTCACTAGGCTCAAGGCTGACTCAGCCTTCCATCCTTCCGATGTGGGTAAAATGAGGACCCAGATTGCTGGGGGCAATATGTTGACTCTGCAAACCTCTTAGAGAGGGCTTAGAAAGAGCTGTAAAGCAGTACATAAATCTAAGTACTATTGCTAAAGCTTGATAGGAGACAAAAACTACTTAAAAATGAAGAGATGTGATCCAGCTGAAAATATTCTCCAACTATGCAGAATCTTTTTGGAAACAAAAAAAATGGAGAAAAACTTCTGGAAGAAATAAAAACGGTTTTAATTTTAAAAAATTAAAATTTCAAATAGTTTACATCTATAAACTTATGTGCATCTCTCTCTGTACACACACACACACACACACACACACACACACACTTCTAGCAGAGTCTGACTAGCACATAAAAAAGAATTCAAATGGGATCAAAATTGCTGACCTTATCTGCACTAGACTGATAGTAGACACCAGCAGCAAGTAGAAATAAAATTGACAATTCTTTATTCTCTGGGTGATGAGTGAACAGAGAAAGCAAACAGGAGTGCCACTGGATTTCAACAGGAAGAAAAGATAAGGAAGAGAGAAAAATGGCCAGAGAAAATCTGCTTTCTGATGGATTTTGTAATCAGCTATAAGGAGCAAGTGCCTTTTGCTAAACAGAGGCTGTAAGTAGAATATAAGACACCCAGGTTCTAGGAATAAGAGGTAGTTCAAGTCCTGAAAGGTTGCTTGATCTTGGATAGACCATTTAATTTTGAGACCCTTCTTTTCAAAAGTTGACTGTTTTTCTGGGGTTTTCAAAATTAGAGATCAACTATGTATAAAAATGGGTAAAACTCAGAAAATGTTGAATATCTTTCAAATTTCTAGACATTTACTGTGTGACAATGGCTTAATACCTTTACAGGATCCACTTCTACTCCTTTTTTAGAGATCAGATAACCAACTGGAGAAAATCAAATCTACATTTCATCTCCGTTAGAAACAGTTTGTGCCTGCAAGGGCATTCTAGGATGTTTTGTCCCATTTACAGATGGGTCTTCTGAAAAAATCCATATGTATACTACTACACATTTGTATAAAATATTGGAAATATTTCCTTGTTAAGTGAACCACTGTGATCATTAAGTGAATCCAGTATCCCTTATTGACTTCGCTTGTTGAAAGCTGGCTGGGAAGGTCACCAATGGTGATTACCTGACCCTGTGATGCTGCAACCATCACAAGCACATCGGTTGCCAAGAACTCAAATGTTAATCACATGGCAATGGGGATACTATAATGGTTGTATGTGTAAGGATTGTTTATAAATAACTTTTTTAGTGCCTTTATAACTTTGAACAGTGCTAAATGAATTGTTGTAACTCAAGGGCTACTAGTAACCCAAGGTTGCTAGTAACTTTTTGGAATGCAAGGAATTGCCTTATATATTGCATGAGTGTTGCCGATGTGGGAGACATCTGGACTGTTTTTGGCATGGCTCTATTTCAACCTTTGTGAGTGATGAATTTGGAAAATGTCTAGTTATTAAGAGTTATGGGAACAGATAATTAATTTCACATTGGACTTCTTGAATCATCAGGACTACATTTTGCATACCGGATTCTATTAATTAAAATTATCATTATTCCATTGTCAGAGGAATGTTAATGAATGTTAGTATTCTGAACAAATTTTAATCAAGGAATTTTCTTTTGTGTTTTCTAATAGACAAACACTCCAAGAAATATAAACTCACAGTTTGATTGGCCATATGGATTGTGTTTCTGTGTTGATTGCTAATGAAAAAAACAACAGTGGGGAATGTTAGAAGGAAGGAAGGAAGGACGCTGTACATAAAAATGGATGCGAAACACCTTATAGATACATTCCTGGAGTTTTCAGAAATAAAATCAGGAATTTTATTTCATGTGTAAGGTGAAAAATTGTCCTTCTATAAAGTAAGACAAATTACTTTCTTGTACTTTTGCAAGTAAAACTTCTTTCCACTCAGTAAAGCCAGTAGTGGGATTCAGCCAGTTCGCACATATTTTGAACCGGTTGTTAACTTTCTAAGCAGTTCGGAGGACCTATTGTTGGAAGAAATCTCATTTTGTTTTTTGTCCACTTTACAGGGCTAATATATAAGGAAGGCAGGGAGGAAACATTCTGGTGTTGTTTCTAGCCTAATCTTTATTGTCCTGCTTACAGAACCTGCCTCTCTGGTTAACCCTTATTACATTGTAACAGGTAAGTCGAAGCACCCATCAACCTGAGTGACATTGAGTTGGCCATGCCCACACGGTCACATGACCACTGAACCACATCTGCCCAGATGGTCATTAGGGCAGAGAACCAGTTGTTAAATTATTTGAATCCCACCAATGAGGAAAGCTATGTATCATATAGATTTGTACTCTTCCTAAAAATCACATTATATGAGATGGGCGGCCAAATAAATTTGCTAATGTATTTGCAAATTAGGGTTATACTAATGATGCTGCTGAGCTGGAGTCACCTGATTTCAAACCTTCCAATGTGTTGTTTATTTATTTATTATTTATTTATTCATTTATTTATCTCTTTATCCAATTATTCATCTATTACTTACTTACTTACTTACTTACTTACTTACTTACTTACTTACTTACTTACGTAGTCAGCAGGCCAGCCTAATATCCAGCCATCCAGCCTTTTCTTTTCTATGACAAAGTAGCTGTACATTGTCAGTGTAGCCAATAATTGAATTGTCATTGGCAAGAATTCCTATGTTGCCTCTCCTACTGACTATGATGCCCAAAGAGGAGATTACTTTTTCTTTCCCTGGTTCCTACCTAGCAGCTCAGCCTTTCCTGGACCTTGAAGTAAATATCTGTCTCCCAGCTCTTCCATTCCAGCTGTTTATTCCTTGATTAACCTGTTGGGATAAGTGTCCAATTTGTATTAGTCAACTAAACGGATCCCTGATTGGCTCATATGGTACTTTGTCTTCTTTCAGTGTTGCCACATCTTTAGAACTGAAAATCACAGGAGTACCTTCAAAATTGTTTGGAGAATTGGGCAGTGTGAAAATGATCACACCTATTTTGTGTAGGTTTCATGTGAACCCAGATGTTGTCTTTTTATGTTTTATTACTTAGTGTGAATTGCAAACATAGCTAATTAGGGTTTAATTTTGTTAAAAAAAACCAATGAGATGGATCCAGGCTGTCTGAGAAACGGGGTCACCCTGATGGGATTAGCCCATCCTGTGCCAACAGAAAGGGCATGCTGTAGACCACATCAGCCAAGGAATTTTGACTGGTGGGATCCAGTAGAAGAGCATTTTCTAATATGTCTCCTCCTACCTTCTGGAACATCTTGCTCCCTGAGGTCAGATCCTCTCCTACCTGTTAGCCTTCCAAAAGGCCTTGAAGATATAACTTGCCAGCTACCTTGGGGGTTTGGCATATTGGAGGTGTCTAATGGAGTATAGAACGCAGACAGACATATTGATATGTGTTAAAACCCAGTGTTGGGATCTGAGAAGACTAATAGAAAAGACTGATTTCTGATAGAGGAATTATTTTAAGCTCCACTTGACTTTTAAAGAGGAAACAGATTTTGAATTTTGTGAGTTCGAGTTAGAAACTTTTCCACATCAGTTATCCTTATCACTGTTTCAATTGTACTGTAACACAATATTGCATAATTATTGCTGATAGCAATTGTTTTACTGCCATTGGCTTTTTTGAATAATTTACAGCATGGAATTTTGCTTATATATACTGATAGCTATGCAAGATCAATCTTAAGAGCTTTCATTATCATCAAGCAAACAGAGTCACGAATGGTTGTACTCCGTGCTATTTTGGACTTGAGGATTCATTGAGGAAGAAATTAGATTCTCTTCTCTATTATTCCTTAAAATGGCTCCCAGCTGGGCTCTAACACTTCCAGTGGAATTCAGGGCTCATTCCTTGTTCATATTAAACTCTGCTTAATTTCTAGGCAGTCTCTTAAGATCACATTTCCTTTCCCTGGGCAATCAATTGGCAAGTATTTCTCTCTGTTTGGTAGCGATTAAAGTTATTCTTTTATAGAATAAATGTTACCAGTCAGCTAAGTGAGCTTCAGTGTGACAGGTTTAAAAGTAGACACTCACTGTACAGCACTGCCCTTTTGCTCAGTTAGGGATGAATAATAATTTCCAGGTGATACTAAAGGCTCTTCATATTGGTCTGGCACTCTAGCAAATTCTTTTTTCAAAAATAGTTTTTATTAAATATTTCAACTTTTACACCACATTTCCACTCTTAACAGCATTCCAGTATCAATATTGCTTATATTTACATTGTGGCTATTTTGATTTCAATTATATGCATCACCATTCTATTATTGTATAATTATTCATATATGTACATAATACCCTTTAATTTTAACTTGTATCAATATTTACAAATATATACAATATTGTTCCATTTTAGTATACCTCTTAAATAATATTTATGTATGTTCTTTACAGCCAATTTTTTTATATATGTTCCAAATCATGTAATAGTCTGTTTCTTCTCTATCTTTTAATTCCATGGTTAACCTATCCATCTCAGCACAATCAAGCCCTTTTTTATTACCATTGCATCAGAGGGAATATTATCCTGTTTCCAGTTTTGAGCAAGTGTAATTCTAGTTGCAGTTACTATGTGAAGTATAATATGTTGGATTTCTTTACTTGGTCTTCTCTTATTATACCCAATAGAAAAAGTTCCGGTTTCAACTCATTTTTTTGTGTGATTTCTTCTAACCATATCTTTATTTTGATCCAAAATAACCTTCTTAAATAAAATTCTTATTAATCAGTATAGACTAACATAGATCTTCCTAAAGTCTATGATTAGAACTTCTTTACACTTCAGCCCCCAAAGTAAAGGAGAAAAATTTGCCATTTGCTTAAGATATTTCAAGTTTCTCTAATGAGAGTTTTGGTGTTGTTGAACCACTAAGAATACATAGCAACAGCTGAAGTCTCTCTTGGGCATTTTTGCCAACCTTGATGACTCTAAGATATGTGGACCAACTGCCTGGATGCTTCTGCGCATGCAGAACTTGAAGCACATGAACAAGCAAACTGATAGTAAAACAATTGGAAACCCACCACTGGTAGGAAGAGTTGTGGTGGAACAGTGGTTAGAATGAAGCACTGCAGGATAACTTACTGCTCACTCTAGGAGTTCGATTCTGACCGGCTCAAGGTTGACTCAGCCTTCCATCCTTCCAAAGTCGGTAAAATGAGGACTTAGATTGTTGGGGGCAATATGCTGACTCTGTAAACCACTTAGAGAGGGCTGTAAAGCACTGTAAAGTGGTATATAAGTGTAAGTGTGGCTATATAGTATAGATTATATTTAGTATAATCCTAAACAGGTTTACTAGAGAATAAGTTTTTTTTTAACTTCAGAACACAGCAAGTTTGGTGTAGTGATTAAAGCACCAGGTTAGAATCTGTGTCACTGTGAGTTCTAATTCTATCATCATTTTGAAGCTAGCTGGTGTCTTTGAGCCAGTCACTTTGTCTCAGCCCAAGGAAGCAGGCGGTGGCAAACCACTTCCAAAAATCTTGCCAAGAAAATTGCATGGATTGTTCAAATAGTCACCTTGAGTCAACACCGACTTGAAAACACAAGCACAAAAACTGAAAAAGCAACCCAGAACCTTCTGAGAAAATATGCTGCCCAATTTTGCCACCTGGCAGAATTTGTCATTTTGGACAACAAGATGAGTGGTGTATAAATAAATAAATGTTAAAAATGCATTCAATGGCAGAAATTTAGAAACATTGAAAAAACCCTGATTGCTTGCCCCCCTTCTCTCTCCTATTTACCTATCATCTATTTATATCATACCAGACTATATGCTCATGATTTACCTTTTTCTCCAAATCTTAGTTATATTTATTTTCAAAAGGATGCTGTTGTATAATTCAAACTTTTCAGGATAGCATAGGTTTGAGGAAGCTTCTCCAATGAATAGTTTTGCTGTACTTGAAAGGCTAACAAATGTTAATTTCTGAGAAATATTGCCTCCTTTGGCAGATGCATCTGGCAGTGTGAATAATAGGATAAAAGCTCAGGGCAGACTCTTTGTTCCCTGTATGTTTAACAAATGCTAACTAGTTACTCCTCTTGAATGCATCCAGTGAAGGAAAAGCTTTGTTCAAAGGTGCCTGATTATTTTCAGAGAGGCCGAAGAGTTGCATGCAACAATTCAGAGGCTACTTTACTCTTAGGAAGCTGCTTAGGACACAATTCAGCAAGGATAATGGTGGATGAAAGGTTGCTGGCTTTTTCAGGCTGAATTGATTCATATACTCTTTTGCCTTCCGAGCAGGAGGCTCGGAGGTGAAAGAGGCATGGTTGGCCTGAGGCTGGAAGAAGAGATAACAAGCAAGATGATGAAGAAATGACCACGAATGTTATCTTTCAAAATTTAGGGTGAGTGACAAAGCAACACATGGAAAATCTGGTTTGCAAAGTCACATCAAATGTGGTCTGACAAACATTTATACTAAACAAAAAAAAAAACCCACTCCACTCTACAATTTAATAATTGCAAGATGGCATGACATATGTGCAATGCCCTTCCGGTAGTTCAAGCTGCATATTCAGTTTCTGGCAAAAGATAAAGTACAGACTTTTGATTATTCTTTCTGTGGAAAGCTCTGGTGTCAAGGAATTTAAATGAAGGGAAAAATAGGGGAAGGTAGCATTTATTTAATTACACATATAAGCCTACTTTTAGCAATATGTACTTAAGTGCTAGAAACATTAGAATACTCACTGTAAATATTTACATTGTTGAGTCAGCAATACATAAAACTAATATTTTGTTCCTTTATAGTGATTAGTCTAGTAGTTAAGGCTTGAGGCTAAAAACTGGGATACTGTGAGTTCTAGTTCCGCCTTAGGCACGAAAACCAACAAAGTGATCTTAGGCCAGTCACTTGGGACAGCCCAAACTCACCACACTGATTTGTTGTAGTGGGGAAAATAGGAGGAGAAAAGAGTATTAGATATGGTCACCACAGTGGTGGGTTGCCAAATTTGTTACTACCGGTTTGGGCGTGCTCCTGCACGCACGTGTGACGCTTCTACGCATGCTCAGAAGCATCCAGGTGGGTGGGCAGAGTCTTCTGCCAGTTTAGCCAATCCGGGCCAAATCAACAACAACCCACTTCTGGTTCACCACATTCAGAGTGCACTGATGCAATAAGGGTTTGTGTGTGTGTTTTGTCCAGGATAATAAAAAAAAACCCTTCCTTTTTCTATTTGTTCGTTTCTTTCTACTATCCATTCTCTTTCCTACTGATCCATCTTAAAATGGCAGTTTAATCTTAACTTATTGAAAAATGGTAGCATCTAAGGAAAGTGGAAAGGGCTGTGATTATGTATCATGTTTGAGGGAAAAGAAAGTTGTTGCAAAGGTTGAGCGATTCTTTTACTGGGGAACTCCTCCTTTCTGAGTTGCAGTGTGTGTGTGTGTGTGTGTTTGTGTGTGCGTGCATGTGCGTGTGTGCATGCACGCGCGTGTGTGTAAGAGAGAGAGAGTTTGAGTTCTTGGGTTTTCCATTATGAGATGTCTCGGGATTCTGAGCTCTCTCATCTCCTACACAACATTTCTGACTCTTCATAAAAATCATTTTTCAGCTAAGGTGTTAGGTATACAATGATGGCATCCAGTTATATATTTGCATCCTGGCTCAAGCAGAAAAGGCAATTGCAATTTTGACATGGTGTCTGGAGACTGTATCTGGATTGGGGACCAACAGGCTTAGCGTTAATCACAATAAAATGGAATGGCTATTGATTCAGAAGCCAACCAGACCAATAAAATTCTGCTTTTGGTACTAGCAAATTAATTCAGGTCTGGAATCTGGTCTTGCTCCCTGAGGTCCAATACTCCACACTGCAAGATGCATGCTTTTTTTTTTTTTAAAGAAAACGTGTGACATTCCAGTGATTTTTTTAATAATTAAAAATTCAGGCTGTGCAATCATAGGGCCAGACCTTAACCCATTAAAGCAGTTTTTCTTTTCCTGGGAATATATGGCAGCCTCAGAAGGCAGCTGTGTGAACACACACACACACACACACACTTTAAAGAGTTGTAGACAGGTGTTCTTACAGGCTCCAGAATACTATTTTCCAAATTATTTTTTGAAGCCTGGATAGCTTTATTACAAATGCTCATCTTGTGGTATGTGCCAAGTCATTTCACCGGGAGGCATTTCTTTTAAGAGATTGTAATCAATTCTTCGCAGAAACCATCATGTACTTATATAAAAAAAATACAGTGGTCTCTCTTTTTTTCAAAATGTTTTCTAGGTCACAATATTACTATCTTTTACATGGCTGGACCACACATGTACACACATGCATTTCCTGTTTCTCCTTCTTACTTCAACAACCAAACCAGGAAATGTGAAGAAAAGCAAGCAGAGCATGGAGACTGGCGAAGGGGAAGCAGTGTATTGCAAAGGATAGAAAAGAGATATTGGAAACAAAATATGATGGAAATAAGGCAAAGGGAAGGATAGCTAGAGGAAAAAGTGCAAGAGAATGGAGAAATAGCCCTATTTAGGAAGTGCAGTATGGTGGCAAGGCATCCTCTGAGATACAGTGTGAGGGAGATGGGTGGTCTCCAAATTTGATACAGAAATAAAATTAAATCTACTTAGAGCAAAGCAGCAGTTGTTGTTACCTTCTACCCATTCCTTTGTTTCATCTATTTATGCAAGTTTAACACATCCCTCACAGATAATTATGGGAGGGAACATCATCTTCCTATAGGTAAATTTCATATAAAAATTCCTACAGTAAGCATTAAATGTAGGTGGAATTGTCACATTATCCTGAAACAGCATTCAATCAATCAATCAATGTACGGTCCAGGGCTTGGACAATTTGTTTAAGGAACCCCACTTTACCCTCCTGGGAGGCAGATCTAGCCAGCAATTTTTGATCTGGAGAGCTAATTAAAAGGTAACATCTGGTTAGTATTTGGATGGGAGACCAGAGTCCAGAGCTGTGGTCTTGACCGGGAAGTTTAAAAAACATAAATCTAGTAAATTGCTTTGGCTTCATACCAAGAATATTGCAATGATCTATCCATATAAATTATCAGGAATCAAGATGAATGAAAAGATAGGATTTCTTTTATACTAGCTTCTCTTCAATGGGTCCATGGGTCTCTTACTGCTGTCTCTGATTATTATTTGTAAAGGAGAGAGATGTGAGTACACAGTGATAGAAAATTATTCTATTTACTATGAAGAGCTTGTATAGCAGTAAGTGTGGAAACTGAACCAAAAGTCATTTGGCTGATTCCTGAATCTGTCATTAATCACTCCATGACAGTGGAAGCAATTCTCTTTTGCCTCAGTGCCAATTTGCCTGTGACCTCCCTGGAAAGAGGAAGCTCAGAGCCCCTTCATTAACTTTCATGGCCCTTGAGTAAATCTTGTATTAATCCTGAGGTAACCCAGGAAATTTGTGTGTTACTTGAGGTCTTGTTACCTCACAAGCTTGACTTTTACCGGTGCATATGAGCAGAAGTTTTGCATGCCTGTAAATAAGGTTATTTATCCAGATTCAAAAAGATGCACTTGCCAGTTAGATAACCTTGTGAAGGGGGAAATGAATAAGTGCTGCCCAGACTCTCCCAGTGATTGTGAGAATTTTCTCAATCCCATTGAAGTCTAGCCATTATGTGTGCCTTGGTCTCCCAAAAAGCCTATTGGGCACTGTTGGCAACAGAGAACTCTGCTTCCAAGTTTCACCCCTTGTCTTTTATATATCTTGTGTTCCAAGCAATCCAGCCTCTTTACTGTGATAGTTCAAGCAATGGACAACCAGCAAGCATAATTAGGACATGTCTACATTTGTGCCTCTGCATCATTCCTATCTACCAGCTCTGAGACTTGCTGTGGGTAGGAACGGGATTGGTCTCTACCTATTGCAGTCCTGTGGGGGGGGGGGGGAATTCTATCTACAAAGTAATGCAGAATAATATTGTTATAACCATAATGGGTTATAGGAAAACCATAATGGGTTATAGGAACAACTATTAGAAAATATACATGAAATACATTTAATTTAGACAAGTGTTTAGTGTTGCTGCTGCAGTGGATTTCTCTGCTAGGCAGTAGTTAAAGTAGATGATTGCTAAATTCTATCCCTAACATTCTATTCCACTGTTTTATTATATATTATACCTATTAGCCCTGCTCATTAGATGCATTAACAGATAAGGAGAGAAATAACAAAGGCAGTGTAAGTAGCTCTAGGTCAGGGGTGTCAAACTCAAGGCCCAGGGGCTGGATCCAGCCCACGGGACACCCAAGGAGCTGCCCTGGAAACAGCAAAGGACTCTACCAGTGAAAACAGAGCTTGGGAGGCTGCGTGTGGCCCTTGCGAGCTCCGTTTTTTCTGGCAGAGGGTTGCAGGAGCCCACCGCAGTTGAAAACAGAGCTTGGGAGTCCATTTTTGCTGGCAGAGCACTTGGGCCACCACAGGCGCCCCTGACATGAGTGATGTTGAGCTGGCCATGCCCACCCCAGCCTCCCAAGGTCAACACAACCCTCATGCAGCCCTCAATGAAATCTAGTTTGACAGCCCTGCTCTAGGTTGTTTGCATATTTGCATCTCATCTTCTAGAGTAAGGACTTACGTGAATCAATCTGCTATCTTGTTTAGGATGTTCAACATTTTCTCAAATATGAAAACTGTTGCTTGAGTAAGATCATCTCTTTGTTCCTACATCTGCTTTACAGTTGAAACTAACTTGGGATCTTTGGACACATTTGCAAAGACCCAGCACTCTGGAAAAGGCTCTGAAGCTGGAAAAGGTGGAAGGAAAGAGAAGACAACCAGGAGCAAGGTGGATGAATTCAATTACCATGGCAATGAGTGAGCCATTGGGAGACTTGAAAAAACTGATTTGGGATAGATCATCATAGAGAAAAATCTACTTAGGTGGTCACTAGGAGTCATTTACAATGACTAAATGGCATATTAATCATCAAAGTCTTAAAGTAATTTATGGACTATTTTTTTCCCTTCTGGCTAGCAGAGAATAGATAACTAGCAATAATAAATGGACTCATATTTAAATCTCTCTATACAACAGTATAGATTTACCATATGCCTTTCAGTGAATTAATTTTACAATATGTTTATTTTTACAGTTTATTTATTAGTTACATCTAGTGAAGCCAAAAAACTATAGCTTCATTCATTTCAGAAAAAAATATTTTCCTTTTGTAAAATAATATTAAATAACTTGCACAATTAATTCCCTTAATTTATTTAGTTGAAATCCTTTGCTGTCACTGCTTTAAAAGTGTCCTGCATTTAGTATAAACATCAAATGTAATTTAGTATAAACATCAAATGTAATTTGTTGTTTGATGTTCTATTTAGTTACTTTTCTCATGCGTTTGACTACACCTCCTTTGGGGATAGAGAAAAACATTCAATATCATTACACCCAACTTCTGGAACAGATGCCAAAGAACCAAACTCCCAGCCTGTAGGAACAAAATGCTCTAATTTGTGTTGTATTTGTCCTCCCTTTTTGTTAGTGGATTGGCAGATAAAAGAAATAAAGGTGTGGAGGAGATGTGAGGTGACGTGGGGTTATAATCAGGGGTGGGTTCTGGCATCCAAATAGCTGACTTTTGGTTAATTTTGTTGGCATTTGAAGCTGGGTGGCTTCTGAAGTTAAAGGAATTGGCAATGGATGTTCTTGTGTGTCGCTGTTCTTACGTCATTTGCCTTGGCACCCAACAAGCTTCCTGCCAGCTGGATGTGTTTTTTTTTACAATGTTTTGCATTAAAAATAATAAACACATAGGAAGCTGAAATCCTAGCCTCCAGAATGATTTTGTTTCCAATAATACCTCTGAAAACAAATAGCTTCTGTAGATATTCTTAGTCAAAATAACTGTGACAACTGTCTCCTCCCTTTTTTGTATGTTTGGATATGTTTCCAGCTGCCCAGGAAAAAAATGACTCCAAAATATCCCAGGGACATCCCAGAAATGCTGCTGAAGGAATGTTCGGCCATATTTTTGCCCATGGTAGTCATTTCATTAACATACCTTCTGCAACCATTTAAAAAGGTCATCTACAGAATAGCATTAACCTCATTTCCTAATAAATTTGAAATTTCACTGATACAATTCATGGATATGGTAAACAATCTTCTTTTCCTCAAACTGAGAGGATCTTCATAGTTTGCAATGAACCATTCAGCACTCTCCTACTACTCACACAATCTTATATTCAGCTCTGAAATAATGTTACCTATTTGTGTCCAAATAGGTATAGGATTCACTCCCTAAAGTTCCTGTTTACAAAACCAGCGAAATGTATGAGAGTCATTGAAGGAACAGGTAAGAAGACTTGCAGTTTGAGCAGATTTTACTGTTTTTTTTTCTTTTGCCTCAAAATAATCTAAAACTCTCCAAACTTCAACAAAACCCTCTAAAGCATCTCCACTCATATGTAGGTGCATTCTTTTAATGGATTTCCTTGCAATGATTCCTTGCAATCATATGTTTAGAAGTTATACAACATTAAAAAACAGGCTTGCATAAGAGTGCAGCTTTGGTGCATTAGGCTGTTACATGGGTTAATTTGCAGATTATTTGCTTCTTAATGTCTGTTGTAGGACCTGAAAAATCACAAAAAACTTCACTGCCTTAATACGGTAATGGAAAGCAGCCGTGAATTGTGCCTGTCTAAGATCATCACATTCAAATTCTGTTCAAAGTACTGTAGAAAAAAGTTAATACATTGTGATACTTGTTCTTATATTGCGCTGTTTTTTTTAAAAAAAAAATCATCTAACGCTGTCATGGGGAATAGTTTCTCCAATTTACACATTACTGGATATATTTTCTGCACAGGTTATTGCTAGTACTTTAATCATTTGGAACTGCAGGTCTTTTAAAATCAGTCTAACTATTGTAAAAGCCAACTCTTCTAGATCCAGTGTTGCTTAGCTAATAGATAGAACCAGAAGGCTTTGGTGTGAACTCTTAAGACTATATGTTGTTGCCCCCTCATTGTGAATCTATACAATTATGTTTGACAATTTAGTGCCCAATTGGAATCATTATTTGGGGATTAGCCTATTTTATTTATTTTGATAAGCCTGCTTTAGGCTGTAAGGAGTTTCAAAGCCCAGTGACGTCAGTGTATTCGTGACATTCATCTCTAATAAGCTATAATACTTGAATTTGAAAAGTTTGTGCATATTTTTTAACCATTGAACGCATATGGTTATATAAAGGATCAGAGTCAAAAATTAGCATGAATAAATGAATATGGTTTTGAACTAGTTTTATTTTTAGGGTGTTTAATGATTTCTCTGACTATTATTTCTTGATTGTTTTTGTACTTTAAAAAATTGTAAGCTGCTCAGGATCATAGCAGTGAGATGGGCAGCCATATAAATTAAATAAATAAACAAACCTTGAAAGGCCATACACTTTATGAATGAGTGGTTGCTGTGAATAGCAATCTCATATACATATCATTTTGATATTTTCTCAGGCACTACCACCAAGTTGATCCACTTTGGAAATTTCTCCTCAGTTCCATTCTGAATCACAACCCACAGTAACAGAAGTAGACTTCCCATCATTTTGTAATGCTTTACCCAATCCAGGATTTTTTTTTTAAAAAAGAAAGTTTATCTTGATTTAAAATAGA
Organism: Natrix helvetica; assembly: GCF_964273705.1. Taxonomy (NCBI): domain Eukaryota; kingdom Metazoa; phylum Chordata; class Lepidosauria; order Squamata; family Natricidae; genus Natrix; species Natrix helvetica. Next base: position 322,446,330 of record NC_138548.1, read on the forward strand.
ACATTCAAAATACTTGCTTAATTTTAACCAGGCTCCAGAGGTCTGACATATTGACCTTTAAAGTAATAATAGTTTTTTTTTATTATGGGGAGGATCACATTTTTATGTTGGTCATGCAAAGGTCACTGTGGTGGGGATGGACATTTTTATGTTGTATATGTATCCCTATACTTATTTCAGCAAGGACTGTTTACACATAAAGAAAGAAGAAATGCATTCATAGAGAATGTACCAAAAATGTTGGTTCAATCAGTAGAAATGGCTTGGTGGAATAAGAATTTATCATTCATATCAGTCACTTTTTAAAATGCCATTTCAAATACACATTCTTTCTTGGCTGGCTTCGAGGCATTCTGACAACCCAATCAATGAAACCAATATAACTGTAGTAGAATATGAAGGTGAAAAATATTTCTGAAATACAGGCTCATATCTAAGACAGTCATTTATTGGGAAGCTTTAAAAAATCACCAAGGATTGGATGCAGAAGATCTCTTAGATGTATGTTATATATTTTGGCCAAGTATTTGCATGACAAAAATAATTAACTTCAATATGATACTTAACTATTGGGACCAAAAATTTTGAATTCGAGGAGATCTAAAAGACAGTACTGCCAAGTTCGTTAAAAATATATATGCTGATAAGCATATTTCCAACATGACCGAATCTTATATTAAGATCAAAATGGTAGCATTCTTCCATACAATCAGAGCATGAGAAGACTGAGACTTGAACAGTTCAGGAATGGTAACTTGGAGAGATTTAGATTGCATACTTGTGGATGCCTAAAATTATTGAACTTTATGTCTTTAAAAAAATTAGAGCCTGACCTGCGTATTTGCATTTGAATTGCTTTTCTTTTTCTTCTCATCTATCTTTTAGTTAAATACATCCCAATTGTGTTGATTTCTGGATTATTGTTGAGTTTCTTCCTTGAATATTTTATAGTCTCAGACAATTAGCAACTGTCTAAATTTATACCTCCCTGGTGGAGATGAAAGCCTAGGCCAGGGGTGTCAAACTGGCAGCCCACGGGCCGGATCACACTGGCTCCACAAAGGCAAAAATGTTGCACTGTATCACACGATGTCACATGGCATGATAGAGTTTGACACCCATGGCTTAGGCCAAATGATTTTCCAAGACTTCAAGACAAAATTGTGGCTGATACTTCAATTACTTTCTTGAATCTGAACATTTTTCTTTTTAGAGAGGTTGACTTTTGAAAACAAGAAGGCTGTTGAAGGCACTGAAATACTAATATCTCTCTTTATAGTTTTCCAGGTGTGCCAGCTTGACATCACTTGTCAAAGTAAGTTTGCAGCTTAGAGAATTCAGTAGAGAGATTTCCACAAGATGCCTGTTTTTAATCTTTTATCAACCGTGCTCTGTGGAAATAAAACATGTGCCAGCTCATCTGAAGTTTAATGCTTGTTGAAATCACCTTTATTTCCCAGAATTTTGGGATGTGCTGCTGCTTTCATTTAGAATGAGAGCCAGGGGCATCTGAAAGGGCAATTTAAAAAATCAAGATGGCAGTCACAACCATGCATTTGATTGATTATGCACCATCAAGTCATTTCCAACTCCTAGCAACCACACAGATAGATTTCCTCCATGACGATCTATTCCCAACCTTTTCTTTAAGGACTTCCAATAGTCACTTATTGCCACTGTAACTGAGTTGCAATGAATATCGTAGTGAATTAAAGAGGAAGGTTTTAATTGAAGGAATATGGCTGCCATACTGACTTTTTAATATCACTTCTCTGCAGACAACCATGAGCAGAACTGTATACTCTACAAACATAATTTGGAATTATATTTTTGAAGACTTTATGGCACTCTGAAAAAAAAGTAAGACTATGTAAGACTGGCATGAGCTTGAATAAGGAAGTTCTCTAAAGCAGCCAAATTAATAGCAGAAAAGTGCTCTGCTTCAGTGTTTCTTCCCAATTATATCTGACATGTGCAAAAGCTTATTTATAACCATTGCTTATATTGTTCTTATTTGAATGCTTGGTCTATTGTATTTTAAGGTAGTATTACCTCATTGGTTGGCACAGCAAGAACCATAGAGTAAAACTTGCAAACTGTTAGTTTTAGAAAGGTCATTAAATGGCCACAATATTGTGAAATGGTTCTTCTCATAATCTAGGAATTGGTTGAAATAGGAGGAAGATGATCTGTTGAATATGTTCACTGCCTTGGGTTGTTTTTAAAAATAATAGATAGGATACAAAACTAGTTACTTTACTGATCTCTGATGTTAAATTTTGATTTAGACCATTGTTTTGTTACTACTTTGTGCATTATCACATAGTTGTGGTACAGTTGCTGAGGGGAGGGAGGGAGAGAGAGAGAATAAATACAGATCAGACCTTATGTAGCTTTTCCTTTTTTCCAAGCAAATTGAATTTAAGCAAATTTAAGTTCATTGTACAGTATGTGAAGTTGTGGATTAGAGTTGTATTTTTCCATTCTGATGCAAAATGGCTAACTGAACTCTATTTTACCTTTTATTTTATTGCTGTAGGAAATTAAATGTTTTTCAATAAAGTTATAGCTTCCCTCAGGACAGCTCAAACTGGAACTGAAGTGCCCGAAAATCTATTCAGGTTTCTGCTACGAAGTTAACTTTAGATCAGAAATGAAGTGTAAAATGAAAGGTCAAAATACTGGAGATGTTTACACTGTGAGTTATGATCTAAAAATCAGACCATAAAGATCATAAAGCCTTGCAGCATTTCAGAAATCGTTGCTTAGAAAGCTAAAATGATAATCTGTTGTGGAGGACAGAGATCAAAATGAATTTCAGTGTATTCCACTTTTAATCCTCAGCATTGTTGTTGCAACACCACTATAATAAGCAGCATTGATTGAACAGAAGTAGCATCATTCAAGGTGTGACAATTTTATCTGCCCGAAGCACCCTTTCAGTTCCCTCTTATTGGATATATAATTCCTGTCCACAAAAGAGTTCCCTTTTTGATGCAAAATATATTCTAGATTAGATAGATATAGAATCTTATTAACTTTACTATTTGATTGCTTGCTTATTCAGTTCTTTTTCTGATTTTGCTAGAATTTTGCCCCAATTTTCCAGTTAATTATTTTTGATGTTTTGCTGAAGTTTAATAATTAAACATCAAGCTATATTTTTGCTAGCTGAACTAAGAGGGGTTGTTTGCTTTGATTTGAATGTTGGGTGCTAATTAAATCAGAAATTACTCACAGAAACTTTTCAACATATTCCTGGTGAATAAATGCCTCTTGATTTGAGAAACTTGAACGTGAGATAAATAATATCATGTTTATAGGGTGCTTTTATTGATGCTAATGCATGTAGAAATTGCATAGTATTCTATGTAAGAAGCAGGAACATTTTATTTCTAAAATAAGAATGGCTAGAGGGAAAACAGGAAAAATCATGTGTAAATACATTTAGTTCTGGAGAACAATTACACGATCAATGTTATGTGCTCAAATATCTTTTTTATCACCCAGGTTAATCCACAATGAAATCATCTTGGAAAGAGATGCTAAAAATGTAGTTTTCTTTGCTGCCTGTCCTGCAAAATACACACTCAATATTTGTGTCAAAATCAATTTTCCATTAGTCACAATCAATGGATACCAGCAGGCAGGATTTCACTACCTGTTCTCCCTAGATTAATTCCATGAATTAGTCTATCACATGGTATATTATTATGGTATATTATTATGTAGAATAGAAAGAAGGCATAGAAATATCTGGACATAAATATTTAATTTTTCTCACCAAGGCATAAAAGAAGACAGTGGGAACAATGGAAATACATGCAGGAACCAAAGCAATCTTTTTTTGGATTATATCATGGATTTTTCTACTTTTATCCAGCATTTACCACTGTAACTTTCTTTGTATTATTTGGAGGAAACTAAATTGCCCTAAATTGTTATTCAGTTCAAATGTTTGCCTAACAGTTTGTTGAATGTGAAGAACAAAGTCCAACATCCTAAAGTTTTGCTTCATGACTACTGTTAGATAGGCAGGTAGAGGGCATGGCTAAGGGGATTTTGCTTAGATCAGCTGGTGTACCCTTGCACTTTCCTGGAACATGATACCCTTGCAACAGTCATCCACATCATCAACTACCCATGTGCCTACATTTGAAAAGTATCCAGAAGCTGCAATTGGTACATAATGCACCAATTCATTTAAAGACAAGAAAACCTTGTTATAACTCAAGTGGTGGCTGTGGCAGTGGTATTATTTCAATTTCGATTAAGGCTAGCCACTCATTTACAGTTATTGCCAAGTACAAGTCAAAGAGGCCTTTGGAATTTGATGACCAGGTAGAACCAACCATTCCAGTGTTTATCTGTCGACATTGAGTGATAGCATGTCATGTATCCTACAGAACACCTTGTCTGCAGAAGGGCAGATGAAGTCTCCCATACTGTGTTTCAGAGGGCAGTCATGACAGAACATTACTGCAGGGAATTTGGTGGTGGATGAATTTTGGATTTGAATGGAGAAAATTTTCATGTTTGCTTCTAGGTAATGTGTTGTAAACTGCCAGTTTGATTAGGCAGTTAATACATTATTAAAGCTGGATACAGTTTGTGCAGAGACCAGCACCTATCATTATTTTGAATGCCACGTTTAGAAAAGTAGAATTAGCAGAATTAGTGTGTTTTTTAAAATTACTGTACTTGACAAATATCTTGGTTCAGACATGAATTAAAATCACTGGATTACCCTGAAATGCTGTAGACATGCTTCTTTATGGTGGCGGGGATAGTGTGTAGCAATTTATGATGTGATATCACTTAGCTGTGTACAGCAAAGATCAAATTCATTAACAATCTGCTTTCAAAAGGGTTTTGTAGTGGAATATAGTTGGGATTCTGTCTATAAGTGAAGAACAATAAAGAAAACTCCTTTTAAACAACTCCACATGTTGTTCTTGGTTTTCAGGCCCTGACAGATTTAGTCCAATCACTGATGGGAAGTATAATCAAAGTTGCACTGGCTAATTGCTTGGGATGGGTCAGAAATCAGCTAAAGCTTTGCTTACTATTTGTAACTTTTAGCTGGCCTAGTAAAACTATTTCCTGAATTAGATTTGAACTGAGGCAAAATGCTCGCATGTATTTTTATGCAGCACATAACATTATTTGTCAAAGCAGTATTTAACAGCCAGAGCTCATACTGCATAACTCAATCTTCAACTTATTGTTCAGCATTCAACTGCCATTTGTGACACTCTTGTGTCAATGTTCATTTGTTTTCACAAAGGGGGAAATTAGACTTTAATTGGCTTCAGAACATTCAGAACAAAACATGTAAAAAAAGAGAAACAATTGGCTTAATCTTGCTTAGCTAGTTACGCTCTGAAAAATACATTTGAATGGCACTGTGGGAGATAACTGTCATTCATTTAAAGTAAAAAAAATGCAGCAAGGTAGATTATACTGAAGGTTAAACTCCTCTGGCTGAGTAGCTTGTGCTTGATCTGAATCACATTGACATATTCATCCATGGTTAGGGTCCCCAAGGGAAAGCACATCCAAATAAATAAGTCGAAAGATTAAAAAGGGAAATATTCTGAAACAAAACATACATAAGGCATTAACCACAGTCACTTGCTAAGCTATAGCATAAAATCTGCAGTGGATGGTTCTCAAAGAATGAAAAAATGGACTTGAATGCAGAAGGCTAATACCAGTGCTGCTGCCACTGATTTTACTATTTTTGCCGCCCTCCCAAAAACCTCAAACTCAAACCTTTATTCACATATGTAGGCATTAGTCCTGTTGAATTAACAAATCACAAAATAATTGTTTCTGTCCACTCAATTTGTCCTAAGCATCCAGATACGTTTTCATCTGCATAGGTCAGGGTCATTATTCTTTGGTTCTATAAAAGGACAGGTGGACACCTATTCCATTTATTCCATGTCACAATTACACAAGTCCATATTTTTTCCCAACATACAGGTTTGAACCTAAGCAAACTGGGCCCAGTTAACATTGAGTGCAGCACGATGAGAAAATATGCACTTTTCATACACTGGAGAATAAGGGCAAAACATACTAGCCATTTCCTGCTTGCTCCATAAACCTATTGCAGAATAACTCCTAATTTTGTTTTATAGAAAATCTGGAACGATCAAAGTGCTATGGATTTTATTTCAGCTGTGCTGTAGCTGATCTGAAAGGATTTAGGAGATCTTCAGGAACATGATTTGTTTCAGATTTGAAACAACACAAATTTTATTTCACTACTGTATGGGAGAGATCATCCGTGGTTTTGGGGTTGAATACCATCTGTACGCTGATGATACTCAGCTGTACGTTTTAACCCCAAATCACCCCAGCGAGGCTGTCGAAGTGATGTCCCGGTGTTTGGAAGCCGTCGGGGTCTGGATGGGGGACAACAGACTCAAACTCAACCCCTCCAAGACTGAGTGGCTGTGGCTACCGGCACCTTGGTTCAGTCAGCTGACTCCAACGCTGGCCATAGGGGGCGAACAATTGCCCCCTGTGGAACGGGCGCGCAATTTGGGCGTCCTCCTTGATGCCCGGCTGTCAATGGACGACCATGTGGCAGCCGTGGCTAGGGGGGCGTTCCACCAGGTTCGCCTGGTGCGCCAATTGCGCCCCCTTCTGGACCGGGATGCCCTACGCACGGTCACTCATGCACTGGTGACGTCTCGCCTGGACTACTGTAATGCTCTCTACATGGGGCTTCCCTTGGGACGCGCACGAAGACTGCAGCTAGTCCAGAACGCAGCCGCGCGGGCAGTCATGGGGAGTACTAGGTACTCCCACGTAACACCGCTCCTGCGCGAGCTGCACTGGCTACCTGTGGTCTTTCGGGTGCGTTTCAAGGTTTTGACCACCATCTTTAAAGTGCTCCATGGCATAGGGCCTAGTTACCTGCGGGATCGCATCCTCCCACATACATCCCTGCGGCCAATTCGCTCTCACAGGGAGGGGCTTCTCCTGGTGCCGTCCACTAGGCAATGCCAACGGGCGACACCAAGGAGTAGGGCCTTCTCTGTGATGGGCCCAACCCTCTGGAATGACCTCCCCCCCAACATTAGAACCACCACTGACTTCCGCTCCTTCCGGCAGAAACTGAAGACTCACCTGTTCCGACTGGCTGGTCTGGCATAATTCTTAACGTCTACCTCCTGGCATATATATTTCCTACTGGTTTTTTAGGGGACTTAATTTTATAAGACACTTGGGTTTTAAACTTTGTATATTTTAAATTATTTATTTAGCAATTACAGTTCTGTCTATTTTATCCTCCTCTTATTTATGTATTTATCCATTTAATAATTTTTAATTGTTATTATATATGATGTTTTTGATATGGACTGTACACCGCCCCGAGTCCCTTTTGGGAGAGGGGGCGGTCTAGAAGTGCTAATTAAATTAAATTAAAAATTAAATATGTTGCTCAATTACATCTTACAGCTAGTGTAGCTTTGTAAAAATGTTAGGGAGTTATAATTAAGCAAGAACTGGATGGGTATAGAGTCTCAACTTCTAATTTTGCTAATGCAACTTTGATTATGTGATTCAAAAATAAATCAGAACCCGTGATTTATATGACTGTTTCATCATAAATACTAAAAAGGGCAGCTGCTTAAAAAATAATAGAAATTTTGGACTATCGACAAAAGAAACTTGACTGGAATTTGACTTAGAACCTCCTTCCTGTCATTTCATTTGACTTTAATGACAATATAGATAGTTGTTAAAGTCATGTTAAAGTGGAATCTGTTTAACTGGACTTTCAAAAAGCTCATTTTTCAAAAGATTCATCAACGTTTTTTGAGTAAATGCAGCAGTTCTAGAGTAAGAACCACTAATAATAATAACTGGCTGAAGAACACAAAGCAGAAGTAAAATAGCCAATTCGTTCTCAAACAAGTAATTAAAAATATGTATTCTTTAAGATCTTTATTGGAAGCAATTAATTCGACGACCAACTTGACCTAACAAAGTTGACCACATTTTCTGCATGTTATCAATAGGGTATGTGGCTTAAAAATGTACTTAAGACTGCAGTGCTAAAGAATATGGCTGGATCCTATTCTCTTTTTAACTTACCTTAATGGCAATGGTAACTTCTGTGTATTTCATGCTTCATGTTTTAGAAAGTAAGCAAAAATAGCAATAAAATTAGCACTTAGACTTATATACCACTTCATAGTGCTTTACAGACCTCTGTAAGCGGTTTACAGAGTCAGCATATTGCCCCCAACAATCTGGGTCCTCATTTTACCCATATCAGAAGGATGGAAGGCTGAATCAACCTTGAGCCTGGTGAGATTCGATCTGCCAAACTGCTGGCAGCCGGTGATCAGCAGAAGTAGTCTGCAGTACTAAATTCTAACCATTGCGCCACTGCAGCTCTAAATGTATTTCTAAATGTAAAAATGTATTTCTATAAGCATAACTATTATGAAATTTATATAAAAGCTAAACTTTTTCTTCAGCAGGCATATTTCAGATTAATCAATATTTCTTAATTTTCTATAGAAACTGTGAATAAATTCATATTTACTAAGGATTTTTGAAAAATGATTCTAATTTGACCTTAGAGAGGTATCATTTTATAGAAGATTGAATATATTTTACGTCAAAATGTAAATCACCCAATAAAGCTGGTGATTCAACCTAAGGATACATTATTGCAACTCTTCTAAAAAAACAAACAACAAAACTATAATTTATTGTACTCTCATCTTCATTCTATGCCAGGTGTTGGTGGATTACACAGAAAAAACTACATTATTTAAAGTTTCTACTAAATATAATAAAAGATAATTAACATTTAGTTTGTTACATTGTAAAAGTGTACATATTTTAATTGTTTTGTTAGCTTTACCTAAGTTTCTTCAACTATTAAAAAAGAAAAATCAATTGTTGATAGTCAAAAACATTCAAATCAGTTGATACAACATTACAGTACAGCCAACTAAAATTGTTCAAAATCTTGTCATCTTATCTCAAGTTTAAAAGAGTCCTTAGACCAGATTATGACAAAGCTGGTTTAATGTATTTTCAAGTTGCAATCATTAAGATTTTGTAGGATACTGTACTTCCTGTTGATGGCTTCAGAAGAAAGGGGACCAAGCGACTTGAAAATCAAAGGGCAATCCTAGCCTTTAATTTTTTTTAATAGTTAGATCAACTTTGTTAAATTAAGCACAACTAAAAAATTGGAAGCTAGGTGAAGCTGCCATTTTTGTGTGAAAACAATTGCGATACGCTATACTAAAAAAAATTGAAATATCCACCTGTCCTCACCACTCTGCCAAAAAACTAGCAAAGTCAGAAAATACAAAAGTCTTCAAACTTGTCACTTTTGCAGAATAAAGCAAAAAAGTCATTGTGCTCCTTACTACCAGAAGCAAAATATTATCTTGAGTTACCACATATAATAGCTTCTGGATGTGTCCACTTGAGTTGGCTTGGTTTCTGCTGAGCCTTCCTTTTCTTTTTCGCAGTCACCTTCCCAGAGATTAATAAGTGGAGGATAGAGTTCATTCAAAGGAATAGAAGAGGTCTTTTGCATATATTTTTTCAATGAATGATGATAGTTCTTCCTTTTAAATCTTTTTGCAACGTAGACAGAAACAGAGGCAAGACTAATAACAGCAAACATCGATCCCATGACTACAGCTAGGGCTGTGCTCGTCTCTTGGTCAGTAATATCAAGGGCAAATGCTGCGTTTTTTGTAGTAACATTTACACAAGACTTCTGAGTTTGCTGATGGATATTAGATACTGTGAGACAGACTTCATAATCTGTGGAGGGTTGCAAATGGGTAAGATTGTATTCATGAACATCAACTGGGACCCTTGCAGTGTATGTAATGTGCGGGTTATCAATCTTCATAGTTGCAGATGACCATTTTAAGTTAGATGTCATAACATTAGAGTTAGCTTTCCAAGAAACCAGGATGGAATGAGACTCCGCTTGCTTGACATAAATTTTCAGCACCTGAGTACCATCAAGAAGTGTTCCATTCACTCTCATAGTAGCCACTCTTGTATCTGCACCTTCTATATTTTGAGCTACACATGTGTATCTTCCTGAATCCTCCATCTGGATATTTGATATTTCCAGTGTGCCTTCACTACTAATCTTATATTTGTCTGAAAGGGTTTCCACAGTTATTTTATTCCCAAGTGGAGTAACCCAATAAATCTCAGGCTCAGGTTCTGCCATAGCCCGACAATCCAAAAAGACAGTCATACCAATGTCCAAATTCAAATGGTTTGGGAAAGTATCATGTGAAATCATTGGAAGACACTGTTCACTGGAATCCTGTACTAATACCTCCTTTACTTGTTGTCCTTTGTATTCTGGTGGCATAGCACAAAACATTGATAAGGGTTCCATGAAACGAATATTGGTCTTGTTTGAGTTGATCCAGTGAATGACACAGTCGCATCTGAGTGGATTACTGTGAATACTAATCTCCCGTAAATTTGGAAGGGATTCCACTGTTTTTTGGTAGACCGCATTCAAGGCATTATTATTAAGCATCAAGCTTTCCAGAGCAGGTACATTCCGAAATGCTAAACGATGTATGTAAGATAACTTTGGATTATTGGTTGCTTCAAGCTTTGTAAGTTCAGGAAGATTGTCTAGTGCATACCTATCAACAGATACCAGCTCTCCCATGTTGTTGATCCCAAGTTCTTTCAACCGAAGCATGTTTCTGAAATCTCCTTCTTGAATTTTATGGATTGGGTTTTTGTTAAGATCTAAAAATTTTAAATTTGGGACTTTCTCAAGTGCAAGCTGAGGAACTTTAGCCAATCTGTTATCATAAAATGAGAGACTTTCAAGACTATCCAAGCCTACTAGACCATTTCCAGGGATGTCAGTCAGATACATTCCAGCCAGAACTAGACTTCTTAAATTTGATAGTGATTTGAAGTTCATATCTAGTATTCCAATCACAGGATTTTCTCCAATCATCAAAATTTCCAAGTTAGGTGTAGAATCAAACCAACGACCATCAATAACTTTTAATTTATTGGAATTAAGATGAAGCCTTAGAAGATTCTTCAAGCCTGAGAATGCATTTGTGGAAATTGTACTGATTTGATTATGGTTAATATAAAGTTCCTGTAGATTGCACAGATCTTGTAGGCAATAATCTGTCATCTCTGTGATCTGATTTTCCTCCAAGTGTAAAGTGGTTAATTGAGAAAGATTTGATAATCCCACATCTTTTATGCTAGTAAAATTATTTTGTGAAAAATCCAACTCTGTTAAATTGAAAAGTTGCTGGAGTTCATCTGTGGTCTTGGCAATATTGTTGCTTTGTAAGAGAAGGACTTGAGTATCAGTGAAAAGGTTACTGGGGATTTTTGTTAAACGAAGATCATTGCAGTCAACTGTTGGAGCTTCCCTGTAGGTTGACTGAGGAGTAAACCAGGGTCTTATTTCACAGACACACAATTGTGGGCATTCATTATTTTGTATGGAAGTTGCTTGAAATGAATTTATGAGCAATCCCAGTGCCAGCTGGCAAATCTTTAATGCGAAACTAATATGAGCCATGTTGTTTTCTTCTAGCTTCTCCTTATTAATCACAAGAGCAGATAAAATATAGCCTGACAGTGTAGGAAATCAAAAGTTTTTGTTTTAAACGTTTGGGCATCCAAAGAATGGAAGATTTTCTTATGATTTTATGAACAGCAAATATTCCAATGATTTTTTCATTAACCTTCTTGTTTCTATTTTCTTTAAGTTGCTTCTGTCACTATAAAGCAGTATGTCTGAAAAGAAAAAAAAATAAATTTCAATTCACACATTTCAACATTAAAATCTTTCTTTACTTTCTTTCGTTTAGTCTAAATATCAGTACTTTTCTGCATGCAGACAATATTTAATGCAAACTTATTTAAAACCTGCTAAAATCTGAAATACACTAGAAATTTACAGAATTGACCATGAAGTGGTTGCATTTTTCAAACAGATTTTTTTTAAATGCAGAGTTTAAATCAGAATCCAAAGTAGTTAATTAAAAAAAAAACCTCTGGCAATATACCACATTTTTGTACTACTTGATAGAGCAGCCTCAAAGCACATAACATTTTTTTTACAATGTGGTAAGATACAATATCTGCAGTATAGCTGCATGGTTTTATTCAACAAATGAAAGTTGTAGATTAGTAATAGATAATGTCTATAATTAGTCCATTTGAAAAGCATAACAGGATGCCACTAGCACATTTTGCTGAAAAAGATTTATAGAAATGTATTAACAGAGTCTGTAGTTCCTTTTCCAAAACATAGAATAGCATCATTTTGTGTTCAGTAGTATCTTATGCTCATTACAAGTACAACCCAAATAGATTTTGAGAGTTTCATAAACAACTAGGTTGTCCATGACAATTTTGAAAGACCTAAAAGAACTGGTTCTATGTTTAGGGCCCTGCCTGTGTTCACTGAACTATTTCTTGGTGTACCAGTGATGTGATATTTAATATTTCTCAGATGCTTTATATTTTAAGTTTTGTAATGCTTGACATTGTTTTTATTTGATTTTAATGCTGGTCACTGCCCAAAGTTGTTCATTGAGATGGTGGCCATATAAATTGATTAAAAAAATTAATTAAGCAAACTATTTTCCTCTGTACATATATTTTTCTACAGAATAATCAGATAGAGATGAGTTTTTGATTAAAACAAAAACATTTTTTAGTTTTCAAATAACATTAGTTTTAGTACAATTGTTTCCATAAATTAACACACTCCTTATGGAAATAATTCAGATTCAATTTTATTTATGAGATTGTTGGTTTTCAAATTTCTATTTAAGGAATAAAAATGATTCTTGCTTAGTTATACTGTATTAGTTAAACAGTAAAACAGAAACACAGCATGATTTAGAATGAATTTTGTCACAAAACCCAAATAAACCATAATCGAATGGGAAAAAAACAATAAAAATAAAAATAAAAAATTAGTTAATTCTAGGTGATAAATAAGTAGAATGTGGTAGCTCTTATAGAATGTTGTCGGTTTTAAAATGTTTATTCGTTGGCAGTTAACCCATTATGACATTTATTATAATATAAATAGGAATGATTCTAGATAAAAGTACTTTCAAACAAATATAGTTAAATGAGAATGTTGGTATATTGACGGTATAAAGATTTTTGATTTAAAATGTACAATTCAATTTAAATGAAATATAAAGAATGATTGTAGTAATGCACGTAATTTAATTGTAACCAACTGACATGCTTGCTGGAAGATGTATTGAAGAGTGTTTTTTGGTGTGTGTTTTTTGTTTAATTAAAACAATAAAAAAATTTCTAAAAAATAAAAAAATAGAATGAATATTGTTCCTGTAATATTTACATACCATTGTTTATCATATATTGTGCGGTTGTATTTTGAGTCCCCCCCCACACACACACAAATAAATATTTATTGTTTTAGGCAAGCAGCACTTAGTTAGCCGACCTTGGTTGGACAAGGTAAGCAGGAATATCTGTCTAATATATGATAATATATTGAACTATGAATGCTAGAGACTAGATTGGGAAATAAAATGAATTCTATCACGTTACAGGAAAGCTTAATTTGCATACTTACCAGGAGTCAAGATTGACTCAATAGTCTTCACCTAATCCTTTACAATGAGGATTTAACAATGAGTTAAAATTTACAAATATAACTTAAAAAGTAAAATTTAATTCCTACTTAGAGAAAATGTTCTTTAGCAATATGTTGCACAATATTCCTATATATACTGTATGGCAAACCATTAATTGTACAAATGAATTAAATCTATTGCATGCTAATAGATTACATACCTAGATTGATTTCACATTTCTTCTTTGTTAAATGTAATTGCAAAGAATCGCTTAAGGTGTCAACAGCAGAAAATGCTGTTATAAATAATGCATTATAAATAAATGGTGGGGACTTGAACATATTGGAGTAAGATTATATTTATAAATACAGTTTTTGGCCGTTCATAATAAATCTCTACTTATCCAGGATATTCTAATTAAAATGAAGATGCCAGTTTACATAGCCAATTCTAATTTAGCAATGGCTCTATTGGAAAAAGATCAAATTTTAGTAAAATACATCATAGAAATAAATATACCAATGAAAACTTATCTGAACAAATAAATCTGCAATTTTCAGCTGACAAACATTTTGCAGAAATAGAAATGCATTTTTATGAATGGTTATAATGATGCCAGGCAGCAAAGTATATTGGATTAAACACTGTTGCAAGCAGCTGATGAAAATCAACTTGAATTAGAAAACTGAAGAGTTTTATTCTATTCAGAATTTTAGAACGTGCCTTAATCAATTCAGGCAAAGTTTTGTTTCTTGCTTTGTTTCTTTAAAAAGTGTGTACAACTTTTATATAGTTACGTATTTTATCAAATGGTGATCTGGCAATGATCTGGACTTGAAAATCTGGTTATGCACAAATATACAGCAAAGTGGATATCTCTTAAGAGTAAAGATAAAGTAATAATAAAGGATTTTCTTTGCTCTGATAATATTTGAAAAGATGTCTCAGTTTGCAAAGACTAATAAAACTGTCTTAAGAAGGAATCATTTAAGGAATTCTTAAATTCTTGTTTGAAAATTGGTGTATTGTGCTTAACAGATCTGCAACTGTTCTTGGCCTGCCTCTGCCTGATGGTTAAAGTAGTTATTATTCTATTCTACTCTTATTTTGTTGATGATTCTATGTCAATGATATGTAAATAAAGCAATTAATTTCATATACAGTTGCTTATATTATACCAAATATGTTTGTGAAATTAGTTTTTAAGTGCTGGATGATTATTAAAATGCTCGAGACAAGGAACTACATGTCAATCACAGAACATGCACACAAGTTCTAAAAAGAGCAATTTTACTTTGATTCAGAAAGCATTTGGCATCTTTCAAGCAATTTTCAAGAGACCTGTTTTGAAATAATTTTCAAACCAAGTCTGTCCAGCAGATCAGAAAAAGCAATGCCCCATCAAATTATGCTGGGGTATTAAAATATGTGATTTCTAAAAGCTAGCATCTTGGTTAGAAAGCTCCCCCTTGTCAATAAGCATCCACGTATGAATATATCTGTATGGTTAATAGCAAAATTAGTTATAATAAACTAAGCAGATTGGTATCTAGAAATGATTAACCATCAGATACTGCTTGAAAGGGACTTTCAGGAATTAAGTACCTTTGAAAACCTTAAGACATTGTTTCCAGTTCTGACTTTTTATGGAAGAAAGAAACCATGCTCTGGAAACTCATATGTTAACCTTCCTCATCTGCTAGAAGGAGCCTAGCAAGAATATTCAATGAAGGGTGCAACATTGTCCGTTCATATTTGAAGTATCTCAATAACTCAATAACTATTTGTAATGTAAATACTCTGTTAAACTGAAATTCCTTTCTTTTCAAGAACTCCAAGTTTAAAAGCTTAAAGCTATTAAAGCTTAAAAATAGCGTGCAACTCAGAATTTTAACAATTATCCTTAAATTCGTCAATGCAAGAGGTCGCCATTACATTTCCGAAGGGCAAATTATCTGAAGCCAAGTCAATAGCACAGGTTTTCTATGGTAGCCCTTCTCCAATTTTGCACCATTAGAACTTATTTAGCCCAAATTCTTAAGATTGGCACTTCAAGCCCCAAAATGTGTCTCTAATGACACTCTGAGGCTAAACACAGGGTTCATGAAAGTAGAGATAACACATACTAAACTACTGGTTTAAACAATTCTTTTTCCTTCTTGGTCTTGCCCTACTAACTATGAGGGATGATTTTTAGTCAACATAGAAAATGATAGGTGACTAATAACATTTCATCCTTGGGATTCTCTCCAGATCTTCTACCAGCATGGGATATGATCAGGTCCGGGCACTCATTAAAAGCGTGTAGCAGGAACAGAGCATCAATTAGACCTAACCAGGTCTCCAATCTAATCTCCAATGAATCCAACAAGTATTCTGCCTCTCTTATGGCATATGTGGCCATTCTTGAAGTATCTAACTATGCAGTGCCTTTACTCTGGTAAAGGCATGCCCTCACACAGCTGTTCTTGAAGGCGGATACAGGAAGATTCCCTATCCAGAGAGACAATGCCTTTGTAACTTTAGAAACATAGAAACCACAGAACATATATTTCTCCAGTGCCTGTATTATAGAGACATTTGTATTAGCCTAATTTTTTTACTTTTTTTACTGAATTAATGGTAAATTTACATAGGACAATTCTACATCTGCCTACTTCTCTTAGATATCAACCTTGCTACAACATTCAGCGTTGCCAAGTTCTGCATAACAGCATTTGAAACATATCAGAAGATGACCTGTGACAAACACAGTTTTAATGACCACCCTAGACAGTTATAGAGATTTTTTTGTATTAGATTGATTGGAATTTTTTGTGTTTTATGCTCTGTCATATTTTTGTGTCCATTTATTTTCACCCTGCTTTTTAGATTGTTTTTTGAGGGTTTGATATATATATATATATATATATATATATATATATATATATATATATATATATATATATATATATATATATATATATATATATATATATATATATATATATATATATATATATATATATATATATATATATATATATATATATATATATATATATATATATATATATATATATATAAGCTTTTTTTGTAATTTTATTTTTGTGTTTTAGATTTTTTTATGGTTTTAAATACCTTATACTTCCCTCCCTTTATGTTGTTCGTTGACAATAAAAAAGTTTGATTTAATTACAATATTTTTTGGCAAAATGGAATGCAGGAATGTGTGCCCACAATAAACTATTTTGAGACTATAACATTATACGGCAATGTAATAACTACTTACGCGTTTCCAACTTTGTGTGTGAATGTAAAGGCACACGATTAAGACCATCCATTCAGGATGATGATTCAGTAAAACTAGCAGATGATCTGAGCCAAATGAGAGCATTTCTTTTTAAACCGTATACATTATGGAAGATAACACAAGATGCGGTGTTAACCACTTGTTTATATGACAAAGTGGAATTGAATTTCAAAGTCTAGTCTATTAATGGTGGTTACTCATGATAAATATATGCAATTTTCAATTTCAAAAGCAGATTGCTTATATTTCTGAATATCAACCGCTAGGTATAACAGCAATAGGGAGAATCTAATTGGCCATTGTAGAAAGCAATATTATAATAAGCTAGACCTGGCTTGATTCCAAAAGGCTCTTTCATTAATTTCTCCATAATATAATTTGCTTCTATGCTATTACTTTTGTTAGATCATTTTGTTGGATTGTTACCATGCCAAGTTTGTTGCCATTTGGGAGGCAACAAGTTTCCATGAGGGAGTGTCAGATCTATTTGGAGGCTTTTTGCTGGCTTGGTGGCACAATTAATAACAACTGCATTTTTAACTGAAACAGTTATGGTGCACAGTCATCCAAAGAAAGCAACCAATAAACTACAACGCTGCTTTTTCCAACAACCCTTAGCTTATTTGGCCTTAGCAAAATAAGCTTCACCAAGCCATATTAGAAAGATAAGAAATAATAATTTCAAGGCTTTCTATGTAACCAAACTGATGTTTGTTCTGTTCCCATTGGGAGCAATAGCCTCATAAGCATTTAAAAACCATGGGGAAAAAATTAACCCTGGGTGGCAAATACAACTATATATTAGTTGATTTTGCCATGGGAAACTATAGTCAATCATTTCATTTCCCCCCAGAACAAAGTCTTATGCCAGAGAGCCAAGAATTTCATCATTCTGTACACACATGGGGATAGGAACGTACTGGTTATGAGATACTTTGAAAGGGAATTAACATTTTTAAAATAACTGCAGTGCAATTGAGAAATTGTTAACACTTTTTTTCAAAGAACACTCAGAAAATACAGTTTCATGTTATTTCCATTACCTCCATATTACAATCACTTTATCCAGTGTGGGGGAAAAAAGCTAATATTAAAATCCTCCCCTCCTCTCAGGTTACTATATCAAAGTAAATTCAAGTTCAGAATTCTAGATACTAATTGCTGTTATCTTTCTTGAAGGAAGATTTAATGCCATTGCCTTTTTCAAATAATTCAGTGTGCATCACATAGGATTCTGAGGGACTTATGTCTCATAAATAAGAAGAAACTGGGGCTCTCTATAGTAGTTAATTGAGCAAATATCTTTCCCTAAGTCTACTTAGGAAGGATTGTGAAAGTTAGATAAGTAATTATATTTATTAAAAACCTTACCATTATACATTACTTGATGAAGGACACTTTCAATCCAATTGCACTAGCATATTATGTAACTATACTGGCATGATTGGATTGATAAATGACAATTTACAAGACTATTATATTACAAAGTTAGAAGCATTGTCTATAAAAAGTTTGAAAGAATAAGGTCATGAATAAGAAATATGATTTTTCAATATATTGGAAAATTCAACAATCTTCACAAATCATTTTGGTTAATTTGCTTAGTCAACCTGCAAATAATCCTCATGCCATCATTTTCTTAACTATCCCCAATCCTCCAATTATCAAATTTCTGAAAAGTAGGTGGGAAAGGAGAGTAGAAATTGCGATTGTATTTTATTTCTCTTTCAAAGAATTTGAAACTTGGGGTATAGCAACCTGATGCCCTGTTATGCAAAGAGTTATATAAAAAACGGTAAAACAATTAGTATTGAAATTAGACTATCTGTTCTATTAATGGGGCGATTTCTACCAATGCCTCCTACAAAATCCAACCCCAAATTATATCCTATTTCAGTTATATAAGGTCTTACAATAGAGCAAACATGAAAGATTAAATAGTCTGTTCATTTGCTTCAGAAATATATTTTTCAATAGGGTAAATGGGCATTAAAATAGTCAATCCTAGTTGGAATAAGCATGAAGTGATGCTCTTGGAGCAGGACAACCTTGCACTCAGATTATTAGGACCTGAGTTGGAGATAACTGAGCAGAGAAGAACTCAAGAGTTATGCTAGCTGGCATGAGTCTAGTTTGTAGTTGCTATGAAGAATCATAAATTCTGTGTTTAAGATCATTAGGAAGTGAAATAAACTATTAGCAGCATCATATGAATCAGTGTTGCATCACATTTTATCAAAAGAAAGTAGTACAATTGGACATAAAGTGCTGACAAAAGCAAACAAATAATCAGCAGTTGGCCAAAGAGAGAGTTTAGGGCAGTGATAGCTAACCTTTTTGTTGTCGTGTGACAAAACTGCACGCACACGTGCGACGGTGCCGCATGAGTGCCCATACCCATAATGCAATATGCACCCCGTGTGCCCTGCCCCGTGCATGCATGTGCAACTCTCCCTCCCCCCTGCACATGCATGTGTGACCCCCTCACATGGTCCATTTTCGGCCTAAAGCCTCCTGGGACCAAAAACGGAGCACAGGGAGAGAATGCTGCATCCTCCTGCAGCTGTTTTGGGCCCAGCAGGCCTCCCTGAATCCTTCTGAGACAAAAATAAATGGGGCACCCCCTCTGTGTTCCCCCTTCCCCCACACATGTGCACATGCACCCCACCCCTCCATGCATGCACACACATCTCCTGCATGCACTCCACCCCTCATGCATTAGCAGCAGAGACCCAAAAATCAGCTGGCCGGCAGGAGGTGCACATGCATGCACGCTGGGGGTGACAGCTCGAGTGCTCCCAGAGAGCGCTCTGCATGCCACCTGTGGCACGTGTGCCGTAGGTTTGCTATCATGGGTTTAGGGTGTTCAATTTAGTTACAAAAATCCATAAAATGATATCTTGAAGAGAAAGTTGAAAACCAGTGGACTGGTTCAAACAAATAATAACACAAACTTGTTCATGCAAATCATTATTGTCGATTCATTATTAATTAGGATTGTATGAAATCAGATCAGTTAAATACATTCATAGAAATTAAAACTGACTATCACTAATGGTTAACAATAAGCAGTAGTAGGAACTAACAATACTGCTCCTTTCAAAGACAATCACTCGGGTCCAATTGCTGTTTGGTATCCTTAATGTGTGCTTACCGAGTACATCAGGTTAGCCATGGTTTGAATTAAGATCCTTAAGATCCAGTATATAAACCTTTGGAATAATTAAGCAATGCAATTATATAATGGCCTTTATATGGCAAAAGCCAGGAGCCAAACAGCATAATTAAGCATTCGTTTTTAATTCTTAAAAAACAAGGATGGCACTTTAAAAGAAAAAAGAAAAGAAAAAGCAGAACTAGAAAAAAATGAAATTAAAAAATATGTTCCAGGTATAAACAATCTTAATAGTTTTACCTAGAATTATTCTTCCTGAAATGCATGCATTCTTATTTGAATGCAATGCAGCTTCTGGGAGTTTCCTACCACCAAAGAAAACATTTGTAGATTTAAGATCATCAAATCAAAATTAATGATACCATTCCTAAATGTGCATTTATTAAATTACTAATGGGATAGGCTATTAAGATAATATAAATTGCGCTATAATAACATATACAAAGTTAATTTGTTTTTTTTATAGCTTGTCTCTTCAAAAATAAACTAACCTGGAGAATATATTTTATTTCAATTTAAATGATAGCAAACTGTTCATGCAGCCAAATTATAATTTACTGGAAGTGTTCTACTTATACCCCAGAATATGATGAAGGAAATGTTCATTTGAAAACTGCAGAAACTGGATAAAAATAAACTTCATTATTGATACAAATAAACAGTAAATTAATCTTGTACTAATTTAAATCTTTGTCAGTTGGAAGTCCTTTTTATTTTTAGTTGAACCTTGATTAACAAACTTTGAAACAGGTTTTGTAACATTATAAATAATACAGCATTAAAAATAACAGATTTTTTTCAGTATTGTGACTCTATATCTCAAAAATATATATTATTTTATGTCTGTCAAAAGATTTATTTTAACTTTTGTCCTCCATTTGCAACAGTACAAATTCATGTCATACACAACTGCCTATATATAAAAACTTGGTTTTCCTGCTGGAAGAAAGAATATTTGGCACTTGTATGTAATATACTGCTAGGAAATATATCTTTCTAACATCTGTTCCATTCACTCTACCTACAAAATATTTTCCAATGCAGTGACCTTTGGGCTATTACTATCTCTTAGTTTGATGTAATTTGTACACATACTAATTAGGCTCCAAAATGTTGCTGTTTTGAAATTAAAGTACCATTAAAATCAGATATTCATAAACTATAGCAGCACAAGCTTTTTATAATGAATATTAAAAAAAATTGCAAGGCATTGTTGTATTTTGTACTTCATTCTATAAGCTTGTTACATAAGCATGCTTTTACATTTGCTTATGGAGATTTATGCTTGTTCTTCTTTATGTTTGGGAAGTATATTTCTCTTCTGTCCTCACCCTGGAAAAATGTGTTTATATGTAATTACTGTATATATACAAATATTTGCCAATTAATTTCCATCTACTAGTCCAGCTTTCCTTCCTTTTTACAAGCTTATGTGAATATGTGCTTGTTTCACCAAAAATGCCTGTCTAATTAACATTTCTTAGAAGGAATATAAGCTTGTTTCTAAACTTATATAAACTCAGTTACTTTAAAACACCAGCTTACAAACATCTTAAAATCTAACAGCTATTCTTCGCATACAATACGAAGTTACCTTTTATTAAGCTTCTGTACAAAGGAACAACTGTGTATTTTCAGGAATCTTCTCAAACATCAAAGTTCAGAAGTGTCAATACTCTTCCTATCCAGGAATGGGACAACTCGCCACAGCCAACTTTCAGTGGCCTAACTTGCCATGGACAACTTGCCACAAGACAACTCGTTGCAGGACAATTTAACAATTCTATTTAATTATTTAAAATAAATAAAAATTATTTTAATTTTTGCCATTCAAATTTCATTCTGTCCCTCCTTTTGCATCCTTCCTTTAATGATTCTATTCCACCATATCTTTGATATAAGATATCTTGTCCCCCAGCGAATTGTCCTGTGGTGAGATGGCTGTGCTGAGTTGTCCTGCAGGAAGTTGGCTGTGGCATGTTGGCCATGGCAGGTTGATTATGATGAGCTGGTGAATTGTCATAGGCCCTTCTATCCTGCTTCTTCATAGTCCATAGGAAGTATTACCAAGCTCCGAAAGGTGTTTAGCCAAACCATTTTATCATGGTAGGGAGACATATTTAAGCATCACTTTTAACATTCCTGCATTGTGGAGTATCTTCATATTATGCATGCAGATCTTGGGTGATGGTAGCTGAACAGGAATACAGTATAAACTGTATGTGATTATATCTGATAATAAAAGATTAGCAATTATGAAGGAATTTGTGTAGGACATGGATTAAGATGTTGGACTTGGATTGGAGAGACCAGGTTTTAGATGCTCTTCTACTATGGAAGCTCATTGGCCAGGTATGAGCCAGTTACCCCCATCAGGGCTCACCCACCATCTTATCCAGTTATGTGAAAAATAGGAGGGAAGTCTGTATGCTTCCATGAAGTCTCAAATTAAAATCAGGCTATACTAATAAATATTCATTCATTCGGCCCTTCTGTTTTTTCAAATATGTAACACTGAATTTATGTGTGTTTTGTGTGTCAAACTAAGATTAAAAAGGTAAAGATTCCCCTGCACATGTGTACTAGTCATTTCTGATTCTAGGAGCGGGACTCATCTCCATTTCTAAGCCAAAGAGCCAGCACTGTCCGAAGACGTTCTTGTGGTCATGTGGCTGGCATGACTAAACACTGAAGGTGCACAGAGCGCTGTTTCCTTCCCACCAAAGTGGTCCCTATTTTTCTACTTGCATTTTTGCCCTATTGTAACGGTCGCGGGGAGGAGGGGATGCGAGGACAGGATAAGATCTCAAGGTCGGTTGGGAGACCGGGGCTGTTGGTTACGCCCGGTCGCTTGTACCAACCCCTGCAGTCTAGGTGGACAGGTCATACAGAGCCAGGGCCTGCGGCTGATGCTTTGTAACGCAAGGTCTGTTACCAACAAGGCCCCCCTCATTAATGAGTTGATTTCAGAGGGGGAGCTAGACCTTGCAGGGATAACGGAGACCTGGTTGGGCCACGAGGGTGGTTTACCCCTCGTGGAAATGTGCCCACCGGGTTTCCGTGCATTCCATCAGCCTCGGGCCCTGGGTAAGGGTGGAGGGGTGGCGGTGGTTATGCGGGAATGTTTAGAGCCGAGGGAGTTCACTGTTCCTCAGATACCCGGGTGTGAGTCCCTTGGTGTGAACTGGGGCCCAGGGAGGCAGTGGGGCTTGCTGATTGTATACTTGGCTCCTCGCTATGCATCAGCAGCCCTGCCCGAGCTCCTCGAGCTAATCTCTGCGACGGCAGTTGAGACTCCCAGACTCTTGGTCATGGGGGATTTCAACTTGCCGTCAATGGGAGCGGCTTCCGAGGCGGCTCGGGAGTTCATGGCTTCCATGACGGCCATGGACCTGACCCAATTAGTGCAGGGCCCCACTCACGAAGGGGGCCACACACTGGATCTCATTTTTGTATCTGAACAGTGGACGAGTGATCTGGGAATAGGGGATTTAGTCATCACGCCCCTGTCATGGTCAGACCACTCATCCCTCCGGCTGGACTTCCCTGGCGCTATCCCCCACCGCGAGGAGGCGGAACCAGACCCTATAAACTGGTACCGCCCCAGGCACCTGATGGAATCTGATAGATTCCAGACGGAGCTTGGGCCAATTCCTGTAGCCTTGTCCCGCTCCCGCTCCGAGGACCTAGTGACCGCCTGGAATAGGGCGACGACTGGGGCCTTGGACCGGGTTGCGCCTTTGCGACCTCTCCTGCGGCATCGACCCACCCGGGCTCCTTGGTTTACTGAGGAGCTTAGGGTGATGAAGCGCCACAGGAGACGTCTAGAGAGCAGGTGGAGGTCCTCACGCTCCGAATCTGACCGAACACAGGTAAGAGCCTATTTGCGGACTTACCTTGTGGCAATAAGAGCGGCCAAACGTAGACATTGTGCTGCTCTTATTGCGTCCGCGGATAACCGCCCTGCCGCCCTGTTTAGGGTGACTCGCTCCCTTCTATCGCAGAGGGTGCGGGAGACACCCTTACAGGGTAGAGCAGAGGAGTTTGGGGAATATCTTCAGGACAAAATCGATCAGATCCGGAGCGGGTGGACCTCCGTCAGTGGACCAGACGAGCCGCCAACAGCGAGTCTTGAGAGACCACTCTGGGAGGAGTTTGACTCTGTTGCCCCCGAGGATTTGGACAGGTTGTGTGGACGGCTGCGACCCACCACTTGTTTAACGGACCCGTGCCCCTCCTGGCTGGTACTGGCAGCCTGGGAGGTGACACGAGGCTGGCTCCTGGGCCTGGTGAGCGCATCATTGGGTGAGGGTTACTTACCAACCGCCTTGAAAGAGGCGGTGGTGAGACCCTTGCTCAAGAGGCCTTCACTCGACCCAATGGAGCTAG
The DNA here is from genome assembly GCF_964273705.1 of Natrix helvetica. Classification (NCBI taxonomy): domain Eukaryota; kingdom Metazoa; phylum Chordata; class Lepidosauria; order Squamata; family Natricidae; genus Natrix; species Natrix helvetica. The sequence continues at coordinate 322,470,823 of NC_138548.1, forward strand.
CTAACTATCGTCCAGTCTCCAACCTTCCCTTCGTGGCGAAGGTTGTTGAGAATGTGGTGGCGCAGCAGCTCCCGCGACACCTAGACGAATCCGATTATCTAGACCCACGCCAGTCCGGCTTCCGACCCGGGCACAGCACCGAGACAGCCTTGGTCGCGTTGGTCGATGATCTCTGGAGGGCCAGAGATAGGGGTTGCTCCTCTATCCTGGTCCTATTAGACCTCTCGGCGGCTTTTGATACCATCGACCATGGTATCCTATTGCGCCGGTTGGAGGGGATGGGAGTCGGAGGCACCGTTTTGCGGTGGTTCGGCTCCTACCTCTCTGACCGGAAGCAATGTGTGTTGACAGGGGGACAGAGGTCGTCCCTGAGGCCACTCACTTGTGGGGTGCCACAGGGGTCGGTCCTCTCGCCTCTCCTGTTCAACGCATATGTGAAGCCGCTGGGTGAGATCATCCGTGGTTTTGGGGTTGAATACCACCTCTACGCTGATGATACTCAGCTGTATATTTCAACCCCAAACCACCCCAACGAGGCTGTCGAAGTGATGTCCCGGTGTTTGGAGGCCGTCGGGGTCTGGATGGGGGACAACAGACTCAAACTCAACCCCTCCAAGACCGAGTGGCTGTGGTTGCCGGCACCTCGGTTCAGCCAGCTGACTCCATCGCTGGCCATAGGGGGCGAACAGTTGTCCCCTGTGGAGCGGGCGCGCAATTTGGGTGTCCTCCTTGATGCCCGGCTGTCAATGGAGGACCATGTGACAGCCGTGGCAAGGGGGGCATTCCACCAGGTTCGCCTGGTGCGCCAATTGCGCCCCCTACTGGACCGGAGTGCCCTGCGCACGGTCACTCATGCGCTGGTGACGTCTCGCCTGGACTACTGCAATGCCCTCTACATGGGGCTTCCCTTGGGACGCATCCGGAGACTGCAGCTAGTTCAGAACGCAGCCGCGCGGGTTATTATGGGAAGTACTCGTTACTCCCACGTAACACCTCTCCTGCGCGAGCTGCACTGGCTACCTGTAGCCTTTCGGGTGCGTTTCAAGGTATTGATTACCATCTTTAAAGCGCTCCATGGCAGAGGACCTAGTTATCTGCAGGATCGCATCCTACCACACACGTCCCTGCGACCTATCCGCTCACACAGGGAGGGGCTCCTCCTGGTGCCGTCTGCTAGGCAATGCCAGCGGGCGACACCTAGGAGTAGATCCTTCTCTGTGATGGGCCCAACCCTCTGGAATGACCTCCCCCCAGACATTCGAACTACCACCGACCTCCGCTCCTTCCGGCAAAAGTTAAAGACTCACCTATTTCAATCAGCTGGCCTGGCACTGTCTTAGTTTTACCTCCCGGGATTTATTTATTTTAATTGGGTTTTAAGGGTTTTATAGGCTTTTAAAGTATTATATTTATTATTCGATTACAGTCTCATAACCTCCTTCACCAGTATTAATTTAATTGTTTATGTATGTATTTTATAATGTATTTTAGTGACTGTACACCGCCCCGAGTCCTCTCCGGGAGAGGGGGCGGTCTATAAGTGTGAATAATAAATAAATAAATAAATAAATTTTTACATGATTTCGAACTGCTAGGTTGGCAGAAGCTGGGACAAGTAATGGGAGATCACATCATTATGCAGTGCTAGGGATCCAGACTGCTGACCTTCTGATAAACAAGCTTAGCATCTTAGCTACTGAGCCACCACATCCCTTTCCAAACTAAAATTAAGTCCATACAATTCTGAGGTGCAGATTTTAGAGAATTTGAATGGAACAGCCAGAAATACAGAAAAGCAACCCCAAAATTGTTTATAGATATGAATCTGTAACAAATAGAAAACCTTGTTTCGTCTTGTAAGATCTTCATATTCTTGAATGTTACAAAGTCAGACAAACAAGCTCACTTGTTTACCGGAGATGTCAAAAAACAAAATACATTCCATAATTAAAAAATAAAAAATAGTAACTGTCCACATTTAAAATTAACATACTATTAAACCAGTTCAAAAAGTCAAGCCTTTACCGAAAGAAACAGAAGTATCTTTATTATCATCGTTTATTCTGTCCCTACAACTCCTATCTAAATTTATTTTTGTAGAAATTGTTGTAAGCACTGTGTTTTAGTTCTGTACTTGGGTAACAATAAGTAATATTTGTCAATATAAGTATGCTTTTTCTATAAGCAGCTCTGGACTATTTTACAGCACTCCAAAAAATACTTTTTGTTGTTTTGAACCTGTAGCAGTTCGAAATCGTGTAAAAATGCAAGTAGAACAATAGGGACCACTTCATGTTTTTCCCCTCCTCAAATAGAACGAAGAGAGCATTGTTGGGTTGGGTATGTGTTTGTAAATAAAGGAAACAACATTACTGGTTTTGAGGGAAAAAAATTACGTCTCTACAATGCAGCTCAAAGAATTCAGGAAATGGAAGTTTTGGCAGCTCTGTCAATTTAGCTTGGTTCAAAAGGAGACATTTATCTAAAAAGCTTGTGGCAATATTTCAAACCGTGTGTACATAGACGCTGGCATATAACATTATCTGCATTGTAGCTTTTTTAAAAAAAATAATCATACATTGTTAGCAGTCTTTAATATCATTATACCTGGTATCCCTGAGAGCACAATTTATGGTAATTCTCCTTTTTCTTATATTTATTTCTTTTTATATAACCATTTCCAGAGGGTACAATAGGGAGATTACTCCTTAACTCCAAAATAAGTTGTTGAGAGATTCCCTCTCAAATGTTTTAATACATACAAAAGCTTTACTTTTGATATATTCACACAGGTCATTACACTTTTAAATAAAGTAAAAAAATTCAGAGAAGAAAAGCTAAAGAAAGTGTGCTTATTTAACCTTGAGAAGCAAAAAAAAGCAGGGTATAATAGCACTCTTCAAGTATATCCCAGGAGATGTTACAGACATGAAGGCCAAGATTCTAGACAGCAGAAGATAAAATAATGGACTTAAGTTACAGGAAATCTATGGTAATTCCAATTTAACAATATTAAAAATGCTTTCTAACAATAGGATGAAAACTGGTGTCCCTATTCTCTGGAACACTCCCTTCTCCTCCAAGTTACATATGGCCATATTCAAAGAAACTCTGAAAATGACAGTTGGTCTTATCTGAACTGTTATTTTGGGAGGTTTGCAGGATTAGCCAGGATTGGTATTATGATGTCCAATTGGCCTGGAGACAGAGTTAAAACTGAAGCCACGCCTCTGTGCTCCTTGCTTCTGGTTCCCAGATTCAACGGTCAACGAGTCAAGTCCACTGAAAAACACCTAAAAACAAGTCATAAGGGGACACCCCCTACCCCCTGAACTCCCCAACCCCATGGACCAATGCTAGGGTGGGAATCTGGCAAACCTCCCAACGTAACGGTTCAGGTAAGACCAACTGTCATTTTCTAGAGGAATTTGCAGGATTAGCCAGGATTGGGACATACCCAAGTTAACGTCCATCAGGGGGGGCACTATTGGTCCTGGGTTCCTCATGTGCTACCACTTGTTGTAACACCCTACGCCCAAACGCCGCATCAGCCAATGCGTAAGTGTCTAACCTGTAGTGCCTGATAAAGGGAGACGGGGATGCCCACGTAGCGGCCCTACAAATCTCCTCAATAGGCACCTGTGTAGCCCAGGCCAAGGTAGCCGCGCTCCTAGTGGAGTGGGCTGTGATGCCCTGGGGAACTGGTAGGTGCTGAACCTCATAGACCAGTGCGTTGGCCAATGGCCAATTTGATCCACCTCCCTATGGCAGGAGAGGACACCCTCTTCCCCAGGGAAGACAGGTAAAAGGAAACGAAAAGTGCCTCAGATTTCCTGAGGCTCTCTATGCGCCTCAGGTAAATGTGCAAGGCACGCCTGACATCCAGCCTGTGCTAAACACACCCAGCAAATTAAAATCCAATTTGATTTTTGAAGGCCTACTGAATGATGACTAGAAATAGTGGCCTTCCTGACACAGAAGTGCCACAAAACTGAGTTCAGAACAAAAATGGACAATTTAGTTCAGAATCATGATCTACTATAGGCAATTACTGCTTGTTATGGAGAGCAAAAAGCACGATAAAGCCTTCACCAAAATTTAGCACTGTATTTACTAGAAGCTCCATGTACTTGTAAATATTGTATTATCTCGTGTAGCATGATAACTACTGATGTTATTAGATATAATAGGGAGAATTTTATTTTGTGAACATAAATGGAATTTAAGAATTCTCACACCTAACATTTCTTAGATCAGGCATGTCCAAAGTCTGGCCTGGGGACCAATTGCGGCCCGTTTTTAAATTTTGAGCGGCCCGCAGCCTCTTCTCCCCGCTGGAGTTATTTGTTTAGTCTTTCATAAAATAGTTCATTTGCATTTAATGTTAATGATTCAAAGAATGTGAGGCTGAATGGATGGCCCCACACATTTTCACCTCACCAAATCTGGTCCTCCTTGCAAAAAGTTTGGACACCCCTGTCTTAGACCTTTGTATTCAAAATAGAGGAGTCTCTGGAAAAACTCTTTTGACATGCAAGTAGTTCTTAGAATGTCTATACAGGGTAGAATCCTGACATATATTTTAGCAATTTGGATAGGCATTAAATAAGATGTCAAAAGTTTCTTCCCAAAATACAGATAAGGCAAACAAATGTTCCCAGATACAGGTAAAAGAGCTGGTGAATGCATATTGTCAAAGTATACATTGAAAATATCCAGATGAAATTGTACTTCTTGTTCAGAATTATGAAATATACTTCAAGATTTCATGAAACGTATGAGGCTTTTCATTTCCTTGAATCTAACATTTTCAAACTGATACAGCTTGTAAATGTACAGCCTGACATAACTATTTTGCTTCCTAAACATATTATTCCTTCATAGAAATAGACCTATTTTTTCCAGTTGTGTCAAAGCCCGTAAGGGAAATTAATGGAGAGAACCAACCTAGAACTGAAGAGAAATGTTCTGAAAATTATTAATCAGTGGAACACATTGCCTGCAGAAGTTGTGGGTGCTCCAACACTGGAGGTTTTAAAGAAAAGATTGGACAACTATTTGTCTGAAATGGCATAGGACAGGGGTGTCCAAACTTGGGAACTTTTAAGACTTGTGGACTTCAACTCCCAGAATTCCCCAGCTGGCTGGGGAATTCTGGGAGTTGAAGTCCACAAGTCTTAAAGTTCCGAAGTTTGGACACCCCTGGCATAGGATTTCCTGCTGGAGCAGCGGATTTGACTCGAAGACCTCCAAGCTTCCTTCCAACTCTGTTATTCTGATAATTTCCAAAGTGTAGCAGCATGGCCATTGGGGCTGGGGGCCTTGGATTGTCCATAATGCACCACTGTTCAGTATTTCTGGGGGCTATTCAAGATGCTGACTTTAAAGCATCTTGATGTGGAGCCAGGTTACTTGCTGAGCCACCTATCCCTGATGGTATCTGTCCATTCCATTAGGTCAGACAAGATGGGCATATTCTAGGACATTTCTCTTAAATGTTAACATCTAGGCGAACCTAAGAAGTATATCTTAAAATAATGGCTCCTGCCAGGTGAAACATCCTCAACCCTGATAACTGTCATGCCCCCCTTGGTCTTTCAGAAGGCCTTAAAAAGCTAGTTCTTCCCTCAACTGGGTTACAGGTGAAATTGGAATGAATCAATGAAATTGGTTCTCAGGTTTATGTAAAGGGGATTGTTGGTTTAGGGCCACATTTTGGGGGGTAGGTAAAGATAAAGGTTCCCTTCGCACATATGTGCTAGTCGTTCCCGACTCTAGGTGGCGGTGCTCATCTCCGTTTCAAAGCCGAAGAGCCAGCACTATCCAAAGATGTCTCCGTGGTCATGTGGCCGACATGACTAAACGCCAAAGGCACATGGAGCACTGCTACCATCCCACCAAAGGTGGTTCCTATTTTTCTACTTGCATTTTTACATGCTTTTGAACTGCTAGGTTGGCAGAAGCTGGGACAAGTAATGGGAGCTCAGTCCATTACGCGGCACTAGGGATTCGAACCACCTAACTGCTGACCTTTCTGATCGACAAGCTCAGTGTCTTAGCCACTGACCCACCGCATCCTTTTGGGGGGTATGTTTGTTTTATTATTTTATATTCTTAATGTTGGTGTGAGCTGCCCAGAGTTTATATGGGCAGTCATATAAATCTTGTAAATAAATAAAACATAATAACAACCATTGTGTTGCAAGACCTTATAAAAGAGACAGAACAATCACCTGCAAATTATAATGATATAAATATATAGCTGCAAAGGACTCCCTCCCTCTGAGAAATAAATCTTGTATCATTTTCAGACCCCACAATGGCCCGCCAGCTGCAGATGTCTCAAATTTGTACTATAATTTATGCAATATGTTTTCCCAGTTTGTGAAGAAATATAACAGTTTTTGTTACAATCAACTAACCACAACCTTAATGGCTGAAAGAGCAATCGAAACTGCAAAATGAATTCTGAAAAATGATCATTATTTTTTTCCCCTGGTTTATATACAATAGAAACTCTCCACAATGTTGAACAGGTTGGGTCAATTGGCCAATAACTACAAAAATCAGTTCAGCTATTATAATTAAGTATAAAGGCAATTTAATATTGTTGCTCCACTATAACAAATGGGAAAAAAAACTAAGACAGTCCATGAGAAGCAAGTGCATGAAACAGAATCTGACACCTATAGCCTATGTTACCAAAAGTATAAATGGCAGGTTTAGTAAGAAGAAGGTGATACCTATGACTGGCACCACTGAGGTTCTAAAGTCTCGCTTTAGGCATGAAAGCCAGCTAGGTTAACTTCGAGCCAAAAAGTCTCTCTCAGTCCAACTCACTTCATAGGATTATTATTAAGAGGGAAACAGAGTAGTAAGGAGTGCGTTGTGTGGTTTGCCACCCGGAGCTATTTATAAAAATAGTTAAGGCAGAATATAAATACATTAAAAAAATTGAGACAAAAACTGAATACTCTGAGTTGTAGGTGCTGAGGAATTTTGATACCTATTTTGTGACTAATTTGGAAGAGGCTAAGAATTTCTAGTAATCATAAGTCATGTTTAGGAAGAAAAAGTTCCATTCTGTTACTTGGGAATTGGGAAGGAGCATGTCACGTAAGGAGAAACTTTGAAAACAAAATAATACAGGTAGTCTTTGACATATGCCCACAACTGAGCCCAAAATTTGTTCCTAAACAAGACAATTGTCAAATGAGTTTTGCTGCATTTTACAACCTATCTTGCTACAACTGTCACTGCAGTGAATCACTGCAGATGTTAAGTTAATAACCACAGCTGTTAAGTGAGTCTAGCTTTCCCATTGACTTTGCTCATCAGATCACGAAAGGTGATCACATAACTCTGGGACACTGCAACGTCATAAATATGAGTCAGTTGCCAAGTGTCTGAATTTTGATCACATGACGGCTGCGGGAGTCTTAAGACTTAAAGCGTGAAAACCAATTTTGTTGTATTTAAGTACAATGACAATAAAGATTATACTTATACTTATAAAAACAGCCATAAGTCGCTTTTTTCCAGCATCGTTGTAACTTTGAAGAATCACTAAATCAATTGTAACTTGAGGACTACCTGTACTATGTAATACAAATGGCTATACGATCCTTGCTGCAAAGCAGGAATGCCTCTGAAGACAAGTCTGAAGATTAGATGCTTTGGAATCATTGTTTGGTGGATTTATGGGAACCTCTTTGCAATGTTTCACTTTACCTTCTCTCCCTTTCCTTAGTTACTGCTTTCCTTTGCCTATCTGAGCCATTCTTTTTCCTCCCTTCCTTCTGCAATTTCTGCCAAAAAGGAGGGATAGATTCTGTATGTAGTTCCCTTTGCATATGCATATGTGAGAATGGTTTGTGTATGCAAGCCTGAACTATGCAGATGGGGACTAATTAATTTTGTACACGGGTACCTTATTTTACAGGCAGTTAATTTAAATTAGTAATCATTATTCAGAGTAATATAAATGTGTGTTCTTACCCAGGCTCTGTCCTTTTCTTGAGAGTTTGGCCTTTTGTAGAAATCTGCACGATTCTCTAACCACCTTAACTTAAGAATCATCTTTCTTTTGTGCATCTCTCTCTTTTGATACACAACTAAAACACAATGTAGACTATATGTTTAATTTCTTCTGGTTTTCAAGGGACAGGGACATCTCAAATCTCTCCCCCACAATCATGAATAGATTGTCAGATTTCTTGAAAGGGTAATAATATGATGGTATACTAAAACCATAATACATGACTTAGATGTCTTGGAATGTCGTTGTGGTTGGTCTTACTAATCGCTGATGTTCTACTTGGAACCGAAAATAGAGAACTTGGTAGGGCTGTCAATAAGACTTGTAGGTGACTTCTGTGATCTACTTCAAAGATCTTTATACTGAATTTGGAAGTTGAAGTATGAAATAGATCGATAGAGATACGGAGAAAGACTTAATTCCAAGATGGCTCTGCATAAATCTCACTATGAAGTTTCTAATGTATTAAAGTCTGCTGCTGCAAAAAAGTTTTCTTTAGCATATTCTAAACTCAGCATGCTCTGTTGAGTAATTTTGTGCCATGAGGACTAATGTCCTCATTTCTTTTCCCCAAATGTAATTACTGAACTCTTAGAAGCTTATTTTTAAACACTTTTTGCATGTGGCTTTGAATAAACTTACTTGCATAAGAACCAGTTTGGATCATCCCATTGATGCAGAATTAGTTTATGGGGGTTATCTGATAATGCTTCTTATACAGTTAGTTAAGAGCAGTTTCAGTTTTTGGCATTTGCAAACATAGAAAAGAATATTATAATCCCTCTCCTCCGAATTCATCCAAATGTAACTTGCAACTTCTAGTTTTTAAGCTATGAAAGATATCTTAATTAATTTTGACATCATCAATGCTTTTCAGAGAAAGATGAAGGTACTTTGTTTAAAGAAGACAGTTATCAGACTACTTCTACAGAAATCTGCATTACATCCCTTGGAGCCAGACAATTTTAGTCCAGTCTTTAATGTTCCCTGGTTGACAAAAGAATGGTTGCTTTTGAAAGTAACAAGTTAACTTGACCATGTTAAGCCAACTTCATAATGGGCTATGGGATAGAGGCTGCTTTTATGCCATTAATTCCGTTCCAAACTTCCATTAATACATTTCAGATTGATCTTTAGAAGAATTCATAGACACCATATTATACCAGTGCTAAAAGCATTGGGTAGACTGCCAATTTGAATTAAGCCTGAGAGGATACTTTTTTTGTAAGTCTTTCCCTTGGTTTACACACTTTTGCTTTATGTGAATTCAGTATTTTGCAACTGATTGTTTTTGACCAAGAGTACTTGGATAATGTAGTACTCAAGACTAGAGCTGTAAAATTTATGAAATACATGTAAATGGAGCTGGAATTACCAAATCTGACACTCCACTCTGTCATCCTCTTTCTTCCATTCTTTCAAGGTCTCACCTTATCTGGATTTGCTTTTAACCAATTCTTTTTTAAAGAGAATGTAACCCTAATATAAAGAAAAGGAAGCCTGCCCCTCCCCCAATCTATCTATCTGCGTTTCTCTGTATCTATCTGTGCATCTCGGTATCTACCTATCATCATCCATTCATCATTATCTACCTACCTACCTATCTCATTTTTAAACTGCTCATCTTCACAAGGGACTATATTACTTACATGTACCCTTGAGGTAATCTAAACCAGTTCACCTATAGTTGCCCAAGGCCAGTGATGGCAAACCTTTTCGGCACCAAGTGCCCAAACTGGAACTTGCATGCCTGCCCAAAGTCCTGGAAGCTGAAAGACCAGCTGGCCAGTGCGCATGCCACCTGGCCTTTAGGTTTCTGGCATGCACATTCGCACCGGCCAGCTGGTCTTCGCGCGTGCTGGAGTGCTGGAAACCTGAAGACCTGCTGTTCTTTGGGTTTCCGGGCCTCCGGCATGTGCAAAGATCAGAAAGAGCAGCTGGCAGCAGTGCACGTGCCCACAGAGTGGGCTCTGCGTGATACCTCTGGCATGGGTGCCATAGGTTTGCCATCATGGCCCTGGGCTCATGTCACAATAAGCTGTCTATGTTGCAATTCCCGATTTTAGAATGCACCCACTAACGTTCAGAACATTACCCTCTTTACTGACTTTTTAAAGTTCCAAGTCATAACTTTTAAATCAGACTTTATATTCCCGATTTTAAGTGTTTACAATAGTTATTATTCTGCTTTAACAATAGTTTTGATTTATTGTAATGTATAACCGTTCTTAATAATCCGTGGTATAATATGTTCAATTAAAAAACCATGTAAAATATGAATTATTTTACTGAATCAGATCACACTGCGTGGTGGCTCAGTGGTTAGAATGTAGTAATGCAGGTTGGATCAAGATTGTCTCAGCCGATTGTCTCAGCCTTCCATCCTTCCGAGGTCAGTGAAATGAGGATTCAGCTTGTTGGGGGCAATCTGCTGACTCTGTAAGCCATTTAGAAAGGGCTGTAAAGCACTATGAAGCAGGCTATAAGTCTAAGTGCTATTGCTAAACTGATTAGTGATCCCAATATGTTATGCATCTTACTGTTCCATTGAATTATAATCTAACAATTGCTATTCATTTGTGCCTTTTAACAGAAAAAAATGGGCATAGTGATACACTTTAGTAATGAAGATTATGAATAAATGATTTATACCATGAACCTTTTGACTATAAGGATTTTATGGATGTCTGTTTATATATTCTTCCATTTAGTTCAAAAGTAGTAGTAAACTACTCCCTGCAGACTTGCCTTGTGGGGCTTGAGGGTTTTGCCCAAAAGTTTGTCTGAATGGCTTCATTCACTGAAAAGATAAAATAGCCTTAATTGGCATTGGTTTTCCATCATGGCTGCATTTGCAAACCTGTTCTAAAGCAATTAGTTAAATAAAATTTCCAATATTTCAATGCCGTTTCAGATTTATCCATTAATCTTACTGACATTTTTATCTCTCATCTATTATTTCATTCCAAATTAAAATTAATTCAGCAAATGGAGCAAAAACTCAGTAGCACAAGTTTAAACTTCACAACAAGCAGATATCTACTAGATAATTTCACATTACGAAATATAAAAGTTAATGTTCTGATTGTTTCATTAGCTAGCATTAAGGAAACTAAACAACTAATTACTTCAAAATCCCAGGGATATTAGCAGTATAATAGCATGACAACATCTTGTACTGTAATGTGGTTCAGTTTGCTTTTTAATCAATTCAACCAGTTTTATATCTTTAATGATAGCACAGAAAAGGAAATCGTTAGGAAAGTTTTTCCTACCATTCTGAATTCAAAAATTGATTCTCTCTTTATATATTTACTAGGTAACATTTCAAATAATCTTCCTAATCTTATGTTTTCTTTCCTCTTTCCCATTTTCAGATGCAAGTAACAAGAAACCATTCTTATTTACCTAAGTTTTTAAAATGGAAAAGTTTATGTTTGATTCAATTTTTTTCACAATGCCACTACAGTCCTCAGGTTACAACCACAACTCAGCCCTAAAATTTATGTTGCTACGTGAAACATTTGTTAAGTGAGGTTTTCCCCATTTTACAACTTTACTTGCCACAGTTGTTAAGTGAATCACTGCATTTATTATGTTTAATAACATGGTTAAGTGAATCTTTCCTATTGACTTTGCTTGTCAGAAGGTTGCAAAAGGGGATCCCATGACCCCAGGACTCTGCAACCATCATAAATATGGATCAGTGGCCAAGCATCTGAATTTTGATTATGTGACCATAGGGATGCTGTAACGGTTGTATGAAAAACTGTCATAAGTCACTTTTTTCAATACCGTTGCAACTTTGAACAGTCAGTAAATGAACTGTTATAAGTCAAGGCCTACCTGTATAAGACAGCTATATTTTTATATTGGCAATCTACTTATAGCCACATAGTAAAGTTACAAATTAAAACCAAGAATTTTGCAAAATTTGCCCATCAACTGATGAGATATTGAATTAAATGGTCAGGGACGTTAATCTATCAAGCAGTGGCAAGTTCCTGGAAACATACAACAGCCTTTTGGATAAAGTGCTTAATTAGATGGTTGGTTGCAATTAACTTTTACTGAACTGAAAAAAGCACAATGAGATTATGAAAAATAAGTAAAAAAGGAAGAAAGTTGAGATATGTGGTTTATAGCTACCTTTCATCTAATTTCCCCCCTTGCTTTGTATAATTTTTCACTCGCAGAAAAACCTTTTTAGCTTGGATGGATGAAGCATCACACATATATTGTTCATGTAACTATGGTAACCTACAAATGACACCAATGTTCCTGTTTTATACACAAATGAAAGGACAGCTGTGGGGATCACATGCTTGCCAGAAAGAATGATATCTATGAATGCACCAGTGTAGAATAGTAGTAAAAATGTTGGACTGGAAAACACAGGTTCAAATCAATCCTTAGCTACAAAGCTTACTGGATGACTTCAAACCAATCTATTTCTTAGCTCAATCTACCACAAAGTTGTTGGGGGGGGGGGGGGGATAAACATGGAGGACTGTGTATTTCACCCCAAAGTCTTTAAGGAAAGGTGAGATATAATTCCAAGAAATAAATGAATAAACTGGTATAACCTCAGTCTTAAATTTACAACTTGTTTTTTTCTTAACTAAAGGTCTTCAAAAATATGTAAATTAAAGCAGCAGTGGAGGCAACATTTATTCAAAATATTAATTGCCTTTACTTCTGTTTATGTGGTATCTACGGTATTTTCTAATTGAATATGAATGAAAGTTTGGGTGGAAGTTTGCACCCAGCTCACATTTTCTCTTCCTTTGTTATAAATTAATTGTGCCTATTAAAGTTTAAGAAAATTAAACTCTGAGGAAGATGGGTAGTTTATAAATTGGATGGATGGATGGATGGATAGATGCTTAACAATAAAAGCCATATTGTTAGAAACCTTCCACAGCCACAAATTACATAGTTTTTCTAATAATTTCTAGGATTCAAGTAATTAAAAGGATAGGGAATTTCCTATTGTTAATACTGTGCAAAATAGAAATGTAGATTTCCCCCCCCCCCCTAATTTCAGCTATGCTTAAGTCAAGTATAGAAAACAAACCAAATTTTCTATTGGACTGGATACTATATATTTAGCCAAAGCAATATTGATATCTCCTTATGATGCATTACAGAAAGCTAGTCAAATAAATCAATTATCTTCCTCGTTTATTTACATTATTCCCAAAAAAGGATTTTTTATGATGATATGAAACTTTAGCTATGACTACTTCGACCACTTCTTTCAACTTTAGGAAACTCAGAATAGAAGATAAACAATTTATGACTTTTATACTATATTAAATTGCAGTGCTCCTTTATAATTTATGAAGCCAATAATAAAGCACATACTTTCACTATCAGATTACATGGAATTTATCATCCCATTTTCATGAAGAACTTGCCTCATTTCAATAGTCAGGAGTTAAAAGCATTCTGTTACTGAAACTCCATTCCTGTACAAACTTCATTGTTTCTGGCAAAAAAACATTAACTACCAACACAGCAATGAACAAGTATACTAGCAAAAATGTGCCATGAACTAACACCATTAGCAACTAAAGGAAAGATTTCTGGACATCTATTGTATTGTATACTTATTATAAAAAGAGTAAAATAAAGGTACTAGGTCACTGTAACCAACTCTATGATTACGGTCTAATTAGGAGAGGAAAATCGACCTTCAAATAAGGTGCCACAGATTCAAACATTTATTTCTAGAAAGATTTTCCCAATTTTCCATATGTTTTTTTAACTAGAACTCCTGCCATGCCTGAATGCTGGTCATATTATTTGAGGCTACATGATGTGTAGAATACCTGAAGGCCATCAAGCTGGGAAATGCTGATCTAAAAGGAATGTAAGAGGAAAGCTGGAGGGCAAATCTGGACTTGGAGAATTAACGGTTGGCTAAGTCTGTCACAAAAAAGGAGATCACTGAGCACAGAGACCATCTGTGTGTCTCGATTCTTTCGGTAGACTTTTGATTTGTAATTGACTTTAATGACCCATTTATTAATGTTATAGGGTTTTAAAACTTTTTGCATCCCATTAGACACCTTGAATGCTCACTTTCATAACAAAGTGGGACATAAGTCATTCAATACTCAGAAGAAACACTCATTGACTTCAACTGAGATACATTCCTAGGCAGAAGGACTTCAGCATCCCTCAAACATGTAAAAAAAAGCAGACAACATCTGTTGTGCTTTTCCACACAACAATGTCATGACTAAGACAATGGTCCCCCTTCCCCAGTTCTTTGTGTAGACTTCTTCAATACGGCCATGGACTAGAAGGGTTAACTGCTTTCTTGGTAAATAGGGTCTTTTATTTTAGCTGTACAGCTCAACAAAAGAGGCAGCAACTGGTGCCTTGTGTGCAAGGAGGCATATACATCCACATTCACTTGCAGCCCAGACTGCATGGTTTTATCTAACAGGGCTGAACAATATCAAACGGTGAAATATGCAGACCATACACAAACACATGTCTAGGAATCATGAAGGAAAGCTTTAAACTCTCCCTTAATTTTAAATAAATAAACTCCCTAAATAAACTTTTTTTTAAAGGTCATCATTAAAAAGTGACCTTTTAGGATATTGTCTTAACTGGTTTGGATATAAGAAAGATTGCTTCTTATATCTTTTATTTGGGGTCAGTATCTTGAACATAAGTGAAAGAGGGATCATACAAAAACCACTAGAATGAAACAGAAAATGTATTCAGGACAAAGGTAAAAGTGTCTCACAGTATTAAAAAACAACACAAATACTTGTGTAAAAATTACTTTGAAAAAGTGTTAAATACATTCTATAAATAATGCATAGACAACACTACATTAAAATTTTGCAGTGCATCATATTGGCTAGAAATAGTTTTGCAAATAAATATATGTTCTGCTTACTTCATTTATCAAGGAAAGAATTGGTTGTACAATGATAATATTGTTCAAAAGAAAAGGAAGAACTGGAAAATGAAGATTGAAAGTTTGGTCAGCCCAAAATAAAATATACACTTAGCTATATTTTTACTAAGTTCTTGTCTTCTTTTGAATAATTAGAATTTTGTTCAGCTAAAATGAAAAAGCTTTCCTTGGAACTAGATTCTTTTTCAATATGGAGGCCTCTTCCTCAACTTTGCCTTCCGAAGTGATCTTGTGAAAGGCCTAAAGTCCTCACTTTGAGAAATCTCGCACTTGACTTCCAGGTTTTTGTTTCTGCATTAACACTATAAGCATGCAAGTTCATAGGCAGATGTTATCTTCATCTCCTCCTAAGCACTCCTGATCATTTCAACACATTTGGAAAGTTAAAAGGGGTCTCTTTGCACTTTAAACGCAACTTGGAATCAGTTAAGTTATAATATTCCCCAGACTATACAGTAGAAAGAGAGAAAGCCATATAAATTTCTAAGCAGAAAGGTGGGGGGGGGGGAATCCTTAAACTGAGCCTTTATGCCATTTTCTTAAGGTCTATTGTTAAACTGAAGCCTCCTTGTCTGTTTAAATACCTCCATGTGAATGGATGAGCATGACATCTGCCAGGGTCCACTCACATTTGCATGCAAATCAGATATTTATGGAGACACACATGCTGGTCTCTGGACAGGCAACACCAGTCTCTCTCCCCAGACTAAATTGGAATCAAAAAGTTCAGCCTCCTGCTTCTGCAGTTGGGTAGACCTTATTAGGCTTTTTAATGCAAATTCATTAAAAAGCAGAAGGGACAAATTAAGGAGGAGAGTTGCAAAATGCAGAAGCTAAATACATCTTAGAGAAGGAAAGAACTAAAGTCAAGTCCATGCCACATGACCTTCTAGAAAGCAATCTTGCTGCACAAATTCTTTCCCTGCATTTTTTTTAATCTTTGTGGCCAAAAGAGCTTCAGAAACATCCCTCCTGGACAGCTCATATAATAATACCCCAAGGCAACTTTCATAATTTTTTGGACAACTTTCTTGGACATTGATAAAATGGTTCAATGTGCAAACAGGACAATAGGCAGACCACATGGGGGTTTTTCCCCCCACAAAGGAGGAGGAATCAGTCTTTAGGCTGAAACCTTCAAGACCAGGAATCCGGCTCCCCAGAATTTTAGAAAAAGAAAAAATAGTAAAGAAAGGAAGGAGCCACCATTGGTTCTCTCCCATCACAAAGGACACTAGCTGGCAAACTTTCCACACTTTGTCTGCCCGGACTAAATTATAGCTGGCAGGAACAGCTCCCTTTAGACTCTCCACCAGCTGGATGGAAGACAGTAACTCTTTGAAACCCGCAGACACACACCTCTCATCCCCCGATTCCATTTCCCCTTCGGTGAAGTAAACGGGCGACGGGGATCCTTTATTGCTTCTTCGTAAGGAATCATTTCATCCGGCCCTTCCCCGTTCTTCTCTCTACCGTCAGCCTCGGGAGCGTTTGGGACCTTCGCCTCGCTCCCGAAAGTCTTCCAAGCGCGGAGTCCCCCGACAAAACCTTTGCAAAGAACAAGCAGCAGCTGCTGCTTAGGTGACACAAATCTCGCTCGCGTCCCTCGGGGAACTCGCGCACGGCTCCTTCCCGGAGAAAACCCATCACCTAACCTGCATCGAGGGTGCCGTGCTCTTTTTCTCTCCCCCCCCGCCCCGTTTCCCAGTTTTTTACTTCCTCGCTCGCTCGCCCACCTCCTCCTGGAACAACCACGCGCTCCCTTTTCTTGCACTCTCTCTATCGCACTTCGGACTTCTCCGTTAACTCCCCCCCCCCACACACACAAACACACCTTGCCGGCCAGCCCGCCGCCTCCCCCTTTTGCCCCGCTATCAGGTCAGAAATCAGCACTTACCTAAAGGGGGAAGGGCACGAGCGGCAGACGAGGGGGAAATCGCTCTTTGGGTCTCCCCATGCAGAGCCCCCCAGAGCGATACTCCCTTCCCGGGGGGAGGGAGAAAGGGGGTTGTACAGGTGCCACCACCCTTGGAGCAAGAGGATGGTGTGAAAGATGCCTAACACTGCGGCTCCATCAAGTTTGAACTGCTTGGCGAAAAGGTAAGAAAAGCGGGAGCGCGGGCCAGGCGTTGCCCTCTCCTCCTTCTCCACGCGCTGTAATTCCCACACGAAAAAGCCGCGGCTGGTTAGTGTTCTCCCCCCTAATCGCCTTCTTTTCTTTTCTTCTCTTTCTTCCCGCTGCTTATCCGCTCCGCTTTGCCTCCTGCCGCCTCCTTTCCAAAGCTCCCTTTGCCTTAGCCCGCAGCCGGCGTGCAGCTGGTGTAAGCAAAGCGAGTCAGCTGACGAGCCGGCCGCCCATTGGTTGCCCTCCCTCCGGCTTCTATACCCCTCCCTCGCCTCCTCCATCCATCCACCCACCCACCCCCTCCTCCCGCCTCAATACACCAGAGACCCTTAAGGCCGACACCATCTGTAACGGGCTGGAGACAAAGGAGGAAGAGGCCGCCTGGCTTAATAGGGCCGGGTGCCGCTCTTGGCCTGTGGGAACGGAGGGGCTGAGGGAAGGAAATAAAGAGAAAGAAAGAAAACAGCCGTCTTGCTCCCTTCCCCCGCTACCTCCCCCCCCCCTCCCGGTCTCTGGCCCTGGCGCCTGAACGAGGGGGCCGGGTGGGGGCTGTTCCTCTCGTTTTGTGCTGGAACCAGACAATGCGCGAGGGAGGCAACAAAGGCGAACAAAGCTGGCCGAGGGAGAACGCGCGCTTAACGTTAACCTGCGCGCGCGTGTGAGAGGGAGTTTGGGTTATTTTCAAACCGTTCGCTTTGCACCGGGTCCCAGAAGAAGGCTGGGGGTTGGGTGGGTCGCTTTAAAATGATTTTATTTATTATAGAAATCGAGATAAGGGGGAAAAGATTGATACCTTAATGAGAGAAGGCGTAGGATTAGGCGCTGCATGGCGTCCTTTTGGGGGGAGGGTTGTTAGCCTTATGGATAACTCTTCTTTCAGGGAACAAGGAACTAGTGCGCAGTTTGCGGTACCACTGTACAATTTGTACAGTGTACAAAAAAAACCCCCACCACCAATAATACTTGATAAACAGATTTTAAATATGTTCCTGGGGAATTACTTAAAAGATAATAATAATAATAATAAAATTTATTTCTTAGCCGCACCCTCTCCCGAAGGACTCCCGAAGGGCGGCGTACAAGAAAACACATAAAATATAAAATAGACAACACACACACACAATAAACAAATACATGGACATGGAGAAGGGAGGCAGATGAATAGAGACAATTAAAACACAGTAAAATCTAAAAACCCCAGAATTAAAATTAAAAAACCCGTCAGGAGCAGAGTGAACGAACTATGGTTGAGCCAGGCCAGCTATTTGGAATAGGTGGGTCTTGAGCTTTATCCGAAAGGCGCGGAGGTCAGAGGTAGTCCTAATATCCGGGGGAAGGTCATTCCACAGGGCTGGGCCCGCTACAGAGAAGGCTCTGCTCCTAGACACTGCCCCCCGACATTGTCTGGTGGACGGCACCTGGAGGAGATAACCAGAGGGTGAGAATTCCACACTTAAGAGGTCTACTCATCCAAAGGTTTTATCTCTGGTGATCGAAGAAAGAACTTTAGCTTTGGATGGATTTAGATTTAGGTAGATTTAGATCCAGGAGGTTTTATACTCATCACTAGTGCGGAAGAGTAGATGAGTAGTCTGTGAACACACCTTGATCCTGAATAATCTTTAGATTTATTCCTGGTGGTACAGGCAAGGAATATCTTGACTCAGTTCCATCTGGTTCCCACATGGACCTGATCACAGCATTTAGACATTAACAAGTATTCTCCATTGAAGCTTCTGTTGGTGCATCAAGACTTGCTTACCAATTTTAAAAAGTCCAAAATTGCTTTTGATAGTGAGATGGGTGGCATATAAATTTAATAAAAAAATATTGGCAACATCTTGCTCATTGAAAGATCTGTTTCCCAGAGCATTTTGGTCTAGTGGTTAAGGCACCAGGCTACAAAGCAGGAGGCCCATATGTTCTAATCCTGCCTTAGCTATGAAAGCCATCTTGGTAAATTCAGGCCAGTCATTCTTTCTCAGCTCAAGTCAACTTACAGAGTTTTGGGGAAAATGGGAGGAGGAAAGTGTTGAATATGTTCTCTGCTTTGAATTAGTAATAAAAATAATAAAGATGGGATACAATTAAATACATTCATGAATCTATCAACTTTTAGGGAGTGTGATGACTGAAAGACATCTCCTTCCCTTTTCTTTTAATTATAAGTTGTTACACTCTTACCACACTTTAAAAAAAGTCCCTATTTTTTTTATAATTTCAGCACCACGTTGCATACAACTTGCTGATCAAGCATGAATTCATCTAATACATTTTTCCATTAGCACATTAATACTTAAGTGGTGGATTTTTTCCTGGATCTCTCCCATACGTGCTTCTTTTTATTTCCCTGCTTTATCGAATCAAAATTATATTGTGAAATTTACAGTGATTAATATCGAACAGTTAAAGCCTAGTTCATCTAGGGGCTATGAAACCAGTATTCAGCAGAACAGAAATTAAATTACTTCAAATAAAAAACTATTAATCCTAATTGACATTAAAGCAGAATGAAGGAAATTTGGTCTTTACAAGAACAAAAACAGAAAAACTTAAATATAGTTCCTTTCAAATAATTGGAGAAATACCATACATCCTTGCGAATATGGTCATATTTATGGCATTTTATTTATTAAAAATGTTTAATTTTAAAAAAGAAAGAAAATACAAAATTACAACAAAAAGGAGAAAATGAGAGAAGGGAACAAACCAGGAAATTTTAGAACGTGACACAAAAAACCCCTAAGTAATGTATATAAAAAAAGAAAATTAACTTCCAACTCCTTTGATACAGATTCAGTTATACAATGAAATGCCCCCTTGTCTTGGTTTAACAAGAAATGAGATACATTGCTAAAAGCTAAAAGATACATATACCAAATATTCAAATAATTGTATACTTTTTGAAGAATATGTGTGCAGGGCATAACAACATCTATGGAGGTGCTCTGAAACCCCTAGCAAATTTACAAGGGTGCAAGAACTGTATCAAGTAACCATTGTCCCCAGAGGTGATATTCAGCAGGTTCTGACCAGTTCTGGAGAACCGGTAGTGGAAATTTTGAGTAGTTTGGAGAACCAGTAAATATTACCTCTGACTGGCCCCGCCCCCATCTATTCTCTGCCTCCCAAGTCCCAGCTGATCAGGAGGGAATGGAGACTTTACAATATCCTTCCTCTACTATGCCCACCAAGCCACACCCACAGAATCAGTAGTAAAATATTTTGAATTCCACCCCTGATTGGCCCTTATCATGAAGAGTTGCAAGTGTGATAGCTTTCCTGTCAGTGTCACAGAACTGAACTTTAGAGCAAAATATCCCAAAAAACCTTCAGATATCTTTAATTTGCTACTCCATTCGCTCCTTCATTTGCCAATTCTGTGCGGTGTAGTGACAAAAGAGACTTTGTTGAATACAGGAACCTATCCTACCAGCCCTTTAACATGAATCTGTTTAAGATCTTCTGACATGTACAGGAGAGAGCAGGAACCCAGAGGTCTCTGAGTGAAGTTACATAGTTAACCTTACTGAAAACAACGGTATCCTCAATTAGTGTCAGCAAGAGTTAGCTCTCCAGGAAATCCAATTTATTACCTAAAAAGAACTGGGTTATACGTTGTTTCTAAAGGGCAGAGGGCACGTAGAGAGAGTCAGATTTAATCCAGGCTTCCCAGAAGTGACAGTTTATCCATTCATATGTTCCTTAGTAGATGGCGTACTCTCCACCCTAAATTTCATTTTTAAAGAGTCTTCTAATTAAGAAGAATAGAAAACTGTATGTGTTTGCAAAGCAAAGCAAACTTCAGGCATATTCTATATTTAAAATGCCCCTAAACCCCATTAATATTCATAGAAAATAAAACTGCAGCTGCAACCTGGTATTTTGTCTGTCTCTTGATATATCAGTAACTGGGGTAACAGATTTTATCATTTCATATATGTCCCAAAGGTGCTTTTTCAAAGGGCAACTGGACTTTGTTTTTCCTTGAGAATGTTTTATTTTTTCAGTTCTGACTGAATGGTGGAGGACGGAAGGATTTATAAGTCAGAACTGAAGATGCTTCTTGGATGAAAAGCAAAACATCTTCAAAAAAAGCAAAATCCAGTTGCCTTTTGAAAAAACACTCTTGGGACAACCATGACCTGGATGACTGAGAATCTCCATAAACTTTTTATGTGAGTGTGGCAATGATTTTGTCCAAGTAGTCCTAGAATGCTTCCAAGTTCCAAATGTGACAAATGATCCTAAAATTTTGGGGTCACCAGTTGAAAAGCTTCCTTTCTTGTTACAGATATTGTAACATCCTCAATATTTTAAATACTGTATCCTCACAAGAATATTTAATGACACACACACACACACACACCCAAAAAGTGAAGAGATGTACAATACTATAATATATACATGACATGTGATTAGTAACAATTCGTTAGAGGTATGGCTTGTTCATATCAAGTTTATTAGTGCTCTTTTCAAGAGATTCATTTAATTTCCATTAAAACCAGATTAACAAATGTGTGCCACAAAATTCTGCATGGGAGTGAGACCTCTCCCATTAGGTAAAACAAAAGAATCAAAATCAGTTCTGGGTTCCATTTGAATCTCCTACCTATACAAGAACCAAATCAAAAGAATTTTTGAAATGATCAGTTAATTCTTAATTAAAAAATAGAATTAGCTAGCAAAATTGCTGATCAAGTATTACAATCAGAGGGAGAATCAAAGATGCTCTCCCTGCTAGATGGTACCAGGCCAGGAGAGCAAAGACAGCAAATCAAACCAAATGTTGAAGTTCTGGCTAATGAAAGATACCAGCAGCTACATAGGCTAAGTTGCGTTGTTTTGTGGACACGGTGGCTCAGTGGCTAAGACGCTGAGCTTGTCAATCAGAAAGGTCAGCAGTTCGGCGGTTTGAATCCCTAGTGCTGCATAATGGAGTGAGCTCCCGTTACTTGATCCAGCTGCTGCCAACCTAGTAGTTTGAAAGCACATAAAAATGCAAATTATCTTTATGTTTTACATGAAGATTTTTGTAGAGGATATTGTACATTTATGTGTACATTTATGTATAATATTTTATTTTTGATTCATTAGAGAATTTTGTATTGATGATGCAAAACTTCAGTACTAGATTCTTGGGTTAATGAATTAATCTGTCAACTGTCCAGTTGGTGAAACCAGAAAAAAGAACTCCTGGGACATTATTTTACTAAGAGTATAAAACTTTACTAAATAAACCACATTGGGACAGAAGAAGCAAACCCAGCTCTAGGTTTCCTGCGAAAAAGCAAGGATAATTAATTCCTTCTTTTCCCTACAGGCCAGCCACAGTCCAAAACATCCACCAATCACTCCTGTTCATTTTGTTATGGGAAACAGCCAGCCGTGCCAAGACATCTGCTCGGTGTGTCCTTAAGATGCCAGCAATGCATTCCCACACAGTGCCAATGGATGCTTGAATACCACTCTCTCACCCTTGCATTCCATCCACCCCACTCCCTGATAATTGTCAAGCTGCGAGTGAAAGAAACATGTAGGTGAAAAGTGTGAATCTTGACATAATCATCTTTTGACACTTGTGATGATTTGAGTTTGAGATCTCTGGTCAGGGTGCAAAAAACTGGATGGATGAGTTGGGGAAGGGAAACAAATTAGCCTCAGCCTCACATATATAACATTTCTGATTTTTGCACTGATAAATGTCTGACTAAGGATGAATTCTTGGGAGAATAAGAAATCAATTCACTGTATAGAAGGAACCACTTGTTTTTTCAAGCCAAGCACATAATATATGAAAAGCCTTGACTCAAGAACAATTTAGAGAATGCACTAAATAATATACTACCATTTATAGATGTTGTTATATATACATTATAAATAATTAAGATGTCTGTGCCAGATTTTTCCATTTTGCAGGATGGGATTTATTTTAATGGCTTGCTAAGAAAAAGCCAAATGAACAGTTGTCAAGTGTCAAGTAGCAGCTGAAGCCACAAATAGCTTGAGAAAGCCTTCTGGCATCACTCCATCCAACAATTGCTTATTCTAGACATGGTGTCATCGTGCTTGTTTCGTTGAATCAATGTTTGTATATGCATTATTTTGACTTCAGTAGAGATGGTTTAAAATCATTTTTCAGTTTTTTTGCAAAATCCTTAAATCCTAGGGTCAAAAAAAGTATTGTTTTACTAAAATGGAATAGAGACAATAATTTGGAATTAAATAGTAGAGGTTGATAAAGCTATCAGGAACCTATTTTGAACTGAAACCATATACTCTAAACAAAGTTCTGATACTACTTTTTTCTTTATAAGCTTTATTGAAGACATTTTTATGGAGATTAAAAACAAAAGAAGTATTAGAAAAGAAACAAAATAAGGATAGTTAGTAAAAAAGACATAAAATATAAAAAAATAGAAATAGAAAAAAAAAGTAAAGATGATAATGAAGCAGCTTCCAAACTTTTTGACAATAGTTGTAAATGCATTTATATTTTAACTGTTCCATGAAATTTCATTTTCCCAAAGGTGCTTTTCCAAAAGGCAACTAGACTTTCTTGGTTTTTTTCCTTGAAATCATTTTGGGATAACCATAACCAGGATGATTGACAATCTCCATAGACAGGAAGTTTTCTTCTTTCTCTAAGCCACACTTTCTAATTTCTAAACCCATGAATCACAAGTTCATTTTTCTCTTTTTTTCAGGCAAATGGCCATAAAGAGTTTCTAGTCATTGATCAATGTAGTTATTCATCTTTCTCTAATCAAACAAATCAGTTTTGCCATCTACTAATTTTGTCATCTTCATCAGCTATTATTTTGTTTTAGGTCAGGGGTGTCAATGTTGTGATTTCATGTCATGTGATGTATTGCAACTTTCTCCCCCTTTGCTAAAATGGGGGTGGGCATGGC
Source organism: Natrix helvetica (assembly GCF_964273705.1). NCBI lineage: Eukaryota > Metazoa > Chordata > Lepidosauria > Squamata > Natricidae > Natrix > Natrix helvetica. The sequence continues at coordinate 322,494,843 of NC_138548.1, forward strand.
CAGCACGTGACACATCCAGCCTTCAGACCGCGAGTTTGACATCCCTGTTCTAGATATTAGAAAATGTTGCATATAATAATCTTACAATGGTTATCATATACAGAAACAGGGTTCCATAACTCTTTTTTCTATATGATAACTGCTGTGAAAATGTTGATTTTTAAAATTCTTTGTATTATCTTATGTATTTGGACCCAGAAATTTCTGGCTCTTTTACAAATCCAACAAGCATGAGAAATCGTGGTGGGTTTCAAAATTTTTCACTACCAGTTCGGTGGGCATGGTTACGTGGGCATGGCTAGGTGGACATGGCTAAGTGGGCATGGCATTTGATTGATTGGGTGTGGCCAACTTGACCTTGCAGACTTGCAAGGCAATGGGATGTGCATGCGTGAAGAACATGGCAGTTCACAGAACTGAGCAAAATTTCTACCATCCGTTTGGGCGAACTGGTATGAACCGGCTGAATACCACCTCTGATGAGAAATTATTCATATATCATTATAAAATGATCGATAAATATATCATTTTATAAAACTTCTTTTTACCTTATAACATAATGTAAATTTCAATACATTTTCCACATATTTTCCCATTGTTCTATCAGTATGTTGTTTTCAAAGTTTTAGTCCATTTTATCATATAATCCTTCACTTGTTTTTCTTCCACTTCAAAAAGTTCATATAGTGTTGGTAGGTGTTTGTTGGAGTTATTGATATTACTAAAATTTAGACATGGATTTTTTTTGTTGAGTCTTGCTAAATGCTGGATTAAAATCTAAGCATGTACTTGCCATTGAATATAAATCTTTGAGGTCTTTGAAGGAGTTTGTTTTATTTTTCAGAAACAGGGAAAAATATAAAGCTATTAGAAACCATTGTTGTTTTGCCATTAGAAAGATAAAAAAATCCCCAAAAGAAGCATTTTGAAAAAAACAATTAAAAAAGAAATCAATTTTTAAAGATCCACTTTTTAAAGGAACCAATTAGAGAAGGGGAAAAAGTTCACTGGTAATATTAAGGGATAGTCCTTCATTTAATCAGATTCAGAAAAATTCTATTCATAATCAACAAGATTATGATTTAATGCTTCTTGGAACTTAGTTAATATTGCTTTTACGTCCCTAATTTTCATTTATTTTAGAGCCAGAAAATTATTTAACATAAAAATGATTTGAAATTTGTGATGGGATTAAATTTAACATTGACCATCCCTGGTTTTCATAATATTGTTTTCTCTTCTGTATGTGTCTGGAAATCTCATCAGCCAATCTTGGCATTATTTTGTTGCTATCTATAAAATGTAATTGGTACAAATGGATATCACCTGTGAAACTTCCTGCTGAAAAACCTCTCTCCTGAATAGATTTTCATCCCAGGTTTTATCTTTTCAGAAGTTATCAAATCTTTTCATTGGAACAAATTTTACATTACTGTCAAAAAGTATTAGATGTGTAAGATCCCTAAACAATTTTTTAAACTGAAAGATAGGACTTTTAAGTGTTGCCTAGAAAGGAAAAGACATGTAGTACCAACAAATTGCTTCCCCCTCATAGATTTATCATAAGCATTGGAATATATTTTTGTGTTATGTCTGAATCTACAATTAAGCATCTGGGGAAGTAAGCCTATTTAAAATAATGGACATGTGTATGTACACGTATGCATGTGTGTGTTTATTGAAAGGAAACAGCTGTTATGTATATTGCTGGAAGAAAATGTGGTTTGTATATTCATTTTTAAAAGAACTAAGTACTCATCTGTGTATTCAAGGAAGAAAATATATCTCTTAAATTACTTTGACTTTTACATTTACTGTGCAGTCTGGCTTCATCTGAGATGGTTCACATAAAACTTACATAAAAAAACAGGTTTGGGAGGAATATAAGAAAGCTGCCATAAATTGTGTCAGACCATTGGTTCATGTAGCTCAATTGTTGGATAGCTGTACACACTTCTTAAATTTATTTCATATAGATTTAAATAATACTCAACTCCCAATGACTCTGAACACTTTGCATTATAGAAAAACTAGAACAATAAAATACAAGACCAAAGAGATGTACATCCACATAATACTAAATCACGGTTTATGTAACTACTATTAATTAAACAGAGGAGGCAAAATACATCATGCTAAAGTGTAAACTCTGGATTACACAAATAGGTTGCAGATATTAAATTATTTACCAACAAAACACATCAAGAGAAAATCAGTCCCATCACATTAAAGCATGTCTCCATTTTGGTGGAATTGAAACAGGCTCTTCTGATTCTCACATAGTGTGGAGAAGGTTACCTACCCTGGTTGTTGGCTACAAACCATACATTCATAGAGTTTCTCTTGCATGAAATGCATAAGTGGGGTTTGTCCCTAAAAAAGCAAGCTGATTGAATGAATAATGCTATGGATGAAGTTGATTTATCCGTAGCATTACTTTCACAAATGCTTCTACTCTGTGTCTCTAGTAAACCACATACTAATAACATATTGGCACCATATGTTCTATAGAATCCTGCATATTAGTTGGCAAAATGTAGGAAAACTAACTACTTCTATAGAATGTTTTTTGCATGGAGGTAGATAGTTAATCGAGATCTCATGGGAATATAGTTCTTGTTTCAATGGGTTTATGATGCAAAGCTAGAATGTTAATGTGCAAATCACAAATGTCTTCCATATTAACTCATTCTGTATTAACTTTGGTTAATAAGTGTTAAAATGGTTAATTTCTTTTCTTTTCTTGTAGGTTATGTAGCAGCACCAGAGTGACGACTGTTACAACATGTCCTGTTGAGGTTCAAGGAGTGAAAACGGAAATAATCAGATTTGTTTTAAGTTCTTGTTATTCTTTATGATGGAATACTCAACTCAAGTAATCAGTCTGTCTCTCTGCCTAGCATTTAATTTATACTGCATGAGGAATATAACAATGACAGAATATCTACCTATGATATCCAGATAAATAGCAGTAAAAATAAAAGGAAAAAAATAATTAAAGCAATGAAAATAGGACAAGTAATCATGAAAATGCTGTCTAAAATAATTTAGTTTTTAACTAGATTTTGAAAGCCATTAGAGAAGTAGTAAGTCTGATCTCTAGTGGGAAGCACTTTTTCTGAGCATTAGTGCCATCACAGAGAAGCAAATCAAGTTAGTCTTCTGGCCTTCACCTCCCAGGAGTGTGGAATCACTAGGAACTGTTTAAAACAAGTTTAATTGAACCGACCAATATTGTTGGGAGAAAGTTTTATGGCTCAACATCAGCATCTTACACAGTACTGAGAAATATATTGGTAAACAGAACCTTGAAAATCAGTGTAATGTGCTTCAAGTGTAATGAGTTGGTAAGTAAGTAGTTGCCAACTTCTAGACCAGTTACAAGTTCTTAGACTTTAAGGGTAAGCCCATATAAAATACACAACATTAATCTGTGTGTATGAGACTGTGTGTCACAATAGGTAGGTCCTCTTGCACCAGGTAAGTTTGCAATTGACACACCAACTGAAGTTGGACAAAGACTCCTTTACCACATTCCCCAATTACCTTGGGAACATAGAGGGAACAGCAAGACAATTAAGGGAAGCTGTTCAACACAAAAAAACCTTGAGTTCTGGCAAGTGGGGAAAATATGAAAAAGAAACTCAGAGTAACCCTGCTTTAATTACATTAGATATAAGTCGGTAAGCTTTCAAGATTGTGTTATTAACAATACAAAATCTTTCTTTACATTTAAGTGGATCTTGTTTCCTGAGCTTGCCAGCCTAAGAAGGGCTGACAAGAAGGAATCCTCAAATCATGAAACTGCTTCATCATTGCCTGCTTATTCACAGATAACAATTTGTCAACAGAGAGCCATGATGTGTGGAAAACAAGCCAATGTTTCTTTGGTACAGTTTCAGTCTGTTCTCTACTATCTATCCTCTCACTCATTATCTCCAGGCACCAGGACAGGATGCCAGCAGCATCTCCTTTACATTCTGGTAGTGACATAAAACCAATGGCTATTCATATCCAGAGAGTTTGTGTAGTTTTAAAGAGTAGGGGAGAGGGAATTGGTCTCTGTGGTGCTATATATATATATATATATATATATATATATATATATGTATGTATGTAGGTAGGTAGGGAGGGAGGGAGGGAGGGAGGGAGGGAGGGAGGAGAGAGAGAGAGAGAGAGAGAGAGAGAGAGAGAGAGAGAGAGAGAGAGAGAGAGAGAGAGAGAGAGAGAGAGAGAGAGAGAGAGAGAGAGAGAGAGAGAGAGAGAGAGAGAGAGTGTCCATCAAACTGATCCTGTTTACCAACTCTTACTAACTCCAGGAGTGCTGCAGAATTCCCAACCCTTGCAGGCAGTAAGACACCATGGTCAAGGATATCAAAGGTTGCCAAGTGGTCCAAAAGGATAAAGAAGAATGTCCATCCTCATCCTAACAAAGGTCTTTTAACGAAGTGATCAATATAGTCTTTCTATATGTCAGGGCCCGGAACCAGATTAGAAAAGGTCTGCTTCATTGGTGGGGTTCAAATTTTTTGCTAACAGTTCTGTGGGTGTGGCTTTGTGGGCAGGGCATGGTTTAGTGGGTGTGGCTTGGGCACAGCAGGGGAAGGTTATGGCAAAATCCCCATTTTCCCCCAATCAGCTGGGACTCAGGAGGCACAGAATAGATGGGGCAGGGCTAGTCAGTGGTGGTATTTGCCGGTTCTCTGAACTACTCAAAATTTCCACTACCGGAACTGGTCAGAACCTGCTGAATACTACCTCTGGTCTGCATCATCTATGGTGCTGTGAAGCTGGTCTGCCACTGCTGTTTCAACATTAGTTGCTCCATACCCCAAGAACTACAGTTGGCTTCTTCAGAAGACAAGCACCCACAGATTCCTTCAAGTCTCCCCCTCCCAACAAGATTTTTGGGCAGACTCCTGAATCCAGGTAGCTATCTTTCTGGTCTCCTCTCACAAATGCCATTTAATGCTTTATTCTTCCAAAAATAGTTCAGATAATGAAAATACTTTTGACAAAAAATGAGTGGCTGCATTGTTCTATGGTCAGAAGGAAGGATAGAAGGAGCAGGTTGGCATTTTTGGATAGATGAGCTGTTCCCCCATATTATACTTTTGAAATTAAAGTAACACATATTTCAAATTAACTAAAGGATTCATAAAAGGGAGAGAGGAGTTAGGGGAGACAAACTTGATTTCATAGAGACATTTGCCTGTTCACCACTTTTCTGAATTCTTATTTCAACTTCCAATGTAAGAATTAAATTAGAAATGATTGGGGCTATCTCAGCTTCAATATATTATATTCATGAACCAAACAGATTTGCAAACCTGCCCTATTCCACATGACTTCTGTTTGTGTCTGATTTTAATTATCTACTCTTCTGAATGTAGATATAGTGGCTTTTCAGAAGTGGGGATGGGAGAAAGGGAGAATAAAAAAGAATCATCATAGGTCTAATAAAATTGCCCTTGAGCATCTTCAGCCAGAGAGATTTTAGATTAGTTTTGGTGTGTAGCAATTGTGTTTGTTTTGAACTTGAACTTGCAAATACCAACTGATTTCAATAAGGCTAGTACAGTATAGAAATGAAGAAACTTTTGAAGACCTTTCACAATTCTTCATTTATTCTCTTTCCATGTGTAGGTATGGGGAAAAGGGATGAGAATTTTTTTTAAAGATGCTGCTTTACTTGATAGTAAGGTTATGGAAAGGTTAAAATTGTTCTTCTGCAAGTTATAGTACTATTAAAAGAGAAAGCAATGTGTGTTTTGCTTATTATAATGCAATCTAAATTGAAATGTTGAACAAGGACTAACCCTATATAGACCATAATAAATGTTGGATTAAAAAAAATACATTTATACACTATTTTGCATTTAATCCATTATCTTGTCTACATGCGTATTTTAGTAGAATACATAAAACAAGTATAGTAAAATCATAAGAGACAAGTCCTGTTTAACCTTGCACAAAAATATTGCTTTGCAAAAATCTTTCCCATTCCTGTGTGTGTGTGTGTGTGTGTATGTGTGTTCGATCTGGGCAACGAGAGAACAGACTGCGGACACGAAGTGACTTAACAGCTCTTTATTAGTAGTAGTAGTGATCCAGCTTGCTCTGTGGCCGGAGGGTTCCCCTTTTATAGGAATCGGGTACGCCTCTCGACCAATCAGAACGATACCTGTTTCCCGCAATCAGAACGACACCTGTTTCCCCCTCCCCTCTTAGACGGAGCATTTCGGTTAGTTATATAGTCCTTAAGGTACGTTGGTGTTTGCCTTACTCGGGTGGAGCGTCGCAGTTCGGGTTGGTCAGAAGTAGTTGCAGGATCGGTTGCTTTCTCTGTTTCATGTTCGGGAGTTTGCAGGCTTTCGTTGCTTTGGCATTCGGGGGTCTGCTGGCTTTCGTTGCTTGGGGGTTGTTCTGTTTCGCGTTCGACCTCTTGTTCTGTCCTGGGCTCGCAGGTGTCGTAGTTTTCCATGTTGGGGCTCTCGAGTGGCTGACTTTGCATTGGCATGTAGCTCTCGTTCTCGGATCGTAGGTCTGAGTGCGCCAGGCGACCCCGTAGTTGATCGATGTGCCTTTTCCAGTTCCGCCCATCTTCCAGTTCTAACAGATACGATCGTGGACCCGTGATGCCAATGACCCTTGCCGGCATCCACAATGTCCCCCCTGCATAGTTGTGGGCGTATACTGAATCCCCTATGCTAAAACTCCGAATTTTGCTTGTGGAGTCTGGGGGTGCTGTGGCAGAGTAATTTGGGTGAAGACGGTCCAGGTGAGACCGTAGACGGCGGCCCATGAGTAGCTCAGCGGGGCTCCTACCCGTCGTTGCGCTGGGGGTAATGTGTTGGATTAATAGGTAATGGTCAATGCATGTTTGCCAATCACCTGGACCCATCCTAGCGAGGGCCTCTTTTGCGGATCGCACCATTCTCTCCGCCTGTCCGTTTGATGCCGGATGGAATGGCGCGACGAGGGCATGCCGAATTCCCTGACCTGCTAAGTACGTTTCGAATTGTATGGCCGTGAACTGGGGCCCGTTATCGGAGACCAGGAGGTCGGGCAGGCCATGAGTGGCGAAAAGTCGCCGTAGAACCTTAATGACTGCCTCTGCCGTGGTTGAAGTCATTAGGACTACTTCTAGCCATTTGGAGTATGCATCCACAACTATAAGGAAAGTCTGACCTTGGACTGGCCCTGCGAAGTCGATGTGTATTCGCGACCAGGGTGCTTTAGGCTTCTCCCATTCTGTGGCGGGCGCTTCCGGGGGTGCTGGTCTCGATTCCTGGCATGGATCGCAAGTGGCCACCCATTCCTCTATCTCTTTGTCCATGTTTGGCCACCACACGTAACTTCTTGCTAATGCCTTCATTCTAACGATCCCCGGATGCCCGACATGTAACGCATCTAACACATTTTTATGTAATGCATAAGGAATAACAACTCAATCCCCCCACAATAAACAACCTTGCAACACTGAGAGTTTGTCCCGTTTTGACCAAAACATTTTGAATTCCGGGCCCACGTTTCCCTTCGGCCACCCCCTCCAAACCCATGTTTGAACTTGCTTTATTAAATTGTCTTTAGAGGAGAACCTGGCAACGTCGCAGGAAGAAACCGGTCCTGAGTCCAAACAGTCAATGAGCAGCACTGGTACTTCGGGAGTGGGGTCTGGCAAAAGGTCCGGAAGTGGGCAACGGCTGAGTGCGTCTGCGTGTCCTAGAGTGGAACCCGGTCGATGAATTAACTTGTATGAGTATGCGGCGAGGAAAACAGTCCACCTGGTCATGCGTGGAGAAAGGGAGACTGGTGTGGGGCGGTTTCCCGCCAAAAGTCCCAACAGCGGTTTGTGATCTGTAATCAGTTCAAAGTCGCGGCCATAGAGGTATTCGTGGAAACATTTTACTCCAGCTACAGCAGCTAACGCTTCCCTGTCCATCTGGCTGTAATTCCTCTCGGCCGATGAAAGAGTCCTGGAGTAGAAGGCGATGGGTGCTTCGTTTCCGTTTGGCATCCTGTGGCTAAGGACTGCGCCAACTCCAAAAGGTGATGCGTCGCAGGTCAATACCAGCGGTAGTGTCTGGCTGTATTGGACTAACAGCGAGTCAGTGGTGAGCAGGCGCTTTACTGCGGCAAAAGCTGCTGCTTCGGATCATCCCCATCTCCATGTTGCGTTCCTCTGGAGTAGTCGATGTAATGGCTCAGCAACGGTCGCCTTCTGTCTCAGAAAAACGCTGTAGAAGTTAAGTAGTCCGAGGAAGGCCTGCAACTCGGTCTGATTTCGTGGTGTGGGGACGTCCTGGATCGCCTTAATTTTCTTTGAAGTGGGGTGTATTCCCTGACCATCGATTCTATATCCCAGGAATTCTACGCTAGGCACGTTAATTTGGCATTTTTCCTTTTTGAGGCGGAGACCCTTTTCTCTGATTCTGGCCAAAACAGTTCTGACTCTTTTTAATAATTGCTCCTCGTTTGCAGCGGACACCAAGATGTCGTCGAAATAGGGGACGACTCCCGGTATCTCTTGCAAAAGCCGTTCCATGACGCTCTGGAACAGACCTGAGCAATGCTCACACCGAATTGTAGCCGGTTGCATTTGAGTGCCCCTCTATGCGTCACTATAGTTTGGGCCTCCGCTGTGGCGCTATCCACGGGCAACTGCTGGTAAGCTTGTGCCATGTCTAATTTAGCAAATATCTTTCCTGGCCCCAACGAGTGCAATAAGTGTTGTACTACTGGCACAGGATATGCGCTTTGTTGTAGCGCGACATTAATTGTGCATTTATAGTCCGCGCAGATGCGGACTGACCCGTCTGGCTTGACTGGGGTCACAATGGGAGTTTCCCAGTGCGCGTGATCCACCGGCTCAAGGATTCCTTGCTCCACTAACTTATCTATCTCCTTATCTATTTTTGGGCGGACTGCAAAAGGCACTCGTCTCGGTTTAAGTCGGATTGGCGCCACTTTGGGGTCTAAATTGAATGAGATTGGTTTACCCACATACTTACCAAGACCGGGGCTGAGCACATCCTCAAACTCCTTAAAAATCTGCTCAGCGCTGCTGTTCTCCACGGCGTTGATCCCGGTGACTTCTAGCCCCAAGGCTTCAAACCAATCTAGTCCTAGAAGGTTCTGTAACGGTGCGCTGGCGATGGTCACGGGCAGCTGGGCTACGATGTCCTTGAAACGGATCTGGAATGTGCCTTGGCCCACGATGGGGACTCAGTTCCCCTGGTAGTCTCGTAGCAGGATGTCTGGAGCGCGTAGTTGGCTCTTTTTGAGGCTAGGGATAGCCTGTTTCATGGATGCCCATGAAATGATCGTCAGGGACGATCCTGTGTCAACTTCCAGCTCGCAAGGTGAGCCCTCCAAGAGGACTGTGACTTTCAGCTTTTTAGGCCGCTTGGTGCGGACCTAACTTATTGTGGTGAGATACGTTCGCAATTCCTCTCTCTGGGTCAACTCTATCTCAGCATCTGTATCCTGAAAATACTCTCGTTGAGCGTCTTGATAGAACGCTCTCTCAGCTCTTTGTGTAAAATCTCTCTGGGAATACGCTCGCTCAGCTCTTTGGGGATTTTCTCTCTGGGTAAACACTTGTGGATTTCTCTCTGGGCGCCCTTTTTGATTTTGCCAAGCCCCTGGGTTGGGCTTCTGTTGGCGGTATGTAGGTGGCTGCCGTGAGGCAGGGACTTCGCTCCGGCACACTCGTGCGATGTGCCCAAGTTTGTTGCAGTGTGAACAAACAACGTTCCTGAACCTACAGGTAGACCGGGGGTGATTCCCTCCGCAGCTTGCGCAGGGCGGCAAACGGAATCCGGGTCTCCCCCCAGGCCTCATGTGACTGCTCCGCATCAGGTGACTGTCCTCGAACTCGGGATCCTCGTAGTCGGGGTTGGTGTCCTCGTAGTGGACTCTGGTGTGCCTGGGTGCTGGCTGGCTTACGTTGAGACCGCGTTGTATGGTTACCGATGATCTCTCCGCTGACTCGGATGCCCTTGCTTCGTTTAGTGCTATCTGTAGGGTTAAATTTGGGTTTGCCAACAGCTTTTTTTGTAGCGAAATGTCTCTTAACTCACAAACAAATTGTGCCAGGATATGTTCGTCCAGATCCCTGAACTCGCAGTGAGTTGCTGCTTTACGTAGGGCTGCAACATATTGGTTGATTGATTCTCCCGCCTTCTGGTTCCGCGTGTTGAATTCCTGGCGGCAAACGTGGCGGGAAGGTTTTGGCGTGTAATGAGTCTGTAGAGTCTGTTGCAACGCCGTCCATGATACCGCTTGTATCGGAGTAGGCGCGGTGAGGTCTCTGGCCGTGTTGAAGACTTCTTTTCCACAGTAGCCGAGGAAGATGTTTTTCTTTCGGGCGTCTGTTATCCCCGTGTATTCGTTCGCTTCGAGAAAACACTCGAAACGAATCATGAATGCCTCCCATTCGTCGTTCGCTGGGTCGAATGGAGCGGGGGGAGTGTGCATCGCCATCTTCTCTTGTTTGAATTTGCTGCGCTGCGGTGTCCTGAAATGGCTGCCGGAATTTCTGCCGAATTCCTGGGCTGGATCAAATCCGGAGATTCTGAAGTAGCGTTCTTCGTCCTATCTGTCTCTCGATCCCACCTTCGTCGCCAATGTTCGATCTGGGCAACAAGAGAACAGACTGCGGACACGAAGTGACTTAACAGCTCTTTATTAGTAGTAGTAGTGATCCAGCTTGCTCTGTGGCCGGAGGGTTCCCCTTTTATAGGAATCGGGTACGCCTCTCGACCAATCAGAACGATACCTGTTTCCCGCTGTAGCAGCGGACCAGAGAGGAGACTTGCTACGATATATGTTAATATCTAACACCGTGTGTGTGTGTGTGTGTGTGTGTACTTGCTATTAGTTGGAAATCTGATGTCAGAAAAAAGTTACTAGCATTGCTCTGTTATACTAACTAATCTGCATGTACAATGCATAGTATATAATTTAAGTGTCAATGTCAGCTCTGTGTGTTCCTGCATCACACAGGATAATTCATTAATACTCAACAAAAAATCATAGTATACACACGAAAGATAACTTCTTTAGACCTTGTAATTGTTTTGAAGTATATAGAGTAATCATTCTTATCATTTAATATGTACCTTCGTAACTCCAAAAGAACTACCTACTATGGCATCCTACAATGGTTTCTTTTTTTTTTACTTAAATAGTTTAGTTATTTTTTAAATCCAGGTATAATGTTTCCTTAAAGAACTGTGAATAGTTGCTGCTGGTTCCAATGTAGCACCTTATTGCTCAAGGTTCAGGTTTTGAGTGTTGTCATGAACTTTTTGTTTATATAATAAACTGCTCAACCAAAAGTTAACAAACATGGCTCATAGAATTCATGGTCTTCATTGCCTATACACTAATGCTCAGAGTGTGTAAAATAAACAATATGAGCTTTTGCTCTCAGTAAATAAAGCCAAAAATAAGTGCAATGGCACCTTGGTGTGATGATTTCCATGACTAAAATATAGATATAAAATATAAATAAAAGAAACAAAAATGTTCAAAAGAAACAAAAGCAATAGAAAAGGTGAAAGAGTTGTACTGTGTGTTAAAATATCCATTTCCAGTCCAAATTAATTCAACCAAATAAAAATACTTGGAAGTACTATAACAAGCATTTGAATTAAAATAAGCAAATCCAGTTTTGGTCATCACATTACAAAAAAAGATTTTGAGAAAAAGTGCAAAGAAGAACAATTTAAATGATTAAAGGCCTGGAGTCAAAAACATGAACAACATTTACAGGAATTGGGTATGACCAATCTAGAGAAAAGGACAAGGGGTGACACGATAGCAATATTCCAGTATTTGGGAGGCTGCCACAAAGAAGAGGGGATCAACTTATTTTCCAAAGCACCAGAAGGCAAGACCAGAAACAATAAATGGAAACTAATCAAGGAGAGAAGCAACCTGGAATTAAGGAGAAACTTCCTAACAGTGAAGCAATTAACCAGTGGAACAGCTTGCCTTCAGAAGTTGTCGGTGCTTCATTACTGGAGGTTTTTAAGAAAAGACTGAACAACCACCTGTCTGAAATAATATATAGGGTCTCCTACTTGAGCAGAGGGTAAGATTAGAAGAACTCCTAGTTCCTTTCAGTTCTATTCTGATTGACATACAAAATGTTTTTACTCCAGGTTGTAGGTGTCTAATATTTCCTTTCCAAACTAGGACAGGATAAGGATGATACCTGTCAAAGATCAAATCCAGATTTTTCAAAGATTTATAATATATGAGATTTGAAAATATATTGATGATATTTAACAATACCAACCATCTTTTGTGAGACAAACTGCTGAGGAGATTTATCCAACTGACAATTTTCTCCTTCAAAAGGTTTAACTAGCCTTGTATTCTTGACTTGATGCTAATCAGTGGTGAAGACTTAAATGAGAAATTAGAAATGGGAGACATATAGGATGAGGAATTGATTGTGTAGTGCCAGAATTCTTCATTTTAAGAGCAACCACAACTGAGTGTATTCAAATGCTTATATTGGATCTAGAAAAGTAGATTTTAACGAACTGTGAAATTCTTGGCAAATGAAGCTAAGTGAAAAAGAATGAAAATTCCCAAGAAAGAGAGGTTAAAACCCAACTGTGAGTAATTCCAAAGAGGAAAATAATAGAAGACCCCCCCAAAAAAAAACCCATCACCCTGCCACACTTTTATAAAAAGCTTAGTAGAAATCTGACAATAAAAAAGGACAAACACAGAAAATGGAAAGAGGGGAAGTTTAAAACATACAAGAAAATGGTCCAAAATTGTAGAGGTTGTATCAGGAACGTAAAACATGAGAAAGGTGGAATGCTATATTTTTAGATACTAAGGATATTAAAAATGCTTTTCTGAAATCCATGTGATTTGCCAGTTATACAGAGCATGGCAAAATCATTTGTTGTTAGTTCAAAGTCCACATCCGACCCTCATGACCCCATGGACAACTTTCCTTCAGGAGGCCTTCCTGTCCTCTACCATCTGCTGGAGTCCATTTAAGCTCACACCTACTGCTTCGGTGACTCCATCCAGCCACCTCATTCTCTGTCATTCCCTTCTTCTTTTGCCCTCAATTTTTCTCAGCATTATGTTCTTCTCCAGTGAGTCCTTCTCATTAAGAGGCCAAAATATTTGAGTTTCATCTTCAGGATCTGGCCTTCTAAAGAGCAGTCAGGGTTGATTTCCTCTAGGACTGACCGGTTTGATCGCCTTGCAGTCCAAGCGACTTGCAGGAGTCTTCTCCATCACCATAGTTCAAAGGCCTCAATTCTTTGGTGCTCAGCCTTTCTTATGGTCCAACTTTCACAACCATACATTGCAATTGGGAAAAACATAGCCTTTACTATACGCACTTTTGTTTAGAGGGTGATGTTTCTGCTTTTTAGTATGCTGTCTAGATTTGCCATATCTTTCCTCCCCAGGAGCAAGCATCTTTTAATTCATAGCTCTCCCATTTTAGTTTGGACATATTTCCACATTAATCCAATAGAACTGTTTGCATAACTATACTCCAAACAGGTATATTTCATTGTTAAACAATTTGTCATTAGTGTTCCACTGTTACAAGAGATTTAGAAAATAATCTGGGGGGAATATCAGATTCAAATCAGTTTGATCATTAAGGCTTTAATAAATTTGGACTTGTGTTGGTCACTCAACCTAACCTACCTGACAACGTTGTTGTACAGATTGAAGAGTGTATGAGAAGAGAACTCTGTAAATCCTTGGACAAAAAAAATGAGATATACATTGAATGTTTAGCTATGTACTCCAAATATATTTGTTACATGGAAAACTTAAAATCCAGAGTTCTAGAGAAGGCTTTGTAAAAGTATGCTATTTTAACATGGAGATATTTAAAAATGAAATGAACTCTTTATATAAATACTTGATGTAATGCTGGTTTTATTTTGTTCTAATTTAAGTAGTAAGAATTAAATGGAGCCCTAAGGCTAATTTCTTTGAAATTAGTGAATAAGAAGTACAATGAAATTGGAACAGAAATGTTTAATTGAAGAAAGAAAAGTGCTTCATTTCCAAATATTATAGCTGTTGCTTGAAAGAACTGCAACCATTAACTTCTCATTTTGAAAGATGTTTTAAGGTCTTGAAATGATTGTAGACACTTTATGGTGTGATTAAATGTCGTTCCCATGGCACTTAAGCAGTTATAAATACATAGTGCACATAATACATATTTACACAGCTCTTTTCGCATTCAGTGAATAGATATTTTGAACTGGAATTGCTGGCCTATGGCAGCTGTTAACATTATTTGGCATACAATTCCATTTATATGTGCTTCACCACATTCTTTCATATTTTTGAAATTAATGATTTTTCAGCAAAAACCATTATAATATACAGGTGCCTAAAAGCTCTTCATAGGAATTCAGTGACAGGGAGAATTTCCAACCATGATTTTACCTCTTAACAGTCTATTCATAGAAGAAAGTCATAGTGATGCCAACTATTGTAGATACCATTTTGTTTTATTTTATTTTATTTTTTATTGCTATTCATTTTATCAGGTGATAACTTCTTGAACATTAGATAAGCTGTTCATTCAATTTACAACCTGGATCTGCGGAACAAAATGAAAGATTGAAAAAAATGTGTTTTCTTTCTTGGAAAAAAAAACCTGATGAACACTATAGATTTTTCATCACTATGGCTGATGGCCAAATTTCTTTTTTCTTTTTTCCAAGGGTTTTCCTGTACATCTTTTTAATTAACTAAGTGTTGATCTATTGGTTGTGATAGGAGGTGACTGACCAATGCTGATGTCATGGATTGAGAGAGAATGGCAGAACTGAAGTTACCTAGCATGCTTTCATGCCCATGGCTGGACTAGAACTTACAATATTGTTGTTTCTAGCCTGGTGTCTTAATCACTAGACCAAACTGGCTCACTGACAGATGGTCTGATACATAATAAAAAAATAGCCTGCATTGACCAAGAAAGCGATGCAGTGCCAATTTTCAAAAAGATGAGCCATCTTAGTAAGTGGTACAGTATGTAGTAAAGAAAGATTCTCATAAAGTCATGTCAAATATAGGTAGGGATATTAAATAATCAATAATATTGTAACAATATCAGCCTAATATTTAATCTATTTCTTGCTTGTATAAACAAAATTCTATAAAATTGTTGGGAACTGTAAAAGTACAAGATGGTCCAGAGTTTTAAATGCTGCAAATGATTACCTGGTACATTAAACGAAAGTGATGTAATCTCTGCTTGGTCTGTCAAATATTCTGGTTTTATGAAGTCTTTTCAAAGTTCAGATCCCCCTCCCAAAATATTCCTATAAGAAAAGGTAGTAAAATTAAACCATATGGTTTGAACATCTACACATTACTAGTTAGAGTGCCACCTATGGAGTTTATGGTTCTGCATCAAGTTTGAAAATTGCAGCATGCCCCAATTACAGATTTAGAAATGGAAATGCTTTACCAGAATAGGTGAGAGCCAGTGTTCTTTCAGAAAGTCAAGGAATCCACATAATGTGGACACAGTATTATTTTTACTCTTGGCCTTTAATTCACAAGGGTGCAAAGTGAGAATAGAAGTCCCAGAATTGATCCAAAACGTTTAGCTGCAGAGAGCAAGTGGTAGCACCTCTCCATTCTATATACAGAAATTATTTAACAAGAGTCATAGCCAGGGAAGCCATCTCCACTGCAGGCTCATTGATGGGGCAGCAGGCTAATTGATGTAATATAGGGCAACTGCACGGTCTATTTCCTTCCTCTGCCCCTTTGTTATACTGTTCCATGCCCTGTAGATGCCTCATGCTGGCTAATGAAAGGAAAAATCCAGGAATGAATACCATGAATTCATTTCTTTGGATTATGCTCCTTTATAGAGACGATCAGTTTATAGAGATTATCACGGACAAATACTTGTTTAGGAACCAAATTTTACTTTATGGAACAAAATTCCCTCTGAACCTCCCTCCCTCCCTCAATCACAAAAATTAGACAATTATGAAGAAACAGTTTAAAAAATTAGGCCAAATGTTTATACCATATGTTTTGCAGCTCAAAGTCCATCTCGAAGACTGCATGTATAGGCTGAATGTGTTTGTTAATGGAACTGTCACTGACATCGTGTTACACCTAACATTTAGGGACAAAGCAAACAATTGCCCCTTTCAGTTTTGAAAACACTGCCTCCATTTTGTCTGCTGCCATAAGCAAAACTCATAGGTTCTTGATCCAGTGGAAAGAGACATAAAAAAATATTAGAGCTTATATCAGCAAAGGCAGAAAGTTATTTGGGTTGTTTCACAAGGCAAAAAGACGAGTTAAGTCAAATTGTGTAGCATTCCATAAAATCGAAGAGGACCGAATAATCAGTTTAGTCCATTTGATTTTAGAAAACATAAAATATGCTCTCTTCAAAAGGATCAGCAGCTATAACTGAAAACAACACTGAGGGAAACCACCTTAGTTTCAACTGCCCCCCTCTCCTTTCAATCATGTCCAATTCTCAGAGGTCCCAAGTCCCTGTCAAGTTTTCTTAACAAGGTTTTTCAGAAGTAAATTGTCACTACCTTTTCCTGAGGGTTGAGAGAGAGTGACTGGCCCAAAGTCACCTAATTGACTTCATGTCTAAGATGAGATTTGAACTTATGGTCTCTCGGTTTCTAGCTTGATAGCAATAGCACTTAGACATATATGCCAGGTCACAGTGCTTTACAGTCCTCTTTATGTGGTTTACAGAGTCAGCATATCACCTCCAACAATCTGGGTCTCCATTAAACTGACCTAGGAAGGATGGAAGGCTGAGTCAACCTTGAGCCAGTGAGACTCGAACTGCCAAGCTGCTGGCAGCCGGCAGTCAGCAGAAGTAGCCTACAATGCGCTCAGTGCCTTAACCACTATCCCAAACTTGTTTTCTTAGTTTTAGCTTATTGTGATTTGCCAGCTACTGGGAATAATTTTTGTATAGACTAGCTTTTGCTCAGATGCCATGATATTGCTTACCAGAGAGTAAAAACTTTTTTTACCCTGTCCCCAGTCTGGGGAAACATCTATTTTTGCATGATGGAAGCTGTCGCAGTAAAACTGCCTTTTGCCTTATTATTATTATTGATCATCACACAGTCAGCCAGATGTTAAAACTGGGTTTGGCATTTTTGTCTGTCTATTGAGTTATTATTATATACTTTATTCATTAAACATGAAACTCAGCCAACTGAACATTCAAATATGCATCACAAATACCATTGATTGGTGCTAATGGTTGATACAGGTTGCTGCCAGCACCCTAGGTATCAATATTGTTGTTGTTGTTGTTATTGTTGTTGTTGTTATACAATTTAGTTTCCTCATTTTTCAGTTCTTTGCTATTTTGTAGTCCTGCACACAAGAACTGGTGGAATCACAAAATAGACAATGTAGTAGACAATGAAGAAGTTAAAATGCTCTGAGACTTTAGAATTCAAACAGACAAGTACCTGCCACACAACACCTTAGACTTAACAATTGTTGATTTTTTTTAAAAAAAGACAAAGTGATCTGGTATTTTGCAGGACAGATCAACTAGCTCAACTAGTACCAGTTTTCTGTTTTATGGCACTAGCCTGGTAAAAGGTCAATTATGCTCTTACCCATAAAAATGTGATGGAGTTTTTGCCAAACTTTGGCTGTTTTTTAATTAAGAAATTGAAGGAAGCTCTGGAGAGTCATATAAACTGAGGGGGGTTGTTTAAGTGTCCACTTAACTTGGCCTGTAAGTTCCTTTGTCTTTTCCTCTACTCCTCTGCATTATGTTTATCTCGGTACAATTTTCAGAGCTGCTGAAATGAATGCTTTCTGAAAGAAGTCAGTTTCCCTGGGGTCTGCAGCTTTCAGTTCCGCCTTTGTGAAGGTGAAGATCTCTGCTTTCATTTAGTATTCATGAGATGGGGCATTGCTATTACCCAGTGACCACAGTACTGTGTGCACTTAAGAACTTGAAATGAGAAGCTGCTCATTATTTTTTAATGCAAAGGGATGACTGTGTATTCCCCAGCAAAGTTTTTTTCCCAATCAAAGATATAGGTCTTACGGCAGAATGCACCCAGCAACGTACCACTAGATCCACTTTTGTCTTTTCAGTTGGCCTTAGCCTTTAAAAAAATAAAAGTCTTGATTTGATTACCATAGAGAATTTTGATTTTATTTGAACTGCACATAACAATATGTAGCCACCAAGTCTGCTGTTCTATACAGCGATGCCTAATGTCACATGTGCAAAACTGAATACTAAACTGGTTTTAGTATTTTTCTAAAGCCAGTTATTTGATTTAAAGGAAATATGTTGAAGCTCCAGTACATGGAAGTACAATATTCACAAACATTCACATAAAAAAATTTCTGTCACCAAAATTACCAGTTCAAAGAACAGCAGAATTTATGCAAATTGGGAAAATATTATCAACTTTTTTTGTTAACACATGGTTATGATCCCTACATAACAGTGTGATTAGTTTTATAATTGCTCTTACTTCAGAATTCCAAATTCTAGAGTGATTAGAAAATCTCCTTCCCTTCTGATAAGCTAAACCAGGAGGGTGTAAAGTTTGTAGGGTCCATAAAAGTTCGCTAATTCTTAAGTTGATATGAGCCTGTGTTAATTATAATCAATGTGTTTTCTTCTTAGCCAATGATTTAAAAACCCTAGAATTGCTAATCTCTTTTATATCTCTGTTGTCGTTAGTTGCGAAGTCGTGTCTGATGCATCATGACCCCAGGTCTTTTTGTCCTCTACCATCTCCTGGAGTCCATTTAAGCTCACACCACTGCTTCATTTACTCCATCCAGCCTCCCCATTTTCTGTTGTCCCCTTCTTCTTTTCCCCTCAATCTTTCCCAGCATTAGGCTCTTCTCCTGTGAGTCCTTCCTTCTCATTAGGTGGCCAAAATATTTGAGTTTCATCTTCAGGATCTGGCCTTCTAAAGAGCAGTCAGGGTTGATCTCCTTTAGGACTGACCAGTTTGATTGTCTTGCAGTACCAGGGACTTTCAGGAGCATAGGTATGCTTAGGAGGATGCTGACCTTTTTGGTCAGTCTTCTCTAGCTTTCCAGGTAAAATACATGGAAAAATCTCATTGGAGGGTAAACACATTTCGGATTAGGGTTAGGTCCCCATGAACTTGTAGAGAAAAATCAATGTCGTGAATGAATTCTCCAATGATATCTCTTTATCATCCTTAATAGCACTCAAATAATAAAGAAGTTTTTTTTCTAGTTATGTTGAGCAGATATTTTAGATATGACTCAAGAAGAATTTGTTTCCTTAAGTTTTTGCCCATGGACATTATTATTTCTAAACAATGTGGAATTTATTTATTTCATATAAATAAGTACAGGTCTGGATGGGAGGCAACAGACTTAAGCTCAACCCCTCCAAGACCGAGTGGCTGTGGCTACCGGCCCCCCAGTTCAACCAGTGGATTCCATCGCTGGCCATTGGGGGCGAGCAACTGGCCCCCGTGGAGCGGGCACGCAATTTGGGCATCCTCCTAGATGCCCGGCTGTCGATGGATGACCATGTGGCAGTCGTGGCGAGGAGGGCGTTCCACCAGGTTTGCCTGGTGCACCAATTGCACCCCCTATTGGACCGGGATGCCCTTCGCACAGTCACTCATGCGCTGGTGACGTCCCGTCTGGACTACTGCAACACTCTCTACATGGGGCTCCCCTTGAGATGCACCCGAAGACTACAGCTGGTCCAGAATGCGGCCGCATGGGCAATTATGGGGAGTACTAGGGGTGCGTTTCAAGGTGTTGATTACCATCTTTAAAGCGCTCCATGGCACAGGACCTAGTTACCTGTGGGATCGCATCCTACCCCATACGTCCCTGCGACCAATTCGCTGTCACAGAGAGGGACTCCTCCGGGTGCCGTCCACTAAGCAGTGCCAGTGGGCGGCGCCCAGGAGTAGAGCCTTCTCTGTGATGGGCCCAGCCCTCTGGAATGACCTCCCCCCGACATTAGGACTACCACTGATCTCCGCTCCTTCCGCAAGAAACTCAAGACCCACCTGTTCCAACTAGCTGGCCTGGCTTAACTACAACTCTATTCTCTAATCCCCCTGGCAATTTTTAAATTTTAGGGTAGTTTTTAAGGTTATTTTAATCCTATTTTATTATTGTATTATTTTATGAAATGTAATATTGTTGTTATGAGTTTTTATACCTCCTCCGCAACATGTAATATATATCTTTGATTGTACGCCGCCCCGAGTCCCTTCGAGGAGAGGGGGCGGCTTATAAATCTAATAAAATGAAAAAAAATGAAATGACACAGTCCTGAATTGTATGGGAGGGAGGAAAAGATTCAAGGTATCCACACCTAGAATTTTCTAGGAGATATCTGTTAGATAGGAAGGTTATATATTTACAGTAGTCTGATGAGATTATCTTTATTAGGTGTAAGCAAGTAAAGAACTCGGCTTTATTGGATCTGTATCATCTTTGAACATAAATAGAACAATATTTCACATCAAATCAACTGATGACCTTACATTAAGATATACTGTAGATGTTAACAAGCTGGGAGACAAATTCTACAATCCTTACAAGGGAACAACCAATCGTTGACATCTCCTTGACTGTTACTGACTAACCATCCCTTACAAAGGAACAGAACCACTAAAGTCCAATGTGCCTGAGTCTGAGGCCTTTTATATATCCAGAAGGATACAATGGTTGATGTACTAAAAGTCACTGAGATGTCTAGCAGGATCTAGAGGCTTCATTGTTCCCAATCAGGTCCTGACAAATATGAACGTTAACTGGAATTGATTCAGACAATCCATTTCATCTACATTCTAGGATACTCTGCAGTTGAAGTCTCATCACCTCATTAATCTTGGTTGGCGATCAAGTGACAGCTATTTAAATTGACTCATCCAAGGAAGGGATTTTCATGAGGGGGTGTATCACTACCTTTTTTAGGTTCACTGATGTCATCCCTCCTTCAGCAATGATTTCCTCCCTGATCTAATATCTATTATCCCTCATAGCCTTATTTAGAAGCCAGGCTGGGCATAGATTTAGCCCACAAGTTCACCACATTCCACAGATTGCCCTTCTCATTAGCTGAAAAGAGTCCCAAGTAATCTCACAAGAAGTTACTGTGTTCATGTCTTCAAAACCCACCCCAGCAAACCTAAGCAAATATGTGCAATTTTTTAAGCAACACTATTGTATAGATACCTCCCAGGGGACCTTAGGAAAATTTCCCCATATTCCAGCCCTCCACTTCCAAATAAGAAGGCCAAAAATGAAACTGCTTTCTGAAATTGCTTCACTTCTACCTGGCAATGTAAGTGGAAAAAGGAACGTCATAGCTTTATCTCAGGATGGATCCTTGGACAGAATGGAGTCTATGCCCATTCCCGCTTAATCGTGGTCTTTTGAATAAGCCATAATGACCTCAGGAAGATAGCAAACCAAGCCATAACTTATATTTTATAACATGTGATGTGGGAACCCTTTCTTGTAAATGCATACAGCAAATGTGTATGGATATTCTAAGTCATCCAGGTCATGGTTGTCCCAAAGGTGCTTTTTCAAAAGTCAAATGGATTTTGTTTTTCTTTGAAAATGTTTCACTTCTCATCTAAGAAGCTTCTTCAGTTTTTCACAGAGGAGGCTTCTTGGATGAGAAGCAAAACATTTTCAAGGAAAAACAAAGTCTACTTGCCTTTTGAAAAAGCACCTTTGGTAATACAGAAAATTTACATGATACTTCTCTTTATTTCAAGCCAAGGAACACTTGAATGAAGTATCTTTGGAATGAAATAACAGCATGGACATGCCCATTGCTTTATGGACATGACACAGAAGGACACACTTCAAGTCATCCACCTCATGATGAAAATTGCTGATTTGTGTGAATGAATCTCTTTTACAGCACAGCATTTCTTTCTCTTGCAATCTATTTTTGCCATGTTCAACTGACTCATTTGACCCTTGCACTGGTTGAGCGAACCAGTGTTGAATTCAAGGTCACAAAAGCCCTATGCTGTGCCAGTTCTCGTATTCATCTGCTTTATTCTTTTTGTGAGGAAAATTGAGTTCTAAGCAAACAAGATACATGGTACTTTAGCTGCAAAATAAGAAATGGAATGACTCAGTTCTATCTAGAACTTAATATTGTAGATTTTTCCTGTCCTTAAAATGTTATTCCAGATGCCTCTATGGAAGAACAGCAGTGATGAAGAGTAGAACATTGGATATTTAAGAATACTTTGTTTCTTTTAATATTTACTGAACTGCCTGCAGGTTTCCAAGCTGAATGCTAACCATAATCTTTAAATGTTCACTAATTCTTCAAACAGTTCACTACTAAGAAGCTTTAGAAAGTTAGAATGCTTGTCATTTCTTTGGTCAGGACCTAAGGATGATAGGGACTTAGGACATACATTATCTTGCCTTTATATTCTAATTTTCTATCTCTTGTTTTCTGTAATTGTAGTTTAGTTGCTTTCTTAATAAATCTTACATGGACTTCCCTTGGAAGGGCATTTCTCATTGCATATCTTGTATATACTTGGAACGCTTCATCTATGCTATCCATCATCTTCTCTTGGGATATCTCTAATACATTTATCAAAGTTTCAGATATTATTTGTACTAGGTTCTCTCCTCTTTCTTCTTCTATGTTTTGAAATCTTAAGAAAAATTCAGACCTATCCATCTCCCATCCTAATATTCCGCTACTCTCCCTTTCCACATCGCTCAATCTATTGAAACTCCTCAACCTTCTTCTCTTCTTGTTGAACTTTTTCTTCAATTTTTTGAATTCTGTCCTCGTATTTCATCATCCAATGTTGCATATCTTCAATTTTTCCTTCCGTTTTAGCTGTTTTTTTTGTTCTATGCTTTCAGTTCATTGCTCTATTGTCTCAATTTTTTTTTCTATACTCTCAGTCTTCTTTACAATGGTATCTAACTTTTCATTCTTGCAATCATCTCCTGTTTGTAATTTCTGTATCGCTTGCATAATTGCCTCTAAGGTTACTCCCTTCTCCTTTTCTTGTTGAAGCATTGACTGTATTGATCTTTGTCCTCCTGCAGGTGAAGAGGCAGGGGTTGTTGTTGTAGAAACAACAGGTGTTATCTTTCTACTCATCTTCTAAGTTTTTTCTTTTCTATCTTAGTCCAATTAGTCTAATTAGTATCACAAAAAATTAAGCATCAGCTTATAAAAGTACAAAGTTATAGATAGAATGAAAGGAGAAAAAAAAGAAGAAAGAGAAAAAAATGAAGATCTCTTACTTAAAAAAAATTTCTATGATGCTTAAAGGAAAAAAACATTAAAAATAATATATGGGAAAAACAACAAAGATGCACAAGCAGAAATAAAAAACATACAAAAAGATTTTTTCTTCAAACTACAATATAGCAATCTTTTGTTCAAAACTCAATTCACTTCTCATCCTTTGGCTATAGTAGTAAGACGTTGAATATGTATTCTAAATAAATCAATTATATAAGTTGGAACTATATCTTTTTGCTAGGGAAAAGGTCGCAAAAGCTAGCAATCACATCAAAGCCCAAGTATGGAAGACAGGAAAAGAGTTGATATCTTTTAAGTCAGCTTTAGAATTTTGATTCTACTTCCTGTTTCTCTTCAATTTTTACGTATGTTTAATAAGCAGCCCTTCTAAGTTCTCAGAGAAAGACCAGGAATTATGGTATACCTCAGGGTATGTGTAAATTTTACACATAATTTCACTTCATGGAGTAGGAATATTTGCTTGAAGTATATTTTACTATGCAAGGTATGAAAGAAGAAGGGCTGAAAATTGGGCCTGTAAGTACAGATAAGGGCTGAAACATTGGGAAGGCTGAATTTAGAGATGGACAGTTGTCAACTGCCATCTAAACGTTAAAGAAGCAGGAATGTAAGTTTTGAATTTCTACCTCCACAAAAACCCAAACTTCTCAGGAATTCAATACAAACTGCTAAGTTTACAAAGGTAATACATTAGTGTGTGTGTGTGTGTGTGTGTGTGTGTGTTGTATTTGTGCAAAGGCAACATTAAAAATAAAAATATGGTTTTCTGCCTGGATGGTCTTCGGTAATGAGCTGAACGACAGAAAGGGGGAGTAGTGAGCTCCCTCCCATATTTGGGCATTCCAGGGGTTGTAACACACATCCATCCATCCATACATACACACACACACAAACACACACACACACACACTCACACACACACACATACAAATTATATTTTTAAAAATCTCAGCTAACTTCTCTGGCTCCATCTACTGGTTAGGCAACATCAAGGCAGATCTCTAATAACAATCTTGGTGATTATTCCATCTGTTTTTTTAAAACAAAAAATAGAAATCAATCATTTGCTTATTCCTAACATTATTAAAATGTAGTTGATCTGTTGATTCACTGAATATGTAAAATTCCCCCAAATCTCTCTCCAACATTCTTCCTAACTAGTACAAACTGCTGACTCCCAGCATTTCTTTATTCATTTACTTACTTACATTTAGAAGTTTCCTTTCTTCAAAGTTACCTTTCTAAGAATAAGATGCCTATTATAAGCATCTTATTCTTAGAAAAAGGTAAAAAATATAAAATAAAGTAAAACAAATCCAGAAGAAAAGATTGCATGATAATATAAGAAAGAAAGATGTTATCTAGATAGAGAGTTTAGCAACGGATTATACAAAAAAATCCACTTGCTCAATTTTGTGTACTACAGTAGAGGATAGGAGGAAGATGAATGAATTACCTTTCAGGCAACATTAGAGGGATGGCATATTTCAGTGCTCATCTGCATTTCAAAGCTGAAGAGCCAGCACTGTCCGAAGACGCCTCCATGGTCATGTGGCTGGCATGACTAAATGGCGAAGGCGCATGGAATGCTGTTACCTTCCCACCAAAGATGGTCCTTATTTTTCTACTTGCATTTTTACATACTTTCATATTGCTAGGTTGGCAGAAGCTGGGACAAGTAATGGGAGCTCACTCCATTACGCGCCACTAGGGATTTGAACTGCCGACCTTTCTGATCAACAAGCTCAGCATCTTAGCCACTGAGCCACTGCATCCCCCATCTTCCTTACTAGTTTCAAAATATGACAGCAAAGTGGTCTGAGTCAAATCCAGCATGCAAATATGGCATTTCAGGAGAGGGGGAAGTCCTAAATACCCAAATTTTCTGTAAAATATGATCTGCATACAAAAGTACTCTTAAAATAAAACAAGGTCAGCTATATAAAACAAGATAAGATTAATGTAACTATTCTGGAATAAAAAAATGCTGTCTTTTATCCAGAATGTCAGTTTTTTAATGTAAAATAAATTATAGATGTACATGCTCATTTGAATCTCATTCAAGTTAAATGCAACAGCTTCAATTGAACATAGCTCTAAATTGAACTGATGATCTCAGTTTGATGCATCTCTCAGTTAATGAGAGTGATCAGGAGGACAAAATAAATATTGATCCTGATTAGATTTTCTTTTAAACAGCTAATAATTAAATAATTTTAAAAGGTTCTTTTTGACATTTCCAAAGTGCCCCAAAATCTTTGTATAGAAATAAGCCTTTCAGACTTGAGAAATATAAGAATTGTTTAATGTTGATACTGCTATTTAGAAATATACCTTAGTGCATTAGGGTTAGGGTTGCCAATGACTATGTTATTTTGCATTAATTAAATAATTTTAGCTGCCTTTACAATTAGTCAGATGCTGAAGCCACCCATGTTTTTGTTCTCCTATGAAAAAATCCATAACCACAATTGTGTTACTGATTGACCAAGAGTAGTAAAATGTTAATAGGTTTCATGTTTCCTCCAGTGCTCTCATTGTAACAGGTGTGTTACTTCCTTAGAATTTTTTTTGTGAAAGGAACCACAAGTTTCTCCCATCAAATTTCACCAAAGCCTACATCACTGGCAGATTGCTTAGTTTGTTGCAATTGTTGTTATCATCATCATAATGAATACAATACTGAAGTTTGCAGTTGATACAATAGTGATTGGTGTCATTCAAGACAACAATGAATCTGCATACAGACAGGAGTTTGAACAACTAGCCTTGTGGTGCAGCCAAAACAATCTTGAACTAAATACACTCAAAACCATAGAAATGGTGGTCGATTTTAGAAGACAAACTCATATACCACCACCTCTCACAATACTAGACAACACAGTATCAACAGTTGAGACCTTCAAGTTTCTAGGTTTTTCATATATCAAGACTTAAAATGGATACCTGACATCAAAAATGTCATTAAAAAAGCACAACAATGAATGTTTTTTTCTGTGCCAACTCAGAAAGCTCAAACTGCCCAAAGAGCTGCTGATTCAGTTCTACAGAGGAATTATTGAGTCTGTCATCTGCACCTCCATAACTGTCTGGTTTGACTCTGCAACCAAACAAGACAAACACAGACTTCAACGGATAATTAGAACTGCAGAAAAAACAATTGCTACCAATCTGCCTTCCATTGAAGACCTGTACACTGCACGAGTCAAAAAGAGGGCTGTGAAAATATCTACAGATCCCTCACATCCTGGACATAAATTGTTTCAACTTCTACCCTCAAAATGATGCTGTAGAGCACTGCACACCAGAACAACTAGAGACAGTTTTCCCCGAATGCCATCACTCTGCTTAACAACTGATTCCCACAACACTGTCAATAATTTACCAAGAATGTATTACTATTATTATTCTCTTCCTTCCTAGTATCTTTCTCTCCCCAGTTATGACTATAATAAAGTTGCTTGTATCTTTCAATTTATATTATTTTTATTGTTTCCTAGTATGATTTGATAGCTTATTAGTAACCTTGACTACACTTAGTGATTTTTATTATTATTGATGAATGTATTTTTATTCTTCTTATGTAAACTGAGAGCATATACACCAAAGACAAATTCCTTGTGTGCCCAATCACACTTAGCCAATAAATAATTCTATTCTGTTCTTCTTCTTCATCATCATCATCATCATCATAGTTCTAGTCCTATTTTAGGCATAGAGCCACCTGGGTGTCCTTGGGCCAGTCACTCTCTTTGCAACTCTAGGAAGCTGGCCATGGCAAATCACTTCTGAAATTTTGTCAGGAATACTGCAAGGACTTCTTCAGGCAGAACTAAAAATAACTACAACACGTGAAGGTATAGAAGAAAAAGAATTGGATAGTAGCCCTCATTCTTTTCAGCCAATGTGTGCATTACGAGTAAGGAATGAGGTGTAGAAATGATGTGTAGAATAAGATCGCTCAGTTGAGTAACCTGCATTGGAAATTTTAAAAATAATTTTATGTTGCTGGTGAAGGTGAGTTAATAAAGTAAGAAAATTGCAAAACTTTTATGTAAAATAAAAAAGAACTAGTGACTCATATAATTGTTTCTTGATTTTGAAGTTGTAGATGTATGGGATTTTTTCAGGGTAATGTTTTAAATGCTTTTGGCTAGCTCTGAAAAACATAGGTCAAAAACAGTGCCAGAAGATGAGGAAAGCAAATCATGCAAAGTATATGCGGCATACTGAATCAATCATCAGATCAATAGCAAGTCATTAAAAAAAATTCCTGTACACTTACAGGAATTAAGACTGGGCAGCCTTATTTTGTGGGATGTTCATGCGAAGCTGCCCTTTGAAGCAATATTGCAAAGTGAAACAGCATCCCATTTCTAAGGTAGAAGCTACCATCAGCAAGACAAGATTAATCAGCCCAGTACAAACTTTTGTCAAGATAAAAGCGCTGTGTGCTTTCATGAGAAGCTTTGTGAGATGAGGCAATTCAGTCAGCAGCATACTTCAACCCCTGTGCTGAAATTACTATAACACTCACAGATGCAACCTACAGGAATCTGTATTCTGCCTTTATCTACAAAACTTCGAAACCACATTCCTGCTTATGGTCTTGACAGAAGGTAGCATGGAAGCTGAGCAAGTTTGGACTTGATTAGGGTTTAGATCCAAGGCTGTACATTACACTAGGTAGTCAAGAAATATCCCAGAATACAAATTTAGACGTAACTAGAAAAAATGGTTGGACAACGTATTGAATTCAAGCCAGAATTATTTCTATTAGGGATTATAATAGAAGGCTATAGCAAAGCGTCAATATACCTAATACTTCACATCCTAACAGCAGCGAGAATGGTGTATGCACAGCAATGTAAAAATGAAAGTACCCCTTCAGAAAAAGAGAAATTAACATGCGCAGAAATTGATTAGACTAACGTTAGAATTAAAAAACAAAGGATAGGCAGAATATTATAACATATGGAATATATTTTATCAATGGCTGGAAACACGAGGTAGGAGTCAGAACATCAAAAAAAAAATAGGCTAAATAGACCTGAAATGAGAGATTATATATGTATTAGAAAGACTAAGTTGGTCAAAAATAATTGTATGACTAGCATATATAAAGAGAAATATCCCATAAATGTCAGTGGCACTCACATAATGCTGCCAAGAAAACTGCATGTAGTCCTCAAACTTCAAGTTTGCATCAAGAGTATTTTACTTTTGATACACTTCCCTGTAAGTGTATTATGTATTGAATGTTAACTCTGAAATCTGTTTATCTCAACTGAAGTTAACATCTTAATTAGAAACAACCCATCCTCTGCTTTAAATAGACTCTGGGGGATGGTAGAGGACAGGAAGGTCTGGAGTAACATTGTCCATGGAGTCAAGATGGGTCAGACACGGCTTCACAACTAACAACAACATTCTCTGCTATAGATTTAGATTTTAGACAGCCTGGAATCCAACTGGGTAGAGCTTCTGATAATCAACAAGAGTTTGGGTATGCAGATATCCCAGTGACTCTGTTTAGACGTTAATGCAGACCTCTATAATGATTTCAGTTAATTCAACCAATGCTAAGGCTTGGGTCACATATCCACTCAGCCATAATAGTGTTTCCAGATGAATGATGAGGAATGATGTTCTAACACTCTATTTTTGGAAGGCCCTGAAATCATGGTCCTGCCAGTAGGCCTAGGGAACCCAAAGCAGAATGGAACCCACTAAATGGCTGGTATAAATGTGTGTTGTCGTCAGAGTTGGGTGAGGGGTTATTATTTTATACGTTTTATTATTATTTCTTTTAAATTGTGCTTTTATGGCCTATAAGCCTCCTGGAGTCACCATGTTCGAGTATGCAGCAATATAAATTTTGCTTGGGTTTTGTTTAGCTTGTAAAACCATTCATGTAGCCTTCAGACATTCCTTTAGTTTGCCAAACCTGGGGTGAATGTGTAGATGGGCACTAGTGAATGAGAAGTACAAAGAAGTACATTGAAATAGTTTGGTCATACCTAGAGAATGAATAAAGATTGACTTGCAAAACAAATATATGAAGCAGGAGACAGTGGATCAATTAGAGGCGGAAGATTGAGAACTTGGCTGGGTGCGATGGATAAGATCCTGACAAACAAGATGTTGAGAAATTTAAAGAATAAAATATGTGTTTGAAGTGGTGTGTAGATGTAGAGGAAGAAAGGTGATTTGCAAAGGCAAAATGGTCTGCTGTGATATAATGAAAAGTTCTGATTTAAACTGATTTTAGCTATACTCTTTTTTTTAAAAAAATGTTCTATTTTGGCTTAGTACGTCATCTGTTGACCTACAACAAGCATGATACACATCAAGCATGGAAGCTGAAGTCTAGCATCTCTGGAAGGTTTCTACAGTGGAGAAAAAAGTGAGAATTAAATTGGCACAGAATGATAAGAACTGAGAAGAAGCTCCTGCTGAATTAGGTCATAATGGAAAATATCAGGAAAACATTACTGGTTCAGCTTGGACAGAATAATAGGAAACATTTCAAAGAGATGTCCTGGCACATATGCTTAGGATCAAATATGTTTGGAAATAAATCCATTCAGGCCTTTCTATGGAGTATACAAAGCACAGAACGATCCCCATCTTGATCAATGCATCGTCAATTTCACTTATCACTCAGTGAACTTGTATTAAGGCACCAACTGTTTCACAAGCTGCTGTTTTTCTTTCATGGGGAAATATTCAGTTTTTCTTTGAATATCTCAGTACGTTTAAAAATCATAAACTAAAGAACTGAGCAAGTTTTCTCCCCTGTGGTTTCTCTTTTGCAAAGTAATACTGGTACTAAGGGACAGGTAGCTTATTGGTTAATTAATGTTATCTGTTCAGCTAAAACGTATTTGGGGTGTCCTGTCAGATTCAACTGAATGGATCATCCACTAATAGATAAAAACTTTGTTTGAATGACTGGTTTTGGAGGGAATACCTCTTTCTGCTCTGACCACAGGGTCTGATGTGTTCTTATAGTTCCCAGTTTGTTTCTTTAAAAAATGGCTCTTAACTTTTCAAGAGAAGCAGGTTTTGTAAGGTCACACAAAGTTCCACACTGTGGATCAGCAGTAGGACTATTTTTTGACCTAAATACTTTCAATATGGAGGTCAATGTTCTTAAATAATTGTGATTAAATAATCATATAGTTTTTTGTTACATGCTTCTGTCCTCACTGAGCTTCCTTTAAAATGATTTGCCCATGAGTATATATTGGTAAAGTCTACCTCTAAATAAATAGAATAAGTCACTTGTTCAATAGGTTCCACATTTAGCTACCAGTTACATACCTTTTTTTTGCTAAATACCATGACTTTATATTTGGTTTTATTGAGGTTTAAAGAATTGAGAACGAGGTAGGCATTTAGCTTTCGCAACAGTCTTTTCAGGCCTGTTTGAAGAATGTGGCATTAGAGTGATATTGTCAGCATGTCAAAAGTGATGTGATCACTATTTACGACCTTCTGCATTAAGCAAATCCAGCTTCTGACAAGCAAACTCACTGGGAGAAGCTGGATTTGCTTAACGACCACATGATTCGCTAAACAACTGTAGTGATTCAGTTAATACACGTGGGGAAAAAATTGTAAAATAAAGCACAGCTTACTTAACAATGCTTAGCAATGGAAATTCTGGCCCCAATAGTGGTTGTAAATTGATGACAAGAGTCTGTGGACATCCATAGATTTACAAGCATTGGGGCTAGAATGCAATACTGTCTAAGATCTTAATGGGTAGGTATGTGCTAGACAGTGGTTAGTTTCAAATTTTTTTACTACTGGGCATGGCTAGGTGGGGGCATGTGACAAAGTGGGTGTGGCCAACTTGATGTCACTCACACATATTCAGTCACATGACCCTCCCCCCAAGTTAGGCCTACTGAAACAGTAGTAAAAAAAATTGACAAAGGGGGGGGGGTGTCAGGCTGGGACTCTTCGCTGTCTCGCACAAGGGGGGAGCCAAGCAGCCTGCTCTTGACTTAAAGTAGCGGCTGTGGCCAATGGGCTTGGCCCTGGGCTCTCGCTATGTCTGCCTAGGAGATGGAGCCCAGGGAGGAAGATAATGGCCGTTCAGGCGGTACCGCCCGGCATCCTTTGGAGGCAACTTGCCGGGCAACTTCTACAAGGTGAACATGTGCCCCACCCCCACCCTGATGCCCAGCACCTTCCACTCACACCTGCAGCACCAGCACCCACTGCTCCCTGCCACCACACACCTGACCTCTACCTTTGGAGCTAATGGAGGCAAGTGCTCCTCTTGGTATGGTGGCTGTGCTTGCCTGCTCCGGCCCGAAGCCTTGCCACACCCTGCCCAGCCAAGCATGCCGCACCAAAAGGACTGCTTTCCTCCGTTGCCTCCAAAGGCAGAAGGCAAGTTCATGGCAGCTGGGAGCAGCAGGTGCTACTGCTGCTGTGGGTGTGAGATGGACCCAACAGAGGCAAGTGCTCCCCTTGGTGCAGTGGCTGTGCTTGCCTGCTCCAGCACAAAGCCTCGCCTCACCCTACCCCAACCCAGCCAAGTGCGCCGCACCAAGAGGAGCACTTGTCTCCATTGCCTCCAAAGGCAGAGGGCAGCTTCATGGCGGCAGGAAGCAGCAGGTGCTACTGCTGCTGTGGATGTGAGATGGACCCAACAGAATCTGAGGCACCTGTCGCTTGCAGGAGGAGTAGGAGTGGGTGGTGTAAAGCACCTCTACCTTAAACAAAAGCCTCTGAGTAACTGGGAAAGAAAGCTATGCTTGGAACCTGCTGAAAACTGCCACTCAAAAAGCATGGCTTTCTTTCCCAGTTACTCAGAGGCCTTGGTTTAAGGTGGCACTCCTTTATGCTGCCCCTCCTCTTCCTGCACTAGATTTCTTTTCTTCCAGAATGGCAGGGGGGAAAAACCCACTTCATCTCTGAGCTCCAACACTGTAGCTCTGCCAGAAGGGGGGGTGAGACAGGACTCCTGCTTGCCAGCGGAGATTACTGGGTCTTGACTGCCTCGTGCAAGTATGTTAGGTGTGTCGTCCCTCCCTCCCTCCCTCCTCCCTCCCCCCCTCTCTCTCTTACACACACACACAAACCATTTCCCTCATGTCTGCCACTGATAGCTCTCAAAGAGAAGGAAGCGCGGGCTTCTTCGAACAGCCGAATCCTCTGCTCCTGTTCCTTCCTTGGCTGTTGGAATAAGCCCACACCGCTTCCTTCTCTTTGATAGCCACCTCATTTCTAATGGGGGTGGGATCCATGCCTTAGAGGGAAGAGAAGGCCAAGCTTCTGCTAGGGACTGCCTTTCCTCCCTCTCTAATGCATGGATTTCTGCATTCCATTGGAAACCAGGTGACTGTCAAAGAGAAGGAAGTGCGTTCTGCCCGGGCTTCTTCCAACAGCCAAATCCTCCACTCCTGTTCCTTCCTCAGCTGTTGAAAGAAGCCCATGCATGCTTCTTTCTCATTGAGAAGCAGTTTGCAAAGTCCCAGTTTTGCAAGGCGCTTCTCAAAGAGACGAAGCAGTGGAGGAGGGCTTTTTCAGATGAGCCCAGGCCAGAGCAGCATCGAAGCACCATTCAGCCTAGGCTTGTCTGAAGAAGTCCACCCCCCCTCCCGCTTCCTTCTTTTTGAGAAGTGGTTTGCAAAGTCCCAGCTGTGCAAGGTGCTTGTCAAAGAGAAGGAAGCATGGGCTTCTTCCAACTGCCGAGTCCTCACTTCCTATTGCTTCCTCGGCTGTTGGAAGAAGTCTGCACTTCCTTCTCTTTGACAGCCCCTTCGTTTCTAATGAGGTGGGGATAAATCCATATGTTAGAGGGAAGAGAAGGCCGAGCTTCTGCTAGGGACTTCTTTTCCTCCCTCTAACACATGGATTTCTCCCCCCCCCCCCCACATTGGAAACAAGGTGGCTATCAAAGAGAAGGAAGTGCGGGCTTATTCCAACAGCTAAGTCCTCTGCTCTGGCAAAGGAAGTGGGTGGGTGGAGCAAGCATGGTACAGACAGGTGGGGAGAGAGAGAGAGAGAGAGAGCGATAACCGGGTGGGCAGGAGAACGAGCGGGGGAGGGCAGGCCAGGGGAGGGACTGTACCGGTATGGGGCCTCTGGGGCCCCCGGTATGCAAATGGATGCCCTACTGGTATGTCCAAACCAGACCGGTCAAAACCCACCTTTCTTAGAGAACCATTTTACCAAAGTATATGGATTTTAAGTAGAGAGCTTTAACCAGGAGAAAGAGTCTCAGTTTATGTATTTATCTAAGAAAATTTGTACAGCAGTCCCCTTGCTCTTTAGTGACTCTGGGCAGCTTACAAAAATAAAAATCCAATATACAAACAATACCAAGCAATACAATTCCCTGCCTCAGCAACAACAACCAATCAAACAAGGCACTTGATGAGCTCTTTGGGTTCCCCTTGGCAAAACCAGGTCTTCAGGGCCTTATGAAAGAGTGTCAAAGTGGGGGCCAATCTAAGAGTAGGAAGGCAGGGATGGGAGGGAGCCACCACAGAGAAGGCTCTTCTTCTGGGTCCCACCATATGTGCTTCCTTAGGAGAGGGGACTTGCAACATTCCCTATCTCCCCACTCTGATAGGTTGGGTAGATGTGACCAGGAAAAGGTGGCCCAACAGATAAACTGGTCACAAACCATGTAGGGCTTTGAAGGCGACAACCAGTATCTTGAATCGTACCCAGTTCCATGTTTAAAGTGGCCAATTTGTTTCACCTTAAGTTTCTGTTTATGGAATCAGAAACCATTGAACTCTATGAAGGCAGTAAACATTTTCTTGTTTCCAATTACTTGTTTTGTTATGAGATGGTGTAAAATAAAGCAAATTTCCTTTGTGAAGTGCTGTGGATAAATCCAGCTTGTTCCTCCACTACTAAAGGAAGGAAATTTGCTACTCTATATGTTGGTAGTGGTGGTGGGTATCTAATTATAATATAAATTTTCTAGATGTACTCCAAGAAAGAAATACTCAAACTCTCAATCTACTTCTGTTGAAATTATTGAGGGAAGTGATTTAAATCTCTCTCTGCTTATTTAACAGCCTAAGTCAATAGCTGCAATTCTTCATTACCTGTCTTTTAAACTACTGTCATCAATTGATTACCAGCACGCCAACAGGAATAACAATCAGCATGGCCCACAGCCAAAATCAGAGTCCTGCCTGAACATGAAAGGAGCTGTCAATTGAAGAAAGCTGCCTTATTCCAGATAAGAGTCGTCACTGAATCTGTTATTAATAGCTGTTGACTAAGAGATGAGCTAATCAGTTGGGTGTAGCACAGTTCTGCATTATGCTAAACCATCAGCGGTTTGTTGGGTTTGGCAAAGTCTCTCACATCAGTCCATTACTTTGGTTTGCTATCCATAGTTTACGGTTCAGCAGACTGTAGGTATTCAGACCTACTAGATTACTCAACAAAATATGATTACACATATTACAGTTTACTGTGATGTGACATTAAATGCAGAGGATGAACAAAAGAAATGTATATTCACACACACACACACACACTTACACACATGCACACACTCACACAGAGAGAGATCTCTGAGCTGATAGACTGTCATATGCCCATACACTCAGAATTTTCATGTAAACTTTTAAAAAATGTAATCATTATAATAAATTGATATCAGAATCCATTTTTGCAATATTGAATGTGCTCCATTAGCCCTGTTACTGTACAGTAAATATACGTTAGTTAGTATAAAGGGTAAAAGGGATGCGGTAGCTCGGTGGCTAAGACACTGAGCTTGTCGATCAGAAAGGTTGGCATTTCGGCTGTTCGAATCCCTAGCACCATGTAATGGAGTGAGCTCCCGTTACTTGTCCCAGCTTCCACCAACCTAGCAGTTTGAAAGCATGTAAAAATGCAAATAGAAAAATAGGAACCACTTTGGTTGGAAAGTAACAGTGTTCCATGCACCTTGGGTGTTTAGTCATGCTGACCACATGACTACAGAGACATCTTTGGACAGTGCTGGCTCTTCAGCTTTGAAATGGAAATCAGCACCACCCCCTAGAGTTGGGAAGGACTAGCACATATGTGTGAGGGGAACCTTAATCATTACATTATAAAGGGTAAAAACGTACTCTTTGCAACTACATCTTGAATTTTCTTGGCAGCAGTACATAAGAGTTTGCCTTTGCCTTTTCCCCCATAGTTTCTCTGATTTTCCAATCTAATCAGCCATCCTAAAATTCTCTGATGTAATTCCATCCAAGTTCTAACCAGGTCTGACCCTGCGTGATCCATTAGGTTTGACTAGTTACTGCAGCTTGCTGAGATAATTAATCAATATATTGTATAATTGCTGCAATACACATATATTTTCTCTATGTGTTCGTGTTTGTTTGTATAAGCTGATGTTCTGAAAATGAAACAAGGTTTTAAGTCAATCTGGCCTACAGTATAATTTTGGACATTAGAACCCTGTTATATTTCCATTAAAAAAGAGTAACATTTAAGACAGATTCTTGACTTATCCTTGCAGGTATCATGGTTTGCTAGGCAGCAGAAGCAGGTTGGTTTAGTGAAGCCACAGAGAAAGAGACCAGTACAAAAAAAAGCACTAGTAACCTTTTATTGGTACCCTCTTTCTATAAAACGAGTAAATATTTAGGTTGACTTTGTGTTATTCTGGCATCTCTTCACTGTCAAGAAATTTAGTGATACTAGATTTTGGTTACTAAACTCCAGATGACCACCAGAATTCTGTTGAGAAGTTGGGGATATTGAATTTTGTAAGAGATTTTTCACCCTCATCCTGGTCCAGTGGTGGGTTCCTACTGGTTAGGACTGGTTCAGCCGAACTGGTAGTGGTTTGGTGGCCTGAGTCACTGGAACTAGCAGCGACCCAGGCCTGCCATGCCCCCGAACTGGTTCTTTGTTTTTTTGCTTCTGCGCATACACAGAACAATTTTAATTGTTCACCAATGAATAGGCATAGCAACTAAGTAGGCCTGTGAGGGTTGACTCTGAAACAGTATTTTCCATGTGAGTAACAAGGAGATAGGAAGGAGCCTGGCTTAGCTGAGAACTGAAAGTGAAACTGCTTGTGTTTTGCTTGTATCTACTGCTACCTTGAAAAACCTGCTTTTGGTAATATATGGTATATTATTATTATTTTGAATCCTGCTGAATCAATTACTGTGCTTTCTGAATGTGATTGCTGCTGCAAGCTCTGACCAGTCAGGTTAGCTCCAGCACTTATTGCAGCCTGATTCAGCACAGCTGATTGGTGGGTGGATCGGACTGCCAGAATAGCCCCAATTACCTGTTCCAGGCTGCAGGAATTGCCACAGATCATCGCTGCCTCATTTTTGGCCTCTGGTGGGGATGAACGAGGCTATATTCAGTGTATAAGATGCACCCAAATTTTCACTCTCTTTGTTGGGAGGAAAAGGTGCATCTTATACTCTGCAAAATACGAATACACACCCGCACACATCATCATCATCATCATCATCATCATCATCATCATCATCATCATCATCATCATCTTAGTCATTGTCTATCCATTGCAGGATGAAGGCCTCTTCCACATGTTTCCAACCAATACGGTCCACAGCTTTATCACCCCAAAATTATTCAGATAAGCACAAGGTATAGTAAGCAATAAAACTCATTGATTCATCTTTGTGTTGGAGATGCCTTCCAGCAGGGGGTTTCATATTTTGTCACCACCAGTTCATCCCACATGCGCCCAACCACTTCTCGCCCTTGCACCCATTTCACGGGCACACACACTTCTTCCACGCATGTGCCTGGCCTTCCGTGCATGCGCTTTGCTCCGTTGCGTGCCTTCTGCACATGCGCCTGGCCTCAAAAACGTGCTTAAATAGGATGGCATAGAGCCAGGGTGGGTGGGCAGGAGGCCCACCTGTGATTTCTGTTACCGGTTCAAGCGAACTGGTCTGAACTGGCTGAATACCGCCTCTGATGCCTTCACACTACACAACTCTTTCCAGATTTTCTCTATGGAGAAGAAACATTGCAACATTCTATATTACCTACAGAAAACCAAAAGAAGGAAATAAACCACCAGATCAAGAATTTGTGTCAAAGGGGTAAGAAGTGTTTCAAAGTAGCTCAGATTTGATTTGGTGCTTAGAAAGCAGGTTACTACTTGGATTTGTACAATGCCTTTGATAGGATAAATTTGTTGAAGCTTTATGGAATCAAAACATCCCTTCAGAAGCTGCTCAGCCCTAATGGAGACCTCTGGAAATGATTAATGCATGAAAGGAGATATCTAAATATGTTTTGTTGGAATTAACTCAAATTTCTTTATCCTTACAGAACTCCATTATCCATTAAAACACTGCCTATTTGCATCTCAGCCATACAGTCTTGTTATCCTGGAAAAAAAGTATTATTTTAATTCTGATCATTTGAATCAAATTAACAACTAGCATGCATTATTTTTCATGCCAGGTATCAAAGCCATCATGTTATGAGTGAGTATTCTCCGGGAATATACACATCACGCTTGCAGTTGATGGCAGTTACTAATGAATGTAGTTGTCAAGGCTCACCTAAGAAATAGACTGAGAAATAATTCAGTGGTAGGTACCTGATCTGACTGCACAGGCACTGCATTCTTTAATAGAGTAAAGGGCTTATGCAGGGTAATAGTCTACCCGGCAATTTTAATATTGTAGCATTTGACACAACCTCTATAGTACATTATTAATAGTACCCTTGAGGGCAATCCTCTTAATTTGAGGGCTTTCAACACTGCAAATTCTTTATGCTAGCAGCAGGCAAAGTGTGGAATATTATCCTTCATTTTTCTTTGTGCACAGAGAGTGATTGATAGGCTGCTAAAACTCAAAGAGCAACTCCTTAGTCAGCACTGTTTTAGCAAGCTGTATACAAATACCTCTTTCCCACAATCTGCATGTCTCAGTTGGAATACCAGTGTTAAAAACAAAGCCAACCCTAACTACATCTCTTTGCTTACTACCTTTCTCAGAAGTGTGAAATTCTTCCACACAACTGCCAAGTGTTTGCTAGAAATATTAGCTAGGATTTGCCTTCTCATCCTTCTCCTCTTTTGTTTACATGCAGGGTTGTTTTCTGGCCTCCATCACTGCTATCTGTCAATCAGCCTCCAGGCAGCAAGCAATGTCTTTGCTTATCAAAGTGACCACTTCATTTTGCTAAGATTATAGAGACAAGTTTTCCCATAGGAAGATGGTAGACTTTTTCATGTTACCTTGGTTGTAGAAGATAGTAGAGATCCCATAGCACAAAGGTAGCTGGTGGAAGGAAGTGTTTATTGAAAGTTTAATACTGAGTATGATGCCTTAGCACAGCATGTCTTTCAGGAAGCTAAAGGTTAATTGTGCTTTTTCGGTAGGAACAAGTTAATGGATCCTTGTAGTAATCCCAGCAAAGAGGGAAAACACTAGACAATATTTAGGAAAAAAAATCTTAGGTTACACATCTATGCATACTTTACTACTGTGCTTATTAGGATTTAGTTTTGGCTGTACATGTTTAGGATTGTACTAGTGCACACTTAAAACTTACACTAAGCTGTACTTGGCTGGGTTCATATAGCATACTAAGCTTTAATCAAACAAGCCAAACTATGTTTTGGCACATTGTACAAGTCAGGCCAGTGAGTACCGTGATAGCAGCAAGATTCTTTGTGGGTTCACAGTGGGATATATGCTGTAATGATATTTGTGCTCAACAGAAGTTGCAGTTTCCTTTGAAAACAAAGTTCCTCAAACTCAGCATGTAAAATTGTAAGATTCCATTGGACAATCTATTTTGTCTTTCTCTTATTTCTGCTGAATAAATCAATTTAACACAATCTCTTTGTTCTATCCTTTGTCAGGATAAAATAAGAAGGAAGACCCAATAGGAGGTCAATGAACAACTTGGCATTTCTACTTAACACATCACAGCTCACTAAGACTAAATTAAACAAAATGTTTGAACTGGAATGTCAATAAGCTAAATAAAATATACTGCCTGGAAGGAAAACAATATATTTGATTGGGCTGAAGCTGTCTTCTGTTGTACTCAGCATGTGAGATTTCTATGTGTGATTAGGGAAGGAATAGGGAAAAAAACAGTGTTTCTACCATTTCCCCTCACTCTTCTCTTAACTGTCATTATTTATACAGTAACATTTTATTGTTTTAATAATTCTAATGCCTTTATTTAGCAGAAAAGCATCACCAAAAATAACACACACATACATAAGTTATATTTTCTGAGAACTGTGGAATAAGGATGGAAGATACATGGAAGATACCTCCTAAAACTAACCTGAGATTCCTAAGAATCATTCTGATATTCTAATGATAAATATATTAACTGTATATTATTGAATTTCAGAATTCTGTGCTTAAGGACATTGCAGGGGAAGAGCGCTAGTGTTACTTTTGTAAATGCAAACCTCATGACAACAAATCTTGAAAATGTAGTTCCCTTTTCCAAGAGGAAGGCAAATATATTTAAGCTTAGAAACAGGTTCATTTGGCCAGGAGTCAATAAAGATGTGGAAATTTATTGTCAATCCTCTCCAGAATGTCAACGTGTAGAACTCAAGGGAAACAGGACATGGGTCCCAAGGATGAAATGTCCTTTTCCCCACTCCACTTTCCAGATTTCTCATTGACTTTGTCTTTCCTTCTCAAAGTCAGCATAGAAGAAAGATCAGTATATCCTTGTATTTTTTTATTACCATGTACTGGGTTTAATGAAGATATGCGTTTTAGATGATAACTAAAATGGGTGTATGCAGTCAGTGGTTTCTATAATGAAGAATTTAGACTGGGCAGTATTCACACAACCCTGGAAAAAATTTGCTCAAGATGAAGAGAAGATGCACAGGTGACCTCTTGATGGGGGACAAAGGGGATGTAAGATCAGAGAAAAGCAGTTACTAGCCTGACACACAAAAGGAAATTATATCAATATCTGTAATCCCTTCCTTTAAATTACCCTGTTTCCCCAAAAATAAGACCTCCCTTGATAATAAGCCCAATTGGGCTTTTGAGCGCATGTGCTAAAATAAGCCATCCCCAAAAAATAAGTCCTCCCCGAAAATATTGCAACACAGCAGCAGCCATGAAGTGACCATGCTCGATGCCTTCTGCACCTCAAAAATAATAAGACCTCCCCAAAAATAAGGCCAAGCACTTATTTCGAGGGTCAAAAGAAAAACCCTTATTTTCAGGGAAATATGGTAGAAAGTAATAGAATGTAGGATTAGAGAAATACACACATATATTTAGTTAATATTATAGAATACAGACTGTGCTACATAGTAAGAAGTAAAGAAAAAGTTCAGACTGATCTGATGTTTGGCATTAAATATTCTGTGAAAATTCATAAACATTCTGATTTTCTTTTGTTATTTTGTTACTTTTTGTTACTTTCTATGGTAAAATCTCTCTATCTCTGTAAATAAATGTGTTATTTATTTCTCTGTATACATAAGAGTCCTCAAAATGTATAAGGTTGCATATAAATTCTGAGAATGTCCTGTGCATATTTGAAGATAAAGCAAATCATGTTCTATAAATGAATTTGATTGGATGTGACTTTAGTTCTTTTTTAAAAAAAATGTATTTCAAACAATATTTTCTAGAAAAGAGAAATCCACTGTATCAATGTTTCAAAAAGCAATATTTTTTTTCTAAATTTAGGAGAGGTATAAATCAACGTCCATTATGGTGACAGCCCTATTTACTAAATGTCTATTCCCAATCAATGAGTTGCCCCGGGAGTTTCCTCTATATAATATAATATAAGAATTTATAAAACATTGTTTGAAGTCATTCTAGGAAATGCAGTGTTTTATGACAAAACAGTATATGCTTGATGGAACAATTTGCTCAGCCTTTTAAGTGCTGTTTGTTAACATGCTTCACCTTCTTTCATGCAAAGCCATGCAAAACAGGTCTATATGTATAATGCTTTGGAGTAGCTTTGACTGTTTCACCCATCCTAGATTTGCAATCCCATCCAGAAGGGAAGTTGTTCTGACCCACCCTCCATCCGGTAATGAACGCCGACACACGCTTGACTGTTTGCCACTTTTTGATCACAAAGATTACAACTCTGTTGGCTGCAAGACCAGACAAGAATCACATGCAAGAATAGTTGGCAGCAACCCAAATCAAACAGAACATAATAATACCAGACAGACCAGACAGACGTTCCTCAATACTGTTACGAGTGGTTGAGTCCTGCAAAACCTTCCTCCCAAAGGCCTGACTTATATACGCTTTTGGGAGGGGTCAGGCCCCAACCACCTGAGCTTCATTATCTTTTAGGAGCTTGTCTCCGGAGCAGCTGTTGCCTTCGTTTCTCCGCCCTTCTCAATCTTGCGTCAGGGACAAACTCCCTCCGATCTTCCCCACTGCTCCATGCCTCGGGAGCCTCCTGGTGGCAATCAGCCTCTTTGGTCCCTGCTCTGCGTCTGAACCCTGCCCAGGGTCCTCCATCTCCTCCATAGCCGACTCATAGGGTTCTTCGCTATCTGAGTCGCTCAGCAGCTGCAAAGGATCCTGCTGGGTCACAACAGGAAGTTATGTATCATTTTCCCTTTGCAAATATCCATATCTGATTGATGGACATTTGGGATGGAGCTTTGCTGCTAAGGCTAGAGGTTCAATCCTGTTTCTATTTTTTTTATGACAAGCTCTCCACACAGAAAGCAATAAAAGAGGTAAATGAATTCTGTCAGCATTAGTGATTACCATGGATTTCATGGTGTGCCCTTGCAATGATACGGAATGAATGTGCATTAGGACCATTTTTCCAAAATAAACCCTGGCCTTAAAGCAGAAGGGTTATGAACCCCTCATTCTGAAAGATTGCTGCTAATAAAAAAAAAGCTTTAATAAGATGATCGGCATACCTGACTTTTTGAGTGGTATGTTACTGGCTTCAGAAGTGAGATAGGTGATTACCAGAGACAATGACTTCTCATCCCTGGCAATCCCAATTGTAGAATGCTTTTACAAGAATTCTGGCTGTTCACCCATTTTCATTATCTTCCATGAGCCAGATAAAACATCCTCATGCCCTCAGACTTTCAATTATTATTGCTACTTCTAACTGTCCTTTGAATGCATTTGTTTATAACCTGTTTTAGATTGGTTTAGATCATTCCATTAGTTGCTTTGAAAACTTGGTTTGAAAAGCAGCTTAAAACATTTAACTAAATCAAATCAATAATCATGGATTTAAATGCCTTGACTGTGACTAATCCAAAATAACTCAATCTTTGTAAGAACCCTAGAGATCAGATGATATAATATAGTTCCCTTCCCCCATATTGATTTTTGAATAAGATTCCCAAATTACACGATAGAACAGAAGTCATGCACATCTTTCTCTTTCTTTTTCTCTCTCTCTTTCTCTCTGTCTCTTCTCTGAATATTCTATATTAGTATGGATTTTCTTATTTAGTTCCCCTTCTCTCCATTTCTTGCTCCAGTTCCTTTTGCTTTTCATTTATTATAATAATCAAATAGGTAAAATTGCATATTATAGAACAAGTCTTGAAAATGCTACCTGCTACTTTCCAGCACAAGGAAGAGGTGAGTTAAGCCCTTCTAAGACCATGCTACTATTTTCCAAGCATACCATGTTCTGGCCATTCCTTAAGTGAAGTGCAGATTAATACCAGCAGCTAGCCTACCTGTTATCTGCTTTAGGGCTGTAAGAGTCTTAAAGGTGAGATTGAAAAATGACTTCATGGAGGAAACAGATGGGGAGAAAAACAGACAAGTCACCGTGCAAAAGACCAGAAATGAAAGTACGGCAAAGCTGTCTAATTTAAAATGGCAACCATCCAGAAAGGCTATTGGGGATATTAGACTATTAAACTATGCCCCAGGAGAACATTCAATCATCACTTTGCCATATTGGGATAATGACATGAAATGTGCACTTGTGCATGGACGCACAATGTATACAGGCTTTGAGTAAACAGTCCTTTTGGAGTTCATGT
This sequence comes from Natrix helvetica, assembly GCF_964273705.1. NCBI lineage: Eukaryota > Metazoa > Chordata > Lepidosauria > Squamata > Natricidae > Natrix > Natrix helvetica. The sequence continues at coordinate 322,538,180 of NC_138548.1, forward strand.
TTAATTATCTAGTTTAGTTGCCATATTATATATTGTGTCGTTTTTTTAATGTTGTGCAGTTATTTTTTCCTGTTTATTTTTGTTTCACATCACTCAAAATAAGTATAAGTATAATCTTTATTGTCATTGTACTTAAATACAATGAAATTGGTAAACGAATAGAAGTTATTTTCTGCATCTGCCATGTATTTATTCTACTCTTCTGAGTTGCTGTAAATTCACCTTGAAAATACTGGATTTTGTATCCAAGATGGCTGCACTATAACATGATTTAAATCTCTAGAAATCCAGATCCTTGCCCTTCCTTCATTCTAAGAAAATAGTTCCTCACTCAAATATGTAACTTTAAAATTATGGCTAATTTTCAGAAGACAAAATAGTGTATATGCTATTTTGGTGTTCACTCTGCTTAAGGAAATGTCAAAACAACAAGGAAGTTCGCAAAACCTGACTTTTCCTACAATACAATACAATAGCAGAGTTGGAAGGGACCTTGGAGGTCTTCTAGTCCAACCCCATGCCTAGGCATGAAACCCTATACCGTTTCAGACAAATGGCTATCCAACATCTTCTTAAAGACTTCCAGTGTTGGGGCATTCACAACTTCTGGAGGCAAGCTGTTCCACTGATTAATTGTTCTAACTGTCAGGAAATTTCTCCTCAGTTCTAGGTTGCTTCTCTCCTTGATTACTTTCCACCCATTGCTTCTTGTTCTACCCTCAGGTGCCTTGGAGAATATAATACAATACAATACAATAGTAGAGTTGGAAGGGACCTTGGAGGCCTTCTAGTCCAACCCCCTGCCTAGGCAAGAAACCATATACCATTTCAGACAGATGGCTATCCAACATCTTCTTAAAGACTTCCAGTGTTGGGGCATTCACAACTTCTGGAGGCAAGCTGTTCCACTGATTAATTGTTCTAACTGTCAGGAAATTTCTCCTCAGTTCTAAGTTGCTTCTCTCCTTGATTAGTTTCTACCCATTGCTTCTTGTTCTACCCTCAGGTGCCTTGGAGAATAGTTTGACTCCCTCTTCTTTGTGGCAACCCCTGAGATATTGGAACACTGCTATCATGTTAGGGTTAGGGTTAGGGTTAGGGTCCTTCTTTCTCTTAAGCTAGACATACCCAGTTCCTGCAACCGTTCTTCATATGTTTTAGTCTCCAGTCCCCTAATCATCTTTGTTGCTCTTCTCTGCATTCTTTCTAGAGTCTCCACATTTTTTTTTACATCGTGGCGACCAGAACTGAATGCAGAAACTATTCAGCATCCCCATGATGCTGAATAGTTGGACTCCCTCTTCTTTGTGGCAACTCCTGAGATATTGGTATCTCCTCTATCATGTCTCCTCTAGTCCTTCTTTTCATTAAACTAGACATACCCAGTTCCTGCAACTGTTCTTCATATGTTTTAGTCTCCAGCCTCCTAAACATCTTTGTTGCTCTTCTCCACACTCTTTCTAGAGTCTCCACATCTTTTCTACATCGTGGCGACCAAAACTGAATGCAGTATTCCAAGTGTGGCCTTACCAAGGCATTATAAAGTGGTATTAACCCTTCAAGTGATCTTGATTCTATCCCTCTCTTTATGCAGCCTAGACTGTGTTGGCCTTTTTGGCAGCTGCTGCACACTGCTGGCTCATATTTAAATTGTTGTCCACTAGGACTCCAAGATCCCTCTCACAGATACTACTATTGAGCAAGGTACCACCTATACTGTACCTGTGTATTTTTCTTGCCTAAATGTAGAACCTTACTCTTTACACTTTACACTTAAGTCTAATGAAATAAAAGTATTTCTTCGCTTAGGATGAAGAACCATTCTGGAATTTATTTATTTAATCTATTTCTAAGTTAATCTATTTACCAATACTTCTGGGTGGGCAGATAAAAACAAGCAAGAGAGACTGAACAAATGCACTAAGGATTTAGGAATGCAGATATTTTTCCTTTGGTCTAAGGCTGGAATTGGATCTTAATCACTAAACCATGCTGTCTCACTGTCATATTCCAATCATAAATACTAAAGCTATCTAGACTGAATAAATTAGTGAGTGAGTGAGTGTGTATGTGTGTGTGTATACAACTGAAGTTTAAACATCCAAAGATATAAATGATAAAGATAAGAATATAAAAGGATAATGATAAAGATTAAAAACATAATAAATCTATGTAAAAGATAAAAAATAAAGAAGTGCAAAGAGAAAAAAGGGAGGATGTGTGTGTGTATAATGCACTTACACACACACACACACACACACACAGACATATATATATATATATATATATATATATATATATATATATATATATATATATATATAGAGAGAGAGAGAGAGAGAGAGAGAGAGAGAGAGGTGTGTGTGTGTGTGTGTGTGTGTGTGTCTACATGCATATAAACACAATATCTATCTATCTATCTATCTATCTATCTATCTATCTATCTATCTATCTATCTATTCATGCATCCATCCATCCCTCCCTCCCTCCTTCCTTCCTTCCTTCCTCCCTTCTTACCTATCTAGGACAGACAGATGGATAGATGGATGGATGGATGCATGGATGGATGGATGCATGGATAGACAGACAGACAGACATAGATAAGAGCAAGAGAGATACACATAGATAATAGTTCAAACAGTTCAAACAGTTTCAGCAATTCAACACATTCTCTAACATTTTAACTAAAAACTCTTAATCCTATATCTTATGTTTCATCTATTAGCAAATAGTAAAGCCTCATCATTCAGTCTTAATCAGTAAAAGTCCATTAAAAACTACTAGAAATAGTGTAATTGAAAAATTAGATCTTTAATCCATTCAATAATGTCCTACAGTATTCATCTCCTCTCAGAAACTCCTTTATAACTTTAATACTTTCCTCCACTTTTAGCTTATCATTCTCTAAAAACACAACAGTAACAAAAATATATTTCCCACCCATATGTGATCTATAAACAAATCTTTAAAGGCTTGCCATTCGGTCCTAGTCAAGAAGAAAAAATTAAAACCTGCTAGAAAAAAAATACTATATCTTTTAATCTTTATCAAAGTAAGCCAACTTTATAAGCATTCTTTTTCCTTTAAAAGTCTTGATCTTTATACCTTTTAAGTGATGTCCTGAAAAGACCTGATTTCCTTTCATTCTCTCTCAGGAACTCATTCATAAGTATCTAAATCTCTAGGGAATGCTAACACACAGGGCAGAAAGCTCTGGAATTTCTGGACATTGTTAGGATCACACACAATGGATTCTAGAGAACCCAAATAAAGCTAAAGTTTCCCTGTTTCTGATATTGTTGCCACAAGCAGTTATGAAACTATCGATTTGCACATGCAGTAGTGCTGAAGGTCTATGAAGATGCTCAGTTACTCAGGTCATAGTTGTCCCAAAGGTGTTTTTTCAAAAGGCACCTAGACTTTGTTTTTCCTTGAAGACATTTCGTTTCTTATCCAGGATGCTTCTTTTTTTTTTTCTCAAAACAAATATAAAGAATCTTCTTATTTTCATACTACAGAAAGTGTATTAGTTGGTTACAAAAAGCTTTCGTGCATCTCTTCCATTGTCATCAAGTTTAGTTCATATTAACTCTAGTATTTTAACTCAGGTGTTTATACATATTACCATCATCATACCTCCACTTTTATTTGGCTATAATTATTTAAACGTCCTTCATCAGGAAATATACCAAAATTTAGTACATAACCACATACTGGCATTTCATTTCTATATCTAAAATCCTCCATTAACATTGAATCCTTATGCCCTATTCTAGCTAAACATCCGTAATATTTAATAACAAAATTTTCTAATCCTCCTTTCGAAATCACTGTTTACAATTTGCATCCAGTTTCCTTATATTATACCCATACATATATATGAATTATTATCATTATACTTTCTTTATTTGACTATATCCTATATCATAACATTTTCCCTCTAATAATCAAAACTTAACTGTGTCTAATTTTATTATTATTATTATTATTATTGCATCAACAGAATTGTATCACAGCGGCCAGTTGTTTCGCCGGATTTGGCATTAATTACTAGTCGGGCCCCACCCAGGGGCCTAGGACGTCGTAACGTATTTTCGTAATATACGTGCGGATCCAAGCAGTGTGGCCTTTTGCATTTGACTGATGGTGATTTTGTCAATTTTTAACTGTTTTAAATGTAATTCCAGTGCTTTTGGAATAGCACCCAGTGTGCCGATTACCACTGGAATTACCACTGCTGGTTTGTGCCATAATAATTGAATTTCGATTTTTAAGTCCTGGTATTTCACGATTTTGGCTGGATTTTTTGTCACCGGCTTGAAGAACTTCTCTTGCTTCTTTCAGGGATTTTGCGATATCCCCCAAATCAGCAAGACATATTCTTACTGTTCACCGTCTCTTCGGGACAGTTTAGGTCCATTGGACCACCCAGTGACAAAAGTATTGGCTGTGGTCTCAGAGCATTGAGACCACACAACCATATCATTGCGACGCTGGCCCCGCCTCTGATCCAGGATCCTTCTTCAGTTCAGTTCAGAACTGAGGAAGCTTCTTGGATGAGAAGTAAAACGTCTTCAAGGAAAAAACAAAGTCCAGTTGCCTTTTGAAAAAGGACCTTTGAGAGTAGTGCTGAAGGTTTGTCTAGCTATCGTTTTTTGTTCCAGAACAAGAGAGCTTGAGTAAGTGAAATGTGTAAGTCAAGAAAAAAATATTGCCAGACAACTGTACATTTCTGATATCTTAGAATGGTAAAATTATCTTTGCTAAATATTTCAGTCAAGAAACCAAACAATTAAGTAATAGTTTTTATGAAGGAATTGTATAAAGTTACTTCTGTCACAAATTGTGGCCCAGCTGTATAGGCTAGCATTATTGCCACTCAGAACTAGCATTCAAAGAGGTAAAGGATGATAATGAAGGTGAGAATAGGCAGAATTATATCCTTTTCTATATAGGGAATGCTTTTCTCAGTTTGAAGGTCAGGAATGTTTTGTTGCTGCCTGAAACCACAGTAATTTTTCTTGCTGACTTAGGATTTATAGAAGTCTGTGCAAGCAATAAACCTTTCCTTTAAAAGAAGACAGCGCTGAAGATTACTTAACAAAGCCACTTTAAAATATTGATATGTTTTAAATGCTGAAGATCAGAAAAAGATTTGCACACCATCACAGTTTAGATATTCACTTTGTCCTCAGTACAAATACCTGGAGCATTAATTCTAAGAGAGGAATGTTTATTCTGGCTGGTTTTCCTCTAGCTCTTTTTAGCAGAAAAACGATAGAAGGAGTTACCTACCGTTTGGATCTAGTTAGGGATCTGGATATTGCACATCAGTCTTACCTATCAGCTGTAGATAGCTCTGAAAGGTTACTGGAATTGCACACAAATTGTGCACTGTGGATATTGAACTATACTTTGTGTTTTATGCTTCATGCTCTGCTCACCCGAGAAACATCTGAAAATGAATTTCTCATTCTTTCACTGCCACTGCCAAGATTGTTTATTTGAAAACTAGATTTGGTATTTATTTCCTTACTTAATTATTGATCTTGTACAGCTGCTCCTCTCAACCTGGTGGCTCAGGATGTCTCATGATACTAAAAACTTTTCAAAACATTAAATGACATAAACCTCCATATTTAGACAAAACCACTAAAAGGCTATCTCCCTGTTAAACACACACACACACACACACAATCTGGTCCCATCATTTTGAGGTTTTCTAAAAGGTGAAGCCTAAATCAGGACTAAATGTTGGGGGGGAATGCTGTTTCATAGGGCAGGTGTGACAGAGAAGACGTGTACACATACTGATTCATTCTCTTAAAGACCTGAAGCCTCTACATTTACCTCAGCAAATGGTTTCTTTCTGCAAGGAATAAAATTCTGGAACTCATATGGATCTTCTGTAAGATCTATTCTCTTTATCCGATGAATGTAAAGTCTTTAACTGTGATTTTGAATTGACATTTTGTTTTCTCTTAAGTTGATAGTCATGGATGGGTGAATGATGGAGTTAAATTTGCTGTCAGTAGGAAAAACTATACATCTCTAAGAGTAATTCTTGAGTATTTGCTTTGATGGACACTAGTTGGCAGTATATGTGACATTTTAAATTGAAAATGGGAGACAAACCTTTGTAGTGACACCTAGAAACCTCTATATTTTTGCACCCAGAAATAATTTAAGTAGCTTCTTCACATTTTTATTTCGAGCGATTTGTTTCCTCTAAATGCAGGCCTGTCAGGTTGACGCCCTGTGGGCTGGATCACACACAGGCCACGCCTTCCCAAGTTCCGCAAAGGCAAAAAAGTCACGCTACGTCATGCTATGTCATGTGACGCGATCAGATTTGACACCCTTGCTCTTAGGAATTGTGTCATGATATAAGCTAAGGTGCTTCTTCAATTAAATCCATTTATTGTATTGATTTCAAGTCATAACAAAATACCATTATTTTAAAATAATGACTGGCCATTATTAAAATATAATAGAAATCACTGAACTCAACTTTTACAATATAGCAATTACATACCAATGAAAGATTAATGTTTAAAATAAACTTTCTTTTTATCATCACCAGAACAAAATATACAGCCTCCATAAATAAAATCTCCTTGTTTAAATTTATTAAACATTCGGTTTTGTGTGAATGAGGCTATCAGAAATTTTTTTTCCCATCAAGAGGAGCTAGGATGCTTGTTTACAGGCTATGCTATACAAAGTTGTAGAAAAGAGAACCTTACCTTCAAGACAACAGTTAAAAGTAGAGGGTTATCCACTCCTAGAGACAGATGGTACTAAAGTAATAACCTCAGCAGTGAAGCAAGGCAACAAGCACTTATGAGATGAAAGGGAAAAGGATAGATGAAGCTGCCTTATATAGAATCACATTATTAGTCCAATTAACCTAATGTTTCCCTCTCCTAGGAGGAGTAGCTTCCATAATCTCAGGCATATGTCTTCACCACCCCTTTTAACTTTTTATGAGCAATGCCAGTGATTAGCTTAGCAGAGAGGTTGGTTGTGACAGGTTTGCTAAATAATGCATGGATTCGAAGAGATAATATCTGGATATCCCCAAATAGTTCTGCTGCATTGTAATTGTTTAAAGATGAAAATCACCTGGAATACATATTCTTTTAAAGGATTTGGCTTTCACATGCCCTATTGTCTAACCTTAAACCAGGGCAGGAAGATTTTGGGCAACTAGAAGTTGCCTTTTCTTTTGTTTTCTTCTTTTTTTTCCATATGAGACCACAGTAGGTGAGACAAGGCCACCTAACCTCATGTTTAATATAGCTGGTAGGTTCTTTTTTTTTTAAATCAAAGATGGTATGTGGAAGGAAATGGGAGGATTTTAAAAACAATTTTGGCTATAACAAGCTGATGTAATGGCTTATAAACATGTTTTTTTCCTGAAATTAACATTTATATTAAATTGTGGTTCTATTTTTTAGCAGCTTGCTGATGAATTCTGGAAACATAATTGCTCACAGTTTTAGGGATATTAAAATGGAATCTGTGGCACTGTAGTGGTGTATGGCCTGCAGCATGCTCATTCTTAACTAAATTATTTGGGTTCAAATTACACTAAGGACTGTCTTTATTTAAACCAACCTGTCTGCACTATAAGATGAAGCATAGACAGCATTCTCACACGTCCTTCTTTCAGGGATAATAAATTGTAAAGCCTAACAGGAATGCCTTCAGAGCAGAACAGAGCTTGGAAATTTATTGCCAATCAACATTTCCTCCTGGAAAAGGCCATTCCAGGCCTCTGGAAGCCCTTGGATCCTAGCTGTTGATGCGGTTGACCATGGCACCTCTGGATGGCCTGGATGTGCTGGTAGAGTCAGTTTCAGAGGAGAAAGTTCAAATTATAGGTGGTTCAATATGAGATGCCCTGTCAGCCAGCTTTCTTCCCCATCCCGTGCAGTGGTGGGTTCCTACTGTTTTGGTAGTGCTTTGGCAGCCTGGGTCACTGAAACTGGCAACTACCCAGGCCTGCCATGCCCCCAACCTGGTTCCCTGGTCAGCACTGTAAGCGCCGCCATCTTGTTTTTCAGTTCTGTGCATGCACAGAATAATTTTAATTGCACTGCATATGTGCACGCAGTGCGCATCAAGCACGCCACAGCACACACATGAGTGAACCTGCCATATTGCCTGTCAGAACCCACCCCTGATCCTGTGTAATATCTATCCACATGAAGCCTCTGCAAGAGGTCATCCACTGGCTCAAGTGAGCCATCATCAACGTATCGATGACACTGAACTATATATTTCTATCTCGGGACAAACAGGGGATGGAGTAGAGGTCCCTCTGGTGCTTGGGAGACTACTGAGGCCTAGAAACATTCTAAGGTGGAATAACTTTTAATAGAGAACCCTACTAATTCTACACCAGTATTAATATTGAGTCTAGATGGGGTTTATTCCTCCTGCCATCTACAGGTCTTCCTGAACTCAGTTCCTTCTGGAAAACTGATGGAAGGGGTGGCTAAAAACATTTTTGCCCCTGATTAGTGTGACAATAGTAATCTTACATAGAATGAAATGAATTTAAAATGGTCAGTTATGATCTTGTCACTTCTTGTCACTGTAATTTATTTCATGTGGGGTTCCCCATTAAAAATTGCATATTTCAGAAACTTAAGTTGGTGGTCCTGAACATATACTGGTCAGTCTCAATACTAACACTTAGTAACACATATTATTTAAATGTAGATTTATTTTCTACCTGTGAGTTTCTAAATGCAATCCAAAGTTGAATTTACTTATAAAGCTTTATATTGCTTAAGAAGTATGACATGAAGCCACATACAGGTACATATTTTCTGTGAGATTTTCCTCCTGTGGAACAGCCTGCCAACTCAGTTTAATCTAAAACAAGGTTGGATTTACTTCTAAGTGCTTCTTGGTAGTTTATTCAGTGTAAACAATTTTTATACTACTTATTGCTAATGCTATTTATGCTTCTGCAGTTTCATATCTGATAGACATTTGGAAAGAATCAACTGAGGCTCCTACACTAGTTGACTGTTAATAGGAACCTGAAAAATATTAATGAAATTGGTATTAATTACAGTATTTAGGTAACCTTTGAAATCATGTGTTTGAATGTCTTATTCTTGCAAATCCAGGGAAGATTTGAAAAAAAAAAAAACTATGAAATTAACTTCCATGTTGATATCTTCCTGTTGTTGGAGATGCAGTATAGTAATTGATGTGGGCTTGTTATTTTATAGCCAGACTTGGGTCTGAAGTCTACATAATTATAGATTGATCACAATTATTTGGAATCTGTCAAAACATTAAGAATTATGAGATTTTTGCAGATGAATTATAAGAATTCTATATTATAGAATACTATTAATACTGACTTACAGCAGTGATTTACTGATATGTATTATTGGTCAATAGCAATAGCACTTAGACTTATATACCACTTCACAGTGCTTTTACAGTCCTAAGTGGTTTACAGAGTCAGCATATTGCCCCCAACAAACTGGGTCCTCATTTTACCAACCTCAGAAGGATGGAAGGCTGAGTCAACCTTGAATTAGTCACTATCTAACAAAGGATCAAAAAAGAAATGCAACCAATTTGATACATTTTTAACAATAGTTTTGTTTATGAATATAAATCTCCAATTTATGATGTAAACCTTTAATTTCCTTTGATTTTAATATTGTATCATACAGTTAATTCAGCTAACTCAGTTAAACCTTGTATGTAAGAAGCATACAAGAAACACTTCAAATAAATGTATCAATAACAGCAGAACATATTTCATTCTTAGGATATATTTCTATAGGTAACCCAGAGATCCACAACAGAGTGTAGATTTAGGAAGGTGCTAACAAGAAGAAAGATGTGCCAGGTTATATGGTTTTTGGCTATGTGTTAGTAATATGCTAGGGTTGGAGCCCTAGAAATGAGCAGCTTGTTCCTAGATAATTGAATTAGGAAAGACCTCATATTACTGTGAAAAGCTGACAGGTGCCAGTCAGTATAGCAGCTGTTTACCTGTTTGTATTAGTGGCTAGGATGTGGGTGTGAGTTAGAAGGAGGCTGTCAAGTGACAGTAGTGTGATTGACAAGCATGTACAATGAAGCAAGGCTTCAGTTGCCTTGATATGACTGCTATTTTGACTTTTCTTGCAATGCTGCTATTTTGTTGAAAGTCAATTAGTGGGAGAAGAAAAGACAGTGAGCATTTCAAAAAAATAAGATTAAAGGGGACCCAGTGACACAGTGGTTAGAATGCAGTATTGCAGGCAAACTTTGCCCACAGCCTGGAGTTCATTCTAATGGAACTCAGGATTGACTCAGCCTTCCATCCTTCCAACATAAAATGAGGACCCAGATTATTGTGCTAATGTTATTAACAGCTCAGAGAGTACTGCAAAGCACTATGGAGTAGAACATATATCTAAGTGCTGTTTCTATTTCTAAATAGGTCCCTTGATTTTATATCTATAATGAAAAAAATGTTTGCTTATATTGCATAGATTTGTGTGTATTAGGTTTGTGAGCATATGGGTTTGCATGCTAATAATCTTGTAACTCTCTATTTTTGCCCTCAGTGATTCATACATAATAATGCTTTTTGCGTTTTTCACTGGAATTATAAAAGAAACAATTAGAATTAGCTATGAACCAGCACATTTTTTTATTATTATTATTATTTTGCTTTGTGAAGCTTCATTCATTCATGGGGAATATTTTTAGAAAAACCTTGTTGCTTGCCAAGTATTTACAGAGTGGAGCATAAAGTTCAAAGGTTTAATAATTTTGTATTAATAGTCATACAATTCACTATCAAAAGAAAATTGTCAAAAGTTCTTTATAAAACACCAGTAGACATTTAAGCAAAGCTTTTAATAGCAGTCGCACACTATTTTGCGGGTCATCTTGATTTGATTGAGAGCTACATATATTTCATGTAATGTTTTCTGTTATTACATTTTATATCTCAACTAAGAGACATGATTATAACATTTAATTTCTTAATTAGAAATAGTTTTCTAATCTCTAAATGAATGTTCTTCCAAGCCTTTATTCCTTAATTTTCTTCCGTTGAGCTGGGGCAATGCTCTCAGTGGAACCTGGGTGGCTTAATTGCCATTAGCAAATACAGTTCTGCAACTAATAATTTTAAAACTCCAGCTGATTACTCAGGGAGGTCAGCAAAATGCTTTAACTCACATATTACTTTATGAAATACTTTATTTGGCAAGAAACACAGATGTATTTATATTAACTGTAAATACTGTAGTAAACAATCATCTGATGGGGTTTTGGTGGATACATGTTTTTTTATCAGCTGTCTACGGTCCTTCATTTACACACACACACACACACACACACACACACACACACACAATCATCTGCTTTTTGTTGTTCGTTATGAAGTCGTGTCTGACCCATCACGACTCCATGGACAATGTTCCTCCAGGCCTTCCTGTCCTCTACCATCCTCTGGGGTCCATTTAAGCTCATGCCTACTGCTTCGGTGACTCCATCCAGCCACCTCATTCTCTGTCATCCCCTTCTTCTTTTGCCCTCAATCTTTCTCAGGCTCTTCTCCAATGAGTCTTTCCTTCTCATTAGGTGGCCAAAGTATTTCAATTTCATCTTCAGGATCTAACCTTCTAAAGAGCAGTCAGGGTTGATCTCCTTTAGGGCTGACCATTCTGATCACCTTGCAGTCCAAGGGACTCACAGGAGTCTTCCCTAGATGATTCTTAATCTCCTCATAAAAGTAAAATTGAATTATAGCATTTGTTGCTTACTCTATATAGCGGTTCCCAAAACAATCAGTGTCACAGGAAAATAGCACTGATTTATACCCTGTTTAACAGTACACCAGATTTATACTGATTTTTCAATATTAAACATTAAATTCCTACTATTGATGAGTGAAACCTCTTTGTTTAGGTCTCAATTATTTGTCAGATAAATGAGGTAATTAACAGCTGTACCATGTTCTCCCTTAACTATGAATAGTGGAAGAGATGAAAAGACAGACATAGTTGTATGAAAAGGTGCCAATTTGTGGGATGATGCCTTAATAACGTATTTCATGGTTCAAAAAGAGAAAAGGAAGTGTGGAAAGATAAAGAAATTGGGCAGGATTAGAGGAAACCGGCTGTCACCTAAAGATGGTTTTAATTTCTATAGTCATATTAGTGAATTTTTTGTTTAACAAAATAAAACCATGAATAGTTAGTGTATGAATAATAGTAATAAATAAAGTGCTTGACAAGTGAGGGGGGGAGGGGGGGAAAGGTTTTTTTCCACCTCATTTTGTCTTAGACAATAAAATGATTCAGGTATGAATCTGTTTTTAGCGGATGTTGGGCAAAGTAGATATTCTGTTTGTCTCCAGGAAAAAAGCAACTACTCCACATGAGGGGCAGAATTGTTTTTAATTTTGTAAGCAATATGAAAAGTGGCTAAAAAGTCTAACTTTCTGTAAGACTTGAAAAGCTTGGCCTAAACAGAACTAGTCTGCAAGTTGGGAGCCCCCCTGGATTTTCAGATTCTGGTTGTGTAAAAGATGGCAGCCAAGGTTAGGAAGACTGTTGCACACCTTCCTCTTCTTTGCCATTTGTATCCTTTTCTGGATAGATGAACACTCATACATTAAAGTTAAAGGTTCCCTCGCACATACATGCTAGTCGTTCCTGACTCTAGGGGGCAGTGCTCATCTCCGTTTCAAAGCCAATGAGCCAGCACTATCCGAAGACGCCTCTGTGGTCATGTGGCCGGCATGACTAAACACCAAAGGCACATGGAACACTGTTACCTTCCCACCAAAGGTGGTTCCTATTTTTATACTTGAAGTTTTACATGCTCTCAATCTGCTAGGTTGGCATAAACTGGGACAAGTAACAGGAGCTCAAAAATAATCTCAAAAGTAAGGCCAAATGCTTATTTCAGGGGTCAAAAGAAAATAAGAAATTAAGAAAACATGGTAACTGAGCTTGACCCCATTTTACAACTTTTTTTGCCACAGTTGTTAAATGAATCACTGCAGTTGTTAAATAAATCATGCAGTCCTTAAGTGACTCTGGCTTCCCACCACATTGGCATTGCTTGTCGGAAGTCAGCTGGGAAGGTTGCAATTGGTGTCAAATGACTCCAGGACAGTACAATTGTCATAAATATATGCCAGTTTCTAGCACCCAAATTTTGATCTCATAACCATGGGGATGCTCTAAGTGCTGTAACTGTAAATATGAAAAGTGTGAAAAAAAGTCTCTTTTTTTCAGTGCTATTGTAACTTCAGTCACTAAATGTCTTGTTGTAAGGCAAACATTACCTACATGTTATTCAGTGGTGGCTTTCCATTTTTTTTACTACCTGTTTGCTCATGCGCGAGCGCATATGCAGAAAGGATGCCTCCTGCTGCCGCCACTACCGGTTGGTCTAATCCAGGCCAAACTGGCAGAAACCCTCCTCTGATGTTATTGCGTCATTTTCAAATGCCGTAAGCTGCCTAGTCACTATTGTGAGATAGATTGTGATCCATCTGATAATGATCTGATCAGGCCTGTAGAATTTTGTTTTTAAAAAACCGAAAGCCAATTTCAGTTTGAGAAATCTGATTTAATCAGATTAATCCTGCTTTGCCTATCTCTTATCTTCTCCCGGTATTTTTACAAGACACATTTTATGGACCCCATTCCAACATGTTATAGTTTATAAACACCAGATATGAAACCTTAAAGAGTTCTTACCATTTCTAAACAATATAGAACCCTAAAGGGTGTGCAAACGGCATCTGATGAGAACATGTCATGAAACATTTGTATTGGTGGGTTTTTTGAACCAGAGTAAATGAACTTTTCCTCCATCAGCACAATCTGATGTTAAGCTGCTTTTTCAGTTTGTCTTGTCATTCCAGTTTTGTAATAAATTAGAGATTGTGTTTCACACTATGACCAGTGAGTCGGAGTTTGACAAAGTAGACTCAGAAATGAGTAATTTAATTTAATCAAGGTAGAAATCTGTACTAAGTTTTTATTTAGAAAAAAAGCATAAAGGAAAAAAAATGACAAGAAAATTACGTTTCTGTTACCAGAGCAGTGTTAAAGTTCATGAGTTCTCTAGTTTAATTATAGATGAAGACGCTAATTATAAGCACATAAATCTCCACACATATGTACACCATGAACCTTACCAACATAAGAACGATGTTAGATTGAACTACACAATTTTCCTTCCAACAATTGTTATTGTGAGCCATATTGCCTTTAATTCATAAAAAAATTATTTAATCAACCCCTAAAATTTTAACCACCACAAATGTCTATTTAAAAAAAAAAAACAGTTTTAATTTGCTTTTTTTCATCAATATACTTTTCATAAAGTCAGGGCTGCCATTCAAATTACTATAACTTGTAACCTCTTTCATAGTTTAAATATTAAATAATTCAACTTGAGCTATATGTATTTGTTTCTATTGGAGCAAAATAGATAGATATTTAATAACAAATGTCCTGCTGTTCTGTGGCATTTTTCAATTCCATCTGTATGATTCTATTTTTGAAAATTGAATTAAACCAAGACCATACAGAATCATATTATCTAGCCTTGTTTTTCTTTCCAAGCAAAGATGATTTAAAGACTGATACAAAGACTGATTTAATTAAACCAACAGTTGGACTCTCGTACACAAAAATCCTTCCAATAGCATACACCAGGTTTCTATTTTCATGACAGTCCAGGCTTAAAATAACGAATGTTTTTGCAATTTGAGAAACGTCAAGTGTGGGGGATATAATTTAACAACACATAATTGCCTTTAAAGTGGTTTCCTAGAACTACCTTCCCATAACATCTGTACACCAAATTCCTCAAAGCCTTTACATCCCCAACGTAGAAATGCCAACCTTTCTAAAACACAGCTTGGGATCTGAGGGGGGAAAAAATGCAGAACAATATTTTGATGAAGTAATATTTTTTTAAGGGCATAAGAAATATTTCTATCATTCATGAAACGTGAAGCCACGAACTGGGCAATACGGTCCATTCCTATTCTCTATTCTACATGTCTTATATATTTTCTAAATTTATTTTTGTGAAAGTTTTCCATTTATAGTAAAAATAAACTGTCAGTTTAGTCTTGAAAAGGTCTTTTTCAAAACAACTCAATGCCTCTGAAATGTCAAAAGCCATGAGAAGACATTGGGACCAAATAATAAACATAACAAATGCTTTAACTCCATACATTTAATTTTAACTGAGAGATCTTGATAAATTGTTCCTTCCATTAAAAAAATGATCAATAATTTATTAATCTGTTTAAAATATTCGAGTGGAACCTTTACATTATACGCACTGCTCTGAAAACATGTATCAATCTAGATGGAAAATTCATATTCACAATATTTTCCCTAACAGGGTAATGTACAATCAGATATACCAATCTTTAATTCAAGATGGGGGAAAAAGAGATGATGGAAGGATAGCTTCTTTGTATACATTTGTACGATTTTCTTTCTTTGGTAAACAAAATGTTGATGTTTTAAAATAAAAATGTATGTTTTCTGCTTCACTTTGATCTCTCTTGTATCAGAGTGCAAGCTTCAGGCACTGGGTTGCCTAGGACCCCATAGCAACCCAATTTGTCTTTGTTGTGCACATGTGGTTCTGATGTTCCATTATCTTACTGACTGAATGAGCTGGTAATAAATACACCCCATGAAAACAGAGAAAGGGAGGGGGAGGGAGGCAGGGAGAGAGAGAGGGAGAGAGAGAGGGAGACAGCGCCAACAAGTTCATCACCATGAGATTCAGTTAACAATGGCAACTGGGACTGCAGGGATTACCATCACTTTACAATCACATTGCTTAGTGATAGAAATTCTGGTCACAAATGTCATTGTAAGTTGAGGCTACCTTAAATATACATAGCGCTGCAGTTGTAGTATTTCTAAAGTGCACCATGTTTTGTACAAAAGGTTACAGAGAACTGGATTCTTACAGGATGTGCCCCATTTACAATCAAATGCACTTAACTCACTGTCCTCTAGGGAAACAATGCCTGGCATCTCCCCCTAGCTTTGCAGTTTGAAGGGGAAACTGGATTTTGCATTGCCCTTCATCTGCGGGTGGCAGGAAGCGAAAAGATGCCCAATCCTGGTTTGCAAGTGGAAGTTATAAGAGGTAGCATGCATTAATTCTGTTAAGAGCCGAGGTCCTAAACTAAAGGTTCTTTAAATAAATACCTGAGCAAAGTAAGGTGAGAAAATGTGCCAGAAATTGTAACAATCAATACAGAGACTTTTGTGCTCCATATCTAAAATCTTTTGTTTTTTAATGCCCCTGTAATTTTTTATTTATCAGGACAGATTGGTGCTACAGCAAAGCTATATTGCTTTTAGGAGAAGAATTATGCTAAAATTCATAGACATCTCTAAATTTTAATCTACACACCCCTGTTGTGTATTGGGGAAGGCAGTAAGATGTTGGCAGGCTGACAGGCAAGTAGCTGCTGACAGGTGGGGGAGATCACAGGGTGCATTGGAGGGGGCAGCAGGAGGCATCACTAGGGTCTGGGATGGTGCATTGGGTATGAAGGAGGACACTCAGGGAAGTTATGTGAGGGCATGCAGGGGTGCGCATGAATGTGACAGAAGCATGGTGAGGCTTGGGGAGTGGCTGGTGCAAGCTCAGAGATGCCAGAAAAGGGTGTGTTGTGGGGAACAATTACCTGAGTGATTTGCAACTTTCTCTGCTGGTTTTGTCAATTGACAGCAGGGGTGGATTTCTCTCGGTTCACACCGGTATGCCAGAACCAGTTTGTAAAAATTAGCATACCTTTTGGAACCCGTTCGTCCAGTGTGACAGTACCGGAATGCCCCCTCCCGCCTGCTCACCCTCATTCACTCCCCCCGCCCAGTCGCTGCTCTCCCTCTCTCTCTCTCTCTCTCTCTCTCTCTCTCTCTCTCTCTCTCTCTCTCCCCCCACTTCACCATGCTTGCAAAGCATGGCACAAGGGGCAGAAGCCTCCAAACCAAGCAGGCAGCCTAAACAAGGAGGAGGCGGAGAGCTGAACGGAGGAAGGGGGAAACCCTAGCGAGGGCTGCCTGCCACCAACTTGACTCCATGCAGAGCGGACTGCAGAGAGTGCCATAAGGCAGGTTGATCAAGGCGGCTTGCTGCTGCAAGAAGCTGCGCTGCTACTGCTGGAGCAGCGGTGCCCCGCTGGGCTAAGGGACTTCTGCCCCTTGTGCCGTGCTTTGCTAGCCTCCAGAGCCCTGCATGGATCTCTTTGGGGTGCTGGGCAACTTGGTTCTGGGAATACCTCCCCCCAAGAACCAGGTGGCCAAGCAGCACTGCGGGACTCCAGTGGCTGCAAAGTACAGCACCGGGGGCAGAAGTCCCCAAACTGGGGTTTCCCCCTTCCTCTGCTCAACTCTCCACCTCCTCCTTTGCTTAGGGCAGTGCTTCTCAAATAGTGGGGCGGGCCCCCCAGGGGGGGCGCGAGGCTCCGTAAAGGGGGGCTCAGCTCAAATTATTTTATATATTTTTGTTGTGCAGGTTAAAGTTTTTTTTAATATTGTGTTCCTTTAAATCCTGTGCTCCTTTAAATCTTTTCTGCTACAGTTAATAAAGCTATTCTTTGTTGTAAATTGATCCACATTTCTTTCTTTTTTTATTCTCTTATACGTTAATAAGGATACAGTGTTATGCAGAGGTGTACTTATAACAATTTTATAAACAAATGATACTATTTACAGTCGCGCGGGGGGCGCGAAATGTTTTCTTCTTCCTAGGGGGGGGCATGACAGAAAATAATTGAGAAGCACTGGCTTAGGGGAATGAACTGTGTTGCTGAGGACAGGCACTGGATGGGATGCTGGCAGCACTGGGAGTCAGATTGCGCATAGAGGAGCCAGCAGCCAGGGTGTCCTGAAGCAGCGCCAGCCACATGTCCCACAAGAAGAGGCACAAGGACAAGGTGGCAGCATTGCACCCTCCTCCTGTTTGAACACACCATGTGGGGCACACTCCCTTGCTTTGACAGCCATCTCGTTTCCAATTGGGAGGGGGAGAAGGAATCCATCTTTTCTGTCCTTCTCCATGGATTCCCCCCAATTGGAAATGAGGGGACTGTGAAAGACAAGACAGCGCGCCCCGCATGGTTGTTCAAGCAGCAAAAGAAGGAACAGGAGAGGAGTTTCACGCCGGGCTTTTTAAACAGCCAAACTCCCCTCCTGTTCATCAGGCAGCCCGGATCAGGAGCACATGCCAGGCTGTTGCTCTTCCTGTCGCTGCCGCTGTAAGCATGACTTTCGTGAGGGGAAGAGAAAAAAATAATAAAAGGCTCCTGCCATGGAGCAACCCACCCTGCTTCCCCGCCCAGCAGAGCTTTTTTTCCCCCTCAGCTCTTCTTTGCCCACCAAAACGCTGCCCCAACTTGGCTGCCATCGCTGTCGCCACTCTGTGTACCTGGCCAACGGCCTGAGGGGGAGCGAGTGATAGTGGTACAATGTCATCTATCAGAAGGCAGGAATAAAAACTTCTCTGTTATAGCACCTACACTCTGGAATGAGGTTCTCCCTGAAATCCAGGTAGCTCTTACCTTTGTCCTGCCCCATGATCACATGATTGTCATTTGCAACCTTTCCTGACAGCTTTCCCAAAAAGTCAATGGCAAAACCAGCAGAGAAAGTTGCAAATCACTCAGGTAACTGTGCCCTACAACACACCCTTTTCCAGCATCTCCGAGCATGCTGATGACATCAACTTCATTTGCACCTCAGTAAAGCACATTCCATGATTTAAAGGTTTAAAATTGTCAGCTTTCATGGCGATGGAAATTTCTGATAAAAGAAAACCATCATGACACTTTGTTGTTTGCCAAGTCACCTAAGTCTATGCATCGCAGACACCTCTGATAATAAGCTTTAGTCAGTCAGAAATTAATCTGACTGAAATTCAAAGTAATTAGGGTTGATAAGAGGATTTTTAACTTCTGCATTATCATGGTAATTTTTTTTTAATAATTACAATTAAAAAGATAACTAATGCAAACTAAAAGAAAAAAAAAGTGCAGGAAAAACAAAAGAACTTTCTCCTTAATCACAACTATAAGCAATTTTAATGACTCATTATTTCTCTCAAATGCAAAAAAATGATGTTCTTCCCATATTTCATTGCTTTTCTATAAACAAATATTTAGACTTCTTCAGTCCTGATTAGAAAAAGTCCTTGAAGATAACAACTTTGGACCCTTAGTCTGTTTATAACTTTCCAAACTAAATATTCTAATTACCCTTTTGTTTTTTTGTTTTTTTAATTAAATTCCTTAAACTTGAATAAAACTTTTTTTCAGCAAAGATTGAAAGAAACTCAGCCAATGTAGTAAAACCCTGTGTCCTTTCTGAAGATGTCAAACCATAGTTTGGGCTACAATGAAGTTCCTTCATCTCCCAAAGATCTAAACCAGAGGTGGTATGCTGCCAGTTCGCACCAATTTGGGTGAACTGGTAGTTGTGTCAACGCGAGGCTCCACCCACCCACCCAGATGTCATCAAGGACCTTCTGCATATACGCTCCAACTACTGAATTGGTAGTGAAGAAAATAGAATACCATTACTGACCTAAACTCCTTGTCTGAAGAGAAATTATGAATAGCTAGTCCATTCATTGACTTATCATTCTATCACCACCATCAAATCTGCTCTTGTGGAGTTGCCTTCAGTTCACCATTTCTTCCCCAGAAGTCTTTCACTATCATGATACCGATTAGTGATCTACTCTCCGTATAGATTTCCAACAGAAAAATTGTCTCATTGCCCCTAACAATTATATTTCTTCAGATTTGACTGAAACAAGAATGTTCATAAAAATAGAATTCCTTGTGCTATAAAAAAAAAACCAACGGTCTGAGAGCAAACATAAGTAAGGGAAAATTGGGTCATGACCACAGCTCTGGGGGCTGAAGTGTGTAACCTTTTGTCCCCTGCCAATTTCCAAAATTAAAATTATTAGTAGGAGGGACAGCATATTTTCTCAATTTATTTTCACTCCACAGCTTAAAGGAATTTAAGCACAGAAACAGAACAGAGTTAATTAATTAATTGTAGGTGCAATCATAATGCTGTCTTGCCTTTGATGCCTAAGAGGGCACAAAGCAAACTCACATTATTGCATTAATTAAGATATGAACACTACATTAGTTTAAAAAGGAAGTTAGGGAGAAAACATTTTCTCTCCTCATTTCTGTTTAGCTTTGAAGTCACATCTGAAAGAGAGAAAGGGTTAGGACATTTTGATGAGATTTAGAAAATTATATTTTTTTTAGAAGCACCCATTATCTATCTGCCCAACAATTTATTATTCATATAAACAGGCCTACAGAACTTTTAACAAACCGAACACGACCCTTACATATTTTGTGGCCTGGCAGGAGTTGCACCTTCACAGATAGTGTTTTCTGGCAGGACCAAAGGGTTATAAAGGTGCACTTAATTCAGCAAGTCACAAATTAAACAAGCAACCTCTATGCAATGAGATCAGTCCTCATTTTAAAAAGATCAAACCTTTCTTTTGAAAAAAAAAAGAGAAGAAAAAGATGTTTTAAATTTTGTGCTCTCTGGAAAACAGAAGCAAAATGCTAACAAATGCCAACAATGTATGTAGTGTTTATGAAAATATTTTATTGTTTATTTATTTATATCTCCCTTTATTATTTTTTATAAATAACCTAAGATGGTGAACATATTTAATACTCCTTCCTCCTCCTATTTTCCCCATAGCAACAAATCAGTGAGGGGTGAGAGAGAATGACGGACCCAAAGTCACCCAACCAGATTTTATGCCAAAAACTCACATACCTCCCCCCAGACATCAGGATAACGACCGATCTCCGCTCCTTCCGTACGAAACTCAAGACACACCTGTTCCAACTAGTCGGCCTGGCTTAAACTAGAACTTTCTAACCTCCCTGGCAATTTTAATTACGGTAAATGTAAATTTTGGGGTTTAAAATTATTTTAACTGTTTTAATTTATTGTTATTTATTTTAACCTAGTGGCTTTTTATTGGAATCTTATTTGTTAAGCATTGATGTCACCTCCTCCATGCCACATCTGTATGTTTGTTTTGATTGTACGTCGCCCCGAGTCCCTTTGCGGAGAGGGGGCGACTGATAAGTCAAATAAAATAAATAAATAAAAATAAAATACATTTAGTTCCACCCTGATGCCTTAATCACATGGCTTAACCACTAGACCAAATGACACTGCTTTGATGCAGATTTCAGAATACTGAAAGTTTTATTTGTTTAGGTAGATTCTTAAATTTGACAGAAGGATGCTGATAACAATTGAGTGGTTTCTGGCTTCTCCGCAGATCATCTAATTGGCCCTTGCACCTGTGTTTCTATGTGACCCGACTGTGACTTTAAGAGAACAATTTTGGCATAGATTAAGTAGCTCTCTATCTCGTTGCATAATCCTATTTTTCACTCAGTTCGTTTCTGGTTGGAATGGCCTCAAACTGCAGGACTGCCCCTCTTGTGCTTGAGTATTATTTATGAAATAGAAAGAATACTTTGTGCTTCTTAAACTTTGTTTCTGCTTGGTCATTGGCCAAGTGTACATATTCTAGCATAACAAAAATATTATGACATTTTTACTGTGCAAATCTATTTCAAGAAATCATCAAAGACCAAGGACAAAAATATCAATTTATTGTAACCGGCTTTTAATTCTGTTAATTATCTTGTGACTTACAGCTTTAGCAAATGAGGGAACAGTAAATACTAAATTTATGTTTTTCAATTAGCTGGCATGCTGTGCAGATTGTCATAATTTCAGGAGCCAGGATCCTTTGAAATACCGACTGTTTCAATGGGGTTGCTAGCAACACAGGAGAAGAATAAGAATTGGGCTTTATTTAAATAACCAATTCAGAAAAAGGGAAGAAGGAGAAACATAGCAGCTGGTAACAGCTCTTCAAAAACTCATGCCAGATTTCCTTCCTACCAAATTATTCCAGTGAATACATGCACTGCCACTGAGCTATGGCCCATGTTAGAGCAACATTTTTCAGCCACATGCATTCTACTGGATTTAAAAATATAGTAGCTGGACAGCTCCGTTTGTGTCTAATGGACATCTGGAGAATGGTATGTGCTCTCTCTTCATGATACAAAGCTTGGATTTATTTATTAATCACATTTATATAGTTGTCTATCACACGAATATGACTGTGAGAAGCATACAATAAAAACAAAAGATTTTTTAAAAAGTTCCATTAAAAAAAAACATTAAAACATAAATATAAGCCAAATCATGGGAGACTATGCAACTAGAACATCAGTGGTTCCCATAATCTTTAGACATTGGAACAGAAATCCTTTGAATGTGTGTGATATAAGATAGGTCAATATTTGTGACTATCATTAATATAATAAACTGAAGGAAATTAATTATTATTATTTTGTTGCAGACAGTGCTTATGATTTATTATAATTTCTACAAATTTCTATAAGATAGGTCAATATTTGTGACTGTGATTAATATAATAAATTGAAGAAAAAAATAATAATTATTATTTTGTTGCAGACAGTCTTTATGATTTATTGTAATTTCTACTTTTAAAAAACATTGAAATTAATTGTATTTTGCTTTGGGAGATAATTAGGATTTTTTCTAGCTTGTATTTTGTATATTTAGTTTGGAAACTGTATTTTTTTCCAATCTCTAAATCTGAACTGGGAGATCAATTATTTTAGCAATTTGTTTTGAATTGTGCAGTGATGGAAGTGCAATTGGGATCCCAAATGCTTAGAAACACAAATTGAGATTGTGTTGATGTTCCATGCAATATTCAGAATTAGAAATGTTGAGATGATTTATTTTTCAGCAACCAGAGGAAAGAGTGGGAGTAAACAAATGAGATGATATAAAGTAGACACTGCAGTATTGGAGCATATTTGCAGTCATGGCTGGATTGTTAAATTCTTGGTATTTTTCAAGCTCACTTTACTTTAATCTAGGTAACATCACTGCTTTGACACCAGGAAAGAGGATGGCTGCCTTTTTATGTATGATAATTTTTCCTGCCTCTCTAATTGCAACTTGTGGTGCCCATTTGTGACTGGCTGACCTGTCTTAGTTGAATATAGTATATGAATCCATTCAAATGTATCTTAAGCAAACCCAAAGATTTGGGCAGGAGAAAACAGAACAAGAGTTATTTATAGCACACCATGCTAAGGCTGCAAAAGCTACTATATGGGACAATTGGGAAACTGTTTTAAGTTAAGCCAGATCCCAAAATGCAAATATTTCTAGAAGCTTGGCATTTTGATAGCTCAGCTTTTAACCAACACAGAAAGGATATCTGATTACAAAGAATTTGTTTTTTTTTTTAAAAAAAAAAGGTAATTAAAGGCCCGAGAAGGAAGCAAACAATTCAAAGCATATCCTCTGTTATCATATACCTAGCAATTAATCCTCCTATAAGCAGGACCTAGCACAATAAAGAGAAACAATATATTTTGTATATGAACAGAACATATAAAAGATCTCTCTAATTATCTTGTATTCTTGCCTCTTCTTTCTTTACATGATATTAGAAACTGGAATATGAGTCAAGGGCCTTCCTTTATGCACTAACTGGTTAGGTGCTGAAAGAAAAGAAAAAATTGACAAATTTTTGAGGCTTCTTGAGGTTATGTTATCTTTTCCCTCTGATTTACTACTTCTTCTTCTTGTTGTGCCATATCTGTCATCGGACATTGGCAATCATGTTGGTGATCCCAATTTATCAACAGCCACATGAAAAACTGCTGTTGAGTTTTGCCCAAATCACTCCCCTAGATTTTGAAGCCATGATGTTGTTCTTCTACCTGGACCTCATTTGCCATCAATCGTTCCTTGGAGGATTAAATGAAGTATGCCGTGTTTTTCTGGGTGTCACATCACATGTCCAAAATATGTCCTCTTGTTTACAAAGGGCTCAATCCAGCATTTCCCCAAACAGGTCCCAAAGCTCAGGAATTAAAAAGAAAGATGGGACAAGTGATTCCACCAATGGTAAAGCAGAAGATTTACCTAAAACAACATCTCCCACAACCACATGACTTTGGGGAAATTTCAGCTATATGACAGCTAAGCTGGAAATAAACCATCTTGGCTTTACAATATTACTGATGTCATGGAAACACAGAAGTCCTGGGCAGCTTTCAGACTAATCTTTATGGAAGTAACCTCAGTACATTCCAGCTTTATAATTCTACAATCATATCTTAAATTAGAGAGGAGATGGAGGCAAGGCGGGTGGGGGGATGAGCTCAGTATGCCAATGATCACTTTCAACATTATCAACATTCCATACCCATAAGAATTGGTATGCTATTTAAAAATGAAAAGAAGTCTCATGAAAAATGACATTCCACTTCTATTTATTTTAAGGCCGCAAGAAGAAATTTAATAAGCATAGAAGAAATCAATCATCAAGCATCATTATTTTGTTTTTAAAAAATGCTCTTTCCACAGGTGAGATGCTAACAGAGAATATTTCCCCTTTTTATTTTACATAAAAATAATTTAAATAATGCCTTCAATGAAAGCACAGCTGAGTACAGAGGAAAAAGAATGGATGTAATCTCTGTAAAAGTACCACAACTTAGATCGCTAAGATGTTTGACTCCATGTGTTGTTTATATACCACAGCAACTGGATTCACATCAGTAGCTCAGAACTAAACCAACCATATAAGGCTCTAACAATACTGCAAAACACAACTTGATATGTCTATGGAGATTCTCAATCATTCCATTCACGGTTGTCCCAAAGATGCTTTTTCAAATGACAACTGGACTTTTTTTTGGGGGGGGGGTTCTTGAAGACATTTCATTTCTTATCCAAGAAGCTTCTGTTCTGTTCTGACTGAATGGTGGAAAATGGAAGGATTTATATTCCTTACAATCATCTGGTCATTAGCACTCTCTTTGAGAGTATTGAGGCCACTTGGAGGTATATCTTTTTCTTTCTTTTTTATCATTTGAGCAGTTCCACACCCATCTGCACTGATTAAAAGTATATTTCTGAAATGTCACACAGAAGGAAACATTTTACAGTGAAATGACTTGCTTAAATCTCTGTCACCATTTATGACTGTCAGTTGGCACCACTGCAAGCGTTAACACTGTGAAGCATGAAAAACGCGAGCGCACACACACACACACACAGAGATATTTTGAAAATTATTATAAGCTTGGTGATATCATTTCACTGCTGAGTTACTTCACTTGAGAGACCAGGACACCCAGAAGGATTCCTTAAATATCTTTGATTGGATTAAAACAGAAAATACTTACAGTACTAAGAGATCATTCAATTCTAAACAGTGTCTTAAAAGCATGGAATGAATACAGAAAAAGAATAACCCCAAATTTATTTGAAGTTTTTTTTGTGACAATGAACATTCAAAAAAAAAAAATTAGTCAGTAGAGATTTTGAAAAAAGTGTAACACTCAGAACATTTTAGGAGTTTAACTAAAGATTGTTATTGAAATACAATTTATAAACCAAGTAAGTTAAAGATCGTATGCTCAAATGGACAATTGATTTGCAACCATGGGAATATCAATATAAGACCAAATGTCAAATTCACGATGAATGTTAAAGAAATCTTAAATTGGTGGGCTAAATTTTACCATTGGAGTAAAATTCCAGTGCTGATTGCCAAAACAAATAATTTACATTTGAAAATGCTGAAAATGCAGTTACCAGCTTTGACCAGTTTTTTTAATATCTGGTGGCAATGTTGTAAAGCTCAGCAATTTTGGAAGAAAATTGATTATAGAATGAAACAAATCTTCAAGGTTGAATTACCTATATTTCTATGCAGTATTTAGAGTTGTGTACAACAACAGTTGTCCTTATACTTTATGTTTCTTACTAGAAATCAAATAAAATTCTGTCTGTAGAAAAATGACAGACCAAGCTTTGAGAATATGTATCAACATCAAAAATAGTGTCTTTTAAAAAATAAGTCTGATACACAATGTAATTTAACTGGGGAACTATCAATTTTATTTGAGGGGTCCTTGGTGCTCTCTGAACTTGGCTGTTTTCTTGCAGATGTTTCATCATACAAACTAGGTAACTTCATCAGTGCTGGTCTAATTGTTTTCAATTGTATTTTTTTCTTTGTTTGTTTAAATAAACTATGTGATGCCAGGCAAAAAGAACCAGGACCACACATCAAGTTCCAGTTAAAATGATTTATTGATCATGCCAATTCACAAGAATCTAATCAACTAATGTTCAGCACTAAATTGACACTAGTTAAGAGTCACAGAATTCAAGAGGACTTAGACCGGGATGGCGAACCTATGGCACGCATACAACAGGTGGCACATGGAACCATTTGTCACGGCACACGAGGCATTGCCCTGTCAGCTGGCCAGCGTACATGCGCATGCTGGCCAGCTGAGTTCAGCCTTTCTTAAAGTCATTTTTTTCGGCCCTATGGGCAAACCGGAAGTTCAGGAACAGACTTCCAGTTTCCTCATAGGGTCGGTTTAAGCCCTCCAGAGGAATGTCCCTGAAGCCTCTGGAGGGCCTCGGGGGGGCCAGGGGAGGCTGTTTTCGCCCTCCCCAGGCTCCTATAAAGCCTCTGGAGCCTGGGGAGGGCGAACAAAGCATAGAAAAATGGGGGGAGCACCTCTCATACGTGCATGCGCATTGGAGGGGTCACACATTGCATTATGATTGTGGCGCGCCTGCGCACGACCCCCCTGTGCTCCCCCCTTATGGCACCCGAGCCAAAAAAGGTTAGCCATCACTGACGTAGACTGTTTGTAGGAATGTAATGACTCTAGGCTGGTTACTAGCTTGACTCTGCCTCTAAGCTCTGCCTTCTCTTCTCCTATATATGGATTCACAGCAAACTATTAGAACAACAGAATAAAAACAAAACAACCCTTCCCACCAGACACCAGACAAATCAAGCTATTAATTTCTGATTCACCACATCCCTTATTTAGCAAAACAGTCTTTAGAGCCTTCCAGAAGGCTAAAATGATAGGCAGCTTTTGAATCTTAGGTAGGGGACTATTCCAAAGGGCTGGGATAGTTACAGGCAAGCCTCCATGGTCCCATCAGACAGGAGCATTTAAGGGAAGTGACCTGGAGTGTATCTACCTTATTTGACCTAGTGCAGCATTAGATAATCTCAGAAAGGGGTGGTAAATAACCTGGCCCTGCATCATGTAGGGCTTTAAAATTGATAACCAGCACCTTGAATTTTGCCCAGAAAATATTGAGAGTCCAGCTTCTGCAGCAGTGATGTAATTTGATTAAACTGCAGAGTGCCCAGAAGTATGGATGTTCTGTATCCAGCTTCTGGATAGTCTTCAAGGGCAGCTGCATGTAGACTGCATTGCAGTAATCCACTCAAGAGATAAATAAGGCATAAGTGACCTTTCCGCATATGGACTTGAGTTTTTCTTAATATAAAGATTAGATCTGAAATTTTTTTTAGATTAGAGAGAGACTCTTGTTGGTTGTCATACCAATTGATGATTACTCATTCTGGCTGTCTTTGTTAATAACTGAATGTTGAATTGATTTTAATAGTGATTTTTGAAGTGCTGAATTAGTATAAGATCATTTTTATGTGCAGTACTAATCAATGTTATTCTGAACAATCATATTCAAATTGATGTGGCTTTTTAATATCCATATATATTCAGAACAGTGTGGAGTTCTCTGTAGGAGCTGCTTCTCCTTTTCAGCAATTCTAGAAAGTATCACACAATCTACTCCTACCTCAAATGGACCAACATAAAACTGTCAAACATCAACTGTACCCTTCAAATTGGGCCTGATTGACATCAGTGTGCACCTCCCTATTCAATAACCAGAGATAATCTCACATCATTTTAGCAGCTTTTACACTTCCTTCCTGCAAGTCTTATGCTCTTTGGCAACTTTTGGCGAATTAATTTTCAGATCCGCTCCAAAAATGTTTTATGTATAAATGGTATAGATGGGATTAAAATCTAAGAAAAAATATAAACACTATATAGTAAAGCATAATATTACTTCTTTTGTTCTATGGATATTTCTGTGGATCAGGCTGGTCTCACAGTTTGAAAGAAACAATTTCTCCTTTATTTTTATGACAAATATATGGTTAAATATATGGCTGTTGTGTGAGCTGCACTGGTTGCTAGTTTGCTTCTGGGTACATTTCAAGCTGTTGGTTATCACCTTCAAAGCCCTTTATGGCATGGATCCCCAGTATCTGAGCTAGTCATCTTGCCCCAGTGAGATTGGCCCATCTCACTTGTTCCAGAAGAAGAGACTTACATCAGATTCCATCTGTCAAAGAATTTCAGTGGGTGGAGTCCAGGAGAAGAGCCTTTTCTGCTGTGGCTCCACCCTCTGGAATATTCTTCCACTTGAGGAGAGATTGGCCTCCACACTTCCGGCTTTCTGGAAAAGCCTTTAAACCTGACTCTGCTGGCTGCCTAGGAGCCCAATGAAGGTTCTCTGTTGAGGGGTGGTTACAACCACATGTGATGGGGAAGAGAAAAAGTCTCCCTCCTCATATTCTCTTGGTTTTTAGTCTCCATTTAATCTTTGTTAATTGTAATAATTTTACATTGTCTTTTTATCATTTTGTAAGTCAAGGATGTCAAACTCTATTTTATTGATGGCCATATCAGAGTTGTGTTTGACCTCGGGGACCGGGGTGGGCATGGCCAGCTCGACATCACTCGTGTCAGGGGCACCAGTGGTGGCCCAAGCACTCTGACAGCAAAAATGAGCTCCCAAACTCTATTTTTGGCTGCAATGGCTTCCTGCCATACCCTGCCAGTGAAAACAGAGCTGTGGAGGGCCCTCCCAAGCTCCATTTTTGCTGGCAGAGGCACTGGGGGTCAGTCCTTTGCTGTTTCCAGGGCAGCACTGGGGGTCAGATCTAAGCACCCCATGGGCCAGATCCAGCCCGCGGGCCTTGAGTTTGACACCCCTGTTATAAGCCATCCAGAGTGGTGATTCAGTGGCGAGATGGGTGATATATAAAAGAAATAAAATAAAGCCTGTATACTCAGGGAAAACAGAAATAACCTTTCTGATCTTATGTCCCAATGAGAATTCAAATTCAAATACTTCTTTTGAGGGGAATCTGCCCACTTCTTCCTGTAGTGTATTGGATTTGAATATCTCACGGCCTTTCATTGAATTTGCCTCATTGAGATTGCATTTATTGCCAGCGTTTCCTTGCGATCAGTAAGTAGGCTTTGGGTGATTGCATGTATTCATGACTGATTAAAAGGATATTTCTGAAATGGCATCGCATAGAAGGCAAAATTTTACAGTTAAATTACTTGCTTAAATCACTGTCACCATTTATGATTTTCAACAAGTAAGGATTAAATTGCTTTCTTTATCCCCTTTATTTCACATCATTCTTTCTTTTGGCTTTCTACTCATCTTTTCCATTGATTTCGTCTTCTCCCTGTACCACTAAGCAGCTTTTTCTCTCAGGCCTCAAGAGCAAATGAATTGCTTTTCCATCCTAGTTTTTTTGCTCGTTGAAGAAACAAATACCTCTGCGGAGGGTGACAGATTCCATTATCCATCATAGCCCCTGAGTGTATCACCTTAGTGATCCGTTCTGTTTCTACTGCTTGTGGCTGAGAAAAACGTGGGCCCTTTACCCAAGTGTGGCTCAGCAACACAAATCTGACTGTAATTTGCCTCCATAAAACTTCTGAACAGTGAAGATAATCAGCTTTTTCCAGTAAGGATCTGAAAAAAAAAGAATTAGCTTGCCATTCAAAATGTTTGTTAATTCAATCATGATGTTGCTTTACTGTATAGAATTTTATGAGAGTCCCAAGTGCTTAACCAGAGCAAGGAGTCAATTCCTTTAAGAAGGAACAGACAAACCATAAAGATAACGTACTTATCATATTTCTATACAAAACCAAATTCATAAATTGAAGTCTCATCAGAGTCTGCTCTATCATGTCAATTAAAATGATACCATGAAAAAAGGGAACCGGGAAAAAATGATGGAGTAAAAATGCATGATTTATTACTGCACAGAAATGCAGTCTTTTGGGGATGAAGTTATGAACCTGGTTTTCTATTCTCACAAACCTTTGAGCCTAGGTATCCTTTCCCAAACACAATCACATCAAAATGACAAAATGGGCATGGCATGTTTATAAAAAACATTTTATATGTTTTATTGTACGCCGCCCTGAGTCCTTCGGGAGAGGGTGCGGCTAAGAAATAAATATTATTATTATTATTATTATTATTATTATTATTATTATTATTATTATTATTATTATTATTATTATTATTATTATTATTATTATTATTATTATTATTATTATTATGGCAGCATGACCTCCCTCCATTCTTTCATATTTGTGCTGTTATGTTGCTTGTGTGTACTAAGTTACAGAATTGGAATCATAATGTTGCAACATTCATTTACCCCACTCTGCTTTTGTCCATCCAGCATCCAACCCAAAAATTAGATGCTGGGATAGGACAAAAATGAAACATTCATTTCTCAGATGGTAAACCACATTGGTCATCATCACCTGTTGTAGTCCCCTCCACAAAAGATGCTTTGTATCAGCCAGGACTATCTTTAGTATTTATCAGAACAGTTGGCACACTCCACTAAACAAAACACTGGTTTGTAGTCACTCATTTTTTAAGTTTTCTAAGCAGACTTACAATGGGGCAAAAGTGTTCTTGGAAGCTACAGCAGCCCTTCCCAACATGGGCACCCTCTAGAAATATGGACTGCCAACATTTTCAGCAACTGTGGTCTACAATTGTGTGTGTTGAAATTAACATATGTATGCACTTCCGGTTCCGGTTGCGGTACGCGATGGGCAAGTTTTGCTCACCCCGAGCACTCCTGGTGGGCTCCCCTTTGATCGGGGGGGCACAAGACGCCCTGGAGGGGCTCCTGCCGAGGGGGCGGCATAGTGGGGGATCCCCTGTGTCGGCGGCGGCCGGGGGGGCGCATCGCCCTAGGCACCGGGAGGCAAGAGGGGAGGCGCCGCGGCGTCTTCGCGTTGAGGCAGCCGGATGAAACCCAAGATTCGAAGGACGCAGTTGCTGTGCGGTGAGATGGAGATTCCCCCCGTTCCCTTTGATGACTGAATGAAAATTAAAAGATTGTCAGCTTTTTGGAAAGGTTTTCAACTTGTGGCTGGGAAGTGTGATTGGAGGGAGGGGGATTTCCCCCCCCCCTTGGACAAGCGGCTTGAAACTGTTTTGCTCCCTGCCCCCAGAAGAGGGGGGGAGCCCTGGAATGGAATCACCCTCTTAGCAAACAGCAGATTTCCCTTACTGCAACTGTGAAATGAGGTGATGATCTGTTCTATTTTGAAAACTTTGAAAACTTTTGCCTTTGGATCCCGGAGCTGGCAGGGCAAGATGGCACACTTCCGTTGTACTTTGAAATTTGACTCCACCCACAGAAGTTGCTGGCATCTTGTCTTTGTCTCTGTGGCACTCAGAGAAGTCTCGTGTTACATTTTATCCTGGACTTGGAACAAAGGACTTTACTGCTTTATTGCCTAGGTCCCTATTTGTCTGGGCTCCCTGCCTCGCGATCTCACTCGGCTACCCACCTCCCCAGTTTCTTCTTCTCTGTACTGACATCTTCATCTCTGAGCTTTGATTACCACAATGCCACCCAAAAGACCACCACCGGGGAAGCCGGGATTTGTGGGCTCTGCCCCAACATCCTCAATGTCCAGCCCCAGCAGACAACAGACACTAACTTCTTTGTTTCAGCCTAAGCCCTCTGAGGTGGACTTTTAACAGATGTTTGAACAACTCTTAAAGGGGCAGGAGGAATTAAAAAACCAATTGAAAGAAATGAATGAGCAGCTCAGAGAGAATAAAGACCATGTGATCCAAAACTCACAGAGACTGGAACTTTTGGAGGAGGGGACGACTGAGATGAGGAGAGAGGTGAAGGGGGTGCATAAAGGAAATCAAGAACTTGAGAACCACCAGATAAAAACGGAATTTGAACGAATGTCTTTTTTCCTTAGGTTTCAAAATGTAATTGAGGCTGATGATGAAAATTTGAGGGATATTATGGCAAATTTATTGGCTGAATTTATTAAAAAAGACAGACAACAGATGGGGTGGGACATGGACCTGGTTTATAGAGTAAACTCAACATATGCTAGAACACACAATGTTCCAAGGGAGGTACACATCAAATTTCTTAGAAAGACCACAAGAGACGAGATTCTGAGTGCACAAAGGGGGCAAACATTAAAATACAAGGATAGAGAAATAGCCATTCTGAAACAGATCCCAAAGAAAGTTAGAGATAAAAGAAAAAAATATTCGCTCTTAGCGAATAAATTATACCAGAAAGGGGTGTGGTTTAGATGGCTGCTGCCAGAAGGTATGCTAATATTCTGGGAGGACACGAGAGTTAGAATCAACACAACCACTGAGGCTGAGGCCTTCATGGAAAAAAAATAAAGTCCGCCTAGATAAACCTGATGATACTACACCAGACATACAGGACACGGGAGGTGCCGGAGCTCTGCCAGGGGGGGGGGGAGAAGAGGCAACATTGAGAAAACTCAGATCACAAAAATGAACTTGAAAATCTGTGTGATATAAAATGATTGAAACTAGTTTAAGATAAAAGTTTATATGCTGACAAAATAGTATTAAGTAATAACAAACTAATGTATTAGTAAATGAAAGTTATGAGAATGGGGGAGAGGGCCATTTCCTGCATAATGTAACTGTCAAAATTTGTACTTCATCCATTACCCCTTTCCTTGAATATTTTTTTTAAAAAAACCAATAAAATTTTGTTTAAAAAAAAAGAAATTAACATATGTAGAAGATTGGATGAAGGCCATGTTAGAGGCAGGTGCTTTGCTTTGTGACATGCTAGCTTCCCATTTATTTAGTTTTCATTTAAAATAACATAAGTTGTTTTAAAAATATTCAGGAAGGCCAGGATTCCAAGGATATCAAAGGAAATGATCACAGGTGTAAGGTCACTTTTTACAGTACTGACCACAGCAGGAATACGAGAGTTTTATTTCAGCTCTGACTCCCTTTATATCTTCATCTAGTTCTTTAGAAGTTCACAGTAACACATAAGAGAGCTTTGACAATGGGATTGAAGGGGAGATGGAAAATCAGCTGAGAGCCAGGAGTTGTCAGGATGGAGAATTCAGTTATACCAACAACCAGTCAACCCCAAGGGCATGAAATTGAGAGCAAAGAATCCTTTGAAATGTGGCAAAGATGAGAAGAAAAAGCAAAACATCATGCCTATAAGAAGGAAATGCACCTTCATGCTAACAGCAGGCATTCAACTGCTTGATACTATTTTATTCTAATGTGCAATAAAAATTCTTATTAGTTGCACACTAAATTCAGGTAGCCATGATTTACTGTTGTGTTCAGATCCAGAAAGTCAAACAAACGGAATCTCTTAAATCTATTAAAAACAACCCTAAATGTTCTTAAATTCTTGCCAAAAGATCAAGAATAGAGCATCTTAAACTGTTCCTTTTAAAACATTTGATCCTTCGATCAGCATGTAGAAGGAAGATACTTCATAACAGAGGTGGGTTCCTACCGGTTTGGCCTGGTTTGGCTGAGTTACTACCTACTCGGCTGCCCATGCACTCAAACTGGTTCTATTGTTGGTGGCACCATCTTTATTTTTGCTTCTGTGCATGCGCACAACATTCTCCATTGCAGAAACGTAATTTCCCCCTGTTTTCTTACGTTCTGCACATGGACAGATCTGTTTACGTGTAAATGCGCACACGCGTGGAGCATGCAAATAAAATTTTGTTTGATGAAGCAGCAGTAATGCCAGTAGCAACCTGCCCCTGCTTCATAACCTTCATTCCTAACCAAGTGGTTAAAGATTAATATTACGAACAAAATTAGCAGATCTACTGTCAGGCAGCCCAACCAAAGTTAATTGAATTTTAACCCATCACATCTTTATTTATTTTATTTATTTATTTACTGCACTTCTAGACCGCCCCCTCTCCCAAAAGGGACTCGGGGCGGTGTACAGTCCATGCAAAGAATACATCACAATATAATAAATAGGTAAAGTTAAATATGGAGGAGGTTAAAAAGAGAATTAAAAAGAACTGTACAGTTAAACAGTATATATAAATATAATTTTAAAACCCCTAGAAATATCACACACATTAAATTAAAAGCAATTCCCCTAAAATAACCAGTTAATAATATGTCTACCAGGCCTGCTAATCGGAACAGGTGAGTCTTCAATTTTTGTCGGAAGGAGCGGAAGTCAGTGGTGGTTCTAATGTCGGGGGGGAGGTCATTCCAGAGAGTTGGGCCCATCACAGAGAAGGCCCTACTCCTTGGTGTGGCTCGCTGGCATTGCCTAGTGGACGGCACCAGGAGAAGCCCCTCCCTGTGAGAGCGAATTGGCCGCAGGGATGTATGTGGGAGGATGCGATCCCGCAAGTAACTAGGTCCTGTGCCATGGAGCGCTTTAAAGATGGTAATCAAAACCTTGAAACGCACCCGAAAAACCACAGGCAGCCAGTGCAGCTCGCGCAGGAGAGGTGTTATGTGGGAGTACCTAGTACTCCCCATCACAGCCCGCGCGGCTGCGTTCTGGACTAACTGCAGTCCTCGGGCACGTCCCAAGGGCAGCCCCATGTAGAGAGCGTTGCAGTAGTCCAGGCGGGACGTCACCAGTGCATGAGTGACCGTGCGCAGGGCATCCCGGTCCAGTAGGGGGCGCAATTGGCGCACCAGGCGAACCTGGTGGAACGCCCCCCTTGCCACGGCTGCCACATGGTCATCCATTGACAGCTGGGCATCAAGGAGGACGCCCAAATTGCGCGCCCGTTCCACAGGGGGCAATTGTTCGCCCCCTATGGCCAGCGATGGAATCAGCTGGCTGAACCGAGGTGCCGGTAGCCACAGCCACTCAGTCTTGGAGGGGTTGAGTTTGAGTCTGTTGTCCCCCATCCAGACCCCGACGGCTTCCAAACACCGGGACATCACTTCGACAGCCTCGTTGGGGTGGTTTGGGGTTGAAATGTACAGCTGGGTATCATCAGCGTACAGATGATACTCAACCCCCAAACCATGGATGATCTCACCCAGTGGCTTCACATATGCGTTGAACAGGAGAGGCGAGAGGACCGACCCCTGTGGCACCCCACAAGTGAGTGGCCTCAGGGTCGACCTCTGCCCCCCTGTCAACACACATTGCGTCCGGTCGGAGAGGTAGGAGCCGAACCACTGCAAAACGGTACCTCCGACTCCCATCCCCTCCAGCCGGCGCAATAGGATACCATGGTCGATGGTATCAAAAGCCGCTGAGAGGTCTAATAGGACCAGGATAGAGGAACAACCTCTATCTCTGGCCCTCCAGAGATCATCGACCAACGCAACCAAGGCTGTCTCCATGCTGTGCCCGGGTCGGAAGCCGGACTGGCGTGGGTCTAGATAATCGGATTCGTCAAGGTGTTGTGGAAATTGCTGCGCCACCACATTCTCAACAACCTTCGCTAGAAAGGGAAGGTTGGAGACTGGACGATAATTAGCCAGCTCCATTGGGTCGAGTGAAGGCCTCTTAAGTAAGGGCCTCACCACCGCCTCCTTCAAGGCAGTTGGTAAGGATCCCTCACCCAATGAGGCGTTCACCAGGCCCAGAAGCCAGCCTCGAGTCACCTCCCAAGTTGCCAGTACCAGCCAGGAGGGACACGGGTCCATTAAACATGTGGTGGGTCACAGCCGTCCAACCAATCTGTCCAAATCCTCGGGGGCAACAGAATCAAACTCCTCCCAGAATGGTCTCACAAGACTCACTGTTGACGGCCTGTCCGGTCCACTGAAGGGGGCCCATCCGCTCCGGATCTGAGCGACTTTGTCCTGCAGATATTCCCCAAACTCCTCTGCTCTGCCCTGCAAGGGCGCCCCCCGCATCCTCTGCGATAAGAGGGAGTGGGTCACCCTAAACAGGGCGGCAGGGCAGTTATCAGCGGACGCAATAAGACATCTTGCATAGGCGAAAGCTCCAGATACCCAGTAATTCAATGCATCAATCACCTTCACACAATGCCATCAGCCATTTATTTTATCATAACTGATTTGACCCAAATATAATTTTCACAATAAATGGATTAACTAGCTTCATAATAACTGCTGTTATGAAGAGACTCGGATTCTTCCTCTCAAAATCCTAGGTTTTCCACTGTGAAAAATCTGCATTTAATCTGCACAGGTACAGTATAGGTGATACCTTGCTCAGTAGTAGTAACTATGAAAGGGATCTTCGAGTCCTAGTGGACAACCATTTAAATATGAGCCAGCAGTGTGCAGCAGCTGTCAAAAAAGCCAACACAGTTCTAGGCTGCATCAACAGAGGGATAGAATCAAGATCACGTGAAGTGTTAATACCACTTTATAATGCCTTGGTGAGGCCACACTTGGAATACTGCATTCAGTTCTGGTCGCCACGATGTAAAAAAGATGTGGAGACTCTAGAAAGAGTGTAGAGAAGAGCAACAGAGATGATTAGGGGACTGGAGACTAAAACATATGAAGAACCATTGCAGGAACTGGGTATGTTTAGCTTAAGAGAAAGAAGGACTAGGGGAGACATGATAGCAGTGTTCCAATATCACAGTGGTTGCCACAAAGAAGAGGGAGTCAAACTATTTTCCAAGGCACCTGAGGGTAGAACAAGAAGCAATGGGTGGAAACTAATCAAGGAGAGAAGCAATTTAGAACTGAGGAGAAATTTCCTGACACTTAGAACAATTAATCAGTGGAACAGCTTGCCTCCAGAAGTTGTGAATGCCCCAACACTGGAAGTCTTTAAGAAGATGTTGGATAGCTATTTGTCTGAAACGGTATAGGGTTTCCTGCCTAGGCAGGGGGTTGGACTAGAAGACCTCCAAGGTCCCTTCCAACGCTACTATTTTATTGTATTACCACATAAGGCATTTCTGATCAGTGATATTGGTGTGAGATTTTATGCACTGAACAACTGAATTCTCAACATTATTATCAAACTGAAGTCTGATCCATAAGATCATCACATGTTCAGTGCCTGTTTTA
The DNA here is from genome assembly GCF_964273705.1 of Natrix helvetica. Lineage (NCBI taxonomy): Eukaryota > Metazoa > Chordata > Lepidosauria > Squamata > Natricidae > Natrix > Natrix helvetica. The sequence continues at coordinate 322,575,325 of NC_138548.1, forward strand.
TATTTGAACAGTTTCCCCATAATGGGGTGATTTTAAAAGACTATGTAGACAGTCTGAGTTGGCTGGCTTCCCCAAAAACAAAGCAGCACATGCCAAATGTGAAATCATACCAGAGTGACTAATTTGGTGAGACAGAATGAAAAGATAACCAAGGAGGAAAAAAGGTGATGGGAATGCAACAAGATCACATAGGGACTAGAGCAAAGTAATTATTTTGGAACAAACTGTATCTTAGTGAGAAATGTGTGCATGCCCTAGGACAAACCTAGAAAAATAAAAGGGATCTTTTCTTTCACAGGAGTAAAATTCCTACTGATTACTGCCAAACAGAATTCTAAAAGAATGTTAGTTTAAATGATGTGTGTTGTGCCCAAAAATTGGAATGGGATGGGCATGATGGCTCAGCAGCTAAAGACACTGAGCTTGTCAGTTGAAAAGTTGTCATCCCAGACACAAGTGCTGCGTGACAATGTGAGCTTCCATCCTTTCTTGAGCTCCTGCCCATCTAGCAGTTCGAAACATGAAAATGCGAGTAGATAAAGAGGTACTACGTGGTGGGATGGTAATAGTGTTCTATGCTCCTTGGCATATAATCAAACAAAGCAGCTTTTCACCTTCCCTAAATCTTCCCTGTTGATTTTCTGAGGAAGCTGGCAGGGAAGATTACAAAAGGTGATCACATTATCATGGAGGGCTTAGCAATCCATCATAAAGTTTCCAAGAGCTCAGGTTACAATTGTATTACTGTCGGGATGCTGCAAAGGCCATTAGTTTGAGCATTGGTCATATGTCCCCTTCTACAATGCCATTGTAATTTCGAATTGTTGCTGAATGAATGGTCATAGGTCAAGGCCTACCTGTACATAAAAAAGTAATTTCCAATCTTCATCACAGCAGGTATAAACAAATTTCCTATAAGGTTACAAACAGGTATCTCTTCATCCCACATCTCATCCTTATCGATAAGCAAATCCATGAAACATCAAGCCTATAAAGCTTTATCAGAACTTTTTTTTAAAAAAGGTCTTATTTTAACCTTGAACCTTTAAGCCATTTATATTTTTTTTAGCTAACACTCTTTGCTGTTCATTCCAATTTTTTAAACAATTCTTAAGTTTATTTTTTTATTTGAAGTTGAAGATAAAACTCTATAACTTCTCAAATTTGTCATTTCAGAGGTGTACAATAGCTTTAAAATGGTTAAAAGTCAATTTCTGAAATAGATTGAAAAATGGGAATGTGAACTTACTATGCTTTAAAAGATTTTGCTGTAGCAGGAAATAAGAGGAAGAAGCCCTTCAATCTACTGGCTCTCAAACCTGTCCTATGGTCTCCTTGTAAGGAGCAGACATCAGGGGCATATATGGAGAATCTCCCATCTTCTCCTTATCTACTCACGAGTTCTATGCCCTTTTCCTTGGTTGTTGGCTCCATTTTACAGAGACATCTTCAATTTTTCATCCCTCTCCTTGAAGTGCAAAAAAATGAAAAGGAGAAGGAAATATTTTTCTATCCTTACATCCAGCTCCCTAGTCTGTCACTGTAATGGAATTTGTAGATGACCTTGAGGAAAGAGGAGAAATATTCTGCCAAGGAAACAATCAGAAAGGAGAGGCAGGAGACCCCAGCAGCTTAATGATCAGGAAAAAAACCATAGGAAGGACCCACTCTAATGGATCAAGTGGTGGCACAATGTTTGCCTTTTCAGACTTGTAAGGTGGAGTTAATATTCTGTTACTTTACAAAAAATTAGAATTAGTTCAACCAGTCCGGTTTCCTGACTGGTTTACCTAGAAGGACTGACAGTTGCTGAAGAAGTTATTTCTTTAAATAAGAATTGCAGGCATAAAATATGTTTGATGATGTGTTCAAACATAAGAGATGGTTTTAAACAGCACTCAACTGTTCTGATGTATTTGTAAAGTTTATAAAGAGGAAGTGTTCTTATAAAAGTCTATCAGGAAAAAAACAATGTATTTTCTTATTTTTCTCTGTTTTTCCCCCCAATTTATTTTTACCACTCGAACATTTCCAGAAGCCCAAGGCAAAATTAATTATTAAATACCTTGGCTGAAACATCTTGTGGCAGTTCACTATAGAGACTTCCATGGAAATCTGTTAAGTGAAGACAGAGGTACTACACAGACACACACATTTATTTATTTAAGCTACTTCAACATTCCCACTTACTTGGGAGAAGTCCCTAACAAACTCTCTGACAATAAATATTGGTGGTTTTCCACTGGCATCACAGTTAGAAGAATGAGTGGCATAGAAATGAAGAAAAATGCAAACATATAAACAAATAAACTTTAGGTATCGTATTTCTATTCTTACGGCTGTCTATCGTTATGGCTTTACAGGAAATGTAGAACAGATGAGATTGCTGTAGATTTTATATGGTAGTGGTTAATAAAGGGTAGTTTTGTTTTGGTGTGACATAAAACTGGAAAATAGGCTTTGTTAACCTTCAGATTCTCTTCCTTCTCTTCCAGTCATGACAGAAGCACCAAGGGGCTTCCGGATTGAAAAAAAAAAACCTGGTTGACATCAAGGTTGCCTAGGGAATGCCCAGTTGGGGGTTCCATTCATGTCCCCAGCAGGAGCTGAAGTGAAGGACAAGTGCTCACCCCACCCCATGGCAGCATCCAGGTTTCAAATATGGGCTTGCTGACTTCCAAACCAGCATCCTAACCACATGAGCCACCGTGCTCCCTTTTCCTTCTTGTTAAAGCTATTGGGATGTTTACAAATCTCAGTAGCTTTTCTATGTAGTTATGCCTAAGGATTTGACATGACTGCTAGAAGTTGTTTGTCTTTAAACTTAATTTTGTACCTATTGTATAGCAACACGTGTTCAACTGCCACTGGCTTTTCACATTGTCCTGGCTTGCAATATCTATTGTGTGATTTTAGTCAAGTATCAGAGTGGACTTCTGCAACCCTTAAATTTTTCTCTTTGGTTTGTAAATAGGTTTTTAAATTGTGCTTCTCCAGTAATTTTCCAGTTTGGTCTGTAACCTTCTCAATGTGAGGGAGGTACACCTTTACGATTTGTCCTAATATTTATATGTAATGTTATTTTTATTGTTGGACTGTATCACCTGTCTGATCTCACTGACAGAGTAACCATTAGCCTGTCAAGGCATTTCAATTCATCCGATAATCTTTCAGACTCACAAATCTGAAATATTACAGAAGTCCGGCACTGTCTGTGAGAGTTTCAATGATACTTTTCCTTCTGGATGGTTAGACTTTTAATAAGAATAATGACCAATGGTGTCCAGTATGCTGTGCAGTGCATCTTGTTTTATGGTTTCTTGTTTTAATGATGGAAACATCAAAAAATGCAATCTGGCCATCTTCTTCCTTTCCTATTGTAAATGAAATATTTGGTTGTACACCATTTGGATACTCATTTCATTTTTTATTTCCAGATTGCAACTGTGTCATCCACATATCAAACAAAACACATGGTTTTAAAGCTGCAGCATCCAGTGCCTGTTGTTCAAATTTGTCCATGTAGGAATTGGTTGTGCCCATGTGGGACTCAGTGGGCTGCCCATGGCCAACCTTTCAATTTGTTCAAAGAATTCATTGTTCCACTGGAAATCAGTGACAATTGATAAGTTAATAATGTCCTTGGAGAAGATTTCCTTATTATGACATTTCCTTAATTAGCCTGTCGGTTAAAAAAAAGACTTCACATCAGAACTGATTAATCTATCACTCTGTCTAAAGTTGAGTTTGTTTTTCAATGAAATGGATTGAATCTTTGACAAAACTCTGATGTAAGGTTCCAAAAGCACAACTTGGCAATATGATATATAGGAGAACGAAAGGCACTTAAAATTGAAATAATGGGAAAAAATCATCCAGGATCTTTGGTAACCCACATAGGCATGTTGGCTAAGTTTCCATCTTGCTGAGACTTGTGTGCCTCTCAGATTCATTTAATAATGAGATAATTTAATTTTTATAAAAAACTTGTTGAATCACATTTAAATTTTTTTGTAAGCTGGTTGTTATAAACCAGTGTAAGAAGTCCTGGATCTTGATGTGATAGTCTTTTGTGTTCATAACCACTGTAGCATTTCCCTTATGTGCTATCAGAATATTCTCTTCTGCATTACAGTTCTTTAAGGCACATTAAGACAATTTCTCCCATTGTCAAATTACTGGCAGGGGGGCAAGACCTCTTTAAATTTCTGAGCATCTTGTGTCTAATTTTTTCCAGCGGCATCATTAAGAAGATTATGAATATTTGAAATTATATCCTCTGTAGGCACTACTGCTGGCACAACTGAAAAATTCTCTCCTTTAGCTAAAACCAATGTCTCACGTCTGCTGAGTAAGCTGCTTTGTTGTCTGTTGCACAGACAGGATTGAGAATATCTAGCCTGCAAGAACAATTTTCAGTAATCTGGAAAGCAAAACAATATTGGGGGAACCTTTTACTGAATCTGTTATTTTGCCTTTTCTTCCCAAAACATTAATCTAATAAGTCAAATAAGCAGCACAATGATGTCTGTGAAAGGAAAAGAACCTCCCCAAATTCCGCTTATTTCATTTCTCTTGTGACTTTCATTACATCACATTGACAACCTAATGTAAATAGAGGACATGCTATACTCTAAAAGGGACATATAAAGAAGAATATGTCAACCTTGGGCAACATATGTTTCTCCCAGTAGCAGCTGATGGACTTGGCAGCCAGTTTCAGAAGTGTGGAGAATGCACAACATATTTCATCAAATTGCTCTCCTAGGAAACACAGGAGATAGAGGAAGACCAAACCTCAGCAAATACGATGCTTGTTATCTAAGAGCTTGAAATCAAATTGTCCCTGGGAGGGATTAGAAAAATGGACAGGAGTGCAAGCTTAATATCAAAAAGATTTAACAAGCTTTGCAATATGTAATTAAACACATACTTAACATGGCTGGGTTTTCAATTAATTTTGTATCCCAGGAATGCTGAACTTCTTGAAGAAAGAATCAATAACCTATTATAACAGTAAGAGTTTAGGGAAGAGAAGGACTCTAAACCAATACATCAACAACATGGTAGGAGATACTCTCTATTTTAAGTGTTATTTTTAGGGTGTTGTTTTTATGAAAAAAATCAAAAGATACATTTAATGTTTTTCTGCACATTTTAAATATGTGTGAGAATTGAATTATAGAGAGCTATGAAATTTTGGATTAAAAGAAGCTAGGCCTCTTTCCTTAAAAAAAAGAGATTTAGCTATAAACTATTTCATTCTTCGTTTTATAGAAGGGTTGAAATTTGTAATAAGGGAAGTCTGACATTTGGTTTCCAGGTAATTCCCATTAGCAAGCAAGGGTTAGATTACAAAAATGACCTTGAGATGGCTGTAATCTCATTAGTGTGATCAAGTGGACTTCCAGATTTCTGTAGCCATAACTCTCATACAATAATGAAAGTTAAATATAACTTCAGGTTAATTAGTTTTAATCTTGTCAGGGGAAAAAACACCCTGTTAGAGATCGATGAACCGTGGCTGATTCCCTTCTGCATATCTTTTGAGATATTTAGAAAAGAAATACTCTTTAAGAAAATATTCTAATTAATAAACAAACTTTAATAATAAAATAATAAAAGTAAAATGAAAAACAGAAGTAACTAATTGGTTACATTTTGATAATGAAAGCTTCGTCAGCCAAAAGTTGGCTGCCGAACAAAGAAGAGAGGAATTTTTGGAATGTGTAACGCGTGCGCAATAAATCACTTTCAGATAAGAACCTTTTTTTGTTTTATGACCTGCGCAATAAAGCTTTCTTAGTTTAACTCTTGAGTGTCAATTCAGGCAGTTCAGGCCTAGCAAACCTTTTAACATCGTGACACCCCTTCTTTTGCTAGTCTGGGCTGACGTCATCAAATCATCAATTAAGGCACATCTTCTTTCGCAGATATTCGTGTTGATTTGCGGCAAGTGGTTTGTTAAGCATGTCTGCGATCTGATCATGTGTAGAAACATATTGCAATTTAACAAAACCTTGCTTAACTAATTGCTTTGTGTTTTGATAACGAATGTCAATGTGTCTGGACCTAGAACCTGTAAAATGTGACTCAGAAATATAAACAACAGATACATTATCTTCCATCACGGTGATTGGTCGAATCGGACGTGTCCAGATATCTGTGATCAAAGCATCAAACCACGTTAGAGAATTACAAGCATCTGAAACACAAGCATATTCAGCTTCAGTAGATGAACATGAAACAAAACTCTGTTTTCTCACTTGCCAGTAAACAGGACAACCATTTAGGAACATCATGTAACCAGAAGTGCTTTTGCGTGACTTCTTGTCGCTCGCCCAGTCGGCGTCGGCAAAACAAATCAACTTTGGTTGATCAGTGTGTGTTGGTTCTAGCAATAACTTCATATGTTTAGTGTGTTTCAGGTATTTCAACAACTTCTTAATGCATGACCAATGAAATTGTGTTGCCTTACCTACGTGTCGTGATAAAAGATTAACACTAAGTGCGATGTCAGGTCTGGTCCAACTACTAATGTATAATAGTGAACCAATGACTGAACAATAAAGTGTTTGATCCTCGAACTCAGGACTTGGTTCATGTGTTAAGTTGTGAAAATCTGTTTGCATGGGTGTCTTTGTTGTGCTAGCATCTTTCATGTTGCAATGATGTAGAATGTGGTCAATTTTCTCCTCTTGTGAAAGACTAAACCCCTTCTGTGTCTTTTCAATTTGAACACCTAAATAAGTGCTAATGTGTCCTAAAGATTTTAGTGTGAAGTATCTCTGCAAACTTTTAGCAAAAATCTCACTCATTTTCTTATTTGGACCAATATAAACAATATCATCAACATAAACAAGAATTATCTCATATGCATTGTTAGATCTTTTTGTGAACACGCATTCATCAGTTTCGGACTTAATAAAGCCCATTGAATTTAGTTTGTCAGTAAGACATAAATACCACATTAAACCTGACTGTTTCAGACCATAAAGACTTTTGTTCAGGAACCAGGTATCCCCTTCTTGCTTTCGGAATCCTGGAGGGCTTCTCACGTAGATCTCTTCATCTAGGTCTGCATGTAGATAAGCTGTGTCCACATCAAATTGAAAAACTTCTAAACCAAGAATAGTTGCAGTGGTTAAAGCAATTTTTACACTTTCAGTTCTGACTGTTGGTGAGTAAGTGTTTGTGTAGTCCTCAGGATAACGTTGAGCGAAACCCTGAGCTACAAGTCTGGCTTTGTATAAAGACTCACCATTTGGTTTCTTCTTGATTCTGTAGACCCATCGGGTGCCAATGACTTTCTTGTTTGCTGGAGGTTTTGCAGGTGTGAATACATTAAGTTTCTTTAAACTGTCCATTTCATCCTGCATTGCATCATACCACTTGTCTTGTTCTGAATCAGGAAGCTGTTTGATTTGTGTGAATGTCTCTGGAGGAAGAGTAACGTTGCAAATCAAAGGTAATGGTGTTTTTGTCAGTTGCCATGAATAACGTTGTGGAGGGATTCCTTTTGTGGCCCTCTTGGAGCGTCTAGGAACAACAGACCAGTCTTCTTCTTCTTCTTCATCATCATCCTCGTCCTCACGTTCGTCGCTAGCATCAGCATCCGCGGCTTGAGAAGACGGAACATCAGGTTGTGAAGAACTGGTAGAAGGAATATCTGCCTGCGAATTGTCATCAGGCTGCGTGGCATCTGGAACACCATCTCTAGGAAAATAAACTTCAGGATCATTGGAATGAATCCTGGACCAGTCAATGTCTTCCTCAAAATTAGCAGATTGTGAAATGACAATCACATGTTTAGTATCAATGAATTTGTACCATTTTGAATTATCATCAATACCCATAAATCTTAGTCTCTTTGGTCCTTGAGTTATAGGAGTGTTCACCATAGCATATGAACCAAAAATATGGAGGTTCTTGAGATTAGGCTTGTAGCCATATAGCATGTAGAAAGGAGTTTGATTGATTACACTGCTCCAAGTACGGTTGACAATGTAATTTGCATATTTGATTGCTTCACCCCAGTATGCGTTACTGAGATTGGCATCTTCTAGAAGACAACGCATCATGGTTTGTAGAACCCCTTGTCTTCTTTCTACGACTCCGTTATGAGCCGGTGTATATGGAGCAGATGTCTGATGAAGAATTCCATTCTTACGCATCCAGTCCTGGAAACGCTGAGACATGAATTCTGCACCACGGTCACTCTGGATTCTAGCGATGCGAACTTGGTATTGTGTAGAAACAAACGCTGCAAAGTCTTTAAAGATCTGAAAGGTCTCAGATTTCTCTCTCATAGGATATACAAATCCATATCTAGAATGATTATCTACAATTGTTAAAAAATACTTTCTGCCACCAAGTGTTGGTGGGAAAGGACCCACTATGTCAGTGTGTACCAAATCAAAAATGCGTGTTGACCGGCGTGTAGCGTGTTTGGGAATTGCAGCCGCCTTGGATTTAGCCTTTTTGCAAACCGCACAATCCAAAAACACCTTACACCCCTTTAGATCCAAACCTTTTGCGAACTCCGGCATCTTTCTAAGAACACGGAAACTGGCATGCCCCAATCTTCTGTGCCACTTGTGAATACACCTGGAATGCAAAGGTTTACCAGTTAGTGAATTCTCAACATTAACAGTTTCATGAGGACCCTCAGGCTTGCTTTGAGCAATCTGTTTCTGTTTTCTTTGTTTGTTGGCTTTAGGAGCCTTTGGCACAGTAACGCTTTCTCTCTCTGGGACAACTCTCTCTGGGTCTGCGTTGTGCCTTTTTGGAGTTTGCATACTTGCCTGTGCTTGCCCTTTAGGCTTTGGCTTTAAGTAATAAACACCACCAATCAGCATGGTTTCAGCAACAATATCACCATCTTTAACTAAGTAACTTGCTTTTTCGAGGTGGTGAACCTGGAACTTTAACTCTCTAGACAAGTGATTTTGACTAAGCAAATTACTGGTTGCTGAAGGTATGTAATAAACATCAGGGATGTGTGTATCGAGCTCTTCAATGTAAACAGTTCCTTTTCCCATAACCTTGCAAGTGTGGTTGGTGAAGGAATACAGTTCTCGATACTCGGGCTCTGGTTCGCCCATCTCTGTGAAAAGTTCCCTTCTGTGGGTAACGTGCACAGCTGCTCCACTATCTAAAGTCCACAAAAGACGTCTGTCGAACTTTGGATCAGGTTGTGGAACGTTGGTTATGGCCAGTGTTGCAAGCGGAGCTTGTGGATCACGCCTTGGACCACGACGACCTTGTCTTCCGCCTCTACCTCTGCCTCTGGAATCTGTTCCTCTGGGTTGGTACGTGGCGGGAGCTGGAACTCGTTGGGGACAATCCCGGGTGTCATGTCCCACACGGTTGCAGGTGTAGCATTTTGGCATCCTTGGAGCGTAGCCGCTTCCTCGGAAGGGACGTCTGGCTGGAGCCTTTGGTGCTGGAGGCCGTTGCAGATGTGGGGTAGCTAACCTGATAGCTTCGTCTTCCACTAAAAGTCTGCAAACGTGGTTAACTGTGCGTTGAGCAATAGGCACGTAGTTAATCTTTGCAACAGCATCTTTCCATTCATAATTCAATGAGTTAATGATGATGCTAATCATTTGGATATCATCGATTACATGGCCATTTTGTCTCAATTCATTTCTCATTCTTTTCAGTTTGGTCAAATGTCCACCAATTCGTTCACCAGGTTTCAACTTCGAACCATGGAACTCAGACATGAGCAAACATGAGGATTCAATTGAAACGGGCCTGTAGCAATCTTCCAAAATAGCCCAAATTTCTTGGGCAGTTGCATCAGGTGGAAAGATACCTTGGATCTCAATTTCCATTGACATGAGTAAAGTCGTGATTGCTCTGTTTTCAAGGTTTCTTATTGCAGGCGTCCAGGGTGGAGGAGGAGGATTAAAAACCATGGAATATGTGCCTTCTCTTCGAAGCAAGAGCGCAATTTCACTGACCCAGGCTTTATAATTCTCTCCTGACTCCTTTAATTTGGACTCACCAGTCAAGGGGGTGACTGTGAATACCTGCTGAGGAACAATTTGTTGCTCTGGTTGCAAAGCTGGTTGTTGAACCAGGGGATGCTGGGGTTGCATCATTGGCCTTTGCGTGGCAACATCAAATTGGCTTCCTCGAATTCGCCTCTGGCTTTGCCTTTTTCCATCTAGGGAGAATTCCACACCGCCAGGGGGTATTGAAGACTTAACCTCTGGAGACAAAGTTTTGGCTTCTAAAGGACTCATAGCTAATTCTTTAAAATTCATCACCTTTTGTTGTAATAATTTTTCTCCGCCAGCAGATGGCAGTGCAGCTTCACTTTTTGGCTGCCTCTCCTTTCTATACGTATGCTGAAGTTCAATGGGCTCAAAGGGACCACGTGACCTCGGTGACGTGTACATGTCTCTTTGTTCTAATTGACCAATGAACTCTGTGGGGTGTGTCTTAGGCTGTTGTTTTGAAGAAGACAAGATGGCGTCCTCAGACATTTTGGGAGTGGGGGAGCTTCTTCTACTTCGCCTTATCTCTTCAAAACACACTCTCGCCTCCTTAGCATATCTTTCTAAACGTTCTATTTGATCAAGATAGCTTTGCATTTCTTGCTCACCATCTGGGGAGATGTTATAAAATCTGCTTTCTGCGTGGGAGGATATTTTCTGTGCCGGCAGTTGCCATTCATCAATCGTTTGATAATCTGCGAGGGTCTGGGAATGGAGTGGCTCTGGCAGAGTGGGAAGTTTTGGCTTGGCCCCCAAAAATTCATAATCTCCTGGAGATATTTTAGAAGGAGGAACCACTGACCTCGTTTCGTGGATGTCGCGTCCTGTAGCTCCTTCTCCCATATTTGGCTCGGCACCTGAAGAATCTTGCTCCTCTGTGTCCGAGGGAATGGATTCTTTCAAGTGCTTTCCATGTCCGTGTTTTTTTCTTTTCTTTCTCTTCTTCGACATGGCTAATTAGCCTTAGTCGGTTATCTTTAGATAGCATGAAGGGAAAATACAGCCATAAATTGTAGTCATCTCAGCTTGTATCATCAAAAGCCAAACTCTGCTACCAAGTTGTCAGGGGAAAAAACACCCTGTTAGAGATCGATGAACCGTGGCTGATTCCCTTCTGCATATCTTTTGAGATATTTAGAAAAGAAATACTCTTTAAGAAAATATTCTAATTAATAAACAAACTTTAATAATAAAATAATAAAAGTAAAATGAAAAACAGAAGTAACTAATTGGTTACATTTTGATAATGAAAGCTTCGTCAGCCAAAAGTTGGCTGCCGAACAAAGAAGAGAGGAATTTTTGGAATGTGTAACGCGTGCGCAATAAATCACTTTCAGATAAGAACCTTTTTTTGTTTTATGACCTGCGCAATAAAGCTTTCTTAGTTTAACTCTTGAGTGTCAATTCAGGCAGTTCAGGCCTAGCAAACCTTTTAACATCGTGACAAATCTATTACAAGATATTACTATACAATACAATAGCAGAGTTGGAAGGACCTTGGAGGCCTTCTAGTCCAACCCCCTGCCTAGGCAGGAAATCCTATACCGTTCCACGCAAATGGCTATCCAACATCTTCTTAAAGACTTCCGTTGTTGGGGCATTCACAACTTCTGAAAGCAAGCTGTTCCACTGATTAATTGTTCTAATTCTTCTTTGTGGCAACCCCTGAGATATTGGAACACTGCTATCATGTCTCCCCTAGTCCTTCTTTTCATTAAACTAGACATACCCAGTTCCTGCAACCGTTCTTCATATGTTTTAATCTCTAGTCCCCTAATCATCTTTGTTGCTCTTCTCTGCACTCTTTCTAGAGTCTCCACATCTTTTCTACATCGTGGCGACCAAAATTGAATGAAGTATTCCAAGTGTGGCCTTTCCAAGGCATTATAAAGTGGTATTAACACTTCAAGTGACCTTGATTCTATCCCTCTGTTTATGTAACCTAGAACTGTGTTGGCTTTTTTGGCAGCTACTGCACACTGCTGGCTCATATTTAAATGGTTGTCCACTAGGACTCCAAGATCCCTCTCACAGTTACTACTATTCAGGAAGGTACCACCTATACTGTACCTGTGCATTTTGTTTTTCTTGCCTAAATGTAGAACCTTACTCTTTTCACCGTTGAATTTCATTTTATTAGATAGTGCCCCAATGTTCAAGTTTGTCAAGATCCTTCTGTATCTTAAGCCTATCTTCTGGAGTGTTGGCTATTCCTGTCAGCTTGGTGTCATCTGCAAATTTTATGGGTTCCCCATTTATTCCCTCCTCCAAATCATTAATGAAGATGTTGAAGATTACTGGGCCCAAAACAGAACCTTGGGGTACTCCACTGCATACTTCCCTCCATGTAGATGCAGTTCCATTGAGGACTACACGTTGAGTGCGATTGGTCAGCCAGTTACAAATCCATCTGGTGTGATGCTGTCCAACCCACATTCTTCTACTTTATCTAGTAGTAGGTTATGGTCTACCTTATCAAATGCCTTACTGAAGTCCAAATAAACTATATCAACTGCATTCCTCTGGTCCACTAATTTTGTCACTTTGTCAAAGAATGCAATAAAATTAATCTGGCATGATCTGTTTTTGACAAACCCATGTTAGCTTTTGGCGATTACTTTTTTTTTACTGCTAGGTGTTTAATTCGTTGCTTGCTTATCTTTTCCAGAATCTTTCCTGGTATTGAGGTCAGGCTGATAGGTCTATAGTTTCCTGGATCTATTTTTTTTCCTCTTTTGAAGATGGGAACCACATCAGCTCTTTTCCAGTCCTCTGGCAGTTCCCTGGTGCTTCAGGATCTCTGAAAGTTATAGTTCAGTGGTTCTGAGATCTCATCTGCCAGTTTCTACAGAACCCTGGGGTGTAATCTGTCCGGTCCTGGTGATTTGAACTCGTGTAGGGTAGACAGGTGCTCACTTATATTCTTATATTTGTTTAAAGTTTCTAGCCTAGGAGATACTTCTACTGCATATTGTGGTGTTTTCTAAATGAACAATATGTGTTGTATATTGAACCAATTTCCTTTGGTACTCAAAGAATCAGTGATGTTTTTCTTTGCTGTCTCCTGGAATAAAATAAAGTTGAACTTGCACAGGAATAGAGTATCATGGAGATAGGTAGTTCATAGTGTTTCATTAAGTGCCCATTGTCTTTGTTGCTTTAAGCACAAAGTGATGTTAATGATGAAACAAACCAAGATGAATAAAATCAATACTGCAGGTTTTCAGTTTGTTTTTCTTTACATTCTGATTTTATTTTAAAACAGTGTCCATGATTCATTTGGTATAAAGCAAACACCACCCCATGCTGGCCTATAACCTGCTTCAGGATCAGCTCTTGATCTTTATTTTTTCTTTATCCTGTTCTGCTGAACAGCCGAACTAATTTGTTTCCAAATTATTTTTGAATCCGTCTTTCAATATATAATCTACCATGTAGCTTTTGCCTCATTATTCTTGAACTTTAGCCAATGTAGCATTCTGTTCACTGATCCTTCAGAGGGAGCAGTGGACTGAGGGATCCACAGTTCCCACTTCATAGCAAGGACTTAAATTACTGTTCTGAAATGACCAAATATACACTAGTCTGCAATTTAATTAAATTGATTTAAAATCTAGAGAGCCCTAGTGGCACAGTGGTTCAAGTACAGTATTACAGGCTAACTCTGCCACAGCCTGGAGTTCAATCCTGATGGGGCTCAGGGTTGACTCAGCCTTCCATCCTTCTGAGGTTGGTAAAATGAGGACCCAGATTTTTTGTGGGGGAAGGAGATCAAATAATCTTTCTTTAATGTAAACCGCCCAGAGAATGCTGTAAAATGCTAGGTGGTGACATATATATTTCAATTGCTATTGCTATATAACGAGCATTCATTTGGCCTGCTTTCAATGTTTATAAATTGATGCAATTATCCCCATGACCTATTACCTCAGGAAGAGAGGTCTGTTTTGTCTACCCACCCCACCCCTGAACATTTTATTTGAGAAATGACATTGCATAGTACCATGTTTTTCAACTTCAGCTACCTTAAGATGTGTGGAATTCGTCTTCCAGAATTTCCCAGCTAACCATGCTTGAGGTCCACACATTTTAAAGTCACTGAGATTGACAAACATTGGTGTAGCAGTAGATTATTATTATAACAGGTTGAATAAGCATATTGTGTTGTTTACTCAACCTGCCTATATGTATTATAAATCATCTCACTGGAGATGTTTCAGTAAAGAAATACCAGAAAAAAAACCTCATATTGTTAGTATTCCTAATGTTTGATTGGTAGAAAAGATATAGTAAGAGATATCAAGCTGCTTTTTGTTGTTGTTGTGTTGCCTGTGTTGGTGGGGAGTGGGGGTGGAGGTGGTAGAAAAATGTTAGAAAATTCTTTCATTTATTTTGTGTGGAGCATGTGGGGAGAGATTTCATTATTTCCAGGGCTTGGAGAAGAACACTAACTGAGTTACATTTCTGTCTCCCCTACTGGTCATAGCCAAATAATTGACTCACAAGGTTTCTCTCAATTTTTAGTGACCTGAAAACTGACAGAAATGAAGACAATGTCAGGTTAGCTTCAAACTGGTTATGTTTAAATGGAAAGTGAAAACAGTATGGTACAGAAACACCCAGAATGTTAAAAAAAAAAAAGAAGAGTCTGCGGCCAATTAAAGAGGAGAGGAGTTGCTAAGAAAAGGGATGTAGCAAACAATAATCTTTTTGTGTATGGATTGAGTCTGGCCAAGTGATGGGTTTATGGACAATGTTGGAAGAGCGTAAGATTTTTCAAAATGCTTTAAGAACCAAAATTCAGTTAGATAATTTCTATCAGAGTTTTTAATCAAGTTGTGGTTTCATAATAGGAATTGAATTATAGAGAAGGCACAGATAGGGTTTAGTTCAGAACAGTAGCTTTTGCAAAGTCACAATCCAATAAAAAACACACTGAAGATACATTTTTTGTATGTGGGATTAAAATATTTTTAGGAATAAATTGCTTGGTTTTTTTAAAAAAAGAAATCCATGGATTCAAAAACCCCAAAATACTTATATCCAATGTGTTTTTTTAAAAAATGAAGAATCTTTTTTTTTATTAAAAGAGTTTTATACAAACAATTTTTCCCCCTTTTCACCCCCCCACCATACAATGTAAATCTCATACAAATGCTGTGCCCCCCCAACCCCCCCCCAAATTTTCTCATTCAAATATTGTACTAAATACTTTACCCCCTCCCCTCCCCCATCTTAAAATAGATTACTCATTCACATATTATACCCCCTCACCTCCCAACGAACATAATATAACTTTCTCTTAAAGTAACAATAGCCCATTAATCCCATCTTCTAAGTTAGTTGAACATATATAAATCATAATATAAATTTCTCTTAAAATAACAATATTTCATTAATCCCATCTTCTAGTTTAATTATGCATATATATTACCCCACCCTCCATCCTAACCCACCCCCACCTCCCACTCAAGCCCCCCCTAACTTCCGCTATACACCACTCTAACAATTCCAAGCAACCCATGTATTGTTTACTCAAATCATCTATCAGTCTAAACATTCTTACCTAAAGGCTACATAATAACTCCTAGTCTGGTATTTATTCTGTATATAATCAATCCATTTTACCCATTCCTGTGTATAATCCTCCTGCTTCTGAGCTTTTAAGAAAGCTGAAATTTTTGCCATTTCGGCGAACCCCGCCACCTTCTGAATCCATTGATCAATTGTCGGTAAAAAATCTTTTTTCCAATGTTGCGCAATCAACAACCTAGCTGCTGTGACCATATGCAAAATCAATTTTGTTTCCCCTTTGGTAAAATCCTTAGCTATACCCAATAAAAACATTTGCGGAGTGAATTGTATTCTTTTCTTAAATACATTCTGCATAACCCAACATATTTTTATCCAAAAAGCTTTAACCTTGTTGCAAGTCCACCATACATGAAAAAAGGTAGCATCTAGGCACCCGCATCTCCAACATTTTGAAGAATCTTGAATATTAGATTACCATAAAGGTTATATAGCACCATTTTCAAGAAGGTATTCTCTTTGATGGGCAGGAGAAAATGGTCTATAAGAGAAAAATCTCTTTATGAACATAAATATATTCCATTAAATAAACCTATTTGTATTCTTAGACCAGTGGTCGGCAAGCCGCGGCTCGCGAGCCAAATGCGGCTCTTTAAACATTTTAATCTGGCTCTTCTGTGTGCCGGGCGCCCGCTTCCCTCCCTCCTCTCGGGCTTCGGAGGGAAGCTTCTGCAAAACCCCGGCGAGACAAGTCTCCCAGGCTGTAATTTGCTGAGCTGTATGCGCGCGCCTGTTTTCCACGGCGTGGAGCAGCGGCGAGATTCTGGGCGGCAAGCGATGATTCCGGGGGCCATCAGTGGGGGGGCAGGGTCCCCCCTCGCATTCCTCATCTTCCCGGATGGCCCCCGGAATCATCGCTCGCCGTGCAGAATCTCGCCGCTGCTCCACGGCGTGGAAAACAGGCGCGTGCGCACAGCTCGGCAAATTAAAGCCTGGGAGACTTCTTGTCACTCGCCAGGGCTTTTGAAGAAGCTTCCCTCCGAAGCGTTCCGAGGGAGGGCTGTAAACTTCCCTCCGAAGTCTTGGGAAGTTCTGAGGAGCCCCCCAAGCCAAAACGCCGCTGCCAGGTAGTTAAAAGTACCTCTCTGATTCGTCTCTGTCAGTCTCTCTCTGATTCCCTCTCTCACTCCCTCTCTCTGTTCCTCTCTCTGTCTGTCTGTCTCACTCACACACACACTGTGGTCACCTTGTTGAGTGTTCCAATCACATTTCAAATGTGATTGGAACACTCAACAAGGTGACCACAGTGTGTGTGTGTGTGTGTGTGTGTGTGTGAATGAGACAGACAGACAGAGAGAGGAACAGAGAGGGAGTGAGGGAGGGAATCAGAGAGAGACTGACAGACACACACACACACACAGAGGGGGAGGGAGGGAGAGAAAGATAGACAGACAGAGAGAGAGACACACACAGAGTGAGTGATTAAGTGAATGAGTGAGAGACAGACACACCCACATACACAGAGTGACAGAGAGAGAGGGAGGGGAGAGAGACAGAGGGAGAGACAGAGACAGACACACACACACACAGAGTGAGTGAGTGAGAGACAGACAGACACACACACACACACACACACACAGAGTGACAGACATGGGGGAAGGAGGAGAGAGAGACAGAGATACAGAGAGAGAGAGACAGACAGATAGACACCCAGAGAAAATGACAGAGGGAGACAGAGAGGGAGGGAGGGAGAGAGAGACAAAGAGCCAGAGAGAGAGAGAGAAAGAAAAAGAAAAAAAGAAAGAAAGTGGGAGAGGGAGATGAAATTAAAAGCAACAACATACAAACCTGACTTACTCAAACTATCCAAGGAAATGCAAGGCCAATGTTCACATTAGTGGTTGTGACTTTGTCAGTCATTGTCAGGATGTAATTTTCTCTACATTGTAAGGCAAATTTTACGGAATTTAATGTTATCGATAAATAATATCGTTCTAAAGTTTTTATTTTATTAGTTGTGTTATTTGTATCCTCCCCACCTATGTGGATACTTGCATGCGGAATATTCTCAATAAAAACTTATTGAAACTAAAAACAGTGTACCATCCTATGTATTTTCGGTTTTAAAAATGCGGCTCTCCAAATAAATTTCAATCGTGGTTTTGGCGAGATTTGGCTCAGTTGAAAAAAAAGGTTGCCCACCACTGTCTTAGACCAATCAATGTTTCCGGTTTACATACATGTTGAATATTTCATATGTGCTGACCTTTGTTTAGATATGGATCAATTCTGTGAGAACATAGTTACATTTTTTTTTATTCTGAAGCAATTGTCTCCGAGTACTTTTTGATGAAAGTTTTATACACCTCTTTTTTTTTTAACTTGGATTCTTATCAATGAATGCGTGCAGTTAACAGTATTGTACGGATGTTTTTTTCTATAAAGCAGAATGTATGTTTGAAGGAACAAGAGTGGATCAGGATCTTGCCTATAGATTCCAATCTGCCTTCTTAACATTGAAAGCTTATATATGCAAACAAACATTAGATAGATAGATAGATAGATAGATAGATAGATAGATAGATAGATAGATAGATAGATAGATGATAGATAGATAGATAGATAGATAGATAGATAGATAGATAGATAGATAGATAAGGTCCTGTCATTAAATAGGCAGCCTCCATGCTCATGTTTTCAGTACCCATAAAATTACAGAATGGTAGGCATACTCTGTTACCTCACATAGTCCAAATTCAGACAAATATCAGAAGGTTGTTATTATCTCCATGACTTAATGGTAAGAGGAGAGTTCTGCTGATTATATTATTGTTTGCCCCATTACAGATAAGTACGGCTTGTGAGATGCTGTGTTGATGTTCAGGTCTATTAAAAATGCTGTTTGCTGTTCTATCTATATTTACCATGACATGAGCAGCAAAAACTAAAAATAGGATTCGTATTGTCAGCTGTATTATATCTCCGTAGGTCCCTTCCTCAGCAAAATATGTATTACTAGGTGTTCTAGGTGTCCTTGTAGGGTCTCTGTGATGTCAGGATGTCAAGCTAAAACTCATGACTCATTCATATCTCTCAGGTAAAACAAGAACAAATTGTATGCTATGGGTTCTGTATTTTTTTTAATTGCCAAGATGCATTGCCCTTTACTTCTATGGCAAGAAAAGAATTGAATTTGTGGGCTATGTGGCATTTCAAGGAATGAGAGAATTCTGCCATTTGAGTGCCCTGATTTGATTTATTTGGTGTGTGTATATTTTCCTCTGTCCCACTACTCCACATGAGGAAATTTAGTATACAGCCTTCTCTCTGGTGGCATATGATCCCAACCTCTGCTGTAATTAGGATATAGAGTTGCTTTATTTGATAATAATACAAATGTATGCAATGACCAAAACTACCTAAACATTTTACTGCTTCCTCTGCTAATTAAAAAAGGCCTATAATCCTTGAACATATCCTTTGGACAAGTACATTAGGTAACTGTTAAGTGATTTGTTCAACTTACAAAGCCATTTGTTCTCTAATAAATCTGTCCCACTAGAAATACAGTCCATTCTGTTGGATTTCTTATCCCTTTGCTGCAATTCATCCAAAGCTTTTCGATATTAGCTCATACAGCTCTTTAAAAGTTGGCTTTGTCTTCCAACAATCCTAATTCTTTCCCAAGCACTAGCACAGATTTTGTCTTAAAGCAGAAAAGTACCAAGGAGGCATACAGACACTTGGAAGGAAATTGGCATTTCTGGATGTGCTGAATAAATGGAACATTTCTATGAATCACAGCAGAGCTGGCTTTATAAAGTCTTCCTGTGTGCCATTTATATCAAAGTCTTTGAAATGAACTAATTCATATATATATATATATATAGTGGTTCAGAATACTCCAGAGCGGGGGGTGCGTGTCAACAATATCAAGATGCTGACCAGATATAGATACATCTTAACAGAGTTGGAAGGGACCTTGTAGGTCATCTAGTCCAGCCCCCACCCCCACCCAAGCAGGAGAGCCTACACCATTTCTGACAAATGGCAGTCAATCATGACCAAGCTATTGGAACATTGTCCTTTGGCTATGTGCTTTGCATACAGTAGCACAAGGTTCTGTATGCCATGTTACACAATCTGAAATTCTGTAAAATATATTTACGTAAACTAAATTCTGTTATCTGTAATAATAGTAGTTCTTCCTGGATATAGTACTTATATTGTTTTCTCTGTGAATATTCTTATGTAGTTCGCCTAACACTTAGTGTGTATATTGCACAGTTTTATATACTCTGCCTAGCATTTCATGTGTATATGTTACCTTATTTATTTGTTAAATTTATATGTTGCCCAAAGCAACTCTACTCTTTTTGGAGTGCAGAGGATCAAGTTCAGATCACATATTCATTAAAATTAATCCAGCATTTGCCTTTTTATATTTTAACTTATCCTTGCACAATCATAAGCTTTATGATTAAATAGCTAAGGCTTCCATGGGACCAATGGCAATTAAACCCCACAAGTGTTACTTTCAAGTAGGCATATTTGTATTGTAACTGATTCATTTCAAGAGCACAAGCAGGGGGAATCACATTAAGCTTTTTATGATTAAAGCCAATAGACATATAATGATGATTTTCTTAATGCTGAATGTCAGCGCTCTGAGTAATGCACCCATTGAAAACAGAACTCTGAGGCAGGTAGTGTCCTCAAACAACATGTTTATTGGATGCATCATATTGGCACAGCTGGTGAAAACCAACTCTAAAGGTTTTCACCTAAGTCAGTGGTTCTCAACCTTCCTAATGCCGCGACCCTTTAATGCAGTTCTTAATGTTGTGGTGACCCCTGACCATAAAATTATTTTCGTTGCTACTCTATAACTGTAATTTTGCTACTGTTATGAATCGTAATGTAAATATCTGATATGCAGGATGTATTTTTATTGTTATAAATTGAACATAATTAAGCATAGTGATTAATCACAAAAACAATATGTAATTATATATTGTGAAATATTTATTTCTAATTACAAATAAATGAAATTTTGTCTGGGAAGTTTAAGAGCAGGCTTCTGGCTCTAAGTGGAAAGAGTGCCTTTCTTTTAAAAAGAAAAAAAAGGAAAGAAAAAACAAAACAGCCACCAATTCTTCCTCTCTCTCTCTCTCTCTCTCTCTCTCTCTCTCTCTCTCTCTCTTTGTCTCTCTCCTCCCTCCCTCCCTCTCAGTAATTCTCTCTCTGTATCTCTGTCTCTCTCTCTCTCCTCCCTCCCCCATCTCTGTCTCTCTCTGTGTCTCTGTCTCTTCCTTCCCTTCCTCTCTCTCTGTGCATCTCTCTGTCTGTCTGTCTGTCTCTCTCAATCACACACACACACACACACACACACACACACACTGTGGTGACCTCACCTCCTGTTCTTCGGCTGCTGCACAAGTCCATGTGGCATGCGCTGTTCTCTTCTCTCTTGTCAGTTGACTCATTTCCAATGGAGGGTAATGGATAGGCACACACAGGCTTAACAGTAACAACAGCTCTTTATTATAACACAACAAGTCGGGTTAACCCATAGCATGTTAATTTGGCATTTCTCCTTTTTGAGATGGAGGCCTTTGTCTCTAATTCTAGCCAAAACTGCTCATACTTGTTTCAAAAGTTGTGCCTCATTTGCAGCCGATACCAAGATGTCATCAAAATAGGGGACGACTCCTGGAATCCCCTGCAAAAGCTGTTCCATGACGCTTTGGAACAGTCCAGGGGCTATACTAACGCCGAATTGCAGGCGATGACATTTGAATGCACCCCTGTGGGTCACAATGGTTTGGGCCTCTGCTTTAGTGCCATCTACAGGCATTTGTTGGTATGCCTGCGCCATGTCCAATTTAGCAAAAAAATTTCCGGGGCCTAATGAATGGAGGAGGTGCTATACAATGGGTACAGGGTAGGCGCTTTGTTGTAGCGCTTTATTAATTGTGCATTGGTATCCGCTCAGATACAGACTGACCCGTCAGATTTGACAGGTATCACTATAGGGGTCTCCCAGCGTGCATGATCAACTGGCTCTAGGATTTCCTGGCCTATGAGCTTGTCAATTTCCCCATCAATTTTGGGGAGGAGAGCAAAAGGCACTCTCCTGGGTTTTAGCCTTATTGGGGCTATGTTGGGGTCCAAATTAAATGAAATTGGGGTCCCCACATACTTACCCAGATCAGTGCCAAAGACATCCTCGAACTCCTTAAAGATGGCTTCGACGCCGTCGTCATTCAAGGCATTGATACCAGTCACCTCTAGGCCCAGGGCTTGGAACCAATCTAGCCCTAGGAGGCTCTGCAGGTTGCCGCTGACCACTGTAACTGGGAGTTTCCCGCTGAACTATTTGAAGTTCACCTGGAAAGTGCCTTGGCCCATGATGGGGACCCAGTTTCCCTGGTAATCGCGTAGGTGGATGTCAGGGGTGTGACTAGCTGACTAGGATAGCCTGCTTCAGGGTAGACCATGGTATGATCCAGTTTCGATCTCCATCTTACATGGATGAGGACTATGATCTTCCACTTTTTTTGTCACCTGGTGCGGACTTGTCTGATTGATGTGTGGTAGGTGACTCTGTTGTCACCCTCTGAGAGCTGTGTTGGCTTCTTCCAGGCCCCTTGGCTGGGCCTCGGTTGGTGGCTTGGTGTGCCTCTAGGCTGCCAGGCAGTGGCAGGGAATTCGCTCTGGCACACCTTTGCGATGTGCCCTTTTCGCTTGCAGCACTGGCAGGTTGCATCGCAGAAACGGCAAGCCTATCTGACATGGTCTCCTCCACAGCTCATGCAAGGCGGGAGACACTGTTTGAATGTGTGCACCGTCTGGGTGCGGCTACTGCGCATGCGGCACCTGTCATCTTCTTCTCCTTCAGAACTCTCGGGGTCTGCGGCCTTGCGATGAACATGTGTGCTTTTCCGCACTTCTTGGGTCGCGCTTTGGCTCTGCAGAGTTTCAGTTGATTTGATGGCTGATTCTGACACCCTGGCTTCGTCCAAGGCAATCTGCAGAGTCAGGTTTGATTTTGCGAGCAACCTCCTCTGTAAATTAATGTCCCGTACACCGCATATTATGCGGTCCAGAATCAGCTCATCTAAGTTTCTGAATGGAGCGGCCTTATGGAGCACAGCAACATACTCGTTAATCAACTTGCCCTCCTTCAGATTCCTGATATTGAATTCTTGCCGCCAAACGTGCTTGGATGGCTTAGGTGCGTATTGAGTCCTAAGAGTCTGCTGGAGCATGGACCAGGCAACTGATTGGAGTGGTGTCGCCTCAGAGAGGTCATTCACCATCTTGAGCACTACCCAGCCACAGTACCCGAGGAACATTTTCTTCTTGCAGCCTTCAGAAAGGCCTATGAGGTCATTTGCCTTGAGGAAGCAGTCAAATCGTAGCATGTATGAATCCCAGTGCTCGGTGACTGGGTCATACAGAGTTGGTGGGGCATGCATGGCCATTTTGTGTTCTGAGGGCATTTTGAGTTTGCCGCTCAAAAATGGCTGCTCGCAGCCGCCCTGAGCTCCGGGCTGGATGTACTTGCTGGATATCTACACTCTTTTCGGTTCGCCTAGTTGCCTTCCAATCCCACCCTCATCGGCAGTGTTATATTGGGTAATGGATAGGCACACACAGGCTTAACGGTAACAACAGCTCTTTATTATAACACAACAAGTCAGAACAATCCAGCAAAGGTTGAATCTGACAGCAGCCCTTTTATAGGGAGCTGTTAGACCCTTCGACCAATAGGATTAAACTCCCGCCGGAACAGAGGGCCTTGGTGGAAACCACTGCAGTTAGTACAAGTATCTAACAGAGGGGGTGGGGAATGCATGCATTTTCCTGCCTCTGCATGGATTTCCCACCCCCTATTGGTCCCGTTGTTGCTGGAGCTGCTTTTGCTGAATCTGGTGTGGCGGCGGGACTCTTGCCATGAGAGCTTCACTGGCAGCCACTTCTTGCCATCACCGCCATGCCGAATTCAGCAAAAGCGGCTCTAGCAGCAACAGGACATGCTTGGGGAATGGAGAGCCGGAACTGACTATCCGGGATTGTGTTTCTGCCGCAGCTGTGAAAATGTCTTCCAGCCACAGGAGGAAAGGAAAGAAGCTAGTCTTTGGAAAGAACCTCTTTCTCCCTCCAGAGAGCCCATGCCGAAAGACAGGAGGGGGCGGGCTGGTTTGAATGCGGGCAAGAGGGCAGTTTGAGGCCAGCACCTCCTTCCTTCATTTGGGCAGGCAGAGAAAGAAAGGAGGTTTGTGAAAAGGAACCCCTGCCACCAAGGGCAAAGGGGAGCACCTTTGCCCTCAACTATTGCATGCCTCCTTTCTCCACCCGCCCGAACTAGCAAAGAAGGCGGGCCACTAAACCGCTCGCTCTCCCGCTCGCATTCAAACCAGAGAAGAGGGAGCAACCCACCTCTGGTCTGTCTGTCTCATTCACTTAATCACTCACTCTTAAAAATACCTGGCAGTACCCTCGGAGGGCTTTGGAGAGCTTTGGAGAGCAGCTTCTGCAGAAGCCCAGGTGAGTGAGAACAAGTTCCCTCCATTACAAAGTATCTGAGGCTGTAATTGTATGGGGTGTGTGCGTGCACCTATGTTTTCCATGGCGTGGAGCCATAGCGACCCTCTGCGCGGCCAGCGATAACTCCAGAGCCTGTCCGCAGGGGATTTTGAGGAATGCAAGGGGGAGTCTAAAGTTTAGAGTTCCAATCGTCTTAGTGACCCCTGTGAAAAGGTTGTTCGACCCCCAAAGGGGTCGCGACCCACAGGTTGAGAACTGCTGACCTAAATAAAAGAGTACACACCGGTCACATTGTCCAATGAATACAACTAGCAAGCTCCTCTCCTCTTTCAACAGCCACTGTTACCATGACCTTGGTTCACACAGGAAAACATTTTGTTTTGACAGTTATGTGGGCTATCTAGGCTATCTATGTCCCCCTGCCTCCCCCCCCCTCAGGCTTTATGGCAACTATGAGGTAGTGCAAGATGGCTTCAGCCAGGTTTGCTTCAGAATTGACAGCCAAGTTCATATCTGGTAGCAGGTTCAGGTCTAGTGGCTGGTAATCGTAATAACACTACAGTAAACTAGAATCAAACAAGCATAACATACAAAATATGAAAAGTCACGCTAAGCATCCATGCAGTAGTGAAATAATGCCAAATTAATTTCACTGTGTTTTATAAGGAAGCTGAGGGGGCTGCTGAGAGAAAATGTTTAAAGATAACTCAACTGACTTTCCATGATTGAGTTGTTCCAGAAGCAAGCTGCTGTTTTCACTCTCTGCTCTCCAAACTTGCTATGTAGCTTACGCCCTCAGAGAAAAATGTTCATCTTTTTTAGGTGTAGCATTCTGGATGCTATTGTTTTAGTTACCTCCTTTATAAGTGATGTCAGGAGACTTCGGACATTTGGTTCTTTCCATATTTTCTTCTTCCCTTTGAAGGATCCACCTTTGGAGCTAACTGAACAAATTAAAAAATAGGTGATACCACCTTATAATTTACATAGTAATTGATCATGTAACTTTGTTAATATTTCCAATACGTTAATATATGAGTTTTTCACTGTACCATTTTTTTTAAATGCCCATGGGAATCCTGTGCTCATATTATCTATTCTTATCTATTTTGGGTGACTCTCGTTTAGGAAAAATGGTCACTATTATAGTACAATCTGCAGTTGGCAGCTTCATACATCTTCATATGATGGTTGGTGGGGGAAACCAGACCTATGTAAGCTTGAATCCTACTTATTGCAAGAGTTGGAGTGAGAGTAAATTCAAAATAGGAGTGGATACTCTCTAGTCCAAAAGTATAATTCAACCACCCATCGTGACCACCAAACATCATGCTGGATGGTGTGTAGCTGAGATAATTGGTTTAGTACCCATTTAAGAAAGCAATATGTGACAAAGTCTGGAATCCTCCATCTGCAGATTACATAGAGACCTGATTCTTATTCTTTGGTCAAATCTAATATCTCAGCTCTATTTTAAAATTGATCAGCCCAATAAAGTAAATCCACCATTCTTGGAATCTTTGATGAATGTTTGTGCACATCTGACTCCTTACTTTTGTTGTGAGATGGAACATATGTCTAATGATAACCAGTTTTTCCTCTAAAATTAGGCATATGGAAAGCTGATAAAAATTAGCTCAGGCAATACTGGGAATGATGACAGTACGATGACTGATTATATCCATTCAGTTCAACAGAATTTTCTTCACACGGCCATTTTTAGCTACTAATTGGCTTTTCTCTTCAAACCATTTAGTATAAAGAAGGCCCTTTTCCCCTCTAAAATAGTTTTATAGGTTGAATGAACAATGGCAAAAAAGTAAAGAAGATGAAGTAGGTCGAAGTGTGCAGAAAAAAATGAGCAAATGTTAAAGAATCATGAAGAGTGGCGGAAAGAATTTACTACAGATACAAAGCATACAGGTATCATTGGCATGCATATTAACTGTAATTAATATAATTAGTTTCATTTAAATACTTAATCTGGTTTATTAAATTTAATTAGTCACTCTTCAACAATTTATTGCTGCCCAGAGTTACCCTGTGTTATGATGGGAGGCCAATAAATTTTAAAAATAAATAATTAAATAGGCTTTGGATGATTTACAAGTTTAAAAAATTAAAAAATTAAAATTGCAATATGGAGCAATGAAATTAATAAAGGAGAATGTTTGTAGCTCAGGGTTGACATGAGCAGTTCTTGGTGCTTCCTGAACGTGCTTGTTTTCATACAGATTTTTCATTACCCAAACTAGGTATGACCCCTCAGAGCCATGAAAAATAGCAATTGACATGCAGCATAAAAGTTATTTCAGTGCTGGTCTTCCCAAGGGATTATTAACTTGACGTGATCAAAGATTGTAATAAAGTTTGAAGTTCAAAATGTATCCTACTATAGTGGGACACTTCAGTAGTTTCAATTAGAGTAGAGTAGAGTAGAGTAGAGTAGAGTGGAGTGGAGTGGAGTGGAATGGAATGGAATGGAATGGAATGGAATGGAATAGAATAGAATAGAATAGAATAGAATAGAATAGTGGGAAGGAACTTTGAAGGACACCTAGTATAATCTCCCTGCTTGAGTAGGAGACACTATACCATTTCACTCAAATGGTTGTCTATTCTCTTCTTGAAAATCTCCAGTATTGGGAAACCAACTGCAAGTCAACTTGAGAGTGACCTCAGTAGAAACATCTGTTAGAGTCCTGCTGATAATGTCAAAGAAGACCATGATAACCTAAAAGTAGTGTAGTGAGGATGTGGGTAGGTGGGCTTTTGCTGAAATACAGAAAGCTGCCCCTCCCCCTTACCCCTCCCTCTGCCAGTCATAATCCAATATCAAGTCCAGAAGAAAGTAATGGCAAATCATATTGTTGTTTAACAAAATATGCAGGCCTGAGAACCAGATTATCTCCTTACTTAGGTCAAAAAGGACTAAAACTGAAAGAAATCTGGCCACTCGCATTTCAGTGAAATAGAAGTTGCTTGATTCACAAAGACAAAAATATGGAATGTGAAAGATGTGACCCATGGAAAACTTGTAATAGTCAAAGCAGAAATGAAAACACCTTAAATAAGATGTTTTAGGAAAAAGTGAACAAGGATGGAGATATTGTATAACTTTTTTATTACATAAGAAGTGGGGGCAATGATACCCAAAATGGACAAGGGTAGGATAATTGCAAGGAGAATTCTTTGTGCATTGCCAACATCTTCAATCAGCATAAATACCACA
Organism: Natrix helvetica; assembly: GCF_964273705.1. Classification (NCBI taxonomy): domain Eukaryota; kingdom Metazoa; phylum Chordata; class Lepidosauria; order Squamata; family Natricidae; genus Natrix; species Natrix helvetica. The sequence continues at coordinate 322,602,649 of NC_138548.1, forward strand.
TGCATACATATGCATACCATTGAAGTTCACCAATTGCAAACCTAGGTGATATATGCACTTCATAGTTTATTGAACCAAATTATAATTTTATGCAGTAAGCCCTATGGAAATCCATTCAATGAGCCAAAGAAGGATTTGCAAACTGGCTGAAAGTTACTATGTCTCTAAGCCACAATCCTGGACTTTTTCGAACTGATTTTGCAACCAGAAATACAGTATAAGTCAGTATACAGACTTACCTGGAATTTCTGCTTCTCTCCTTATCCACCCATTCAGCCTGAAAAAAAAATGCTCTTGGCATTTTCCACAAAGAACTAGCATCACCAGGTGTGAGAGTTTCTTTTTCTTTTCTAAGCTCTTCATACTTTTCGCTGCGTTCTCATTTCTTCTCCTACAGAGACTGCCTGGAAGTAGCAAGGCCACTGCTAGAAAAGTCAGTTTGCTGTGGGCAGGGAAGGAGACTACCAGTAGCAATTTTGGTGGGAGAATATATAAAACTATACTTGCTGGTCTTCAGTCCAAGAACTGTAGCACTACTTTTACTCCAAGCGGCTGTAATTTGGACAACCTCTAGATGGCACGATACATGAAATCATTTCATAGTGTAATCCATCTCCTGAGGGACCGATAGCACTGTCAAAAGAAGTAGGCAGCAAATTATGAAAATCAAGGCTATGTAAATAATAAAAAATAATGCTTAAACCCTTGGGTTGACTGTTAAGTTTTGAAGGGAGTTTCGTATATTTTCTATTCTCCAGTGTATTCTTTGAATTCTATATTAAAATTGTATGATTTGCACTATGAATTAATTGAATGATGTTTATTAATTTAGGAGTTGGGTTTGCTTAGTTGGGTCTTCTGTTTGCTTGTTTATAAAACTGCCGTGTGAAATGGTGTTTGCCCTCTCCCTCTGTCATCTATCTGGTGTTGGTTCTCCAGTAGAGGTAGCCAGCCTACCGAGATCCATACCTTAATAATGTCCCATTGGGGTTTTAGTGTTTATATGGGGCAAATGTAAGAGCTCATGTTTTGTAGTTCTACCTTGCTTTATTATTGTTTGGAAGTTCTAAATAAAGCATTCAGGTCTGTGTTATTTTCTCTTTGTTTCTTCCTGGCTTGTTGTTATTCAGCCATAAAGAAGAACTTTGTTGGGGAATTCTTAGCATTTGGGTGAGAGAGTGAAAGATGTATGTTTGCAACTGATAACAGACTCTTTAGTTATTGCCATAGTAACTCACCGTGCTAAGGGCTAAGGTCAGAAATCATGGCAACCGCTATTGCTTTGAGCTCCAAAAAAGAAGAAGAATGCACTCAGACTGTGGTGTGGCTGTTCAATTCAGAACAGAGGAGCTACAATAATAACAAGCTGAATAGACTAATATAAGTCTATCAGACTGCCCTGTATAAACATGATTAAGTGAATAAAAAAAAGACTATGGAAATGATTCCTGAACTTAACACTGCCAGGCCACAAATTTAAGAATTCACCAACTGCTGAAAACCCAGTGTGAAGTTCCCAGAAGATGACCTAATTAATTTACGAGCCTCGAGACAAAGTTCAAAAGAAATCCATTCATTTATTAGGATCAACATTCTGGCATGTTCTTCTGAGGAGCTGAAACTGATTCCTGCTTAATTGTGTTTGAGCTTTACCCCTCTATCCCCTCCCTTGTGTCTGTGTCATAAATCATAACCACCAACTAGGATGTAGAAATATGAGATCCGACTCTGACCAAAGGTATGCATGAAATCCTCCCTCCAATGCCAACCTGATAATAGTCATGGCAATGCTTTACAAGTTGATACCCAGATTGGTCTAAGGGCAGCAATACTACCTAGCTTTGTGGCTGAGGCAGTGCAGTTTATGTCAATCTCCTTTCCTCTCGACTCAAGAATAGCATGATAGCACATTAATGTTTTCCTGCCCATAATCCCTCAGTATGCCTAATGTATGCAAAAGAAAAGCTGAGGAGGCTACAAAAGAGGTAAGAGAATTGTGAAGGGAAAGTGGGGAATAGTCATAAATGAGTTTAGACCTAGTTGTACTATATGCATGGAAAGACAAAGTATGAAAAACTGTCAGGAAAGTATCAGATGAAATATGTACTGAATTGTTTAAAGCTGTTGGAGAAGGTGCAGTTTAAGTGCCAACAGCTCTGTGTCAACAAATACAGCACGGGATTTTGTAGCACAGAGATTAGAAAAGATTGTTGGTTCTATATCAAACAAGCTGTGCATTAAAAAAATACAGTCATTTCTTATACGGAGTTTTGCTTAAGAACTGATGAAAAAAAGCTGTGTACATGGAGAAAAAATGCCAGGTGAATAGAGAAGTTTCATAAAATGTAGTGGAACATGAGATAAGTCAAGTAAGCCAAGGTGGGTGATGATTAGGGGAAGAGAATTTAATAAGAGATTTACCTTCACTTAATTCACTACAGGGAGGGTTACATTATGTAGAACATTCTGAAATGGAGAATGTACTGCGGTTTAATGGGCATGCCAGAACACTTGATTATTCTTCTGAACACTTATAATTAAGGAAAAAGTATTGCAGGAACTGAATTTAGAGGGAAAAGGGTCCTTCAAAATAGGAAAAGAACTGAGACAAAAACAAATGTATCTATTCAAGCAGTAAATATGATTTTAAAATGGTGGGATTACAGGGTTTGAAAGTTGGAATCAAACTAGAAAATTGAAACAACAATTGACGACATTCAGATGACACCACTTTGGTACCTAGAAGAAAGGAAGATGTATTTCCAATTACCATGGCTTTTGGCATAGAGCTTGTAATTAAAGATGGGATTCTCTTGTCTGTGTCTTTTACTCTCCTTGCCCCACAGAAGTGTTGCCGCCACCCAACTCAGACCTTAAAAAGCCTCTCTTCCAGAATATGAGATGGTTAAGATGCCTGGAAGTGAAATCAATCCAGCCTGCTTCCACCCATCTCACTCTAAACTGTTAAATGAACAAGCAATCTAGTTACATAGATGGATTGACCTCTTAAAGGTAAAGAAATCCATTTCATTCCACAAATCCAATTAGAAGTAGAGATTTATTAGAGGAAAGATAAAACAGGACAGTGGAGGTAAAGAAGGAAAAAATAAATACAACCCAGATCGTAAAGCTGACGGAGCTATAGCCATATACTGTGATAAAATACTCTAGACTAGCAAAGTTACAGAGACTCCTAGTTCAATTGTATATTAGATGGTCCAGTGAGATTGTCAAAGGCTCCAGAAACAAACAAGTGTATCAGGAAAACACAGAAAGATAGATGACTTTGACAGGTGTTTCTCTTCCTGCTAGCAAGCAGCAACATATAGTGCACAAGAAGAATTATCGTGTGTGTGTGTGTGTGTGTGTGTGTGTGTGTGTCAGTGGTGGGTTCCGGATACTTACCGCCTGCGATGCTCCAGCTGCTCATCACGTAGGCACCATACACTCTGTGGGTGGAAGCCCTGAAAGCCTCAAATACCGGTAAGGAGTGTGGGCAGGCGGGTGGGTCTTCCGGCAGGCATCGGTATGCCCGTACCGGGGCATACCAGTTATAACCCACCACTGGTGTGTGTGTGTGTGTGTGTGTGTGTGTGTGTTTCTGTGATTGCCAGTGAAGAGTGAGCAAGGAATCAGTGGCCTTCCTATCAGACATGTTGGTGTATTTGCAAAAAGGTAATTGGAATAGCTATTTTAGCAATCCAGTGGTTTCAAATTTGTCAGGCTTGGACTGTCACAGAGCTACAAAGGGATACCTATGGTTTAGCATCAACCGAAGAAAACTTGATTAAAGTAGTTGAGGTATCAAAGCAGATTTTAAAATGATGAAATGATGTAAGGATGAAATGTTTGGGCCTTCCGGATATTGGTGAACTCTCAGCAACCTTCACTATTGGCCATGCTGCAATATCCTGGAGGACACAGGTTCTGCCCTCTGCTTTAAGGGTATTAGACAGGCAAAGTATGCAAGTTGCGTTATTAGCATTTCAAAGCCCAAACCTTTGATACAACTTTTCCATGTATCCTTCATATTCAGTGGAATTATTCATAAAGCAAGGTATTGTCTTGGTGAATGAAGGGGGAAAATAAAGCTTAAGTGTGAATAATTGTCAATAAGATTTACAGAGTGGATAAAAAAATATTCTCCTTGCGGCAACATCATTATGGAATTTCTGTCTGATTTGAAATAGCATAGAGACTTATCTGAGGAAACAGGTTGTACCGATAGGCGAAATTCAGTCTGAATGCATAAAAGTTGTCTTTTAAAAGGCTCTAACAAAAGTCCATTGGCTTTATCGGAAATTGTTGTTTTGAGGGATGATGGTTTTGAATTCAGATCAGTGTTGTCAGCACCTATGCATACCACAGTGCCATCAAATTTATTGTGATATTTGATGCAGCGATGAAATAACTCCACTGCTTTTCTTTTCTTCTATCATATAAGCCTAGACTTTTTGTAGCATCATCCACTGCAAAACTGATAATTCATTTGTTTGGCCATCCCAATGAATATAATTAAGTTTATTTATTTATTGAATTTATATTGCCGCCTATTCACACATGGCAATTCAAGAGGGTTTACAGAATATAAAACCTTATTTAAAACAAATAAAAAAGAATCAAATAAATTAATATAATATAATCATATAAAATCACTCTCCACCCCCACCCCGGTGACAGCAGATCACACAAGCCATTTAATGGGCTCCATCCCACTCTGGGTTCCCCAGGCCCACTGGCAGAACCAGGTCTTCAGCACCTTCCAGAAGAGTATTAGAGTGGGGGCCATTCTAATCTCTGGGGGGATGATGGTCCAGAGAAAGGGGGCCACCATGGGGAAGGCCCTTCTTTTGGGCCCCACCAGGTATATCTCCCTAGGGGATAGGATCCGCAGCGTTCCCTGCCTCCCCGCTCTGATGGATTGGGTGGGTGTGACCGGCAAGAGACGGTCCCTCAGATTAATGATGGGAGATGTATTAGGTTGGAGATGAAACGCACATATGTAGTCCTTGACTTATGGCTGCAATTGTGACCAAATTTTCCATTGCTAAGAAAGATGGTTGTTTAGTGAGTTATGCCCAATTTCACAATATTTTCATTACAGTTTTTAAGCAAATCACTGCAATTGTTAAGTGCATCATGCAGTCATTAATCCCGCTTCTCCCACTGATTTTGCTTGCTCAAGAGCCAACTGGGAATTCACCAAGTTGTAAGATGGAGGAAGAGGCACAGCATGATCAGACCTGCAAGAGTCTATTCTTATAACCAATCTTAATAAAAGTAGTTTTAGTCTTCCTGTAGAATTCATTTCAAGGTCTGAGCTCCTTAGTGAGGCTGAGAATAATGCATGATTATTTTCCTTTTATAACATGATATTGTCACATGTACCTACAAAAGGTGCACATTTTAAACTAATGCAATGGTTCCTGTAAAGGTCTCTGCTGCTAGTGAATACTATCAAAAGTTCTTTGCCTACATTTGAAGACTTTGGAAGAGATTTTTTTTCCTTTACATTGAAATGTTCCAGACTTTTCCCCATATAGGGCTGATGCGCTTTTTCTAGAACTTTAAATTGTTCCACACTGAGATTTCTATTTTCTCCAAGTAATGAAGTCATGCTAGTGAAAATACTTTTAGAAGTATACTACCTTGTTCATGTTTTTTTTTAAAGATGCATTGAAGGCTTTGCTCCAGTTTTATCTAACGTTTTCGTCTTTTGGTTTTTGTCTGAGATTATTGTTTTATTCTCTCTCAATTTCTGCCTTATTTGCCAATAAACAATCCCCTCAATTCATTTCAATCAGTTTCATGTAGATCATTTCAGAGTTGGCTCCAGCTCAGTTTCTGAATGAGTTGCTGATGGCGAACCATCAATCATCAGTATTGATGCTGTTGGATTTGTTTGTGGCATCTGACACTGTTGATCATCAAATTTTACTATCATCTTGGAATTCATTAGGTGCTGATGACTCAGCATTGTGTTGGTTTCAGTCTTATATTTCCTCATCATATTTTTTCAGTTATGTGAAATGGTTTTTCTTCTCAGTTCTTCCCAGTATTACCAGTTTGAATTGCAGGTACAATTCAAACCGCTACAGTATAGCAACAACTAGTTCATAGCATGATTATATTGAAGTGTATGTCAATATGTGCTCTCTTAAATTAGGCAATTAGTTTTTCTATATGTCAGAGTTGTTACTTCAAATTTTAGAAACTTCTCCCATTTAGCTCCAACTTTTTAAAATCAGATTCACTTTGAATTGCATTTGAAGTCTGATCTTGACAAGTTTCCAGAAGTAGTTTGACTTTGCATCCTTGCTAAGGCTGAAAGAGAGAGATGGTTTCAAAGTCATGCAGCTGGCTTTGTGCCTAAATTGGGACTAGAACCCATGGTCTCCTGGTTTCTAGCCTGGTGCCTTAAAACACTTTTTTCAGGACTTTATTCAGCTGTAGTATCCACTAACGTTTAAATTATAATAGAACTGGAGTTCTATAGTGTATGTAAGATTTATCTCTGCATCTATCTATATGTTTATTTCTCTATCTGTTTTATATTATCTTGTGATTTTTATTGTTGTCTGCTTGTATTGCAGTCAGGAATATATATACCAGACAGAAGCACAGCACTGGGATATATCAATGCTATGTCTGGTCAGAATTGATTCTGTCTGTCTGGTCCATTCATTCAGAAAAGTCCTATTCAACCTCCCTATCCCATTTCCTCCACCAACTTTGTAAACCTATTGCATCATGGACAAGACAACAAGCCTTCTCTCTAGCAGCTCCAATTCCAGAACATTCTCTTGACCCAAAGAGGTCCAGTGGTGGTATTCAGCAGGTTCTGACCAGTTCTGGAGAACCAGCAGTGGAAATTTTGAGTAGTTCGGAGAACTGGTAAATACCACCTCTGACTGGTCCTGCCCCCATCTATTCTCTGCCTCCCGAGTCCCAGCTGATTGGGAGGAAATGGGGATTTTGCTGTAACCTTCCCCTGGAGTGGGGAGGGAATGGAGATTTTACAGTATCCTTCCCCTGCCATGCCCACCAAGCCACAACCACCAAGCCATGCCATGCCCACCAAGCCCACAGAACCAATAGTAAAAAAAGTTGAATCCCACCATTTATGCGGCCCCCACTTTGCTGTCATTTTGAAAATTAATGACACCTGCTTTACTCCTTGGCTTCAATGGATTCATTGAGAATATCCATTTTGAGCTCCATATCAGATTTGATTTCTACATTGTTTTCCCTTTTATTTATTTATTATTTATTTATTTTTACATTGCTCAAGGGTCTTTGGGATTGGGTTTGGGTTTATAAATACTGAAAACTAATTAAATAATGTATTATTAGAAAATGCTTTAATTACAATGGTCACAATCCAGGCATTAAAATTGCATGCAAAAATAGATGAACAGTGTTTGATTTCTGACCTTTTTGTTCACTTTTAGGCCTTCAAAAAAACTAATCCTCCATGAGCCAGCAAATAAAGGTAAATTGCCCTTCTTCAGTTTTGTCCCTGACTGAGTGCTGAAGGGGCCAACTAAATTTGATAAGCCAAAAATTCATATTTGAGTGCTTAAATCATGTTTATTACTATTTTAAAAAATTAAGACAGCAAAAAAGTATGACCAGATCATAAATTAAATTATTAACAATATTATAATATTGTTTGTACTTTCAGGTCAGTGCTGACTCCTGGCGATTGCCAGGAAAATCCCATGCATTTTTTTCTGATGCCCTAACCACTATTTCTTCAAATGTTTTATGTCTTGTAAGCCTCTAAGCTTTGATGGTGATATAACCTTGCTCATGTTGACTGCTTTTTAATTGTGCGGTTTTCTTTTCTGCTATTTTGTGTGATGAATATAGAGATGTGGACTATAACTGTGGTTTCACTATGGCCTTGGTGTGTGTTTGTTCTTACATCTTAGATGTTTTAATGCTGAGGTGTTAAAATGTTGCTTGGGTTTATGATGCTTGATTTATTTATTTTTGTACTTTTATTTACAGGACCAACTTAATAGTTTGAATTCCAAAGAGAATGAGAGAATCACCTGACAATTACCTTTCTATATTTCTGAAACAGACAATATCTGAAATGGTATAGTTTGCTGCTTGAACAGGGGATTGGACTAGAATTCCTCCAAAATCCCTTCCAAGTCTGCTATTCCGTTACTATAGCTTGGGTAAGAAAGAGCCAGAAAGCAAATAGGGCAATGAAAGTCATAGCAAGTAAGCTAATAAATGGCATTTAGTTTGATTTTTCTCTAACTTTTTATTTCATCAAAGAGAGATTTATTGAATTAAAGGATAAAGCTATATTTACTTGGCAAAAGGACCAAATGTCACATTATCTGGGAGACATGCAGTATGATTATGTTGAGCAGTACGCAAAAGAGAGGTGCTCAGTAAAACAATTAAAATTGCCTTCTTTCTTCCAAATCTGGAATCAAAACTGTTGTCAGAAATGCACTCATCGTAAGTGTGGAGAGAAAAGAAAGAGAAACAAGGAAACTACTGGAGTTGGTACTGTATACAATAACTTTTATGGGCCCATGAATGTCAAAATATCAGATAGAAACAAATATATCCTCACATTTATAGGTAATATTACAAGACTCACATTTCGTTACTGATTCAGAAGAGTCGTGTTCTGGAGCAATTTAAAGAATATTTGTCTTTGGAAAAGACCACTTTGGGAAGAAAACCTCAAGTATTACATCAGTGGGGATCAGTATACAGCAGGTGACATGCACAGAAAGAGCAAAGGATAGTACATGAATTCATAGTGGCCCATATACAAGACCAGAGGATGTTACAGAGAGGAAAATCATGGCATGATAAGGTGTAGTCTGCAAGATGTAGGGCTGGTAGATAAATACTGGGGAGAATCAGTTAATCAAACCCATCACTTCCAGACAGATTCCTAACGAAAGCCACAGGTGCAACACCACAGCTTTGATATAGAAAGAAGCCCAGTCCAGGGCATTAGTTTTTAATAGCAATAGCACATGGTCTTATATACCACTCCACAGTGTTTTACAGCATTCTCTGAGTGGTTGACAAATATCATTATACTACCCCAACAATGTGACTCTTCATTGGGAAGGATGGAAGGCTGAGTAAACCTTGAGCTGGTCAGGATTGAACCTTATGCTGGTCAGGATTGAACTCCAGCCTGTGGGCAGATTTAGCCTGCAATACTGCATTCTAACCACTGTGCCACCATGGCTCCTTTTAAAGTGTATGCATACATGGCAAAAGAAAAAAAATGGGATCCTAGCTGAACTGTAGGAAGGAATGGTGACTGGATATTCACAACACTAGAAGGGTTATATGATTCTAGGTATCCATCTTTGCTTATCATGTCCTAGCAAAGAATGAGCCAACTGTACATCCTTGGCTACATGGCAGTCAGAAAGGTAAGTGAGGCACTGCAGCACAGACACACCAAGTATTCCAACAAAGGGGCTCCACTATAAAGGCTGTCCTACATTGTCAAGAAGAAGCAAGGGGAAAATTCCACACAAAGAAGTGAAACAAAGGTATGTCAGCCAGGGAAGGATACAAATAAAGGATAAAGGCATCCCAAGAGGACCCTGAAATGCATAGATGCAAGATATTCAAAGAGGAGGACTCAATGAAATGAAAGTTGCCCATCAAAAGAGATGAAGACAGATGCACCACTCAGCCTTTGCCCATACATTTTTGAACTATTATGGAAGCTATGCCTCAAAGTACAACCATCAGAAGATGGAAGTCCAAATCCAATAGCACTAACTCTTTACCACATGAACTGCAATTGAGAGTTTCTCTTTATCCCTTTACCTATCTAGCATGCTGTCTGCTCTTTGAGGTTGCTAATCTGAGGTTACCATTCCTCATGTTCTCCCCAAGTGTCTCCAAGGCTCTTTGACCCTTTTGCTACTGTAAGATATAGTTAGTTAGGTGATAGCGTCTGTGTGTACCTATAATGCATTTCCTATGAATACCTCTTCTTTCTGTTATAGGCATGACACCTGCTTAACTAAATATTGCTAAGATCAGGTTCCTGTGGTCAAGAAATGCTTAGACCAGTCCCTTCTAAAATGCTTCCACCTCCAACAAGAAGGATGGTCCTCTTTGAATTAATAATGGGAGTTTATATGAAGCAGGACAAAGGAAAGACAATATGCCGTACTCCCCTAAGGTGAGACTATTCAACTTGCTCTATTGTAATCCTCTCCCCTGCCTCCTCTGAAACTTCAAAAGCTTTTGGTTGTACTTCCAGGTTTTTAACAACTTTTACAAATAATTGAAAAGGATCCTGTAAGAGATTAAAGAAGGCTGTGGAATATTCTTCAAAGACAAGGGTGGACAGCTATGGCCCCTTTATGATCTGAGGACTTCAACTCCTAGAAGTTCCAGATGGCTCAGGAATTCTGGGAGTTGAAGTCCACAGGTCATGAGGGCCCTGAAAATAATTGCATTTTTCCCTTGCAGCATGGAGTTCTTCCTTAAGGCAAAATAAATAAAATAAGTAATGTAAACTACTTTGCTAGTTCGAGATTCTACTACATTCATTTTTGTTCTTTGTCTTCGTGGAACTAAGAATTTGCAAATACTATGAAACAATTTCTGAATTGTTATGTAATGTAATGAAGGATGATTCTTTTTTGTGTTTTTGTTTAATTAAAACAATTTAAAAATTTTTAAAAAATGAGTAGGAAGAGTTAAACCAAGGATTTTATTATTATTTTTAATGCATGACATCTTGTCTTCCTCCTGTTCATTTCCTCCAAAGCAGAAAATTCTTTTATAGCACAGAATCGAGTACCCCTGCAGATGTCTTGCTCCTGAGTGATACCTTTAGCTTCATTTTTAAAACAGCCACTTGACCAAAATAGGTGACTGTCTAAAGCACTTTCCAAATGATGCTTTTGAAGACAAATACTTGAGGGTGGGGGGGGGAGAAGTCTTGTAATCTTGTTCATATACTATATGACAATTCCTGGCTTTGTAATTTGTTCCCTCCCAACCTATGGTGCTTTTAAATTTAAATTTACTTTATTGTCATTGCACCTCATAGAAGGAAATTAAAGGCCTCTCCAGTGTACATTATAACTAAAAATAAAACACAACACACAGCCTTCACATTCTATACAATTGAATTGAAAACCCGATATTGCATTAGTATTGCACTATACAGTAGAATTCAATATAGTTACTGCCCTGGGATAGAAACAGTTTTTCAGCCTATTTGTCCTTGTTTTTATTATCCTGTACCACCAGCCAGATGGTAATAGTTCAAAAAAAAAAAAAGGATGCCCAGGATGAGATGAATCTTTAAGAATGTTTTAAACTTTCTTAAGGCAGCAGGAGCTATAAAGCTCTTCCAAAGAGGGGAGAGGGCAACCAATGATCCTCTGGGCAATGACGTTGACCCTCTGGAGCGCTGCCCTATCTGCTGCTGTGCAATTGGCAAACCATACACAGATGCAGTAAGTTAAAATACTCTCTATGGTGCAGCGGTAGAAGGTCACCAGCAGTTTTTCATCCAGTTGTTAGAGAACCTGCTGCACTTTCACTAAATTAGTTTGCTTGCTTGCAAATAATAATAATTATTATTATTATTATTATTATTATTATTATTATTATTATTATTATTATTAGCGTTTATATACCGCCCCCTCTCCCGAAAGGGACTCGGGGCGGTGTACAGTCCGTACCAAAATACAACAGATTAAAACGTAGAAATAACTATATAAATACATGTATAAGAGGAGGGTAAAATATGCCAAACTGTACAGCTAATAAATAAATCAATACAAAAGTTTAAAATATCAAGTTAAATTTAAAACAATACCCCTCTAAAAACCAGTAAGAATGTGTATGCCAGGAGGTAGACGTTAAAGTTATGCCAAACCAGCCAGTTGGAACAGGTGTGTTTTCAGTTTCTGTCGGAAGGAGCGGAGGTCAGTAGTGGTTCTAATATCGGGGGGGAGGTCATTCCAGAGGGTTGGGCCCATCACAGAGAAGGCCCTACTCCTTGGAGTCGCCCGTTGGCATTGCCTCGTGGACGGCACCAGGAGAAGGCCCTCCCTGTGAGTCATTCAAAATGACTCTTGAAAACTAACCATTTCACAGAGAAAATCCACTCTGCCTCTTCTTTGTTTCCTCATTTCTAATTTTTTCTTTCATTCAAGACTAAGCAATATGCCTTTGACATTACATAAAGCTAGCTCACAGTTTATACAGTTTTTAGTTAATCCCAACAAGGATATTACTATGGATCAGCACAATGGCCTACATATCCACTATGGCATATATCATCTTGTAATGTTTATGATTTTAAAAAAGAAATAAAAATAGAGGATATCAATAATCTTCTAGCTCAAAGTCACATTCAGATGTCTACTAGCTTTTGTCTCCTGAATTTTGCCCTACCTTTTAATATGATCAGAATGTGGAACTTCAAATTCCAGAGTCAGAAATTATAAGAGGTACAATTACCTTTTTTGTATCATTTGATAAAGCACAGAAAAAACTTCAAAGGGTGGTGAGTTGGGGTTTTTCTGAGCCATATTCCAAGTTCATAAATAATTGGCTACATATATACAGTGCAAATTAAAAACTGCCTGGTAGGTTTATATATCCAGTAGCTGGATTTTTACAATGTCTCATAAACTTTTATATTTACGTCCAAACAGAATGTTCTAAAAGAAAGGATCACTCAAAATACCATGCCAATAAAAATATAAGTTTGTTCCTTATATTTTAAAGGAGATCTAAATGAAATGGAAAAGTATACAGTTCCCAAAACAAAATAATACCTTTCCAATGCAAGATTAAAAATCAGCAGTAAAAATTTACCTGCTGGGTACCATCGTCACCTGAAATGAACCTGAATTTAAAATGCTTCCCAAAGAAGAACTAGGAAAATTAGACAGAAAAAAATCACAGATATAAAAATTCTCTACATTTCCAGGTTTCATAACTTTGTCAATCACAATTTTCTACTTCTATTGAAACCAGTTGTAGAGATTTATTTTTCCCACCAGCCATGATATATGGCACACACATATCATATACACATTAAAAGTGGTCACATTTGAAAAAGGGATAGTACAGGAGATGAAAAAGATAAGATAAATGCTTATGAAATTAAGTACCTACACAATGAGTTTTTTTCCACTTCTAACATGAACAAATTCTCTAGAAACAAAACTTTTCTCATATACCGGTACATATACTACAGTATTATATGCATACACAGATTGGACTTGGGTGGCTATCAAAGACAGAATTAATTTTTTAACTGAAAGAGAAAGAGAGACTGTGGCAAAAATCTAAGCTCAACAAGCATAAACCTTTGCTCATTTTATCTATAGTAAACGTTAAGAATTTAAGAGCTTGTATTTCCTAGCTCTATGTGGAAAGGTTGCTGCTATGCAAAGGATACTCATTATCAACTGGGGTGAAAATTGGAGTAAGGTTTCCTGTAGTATAAAACTGTTTTTTCTTCTAATTGCAACTAAATAATGGCTCATTGTGCTGGGATGTAAGTACAGGGAAAGCTATGTGCCATAACTTTAGTACAAGGGTGAATTCCACCAAGTTTTATTTTATTAAGAATTCTTAGGATTTCTAGTCCAGTTTTCCAGCATGCAGCATACAGGACCAGCCAGGATCAGAGACATCTGTGTCATGCTAAGCATGCAATAATAGAAAAAAAAATTGTTATGGCAATGAGGTGTACGAAAGAATTTGATGGATACAGTATGATCAACATAAAAAATGAACATTGGTAAGAATCACAAAAAGTGAAATGACCCCCCTCCCCTGAATGAATGAATGAGCTGGAAGGGACCTTGGAGGTCTTCTAGTCCAGCCCCCTGCTCAACTAAGAGAACCTATACTATTTCAAATAACAGAGTGTCTAAAGACTCTTCTTAAAAAATATCCAGTGATGGAGCCCCCGTGACTTTTGAAGGCAAGCTGTTCCTCTGGTGAATTGTCCTCACTGTTAGGAAGTTTTTCCTTAATTCCAGATTGCTTCTCTTTTTGATTAGCTTCCAACCATTGTTTATTGTCCTGCTCTCTGGTGCTTTTGAGATTAATTTGACCCCCTTTTTTGTGGCACCCCCTCAAGAACTGGAATACTGCTATCATGCCACCTCTAATTCTTCTTTTCTTTAGACTAGTCAAGCCCAAATCCTGCAGCCTTTCTTTATATGCGACCTATCCACTCACACAGGGAGGGGCTCCTCCTGGTGCCGTCTGCTAGGCAATGCCAGCGGGCGACACCTAGGAGTAGGTCCTTCTCTGTGATGGGCCCAACCCTCTGGAATGACCTCCCCCCAGACATTCGAACTACCACCGACCTCCGTTCCTTCCGGCAAAAGTTAAAGACTCACCTATTTCAATCAGCTGGCCTGGCACTTTCTTAGTTTTACCTCCCGGGATTCATTTATTTTAATTGGGTTTGGGGTTTTAATAGGCTTTTAACGTATTATATTTATTATTCTATTACAGTCTCACAACCTCCTTCACCTACGTATTTAATTATTTAACTGTTTATGTATGTATTTTACAACGTATTTTAGTGACTGTACACCGCCCCGAGTCCTCTTCGGGAGAGGGGGCGGTCTATAAGTGTGAATAATAAATAAATAAAATAAAATAAATAAATAAATAAATATGTTTTGGTCTCCAGGCCTTTGATCATCTCAGTTGCTCTTCTATGAACTTTTCCCAAAGTGTCAACATCTTTTTTGTAGTATGGTGACTCTTGCTCCCTATCAAGAAAAAAGAAGGAAAGCTGAGCTTTATTGCATAGAAGTGAAAATTTGGTAGGCAAATGCTGGCATAAAAAGTGTGCTTCTTTGCATACAGGTTGACCATCAGGAGACACTATAGCACTGGTTTTATCCTACTTGAGACTCATCAGATGTGCACAGCCATTGATCTTTCCATGGGGACCATGTACTAGGAATTGAACTTGAACACTGCACTTTAAATGAATGTATGCACTGTATACAGTGCATGAACTTTAGGAGCTATCCAGATTTGGATGCTGCAGTGGTGTTGCAGGAAGAGATACACAAAGTCTACCTTTAGAATGGTATAAACAACCCAGATTGCTTTTCTTCAACTTTCAGACCAGTGAAATGTATGGATGTTACATTGTGTGATGCTCTCGTGTATGTTTTTACATGAGAGGCAATGGAGAAATGGTACATTTCTCCCAGAATTTGACCCACTATTCTATATGTTCCTTTTGTAGACAGAATGCTGAATATTCATTTGTGTTAGCTTCTTTGGTTAAAAAAAAAGACACTCAGACAGAAAGATAGGCAATCAACAATTCTGATTTGAATTCAATGTATTATAACAAGATCCCTTTTATTATCCTGTGTTGAATTGTGATACAGTCTCTGTTCCGCATAAAGAAAAAGATGTTAGATGTTTTGCTGTTGTGAATTATGAGCAGTGAGTTTGGGGATTAGGAGGCAATGAACTCACAAATGAGAAGAAAGTAAAACATGATTCATTGAATAAGCCCAGGCAAATAACAAATATTTAAAGGGAAAATATTACAAGGAAAAAATACAAAGGAGGGAATCATAGGTCCTTTGAAGCTTTTTTCTTACTAATCAGAGGATGACAATGAATGAAATCCCATACGACTAATGGACTACTCCCTTGGGATCAAATGTGGGTGTGGAGGTTCTGCCTCTAAAAACATTTTCAACCTTTCTATGATTATTTCGTGGTTTTAATTGGAGATTTCTATTCTTTACTTATTAGAGCTCAGAAATGATTCTTTATACAGTGCCAGCTTTGCATATTTACACCTAATGTAAAACTAATGTAATGTCAGAATTTTAGTTCAGGTTCAATAATGATATGCTTGTAGTGCATGGTGATAAAGTCAAAGTTATCCAGGTTGAAGTATCGAAGAAGCTCCTTTTTTTCTTTGCTAACAACTGTAACTGCAGCTGTAAAGGTGTCAGATGGTACACATGAAAATATGCATTGTATATAACAGTGTGCAGTTTATGCACTCATCCAAATAGCTGGAACAGAAAATATGTGGAGAAAATGTACAATGGTACACTTAACAAATAATTTTTGATACAAACACCACTTCCTGATGAAAAGCTTTTAACTGACTTTTAAAAATGAAAATATCTACAGCATGTATTTATTTGATCATGTAAGATGTTGATTTCCTGGGAAGTTATTCAAGCAGACCGTACAATTATTATAGTTCATTATTGCCTGAAGCTGTAGCATGAACATGAAAAGAAGGTTGTGTTTAGGACATTTGAAGACAAAATTGACTTGACAATTTGAAAGTCTAGCACTTTGCCAACTACACTATTCCCTCGACACTGTCAAACTATTTCCTAAATCTGCACTACATCGTTCCTATCACACATCTCCTTCCACTTATGACCGTATGACTGTAACTTTGTTGCTTGTATCCTTACGATTTATATTGATTTCTAATATGATTTGATTGCTTATTTGTACCTTATGACTATCATTAAATGTTGTATCTTATGATTTTTGACAAATGTATGTATCTTTTTATGTACACCGAGAGCATATGCACCAAGGCAAATTCCTTGTGTGTCCAATCACACTTGGTCAATAAAGAATTCTATTCTATTCTATTCTATTCTACACTGAAATCTGGATGTAAAATTTGCACTGAGAACTTGTCCTTAGTCTGGAAATATTTTATTAAATGTACAGTATACTGTACCTCTCCCAGAAGCACTGGGAATTGGGAGACATATATATTTAATAAATTATTAGTAGTTGCCATTTTTTTGTATCTTTGCAAATGACAAGCAAAAATAATTGGCATAGTTCATAGATGGTAATTTAAGAAACTTGATTGTGAGTGTCAGCAGCACAGGACTCATATTAGCCTCATCTTCCAAATCCATATAGTAATGTTTGTTTTTCCCAGCAAATCAGTGGGTGAGCAAGCAGAAAGGAGAAGCAATGATATACAGCATCACCATCTAATTCTCTGGTGTACTTGAAATGGGCTTCAAGGGTATTCTCCCAGCCTTGTGACCTGCTTTTTAAATTAATGTCTATCTTCACCCTTAATTATTCAATAGCAGATGGATTCTTCTGGATCAGATCCCCAGAATCTCAGGCTTTATTGCTGATTTATTCTTAAAAAAAGATACAGCTGTTTAAAGATTTGTAAATAGGTGCAGGTATTAAGGAATTAAATTCCCCTCCTGAGATTTTGGGAAGCATTGGTTGTTCCAGGAAGCCGTTTGGGATTGCTGTGGTTGATCCCCAACTGAGTTAACTGATTAATTACATTGTTGAGAGGGTGTCCCTCAGTGCAGTAGGATTGATGATGTTATTAGATATTTTTCAATGCATGATTTTAATCCTTTTTGCAAATGCACTCTGCATTTGCCAATGCAGAGTGTTTCCTTGGTTAGAGTCAGTTGTAATTGAAGCAAGTATATAAGCCCAAGCAGATAAATAAATAAATAAATAAATAAATAAATAAATACATACATACATACATACATACATACATACATACATACATACATAAATAAAGTCTCCATGGTTTTCAAAGTACCTTAGAATTAAATCTAGTCTGTTACAAATATCCATTTGATCTTTTTTTAAAAAAAAATATTTTTACTCTTTCCATATAGGATTCTTTTTCACAATGAAAAGGGACATTATCTCCCAGGTATAAATGTGAAGGATCATTATATCATTTAGTCCAATATCTTAAATAACCTAGATCAGTGATGGCAAACCTTTTTGGCACTGAGTGCCCAAAGTGCATGCGCCCACCTAAACTGCTAGGTGTAGGCACATGCGTATGCATGCCCCCACGCATGCACAGCAGAGACCCGAAGACCAGCTGGCCGGTGGGAGGCATGCGTGGCAGAGACCTGAAACAAAGCTGGGACGATGGTACATGTGCCCAAAGAGAAGGTTTTGCATGTCACCTCTGGCACATGTGCCATAGATTCACCACCACTATTCTTAGTCAGCTGGTGTAATCTACATCAACCCCTGCAGCTGTCACAACTGCATTGTCTATTAACGTTTGCAGATTTCTGTATGCCATATTCTAAATAATAAAATAATAATTGGTGATGTTTTTTTTTAATTTTAAAAAAGATTGTTTTTTTTTAAATTAAAAAGTAGATTTTCTTTTTTTAAACTGTAAGCTACATGGCAGCACCTATAGGTGAGTTGGGTGCCTACATCAATTGGAAAAAGGAAGGAAGGAAGAAAGGAGGGAGGGAAGGAGGGAGGGAGGGCAAGCAGGCAGGCCGGCAGGCTTCAGGGGAAAATGTAATGAGCTTTAAGCAAATATATTTATTGAGGTTTTTTATTGACTTTATTAGCTCTTCTCATAAAGTTTCAATTCAAGGACAATCGCCATAGTTTTATTATGTTACTTCCCTTTAAAAAAATAGTTTACATTCATTATTACCTCTCTCTCTGTGCTATTGTCCATTGATCTCAAGATTAATCTGAAGGGTGGAATAGATACAGTATTTAAAACTGTAAAACTTGGGAATCAAAATTCAAGGACTTTTCTTGTAAAAAAAGAAATGAATGTACAAGATTTCTGTGTAAATGTAAGTTGCCTGAAACAAGTGTTTTAGGGAACAGATGGTTGCCAAGTCCCATAAATATTCATGAATACTTTTATTTCCGTATGCCTTCCCCTGGGAAATGCCACGCTTCAGCTTGCATGGCCATCAAACGGAGAAGTGAGGAGCTCTATCTGTATATGTGTTGCAATAGAAATTGAATGAAAATATTGAAAAAAGCTTTTCTAATTTTTGTTGTGATATTTATTACCCAGCAGCTGTTCTTTAAAAATCTTGGGCAGAGATTTTATCAGGCCTAATAGAGGCTGCATTTTCAGAGATAAGTAGAATTTTTCATCTTCAATTTTCCATTCATGCAGGTCCTGTAATTAAGCACAGTTTACAATTTTGGGATGCATCAATGATTTGCCTGCATCATGCGATTTTAGGTATTCAGTTCTGCTATTCAAAATAATAAAATATATATTTTATATATAATAAGAGGAGGTGTTTTCTTCATGACAGTGTAAATGTGCTGCTTCTTACAAATATATAGTTGTCCCTTGAAAGAATGTAAGAAAACGTTTATAAAATAATGTTTAAACAGAAAACATTATTTTATAAGCATAAAAACATTGAAGGAAATAATTACCAATAAAATTGAAGCCACTCTTCCATAGCAAAAGATCTACAAATGCATGAGTTGCTAACTAATACTTTTAAATAATCTATAAAATACACCTCCCCAATTAGATTGAGGAATAGCACAGATGGTAGTTCAATCCTGGGATGTTCCCAAGAGAAGAACTTATTTTATTTTATTTTATTTGTCCTTCCAAACAACAATGGTCTACCAAAAAGTAAGCATTGGTAAAAGAAATAGCTGCCTAGCAAAAAATCTCCTTTGCCTCTTACTCCCCTCATAAATACATTTATCTCATAAAATAGAAAACCAATAACATTTCTCCATATTTCAATCATATATTTGAGTATTGCTACTCTCCTTTTAAAAAAATGGATATGTACCATCAAATCATTTTGGATTCCTAGTAACCAGATGGATAGTTTTTCTCCAATCTATACATAATCTGATATTTCATGTCTTCCAACAGTTCACGCATCATCATTGTAATTGAATCCATTCACCTTCCTGTTGGTCATCCTCTTCTCTTTTCTTCCACTTTCCCAGCATTAGAGTCTTTTCCAGAGAGCTGGTCTGTGCACAATGTGTCCAAAGTAGGAATATATGAGCCTGGACATTTGTGCTTCAAGTGAGAGCTCTGGGATTTATTTGTGTGGTAGTTCATGGCTGTTCATGGTATTTTCAGGAGTCTTCTTCAACATCAAAGTTCAAAGGCATCAATACCCTTCCTATTCTGCTTCTTCAAAGTCCAACTTTCCTGTCCATAGAGCCTCATAGGGAATACCATGCCTTGTTACTATCTTACATACTGCAGCTCTAAATTGATTAAGGAGTGTCCCATTCTAGAGGTGGCTAGTAGATTAGATAAGATCAACCTCCACCTCACTTAGACACAGATCCTTTATAAATTCACTCTTAATGTTAAAGTTCCAACTTCAAGGTTTGATGTTTTAATATTTCTATTTTAATTGTCTATATTGATCTTATGATACTGAAAGCTACACAGAATTGTTCAATGAAATTTAGGAGTCAAGGGATGCAATATTTGACATAATTGCAGACTGAAGATCTCAAATTGTGGTCCAAAGTGCTAGTCATAGCTACTTTTTGTATCCTAGATTTCTCACTGATCATAATGGTTGAAAATTGTTGGCAGCATTTTGAATTTTCATTCAAAAAGTTCACAGTAGAAATAAAATAGGCAGAATACCACCCATGCCCTCATCCAAGAATACCCAAAAAAAATTGTAATGTGCCTCACCTGCTTTTTATTGTCAGCTTTTTGTAGCAATTATCAGAATTTCTAAATATTAAAGCGCTAGGAATTTAAAGCTTGCCACCCCTCTTCTATATGAGACTGCATTTTCTCTGATGTGTGCCATTTTTCAAAATGTAATTTAGAAAGCAAAACTTTAATTCAGAAAGCCAAATTTATTTGATTCAGACTTTTGATCCAATTTTTGAAAAATTATCCTGATTTAATTCGGAATCCAATTATTTTTCAGACTGATTTCTCCAATTCAGATAGGTGAAAATATATCAGTCTGCATTCACGGAAATTATGTAAGTCAGTCCAAATTGATTCAGAGACATCCATTTTAATTTAGAAATACAATTCACTCCACAGATCTAATCACACCTTTGACTAATCAGATTTATGAATCAAATCTTTGCACATCCCTATCGGATAGCGGTTACCTGTACTATGAATAATACTCTAAATATAACTTTATTATTTTAAAAAAACAGATAAACAATAAAACACATATTGAGTATGATTGCACCATAACATTAATATTTGTTATTAATTGTGTTAGCAAAGCAAGATACCATTCATGTTACTAAATCCTATTTAGTTCTTACAGATGATCATAAATCACAGACACTATAAATTAATAAGGAAATCAGTAAAAATTAAGTGTCCCACTTTAAATTAAATAGGAAAGCAACATGACATTAAGTTTTTCCCCAAAGGTAAATTTGACATGAACTTTATAAAATCCCATTGTTGTTTTTTAAATTTGTGAGAGCTTTATACAGCCTAATGGCAATCAATGTAAAGTTGGAATTAAAACTGTCAGTAATATGAACAAACTCTAAATTTCCCCCTTGGAACTGTGAATTTGAGATGAAAGGGTATTTTTTTTTATTCAGTCCTGCTTCTTCTTTAAATAAAGCATAACCTAAAATTGGGTTAATGTTCTGCCACTTGGTTTAATTGACAAAAGCGTGTGCTTTAATTAAATAAAATGTTCACATTTACAATGTATTTAAAAAGAACATTATGATGAATGGGGTAGGATAAGGTTAACTTTAAAATGACTATTGACTGAAATAACTTAAAAGAGAATAGTATATGTATTTGAAGAGAATTGCTGCTAATATGAAAAAAAGAGATTGCTGAAGGTTTGAAGAACTTTACATAACCTGAAGAGGATATAACTGCAATTATTTCTGGACTCCTCACAAGGGAGGAGGCAGCGGTATAATACATAGGAGAAGAGATGTAAGGTCAAAACCCAACCCAATCTAACCCACTTGGAAATGTGTATTGGGCATCTGTGACACTTAGAAGCTTGTTATCCTTGGAATACAAGCACAATGATAAACATCCAGAATGCTTGCTGAAAAAGTCACAATGACTGACTTCTTTTCTTTAAATAGCACTTGCACTACATATAATAATTGGGGGGGGGGGCAGTTTAACTGTATGGCCACCATCTTTATTTCTTTGATACCCAGAAATACTGACCAATGACAATGGTAGCCCCATTTTTTGACCCACAATGTACTAAGGACTTTGCAACCAAACTTCAATTACAATATTTAAATTTCAATCCTTTAAACCAATTGAAAAAAAAAAGAAACTGACAAATATCACTATGTGAATTTCCTTGGCGACAGCAAATTTCAGCTGTTGAAAATAAGAGAGCGGTATCAAAACACAACATTTGGTGGAACAAGAATTCCCCAACCTGCACCAGAGATGTCTTCTCAACAAGTCTCCACCTCTTTGATTCCTGGCTTATTCCCATTCAAGTTTACCAGATGGACAGCCTTGTCCTGGTATTCTGTTTTAACCTCAGGAAAGGGAAGAAAGGAAGAGCTGATCCTCCCATACCTTTCTTCTGAAATGGAAGAAAATGTCATTAAAATAAAATTGGGGATTGTGGAGAATGACTCTTCAGGAAAAGATTCAACCTTTCTGCAGGGAAGATATTGCATTTTGGGAGCTCTATCTAGATCAGGGGTGTCAAACTGGCGGCCCATAGGCCAGATGCATCACATGCAGGCCACACCCACCCCAGCTTCCCGAATGGGAAAAACATCGCAAAACATCAGGTGATGTCAATGTGACGCCACGAGTTTGACACTCGTGATCTAGGTAGTTATAATAGGACTTAGGTCTGCCATGCTAATGTCTTTAGTAGGCCTGTCCTTTTATTCTTAATTTCAGATCTTAACACTCTGATTTGTTTTTGTTTTTTAATATTAACATTTTCAAGTTGCCTTTTCACCTTTCATA
The DNA here is from genome assembly GCF_964273705.1 of Natrix helvetica. NCBI lineage: Eukaryota > Metazoa > Chordata > Lepidosauria > Squamata > Natricidae > Natrix > Natrix helvetica. The sequence goes on from NC_138548.1 coordinate 322,625,405, forward strand.
ATGCACAGGATGGCTTTAGACTGTAATTTTCACATTCACTAAAGATTTTGTAAGAGCTTTGAACTGATTTGTAGCACAAATGTTAATCCATTGTACATTGTAGTTTTACTTACTTTACTTTTACTTTACTTTTATTTAGATTTCTAGACCGCCCCCTCTCCCGAAAGGGACTCAGGGCGGTGTACAGTCAAATTAAAACACAAATACATAAGAATAAATACAAATACACAAATCCTTAAATTAGATGAGGAGGTTAAAAGACTGTATCTTAAAGTAAAGCTATTAAAACCATATTAAAAATAACCCCTAAAAATACCCCAGGAAGTTAAAATTAACCCAACTAAAATATCTGGCAGGAGGTGAGATAAAACTATGGATGGGCCAAGCCGGCTAGTCGAAACAGGTGAGTCTTTAGTTTTTGACGGAAGGAGCGGAAGTCGGTGGTGGTTCTAATGTTGGGAGGGAGGTCATTCCAGAGGGTTGGGCCCATCACAGAGAAGGCTCTACTCCTAGGCGCTTAAAACTCCTATAATGATACTGTCCAAAATTTCTATTCTTTTTCAACCTCCCACTTCCAACGTCATATCAGTATACATTTGAGATATGAAATCTGCCTTTTTCTACCGTGATAAAAAATCTCACCAACAGATCTTTGACTTTTTCAGACATTTTGGAGTGATTGATTAATACCGATCTATAAACTATTTAATTACTAAGCTTCGGCACACTTAAACCTTTCTGGCACATGCATCTGTTTAGAAAGATAATAAATGACTTGGGAGCAAAGATTTCACCCTCATAGATCAAAATGTAGCAGTAGAGTTGTTCTGTACAGATCAATACACTGCTGCTTGGAAGTTTAAAAAGTACTGTGTGTTTGATAAAACTGAGCTGCCAGACCATGAAAAATATGCAGTGGCATTTACGGATATTTTTCTTCAGGAGAACTGCTATCACAAATGAGTCATAGTACTTATAATTACAAAGTTAAGATGTTATTTGCAGACCTTTTTGCCAAAAGGCCTATGTAATTTTACCAACGTCTCCCAAAGCTTATTGAGGATGTCCTCTAAACTGAATTTCATTCTAAATACATGGCAGTGTTGAAGGATTATAAGTTTTCATCCAATCGTCTGTAGTATCTATGCTCTAGGAAATCTTATTCTGCAGTGAATTTAATTATTGTGAACATCTTTTTACTTCAGCTGCAAACTATACACATTCACCTGAGAGTAAGTTTCACTGAACTGAGATACTATAGAAGTCCCTACAAAGCATATATTAACTGAATGAGTTGTAGGGTAAGAATTTTCTGAGTTCAGCCCTATTCAGGTAATTGTGAGACAGGAAAGTTTAGCTTTATTCCAAAACTTTGGTATGTTCTGACTTGAATGGTTATCACTCAGTTAGTCATTTGCTACAAATGCCATATCAAAAGAAATGAGGGATTTTTCATATCAGCTGGGTCAGTTCTCCAAACATAAAACAAAAGGAAAAATGGAAAATGTAGAGTCCTAAAAAAGCAAGAACTCCTTGTCAAGGCATGGAGGACAACACAGATTTGATCTAACCCACTCATCTCAGATGAACAGATGAACAGAGAAATAGTTATAGAGCTGTAAAACAGGGGTGGGTTTCAAACGGTATGGACCAGTACGGTCATACCGGATGGTGAAATTTAGAATGCCTTACCGTACCTGTTGGTCAGGAGGCCCCGTAACGGAAAGCTCCGTCCCCTCCTTTGCTCTTTTAGTCACCCGGCCCATCTGCACCATGCTGCCGAAAAGTTCTCAGAATAAGAAAGAACTGGTGAGTGACTGGGGTAGGGGTGGGGAGGATGTTGGGGAAGAGAGAAGAGGCAAAGGGGCTGCTAGAAGAGTGTGTGCAGGTGCACAAACTGTGGGTTTTAAAAAGCGTCTGAGTGAATCCAGGAAGAGGGAAGAGGCAGAGAGGCTGGAAGATACTATAGGAACACACTCTTCCAGCCCCTCTGCCTCTTCCCTCATCCTGGATTCACTCAGATGTTTTGAAAACTCACAGCCTGTGCACACACACACACTCTTCCACTCTAAGTGAATCCAGGAAGAGGGAACAGGCAGAGGGCTGGAAGTGTGTGTGTGTGTGTACAGACTGTGAGTTTTAAAAAATTTGAGTGAATCCAGGAAGAGGGAAGAGGCAGAGGGGCTGGAAGTGTGTGTGTAAAGTGGTCAGTAATGTTGAAGACCAGCAAGGACAACCATATTTCCTCTGTTTGTAGCTGTTTTATTGTTTTGTGTACTTACTTTATTCTTATTTAAGTAGTAAGTGCACAAAATAATAAATTTCCTTTTTTATATATCTTTTTTTTTGTAGGTCATTCTTTGGGGCAAAGAATTCATCGAGTTGGCCACTCCCACCCAGTGACATGACTGCCAAGCTACTCCCACCTGATCACATAACTTCCAAGCCATTCCCACTCAGTCATATGACTGCCAAGCTACTCCCACCAGTCACGTGACCACCAAGCCACTCCCACAAAACAGGCCACACCTACAGAATAGGTTCTAAAGATTTTTGAAACCCACCACTGCTGTAAAGGCAAAACTTTGGGAATGATGTGAAATGATGACTGAAAGACTGCTGTTGTGGAGGGCATGTTTTTTTGTTTTTGTTTTCTTTAAGCCTATTTAAAATGAGAATTGTTTCTTTCACATTGTTGAGACGCTCTGATTTGATTTGACTTGATTTGAAAGGGGCTTTCCTCTACTTTTATTCCAGTTCTTCCTCAGCTTCTTGATGGCCATGGGTAAAGAACTGCATTAAGGAGCTAAGCACGAACTTCAAAAGAGGAAAGGAATCTGACAATCAATTGTATTAACTATCTAAACTTTAATTCTAAGTAGAAATGGGAATTTGACAAAAGTCTTTCGAGTCACATTACCACTTAAGCAATAACATTTAGACTTATATACAGCTTCACAGGGCTTTACAGCCCTGTCTAAGCAGTTTATAGAGTCAGCATATTACCCCAACAATCTAAAGGATGGCATTTTACCAACTTCGGAAGAATGGATGGCTGAGTCAACCTTGAGCCAGTCAGGATTGAACTCCTGGCAATCAACAGAGTTAGCCTGAAATACTGCATTCTAACCACTATGCCACCATGGCTCTTAAACAACATTAAAAAAACAACTAGCTGTTCTCCCAGAACCTTTTGAAATTTCATAGGTTACCCTCCCTGGCTAAATTTCAAAAGGGAACATAAGGGTGGTAGGTAGGTGTGAAAATCTATGCTAAATTATTTGTACCTGTCCTTCCCTCCCACATCTCGGCTTCTTCCGCCAATCCCACTGTTGTGTCTAAGGCTAGCAAACATAATGTGTCAATCAACACCCACCAAATGTCTGGATTGGTCAATACCTGTAGGCGTCACCAGAGGGAGCTAACTTTCATCTGATTGGTTGCCGGTTTGACAGCGGCTATATAAATGTTCTTGTTGTGCTTTTACTTAGTTGAGTTTGAAATAAATACCAGTACTTTACCGGATCGCCTCATGCGTATTCATTCTAATTAAGAATATAATACCCACCTCCATTGTCTTGGGCCTAAAATCCATTTACCCCACTTCTACACCAATTTCATATAGTTCATATAGTTCTCTTAGCCAAAGCCAACTCAGCTGTTTCTATCCCCAAGTTACCCAAGAGAGATCTCAATCATATCACATCTACCTCAAAACCATCACACTTCTGTTATAAATCTCCTAGTTCCCCAATCCAGTCCAGAATGGATCAAGATTAGAGCCAGGTCAGATGGCTGGAAGTCCTAATCAGATGAAAGAAATCTAATGCAGAAATCACAAACCCAAGACTAGCCCAGGTGCTGAAGAATTATGCAGCTGCACATTTTGAATTAATACAAAAAAGTATGTTTCTGCATATTGCACTCCTGACCCTAATCATCTATTTGAAGATTTATTTACTTAGAAAATTTGAAAATGATCCTTTCATTTTTATTTTTATTTTTTTTTAATTTTAAAATATTCAGTGTGCTTTATGCAATTTTTTTAAACCTTGTGATTTTTTTTTAAATGAAAAAAATGGTATGTGGATTAATAAATAAGTAGCTTATACTTTTACTGGCTTAGATGGCATAAATAATAGTAAATATGTGAGAAACAGCTGGGTAGCTTTCAGAAATGACCTTGTCAGATTCATATCAGACAAGAGTTCCAGCAAACAATTAAAATGTCATTCTCAAACACATTTCTTCTGTGAAGATTGAAGCTACTGATATATACTTTCAAAAATCAGATGCTGTTGCTTTAAATTTGGCATGACAGTAGAGTATGATGTTAATTTGACTTATAATTTCAGTTGTCAAATATGGTTACATGGAAGGAAAATAAAGTGTAGAAATCTCTCATAAAACTTGATTTGATTTCAAGGTCACATTGAATCTGTTTCCCCCTTATATTCCTTCCTGTTCCAGCAATCCTTTTTTACACAGAAAGGCAAAATAGAGAAACTTTCAGAGAAGAATCATCAACGGTAACCCAATTCTATACTGTATCATTTGATGGCATTTTCCAGTATTTGTTAAAAAAAGAACTCTAAATAAATTATATGACGTTTCTGTTGACTTAAAGTCTTTGACAAAATCCCCAGGAATTTTCCCATTATTTAATCTATATATAAAATCCAAGGTTAAAAGTCTTACTGAGTTTTGATACTCAGTAAGGTAATGAATATTTAAAACATGTTATTTTTCAGAGCACCATCATTTTTCTGATGACTGTACAGTATAGACTGAAAATCTAATTTTGGGCCGATGGGTATCCATTTCAGCTACAGGCAAGTTCACCATATAATCATGTACCTGACCAAAATATTTCAAAATGTTCATGGCAAGCTACTACCATAAAGTAACAAACTGCCATTCATAGGGTAAATACATAAGAAAAGGAATAAGCTGACAACAGATGAAACAGATCCCTACCTCTCTTTAAAGTTGGGTTTTAATTGTTAGGTCGTTTAAATTGTAGTCAAATAATGGTTCAGCACTGTATCCATTATTTTAAGCAATAATTTCTTGCATGCATTTTAATAAGCTCTAAGGATGTCTTAAAAAGATGAATCATGCACCTACCTCCTCTTCACTTACTATTTCATTTCTTGTTGGCCATTAATTCACATCATTCTTTTTCCCTGTCATCAAATCAACATGTTCTTTTATTTTTGCTTCTGATGTGCGTTAATGGCATTGAAAGTGGAATGAGCTTATAGCTGATAAAATGGCATTCAAGAACCTCAATTTTCAGAAAACGGCTTAGTGCATGAAACCCCATTGATGCTGCATTTGTGCATAATTACAAAGATAGGCATTTGATAGCTGCTTGGTTTCCCACCACAATATGTTTTTACTTGTACTACGTTCCACATTCCTTTGTATTTCAGGATAGCCAACAGAGACATGGATATGCCAAGCCATCATTTTGTCAATGCAGGTGTTGATTGCTGCTTTTGCAAAAGGCCGTTGTCAGCCACCCAGCAAGCCAGAGCATCTGCTTCTGGTTTAGCTCCCTGCAGGGCATGAAGTTAATGGTCTTCATAAAGAAGCGCAAGTGATTTCCCTCTTCCCTTACCCTGCCCTAATCTCAGGATGTCTGCGTGCACGTCGTAAATGGCTTCTCACTCTTCAGAGTCATAAAACTAGATATCTTCCTAATTCTTAAGCATTTGTATTTCTTATGTTGCTCTCTTTTACTTCATTTAGGCATGCGATGCTAACAAGTCATCAAACCTTTATGAAAACATTACGGTACTGCATAAGAAAGAAAAATGCAGGTTCTGGATACAAACATCTACTCTGGATTCCCCCCCCCCACGTTAATTATTTGAAAGGCAGATTTTTAGTGAATAATGCAACTTGTAGCAACTTCATAGGATTCATTGTCTCTTTTTTGTTCATATTGATATGTCATTGTTCATGTTCATTGGCATCCTTCAGTCTCAAAAGGCTATGGCCGGGATGGCAAACCTATGGCATGAGGTATGCACGCACTGGCAAGCTGAGTTCAGCGTTTTTTAAAGCCATTTTTCGCTCTCCCCAGGCTCTAGAGGTTTTATAGGACCCAGGGCAAAAAAATGGCCCTACCAGCAAACCGGAAGTTCAGGAATGGACTTCCGGTTTGCTCGTAGGGTCGTTTTTTGTCCTCTGGAGGCTTCAGAGAAGCTCCTGAAGCTTCCGGTGGGCCTTCAGAGCGGGGGGCAGGGAAGGCTGTTTTCATCCTCTGGAGCCTGGGGAGGGTGAAAAAAGCATGCAAAAAATGGGAGGGGAGCACCTGTCATGCACGCATGCACGCTGGGGGGTGTCACACATTGCATTATGGGTGTGGCATGCCCATGCACGTCCCCTGCGCTCCCCCCACGTATGGCACACGAGCCAAAAAATGTTCGCCATCACGGGGCTATGGTATCATGCTCTGGAAAGAGGTCCTCAAGCAGCATCTGGTGTGGCTAAAGAGGCCAATTCGAGAGTGGCAATCTCTTCCACACTGAGGGCAGATACATTCTGTCCCCTGCCTAGCCCCCAGATTTCGCTGGTTCAGGGACTGCCTCTTTGCCTCAGCCTGCTGAACAAGTGTCTCTTCGAATTGGAGAAGGCCATGCTGCGTCTTTAGCCTCCAAGCTGAACGATCAGAGATCAAGGTAAATATTTAGAATAAAGGATAATTTGGCCTATTTTCCCCCAATATTTTTTTTGCAGCTGAGACTATGAGTCTTAAAATTGTTTAGATACCAAATAAAACAAGGCTGATTCAAAAGGCATGTCTTACAATGACTCAGATTTAACTTTAAGTGCGCTGAGAAGTTAGGCTTTCTTGTTACATTGCAATTTCTATTAAAATCCTAATTTTGAGGTCCCAAATATCTTTTGCAGTCTTACTAATATTCATGACCAGATCTGAAATATGACCTGGAAAATTGTTTCCATTTGGTGCATACCTGCTTTTTAACTGCACACTAAAAGGACAAATGTCTGTGCAAGAGTTCCTTATTCATGGCTGGCTATAATCAAAGGAAACGGATATGTGCAGATATCTTTTGAAGCTTCTGGTTCAAGTGGAATCCAGTGTCAGGCCCAAGCCCAAAGATGACACAGTAAAATCCAATGAAGTCCAACCCTTGCTTGCACCGATCAACAGAATCTTGCCAAACTAGAGCTATAACTTTCTAACCTACTAGATGTATCTGAAAGATTCTAGGATGTGGCTACCCTGAATCTCTTGTCCTTTCCTCCATCCAGCTGTGGACTCCATCCAGCTCAGGACTCTTAATCTGGACCTTTCTCTGAGAAACTCTCTTTCCTTCTTCAGCAGGGAGTTAGACTACAAGACCTCCAAGGTCCCTCCCAACTCTGTTATTCTGAAAGCTCTGTAATGCTAAAATATATCTATTACACCCTGACATTCTTTTTCATGAAGACAAGGGATGTCTCAAAAAAATCTGATGTCATTTAAATGATGTCAGGCAGAGCTGTATTTATCCAGGGTACTAACATGAACTGAAGGAAGCTGATGAAAAGACGAATGTAATGAGTATACAAATACATTTTCTAACTTGAGTTCCCCATTTCAAGATGAATACACAACTCAATATGCTTTGTCACACAAGAAACTGTTACAAATAAAATGCATGTATAATGACAACATTCTAGCCTAATTATTGCCTCTAATTTGTGCTAGACAGATCAATTTGTTCAACAGCATCAACTTCATTTAATATGACTTTGAAGGAAGCAGCCTCTTTAAAATAATCAAGCTACAATAGATTAACATTTATTTATTTGTTTGTTTGTTTGTTTGTTTATCTATCCTGAAGCTGCTTTTTTCAAGAAGCTACTGGGCTTTCTGTAAAGTTGCCTCTTGAAAAAAGGACCTTTGGGAGAACCATGACCTGGATGATTGAGAATCTCCATAGACATTTATTTATTTATTTATTTATTTATTTATTTATTTATTTATTTATTTATTTATTTATTTATTTATTTATTATTTATTTATTTATTTATTTATTTATTTATTTATTATTTATTTATTGCATTTAAAGATATTTTTTTAACTACAATGCTATGTATTAGAGAAATAGAAGCCTAGAATCCAAATATTATTTGAGGGGAATATAAAAAATTCCAAAAATTCTTTAGAAAAAAAATTTCTAAGGACCGGTTTACAATAAGAGCTATAGATTAGTTGTAATAGCTGGGGTTTATCAGCAATTGCATCTGAATGCTAGATTCTGGAGAAGGGGTCGAATAAATGATTAGATACTACAAGAAATGAGACCCTAGATAAATGAACTTTTGAGATGTTTAATATAGCTCTTTAGAGACATTTAATAAGAACAGTTTATAGTGGTTTTATCTCTTTCAGCTGAGAGGAAATTAGTAGAAAATGCATTTGCTTCACCTTCCGTGATGCTCCAACCACAAAATTATAAGATAAGCAACTTGTACAGCAAGCCTTTTTAAATGATAGGTAGGTTAATAAATTTAAGCTTCATCAGTATATGGTTGCTTGCTCTGTCCCCCACATCCTTCCCTTGCACAAGTATTTATTAATATTTTAATAACTTAATATAATTATAAAGCAGAATAAAATACTTAACGAATCAAAGCACACGGCTTACACGATTAGAGGCTGCCACTTAATTAGGCTGTTAGGAGAATAATTCAATTATAATCTAGTAGTTAAGATGTTTCCAAGATGTTACTCTACAAAAAGGACCTTCTGAAAAAAGTCCACCATCAAAGAAGCCAGATCACAAAACACTAGCATTGGGAAGACTATTGTCATGTTTTTCTCCATGCTCTAATGCTCTATCCTGAGCATTACGTCAGTTCTCCAAATATAGGTGTCAGTAAGAAGGAGTCACAGTGCAATTTAAGTCTGTAGAAAAATTTAGAAAGTTGACATTCACAAGTACAGTATAGATAGTCCTTGACTTACATCACAATTGAGTCCAAAAATTCTATTGTTAAGTGAGATGTTTGTTAAGTGAATTTTGCCCCATTTAAACATTGACCAGCAATCATTCTCCAGAGTTTTAGGTGGGAATCTTTCCACATTTCAAAATTTAGCTATTGAGCATAGGAATTCTATTCATTTGCTAAATGGACCAAAGAAACCAGAGAAATTATAAGACAATAATAACCAATCAGAGATGCTGAGCAGTGAATGAAAAATGAAACTTAATATGTGACTAGAAACAAAAGTTGCAAAAAGTACTTTGTGTGACTATTAGCCAATGAGCAGTTTCAGATAGAGATTGCTTTTTGGATGAAGTGGTAATTGAATACATATCATTTTACTACACAGGCCAGTAACATTCTATCTACTTGGCCAACATGGTTGACTAAGATGAGTTTATTTAATAACAAGATACTAGATCCAGGCCAATTTTCAGACTATCTTTAGATGGCACCAAAATGCTATTGTTTTCTGTGTCTTTGCTGCCATCTAGTGATTGTCTATATTTTTGCAGCCTAGATCTGACTGCTTCTAACTGAAATCCTCTTTGTGTTCCAAGTTACATTTTACATTTTTCAACAACTTACCAAATTGTTGTGGCATCAATATTTATTTTAAATTGTTTAAACCATCGGCTGAAGAGAAAGACATATTTATCTAAATTATAAAACAGAGTTGCCTTTATTGGATAGGCAAGATGGCAACCTGGTATTCCTCTTTGACTTGATTTCTGGAATTAGAAGATTGGTTTATGAAATTCGTATGAAATTTGTATATACAATTTTCTTCCTTTTTAGACTTACCATAGGCCAGAACATGATGAGAAAATGTTGTGCTTTTCTATTCCAAAGAATTAATTTCCAAAATAAAAATAAACTCCCTGCATTCCCTATATTATTTAGAAGAAATATATACAATATAATCAGAGGTGGGTTGCTCCCAGTTCAGCCCTGATCGGACAAACTGGTAGTGGCGGTAGGAGGAGGCTCCACTCACCTGCTTGGACGCTTCTGCGCATGCACAGAAGCATCAGGCGCGCATGCGCATGAGCAAACCAGTAGTAAAAAACTGGAAACCCACCACTGAATATAATGCAATATTCCATAAAAAGTAGCACTTTTTAACATCTTAAACCAGCAGGTGAATTAAGTGAAGTTTAATGCCTTATAGGATACTACACGTATACTATAACTTTATTAATGTAACTAAATTAATGGGATGCCTATTAAAAATCAGCACAAACATGAAAATTTTATCATGTGGTACTTGAAGCTTTAGAAAAACTCACTATCCCTTTTTAAAATGGTGCATTTTTAAATGAAAGAAAATGTACACAGATCCCCCTCTGAAGGCAAGAAAAATAACAGTGGCTTTGGTATAATTCTGGAGTACATGATTTCCCACAGCTTGGAAAGATTGCAATTCATTTCTTTGGGTGGAAATGGTGCTTTTGTATTACAAAAAGAAAATCCAATGCTAGTCGACAAATGCAATTGAAGATTTTAGCGATAAGTAAGGATTTTTAAGAAAGACTAAAAATCCCTTTTCTTTCTTTCAGGCTTCGTAAATGCAATATCCAAGTTCTTCTGATATCTAGAGTTTGTTTGAAAAGTAAAATGGGGGAAAGTGTCTGTGGTTTCAAAAGCCAACCACAATCAATTCAAAATAATGGTCACACAGCTTATACATTTTTTTCCCCCGCTTGGCTCCCCCCACCTCCCATCCCCTGGCTTGAGATTTGCTTAAATTATGGTCCTCGGGCTGGTTTCTTAGGCTATTAATTTTCATGTAGTATGAAACTCTTCACATCGATGGAATTTGTTTCAGTGAATTAACTGATAAAAAAATGCATCTTGTGAGAGTCTGAAGGCAACAGTCTTGCATGCGGTGTATTCTGCAATTGTGTTCAAATGCATGAAGTTATTCATTGAGGCGCACAATAACCTGAAAGGAGGAAGATAACAGAGAATCTGGACTGGAATCTGCATCATATAATTTAAAATGAGCTATGAGCAGCCATGAGTTCCACCATTAATATCAAGAATGTAAGGTGTCATATTTATAGTTTAAGCCATTTGTGTCAAACTTAACTACAGTAGAACCTCTGGTCACAACCATATTTCGTTCCATAACTTTGGTCGCAAACCAATTTGGTCGTGACCCGAACTTAATTTTGGAAATTTGGCACTTACAAAAAAAATGGCATGGAAGGGGAAGAACTTAATTTTGGAAATTTGGCACTTACAAAAAAAAAGGCATGGAAGGGGAAATCGACAAAAAAATTGAATTTTTTGGTCGGAATCCAATTTGCACAACCAGAGGTTCTACTGTACACACAAGAATGGACTACTATTCATGATCCCTGTCTGATTTAAAAGACTACTTTGCCTGCTGGAGAATGCACATAGAGCAAAACGTCATTCTGTTAGTGTTATGGCTTTGTAGTAAATTCTTGGATTTTTTTTGCTTCATGTCATAGCTCATGGATATTGTTGTCAAACGTCTCCAAATTACTGCATTTTCAGGGAGGGATATACTTCTTACTAAGAAGTAGAGGTAGAAGACTGATTGTAAAGGAAACTTTATATTACTGCATAGCTATTCTGAGTAGTTAATAAGGACTCTTAGACTATGCTGCTTCTGGATTAAGGCCGTGTAAATTTTATGATTTCAACAAAATGTGGCACTATATTGACTGAATCTTGGTAGCACAATTTTTTATCATTTGAGGTGGACTGGTGAGGGCAGGGTTGGGTTCCTGCCAGTTCTAACCTCTTCTATAGAAGAGGTTCCACAAATCTACAGTGCCATTTAGAACCGGTTCCAGCTGCCTCCCCCCGCCTGTCCCCACATCATCAAGATGAAGAGCGAGAGGAGGAATTCTGGGAGTTGAAGTCCACAAGTCTTAAAGCTGTTTGAACACCCCTGGGGTATTTTTTTCTAAAGGATTAGGGATGCAAGGGACTTGTAACTTGACAGCTTTAAGACTTGCACACTTCAGTGCCAGAGTTCCTGAGCCAACATGACTGGAGGAGGAATTCTGGGAATTGAAGTCCACAAGTCTTAAAGCTGTCAAGTTTGAACACCCCTGGGTTTTTTTTTCTAAAGGGTTAGGGGTGCAAGGGTCGTGTAGCTTGACAGTTTTAAGACTTGCATGCTTCAAATGCCAGAGTTTCTGAGCCAACATTTTGGTTGCTAAGCAAGAGCTTTATTAAGTGAGTTTCACCACATTTTACAAGTTGTCCACGCCCACCCAGCCACATAACTGCCAAGCCACTCTCACTCAGTCACATGGCTGGCAAGCCACTCCCACCAGATCACATAACCAGCAAGCCACTCCCAACCGGTCACATGGCTGGCAAGCCACTCCCACAAAGCAGGCCACACCTACAGAAGAGGTTCTAAAAAGTTTTGAAACCCACCACTGGGTGAGGGACAATTAAGAGAAGGAAAGAGTGTCAAGAGTGTTTTCCAGAAGCTTTTTCACCTAAGCCTGGAGTTCTTCATAATCGCAATCATATCCTTGTATGTCATATTGTGTGTTGTATTGTATCCTGTAGCTGTAGAATAAAGTTAGGGATGGTGTGAGTTGGAATTCCCTAAGCCACTAAATGTCTCTTAGAGAAGATATCTGCTATTTATTATACAATCTGAATTCCTGACTCAAGGGAGAAAGAAAAGAAGATAGGAAGGAGTGCCAGGACTTGCCCTTTAAGAGAAAAAGATATGTGCCTTTCAGTCAGTCAGTGATACATTCTGTACTCAAACCTAATGTGCTATTGAGCATTTCAGCAAATACATCTGCATTATACATTTCAATTAGATCAAAAAACTGCGGATTAAGAATGCTCTGGATTAAGAATTGCAATCATAATGCATATGGTGGCTGTTTATATTTAGAAAGAAGTTCAGGATTTAGCCCTCCAGCTGCTGATTTTTTTATCACAGGATTAAGGCAGATAAGATAGGATGCATGAGAAACAACATACTGCCCTTCTAATTCTATATGTAAATGTTGACAACTGAATTGTCAAAGCATTTCTCTGGTGAATTTCTCAAACCTTTACCTGAAAGAAGGGAAAGGGACAAAGAAGGAATCAAAACACTTAGCATCTGTAGAAGGGTAATTTTACAGTACAAAACTCAGCTACAAACATTAAGCTTGTTGCATTTTTTTTACCCTAACAAGAATCAGTGGTAAAAAGAAAATTACTTGATTAGGCAGCCACATCTGTTCATAGATGCTTGAAGCTGCAGTTTCAGCACATGCATTTGGAGAAAAGTGGGAGTGTATAAGATCTGCTCTATGCATGGAGCAAAGACACCATGACTTGGGGAGTCAACTCCAGAAGAGATCACAGAATGACTGAACTGAAACTCAGACAAGCTGAATGGTTCCAGAGTTCAGCCAAGATGAATCTGGGGGCATTTATGAGGAAAATAGGACAACGCTGATGATCTTCCCCCAACTTCCCCCTCACCCATGTAGCCTATGAGTCCATCTTTTTTTTCCCCAAAATTTTCACTCCCTCTTTCCCTTCCTTAGCTGAGCACCACCATTGCCAAGAATGACATATCCCACCATACATCTCTCCTCATATTTCAGGCTTTCTTTTCCTCTATTGCCCATTAGCAGCAGGTCGCTACTATCTCCATTACTGTCCAGATCCGTTTTTTATATTCTTATCACCCCGGAATACTTTTGCCTGTGTGATGGAATGTAGTAAGCTGGATTCTCATGAGGGAGGGGATGCATTTTAGAGCAGGGGTATCAAATTCAAGGCCTGTAGGCCGAACTGCTCCACAGGGTGCTTAGATATGGCCTGTGGTGCTGTCCTGGAACAGCAAAGACTGGCCCGTGGTGCCTCTGCCAGTGAAAACAGAGGTCAGGAGGGCCGAGCGCGACCATTCCAGGCCCCATTTTCACTGGCAGAGGGCTGCAGGAGGCCGAAAATAGAGCCTTGACAAGTGACATTGAACTGGCCACACACCCAAGCCACACCCCATGCCTCCCAAGGTCAAACACAACCCTGATGTGGCCCTCAATGAAATCATGTTTGACAGCCCTGTTCTAGAGGAATAAGGGAAAACTCAGTCCAGATATTTTGTGTGGGAGAAAGATGATAAAAACAGCAACTCCTTCATAATACTTAGATTATACAGTAGATGCAAATAATTTAAGTGCTTAGTTTTAAGTTCTGAGGCAATTAATCACGAGGAGGCTGCTGAACAGTTAACCTTTTATTTAGAAACAGTAACCTGACAGAACAGAGCAACAAAAGCCCTGGCTGACAGCTATTTATATGGATAGCTGTCAGACGGGGAACCAATTGAATAACAGTAATTCTCCCGCCGAACGGCTGGGCCAATCAGGGACGACCGGGGCAGCGCCACCTACTGGTGGACACCCTCGGCACACAACACTTAGTCTGGCAAAATTTTGTCTATAGGTATGAAAGTTTTAAAAAATAATGTGTCACTCCTGGTTTTGGGGCCTGATAGTCTGGGATATATGAAACATCTCTTTTAGTTTAGGCACATATCCTTCCGAACTGCCCATTCTGTACATAAGAGTATATCACATTTCCTCATATCTGCCTCCTTTTAATTACCATTGATATTATGCCTTCTGGCTATACAAATGGCTGGTCATACAACCTTTAATTAATGTATTAAAGCCTTGCTCAGCCTTTGTTCAAGATTGAGTGAACTTTGTTATTATTTCGTTTTTGTTAACATTTCATGAGAACACCAGCATTTTGCTTATGTTGTCACTCCCCAGCATGTTCCATGTACTGTTTACTTTGAATGTCAACTATGGTGAAGGTCATACAATACAAGACATGATCAGAAAACTGATTCTCAGACTAAAGGTGTTACGTTCTGAGCATGCTCACCACGTTCGTGTAGGAGCGGGAGAACGTCGACAGCTGATTGGCTGCCGTCTGACAGCTCCTGGTATAAAAGGGAGCTGTCAGATGGAAAGCCCAGCTGAGCCTGTTACGGAGCCGGTTGCTCCCTGTTAGCTTGTTACCATTCAGGAATAAACTTGTTAGCCTTTATTCCTGCCTCCGCCTCAGTTATTCGGCAACCACCCACAGTTCTCAGTACAGAACAAAAGGTAATCCTCGAGTTAGGACAGTTCATTTAGCGACACTTTGAAGTTACAATGGCACTGGAAAAAAGTGACTTATGATTTCTTTTCACTTGTATGAACGTTGCAACATCTCCATAGTCACGTGATCAAAATCCAGCCATTTGGCAAGTGACTCATGTTCATGACGGTTGCGGTTTCCTAGGTTCACAGGATTACCTTTTATGAACTTCTGACCGGCAAAGACAATGGGGAAGTTGCAGGTTCACTTAACAACCATGTTACTAACTTAACAACTGCAGTGATTCACTTAATAAATGTGGCAAGAAAGGTTGTATATTGGGGCAAAACTCATTTTACAAACGTCTCACTTAGCAATAGAAATTTTGGACTCAATTGTTGTCATGTCAAGGACTACCTGTATAGTTAAGTAGTACTTCAGCTGTCTGGGGGTTTTTTAAAGAAAAAACAAGATTGTACAATATGATGTACAATGTATTTTACAAGAGGGTCCTTCTTTCTCTGTTATAGGCCAGCCTTTTTCAACATTCAACATCTAGGAGCAACATTGAAATAATTTTTAAGTCACAGGAAAGCTCAGCAAAAACAAAACAAAACAGAAAACTATGAAAACTTCACAGTATTATTTACCTCTAACTTTCACAATCCATGTTTTATAACATTTACAAGAACAGCAAAAGAGTTTTGAGTCAGTCAGTATCAAAACTTTAATAAAGTGATAAGCCAGTAGGTGAAATATAGATGTTCATAGTGCAAGTGCTAGCATTGAATTAAAATAAAGTTTTGGTTTTTTTCTTTTCTTTTATTTTCAACCACAATTTCTCATGGAACCCCAATTCAAAAGGGGTAATGTAGGCAATCCTTCAGAACCAGAGAAGGATTGCCCCCCCCCTTCTACTTGCCTGGTTAGATTTGAACTTGAGTGAGATCATTTTTCTGAATGAGAAAGGAGATGGTACTAGAAGACTTCAATTGAACACCTTGGCCATTGGCTTATTGTGAAGTGATGGCCAATCTTTTTGGTGCTGAGTGCCGAAAGCACATGCATGTGTCTGCGCACAACCATATTACAATGTGTGCAACACCCCGCATGTGCCCCAACTCCCATGCATGCGTGCATGCTCCCCATGCACCCCACGCATGCATGTGCAACCTCCATATGCACCCTACCCCTGCACATGCAGACGTGCTCCCTACATGTGTGCCCCACCCCCACTCATGCATGGCACAGACCAAAAAATCAGCTGGCTGGCAGGAGGCACATGCATGCGCAGCAGAACTGAGCTGGGGTGACGGCTTGCGTGCCTGCAGATAGGGCTCTGTGTGCTACCTGTGGCACGCATGCCATAGGTTCACCATCATGGTTATAGTGCTTTTCAGTGGTCTGTTTCGTCTTTGAGCCTATCAAATATTTGCAGATTTAACTTTTCCATTGCTTATGCTAAGAAGACCATATATAGTTCATGAATTGGATCCAGAATTCCAGAGTTTTCTACAATGTCCAAAATACCTCTCTGGATTTCTACTATGAAGCTTTCTTTACTTATGTAATAATGCTAGTATTCTTTCTTTGTTGATATTAGATACTTTGAGTACCATCCAATGGTAGAAAGAGAACACTGAAGTACCATAATTACATAACCATATAAGTAGTAAACAAATGAAACAGCAAACAAATAAATAAAAATGTCCCCTGGTCATTTGAAACAAGGCAAGTGGTGCCTATTATAGTTTTCATTTTATGTTGCTTTCATTTTAATTTGCTTCCTTCAGTGAATGGGAGTGTCTCAGTGGGAAGAACAGAGTGCAGCATATTGGATAGGCTTGAGAAGTGACACAATGTAGCAAGAAGTAACTTAATTGCTTCCAAATTCACAGGAACATGGCTTGGAAAACCCAATGAAGTGGTACCTTCTCCTCAAAGAAAAGTTATTTTGCATATTCTCTCTTCCCCGCTGGAAGGTAAATATTAAAATTACGGACACTCTATTCTGTAAAACATAAGACTACATAGAAACAATAAATAAGATCTCTTCATTCATACTTGTATATACCCTTCATGGCACATTTGCATTGCAAACTGTTACCAAGCTGTGAAATTGGAATGCAATCACTTCATTGTGGAGGAGGAACTGACAATTGTTCTCCTTGCAACTTATTCTGTTTTAATTAAAGGCAATTACATATACAGTTTGTAAAGATGGACTTGGCCTCCATCCTAAGCATACTTAATAGAGTGCATTCAAAACAATGGTATTAACTTGTGCATGGACTTAAACACAGCGTCTTTAACTTCATACAGTTAATTAAGATGTATATACAAAAGGTAATAATTAAAAGGCTGCAACTCATTGGCAGAGTATATTTTGGCCTGAATAAATTCACATATTTGTTCTAAGAATCCTCTGGTACAACTTCTAAAATTCTTGTATGTTATTCTCCCTGGATTTAGGGAAAAATACTAAATTATCTAGTTTTGTAGAACCAATAGATTAGGAAAATTGGGTCATAGCTGAGAGATTTGGCACATGCTTAGCATGTAGAATGTCCCAAATTCAATTCTAAGTGAGGCTGCGAAAGGCCACTATCTAAAAACCTGAAAAACTGCTGCTGACATGGCAAGATGAAATGAAGTTGTATATATTAAAAAGATGTATTTTAAAAAAATCAAAGAATAAGGATATAGCTTGGGTTTTAACAAATTCATATAAAATTATTTTGTATATATAGGAAAACAATAATAATAATAATAATAATAATAATAATAATAATAATAATAATAATAATAATAATAATAATAATTTATTAAATTTCTAGACCGCCCCCTCTCCCCGGGGGGACTCGGGGCGGTGTACAGGAATAAATTTAAAAACATACAAACAATCATATACATAGCTAAAAGTCAAATTAAACAACCCCTGTACGAATTTATAAAAATTAAAAACATCAAAAACAGACCCTAAAAAATTTAGAAATAAAACTGAGGTGGGAAGATGGAATTAGGCCAAGCCGGCTAGCTGGAATAGGTGGGTTTTACGTTTCTGACGGAAGGAGCAGAGATCCGTAGCCATTCTAATGTCGGGGGGAAGGTCATTCCAGAGGGTCGGGCCCATCACAGAGAAGGCCCTTCCCTTAGGCGCCGCCCGCTGGCACAGCCTAGTGGACGGCACCCGGAGGAGTCCCTCTCTGTGTGAGCGAATCGGCCGAAGGGATGTATGGGGCAGGATACGATCCCGCAAATAACTAGGTCCTGTGCCATGGAGCGCCTTAAAAATGATGGTCAACACCTTGAAACGCACCCGAAAAGCCACAGGCAGCCAGTGTAGCCCGCGCAGGAGAGGTGTTACGTGGGAGTAGCCAGAGACTCCCGAAACTGCCCGCGCGGCCTCATTCTGAACCAGCTGCAGCCTTCGGGTGCATCTCAAGGGGAGCCCCATGTAGAGAGAGAACAAAAACACAGTATGACCCAAATGCATTAATTTGTACAGCTGTTCATCTCAGCAACTGATTCTGGGGAGAAAATAGTATTAAAAGTAAAAATTAAAAAAAAATATTTTTACTGACAAGTATATTAGATTCATGTCCATCCTGGTTGGCTGAGGTCTTTTGGGATATGAGATATACCGTATTTTTGTACCTTATCCCCCCCCAAAAGAAGGTAAAAATCTGGGTGCGTCTTATATGCTGAATGCAGCATTTTTGACTTCCGAAACTCTGTCCCCTTCACAAAAATGAATGTTCATAGCCTTTAGGAGCTCTGCAAAGTGCTCCTGGGGTCCGGCAAAAATGAGTGGAAAGTGGCCCATGTTTTGCTTGTTTTTGCCTCCCTAGCCCCCTGGAGCACTCTAAAAGTCTCCTAAAGGCTATAGATGCACTTTTTGGGCATAAAAAGGGCCCTGTTTCCATGAAAAATGGGTAATTTTTTGCTCATTTTTGCTCTCCCAGTTCCCAGGAGCACTTTGCAGGCCTCTCAAACTCACTGCATGCTCCATTTTTCCACAAAAAATGAGGTGTGCAGAGGGTTTGGGGGGGAGGGTCTGCAGAGTGCAAAAACTTTTTTTTAATTTACCTCTTCAAAATCTTGGTGCGTCTTATACTTCGAAAAACACAGTAGTTTCAGGTGATGGTGAATTCTTCCTTGAATAAGAGGATTTTTTCTCTCCTCTTCTTAAAGGGGCAGCAGTTTGCCTTGTCTTCAAGAATAAGGTGACCAACTTTTTTACAATAAAAAGGACAAAACACGTTCTATTGTCCAAAATGCTAAGGTGACCAACTTTTTTACAATGAAAAGGAGGACAAATAAATTGGAAAAAATATATCGTAAATAAAAGAAATATTGTATTCATTGCAACAATAATACACTAAAATATGATATATGCGTAATAAAAACATTTGCAACATTTTATATTGTAATTATGCTTACATGCCTGTTAATTATTATTTAAATGAGTACTTTTCCATTGAATTAATATTTTTGTCAATGTAGCATCTTCTAACAATATATTGGAAATATCTGAACAAGAAATATCCTTCATATTGAATTTTACGGCAAGTGCTGCAGCTAGAGTATCAACATTCAATCTCGATTTCTTGTCGAAAAATCATTGGCAATTGAAAAAAACTCTTTCAACTGCTGCATTAGTTCCAGGGCAGCACAACGTAAATTGAACAAGTATAAATAAATGTTCACGTGGAATATGTTCATTTTTGAAATGGCTGAAAATATCCACCCATCTTTTATCAATTTCAACATGTTGATTTTCCCATTGTATTAATTTTTCAGAATTTAAATATACATTCAGTCTTCTAATTTCTTCAAAGAGACAATTGTCGTCTATTTTAATGTCTAGCATTTCTTTAGATAAAAATTCAACACAAGATTCAATATCTGTTCAATATACTTGCGATGAAGTAAAAAAAACACCATTAAAAACTGTTTAATAAAACGTGAATTGTACTTACCTCTGTATAATTGAATATTCACTGAGAAAGAAATAATTACCGTGAGTCATTCAATTGCCGACGTGCCGTGAGTCTACTGCGTGCGTATGTGCCGTGTTGTGTTTCGGTAAGAAGTAAACAAAGCCACTTGCACATGGCGCTCTCTCTCAAGGTCTCCCGTGCGGAGCGCATGCGTCTCATAATCGCGTCTTATACCGCACTATACCGAGTCTTGACGAATTGTCATGTCAAATACAAATAAGTCACATAACGCGCAACAGATTAGTCTTCAAATATCGAAAAGGAGGACATGTAGGAGGACACTTTTCGAGGGAGGACAGAACTTACAAAAGAAGGACTATTCTCCCTAAAGGAGGACGGTTGGTCACCTTATTCAAGAAGCCATTGCTAGATCCAACTATTTTGGACTTTTTTCCTTTAGTCTCCAACTTTCCTTTTTCACCACCACCTGTTCATTTTTTAAATATATTTTTTTATTTTTTATTTTCAAAACAGACACAACACAAAGAATCCTCCTTCTTTACATACTGTAGAAAGTGTATCAGTTGGTTACAAAAGACTTTCGTGCATCTCTTCCACAGTCATCAACCATAATTCATATTAACTCAAGTATTTTAACTCAGATATATTTATACATATTACCATCATCATACCTCCATTTTCATTTGACTATAATTGTTTAAACATCCTTCATCATAAAATATATCAAGATTTAAAACATACCCACATACTGGCATTTCATTTGCTATTTCTAATATCCTCCAATAATACTGAATCCTTATGTCCTATTCTGGCTAAACATCCATAATATTTAGTAACAAAAATTTCTAATCCTCCTTTCCAAATCACTGTTTACAATTTACATCCAATTTCCTTATGTTATACCCATACCTGTATATACGTTGTTATCATTATCCCTCCTTTATTTAACTGTGTCCTTTATCATAACATTCCTCCCCCTATAAACAAAACTTAACTAAATTTAACTTAGTTCTTTTTTATTAACCTTTATGTATAATCAAAAAATTCTAATCTTCCTTTCATAGGTACCATTCAATATTCATATCCCATTATTACTTATCATAGCAATACACATGTATACATTATTATAATTATCAATTATTTATTTAACTATGTCTATTGTCACTAAATTTCACGAAGTTTAACTAGCTTTAGATTATATCCTTTCATCTATCAACCTGTATCTTTCCAGTAGCAAAACACTCTCATGTCTTCTGCCATTTGGGGTATCAGTCCTCAAATCACCATAGATATCAGCGAATTTAATTTCTTATA
Source organism: Natrix helvetica (assembly GCF_964273705.1). Lineage (NCBI taxonomy): Eukaryota > Metazoa > Chordata > Lepidosauria > Squamata > Natricidae > Natrix > Natrix helvetica. The sequence goes on from NC_138548.1 coordinate 322,646,788, forward strand.
GTCATTTTTCTCTTCAGTTTTTAGTACTCTAACCTCCACTTTTTCCACTTGATAAACATCTCCAACTTCTTCATCATATTTTACTGTTAGATGGTCTAGATTTTCCAACTTCTTCTCCATCCTCTCAAATGTGTTTGATAATTTCTGAATTTCTAACAATATCTTTTGCAAACTTAAAGTTTCTTTCTGCTGTTGATATTGTGCCATTATCTCAAGATGACAAACACTGCTGCTCTGGCTTGGAAGGTTTTTACAAGATTAAGCATAAATTCACAATAAGGTCTTATTTTCACTTTTCTCTGGTTAAAGATATACTTCAAAGGAACATCTGTATGCTTTTCTTCTTATCACTCTCTATAGACAAAACAGCGAGACCTTGAAGTGCCAAGCCAGAATAATCAGATAGGAAAGTAAAAGTGTTTTGTTTCCAATACACAAACTTCCAGCCTCCGAGTAGCAGTGTCATCTTTCCCTCTGTTGTTACAATTTTCTTTGTTTCTTTTTGTATCTTTTTTTATTCCAAGTTTTTTTTAAAAAAAGTCAAATTCTTGAATGAAATAGAGAAGAAAAAGGGAAAAATGCATGCAGTAATGAAGAAGGAGAATTTTAGTCCATAGGTTGCAAAAAATAATAATGAAAAAAAGAAGAAAACTTAATCCCTTCAGTTTAAAAGGCTTGCATAAATTCCATCCATAAAAATAACATTTAAAAAGTAAGATAACCCACTGTCCAAAACCATTCAAAGCTTAATTCCGCCGCTTATTTCTTCTGTTCTCAAATTTAAATTAACTTTAAGTTTTTTATAGGCAGTCTCTTTTAAAATGGTAAAAATTCCTCACCAGCTGAAACACTTTCTCTTTCCGTGTCCTTCTGTTTTGGAGCCAGCCCAACTTCATCAGCCTGATGGCTGCACTTTTTGTCGCCGGCTTGAAGAACTTCTCTTGGATCGATCAGGGACATTGCGATGTCCCTGAGATCAGCAAGACCTATTCTTCCTGTTCACCATCTCTGCAGGACGGTTTAGGTCTGATTGGACCACCCAGCAGCAAAAGTATCATTGGCTCCTCCTCCACCACCTGTCCATTTTATCATGCTTAACAAGATCAAACTCTTCCCAGATAACCATGAAAGACCCAGTCCTCATAGTCACCATTGGCCCCACCTCAAGGCTAGAATCCAACATAGAGTGAACCAAGTGACTTTATCTACCAGATGCCTAGCATACTTTTCATAGTAACCCTATAAATGGACCCTAGTATTTCTCTCTCTAAGGAGACTGTGGGTCACCCAAAGTTATCTTTGGATGCAATAAGGGTATAAAAATAATTACATTTTGCTGCCTTTAGCACCCTAGGTAGGATATAACAGTGGCTCTAATCCATCTTTGGTCAGGTTCACTCCTTGTCATCCACCAGTGATGCTCTACGTCTCTTCACTCATTTAAAGAGTAAAGGAGTCCCCGTGGATTTTACTCCACTAGTAGTACTCATTTCCATTTCAAGGCCATTGACCAATACTATACAAAGGTGTTTCTCTGGTCATGTGGCCAACAGGACATCACAGAGCACTGTTACCTTCCCATTGAAGTGGTACCTATTTATCTATTTGCATTTGCATGCTTTTGACCTGTTGGGGCTAGGGTGAGTATGGGAGCTCACTCTGCTGTGTGATACTTGGGTCTCAAACATGAGCTATTGGCTTTCCAGCTGACAAGCCCAGGGTCTTAACTGCTGAGCCATTGCATTGCCCTCATATCCCTAAGCTTCTCTGTAAATGGTAAGACTGTGTGTCTGTGTGTGGTGTCTATAAGCATGGATAGACCATACAGATTGGACCATCACACCAGCCATTCCAATCTCATTCCAGGCAGCCACTATAACTTTGATTGGACCATGCTCCAGAACAACCTCAAGCTTCCTCTGTCTCCTATTGGATCCATTACATTGCCTGGGATCGACTGATATAATCCATCCAGTGCAGGGAGTGATCTTACAATGACAGGAGACAACTATATTTTCCAACAACTATACAACTACAGTTGTATACAACTATATTGAGACAACTATATTATCAACAATACATTGCACTGCCCCAATGGAAAGACCACATCCGTGGTTTCATGGTGATTTCAGATCCTAGTCTAAAAGCCTTGGAAATTCTGCCATCATCTCAGCTACAGAGTTGAAGGTCTCAGGCTGTACTTCTTTTTTCTTGCAACATTGCAGGAAGGGATCAACCTGTTTTCTCTGTTGGCTTTGTTGTCATTATGCCAAATAGTTAAGTCCAACAAACCCTTATTCAGGGCCAATTGCAATTTTACTTTGCTGCAGAATGAATAAAGTGACAGTATTAGAGAACCCAGTCATGACCATGTAGTTAGTTTCACAATCCTTGTAAAAGGTCTGGTTCTCTCTACTTGTATAAGCAGCCCTTATCAGCGACCTCTCTTATTCTTCTCATCAAAGCTGAACTGGAGTCTGCAGTCACAACCTGAAAAGCTTGTTGCATGACCTGGCATATACTTCAGCAAGAACAAGCTTGTAGCATCGATGGAAGGAAAAGTCAAAGGACTAGAGCAGCAAATACCTATTTTTCACTACTGAGAGAGGCAAAGATTTAACATAGTGCTACAGGAACAGCTCACAGAGGAAGCAATTTTCCAAGATGAAGACAGTGACAGGCAAAAAGTGCAGAGAACAAAAGTGGCATCATAAGCAAGAGATATAGAGAAGATACCTTGTCCACTGGAGATATTTTATACACTGGAGCTCACAAAACATTTTGAAGCCCTCACAGATAGAATGATTGCTGGACCTTAAGGGGAAGAAAAAAAACACATATAGGGCTTAATTTACTGTATTTTTGAAGTATAAGATGCACCTTTTCCCTCAAAAAAGAGGCTGAAACTCTGGGTGCGTGTTATACACTGAATACAGCATTTTTTTGCTTCATGAAACTCCTTCCCCTTCACCAAAATGGCCATGCATAGCTTTTAGAAGGCTTTCAGAGAGCTCCTGGGGGCTGGGGAGGGAGGAAATGAGTGAAAATGGCCTGTTTCCCCCCCCCCCCCAGCCCCCAGCAGCACTCTATAAGACTATCCATGCTATTTTTTTGCTATTGTTTTTACTCACTGTTTTCTTGTAGTCATTAATTTGTTGCTTCTTTGTTGATTTAGGTAGAGTCTGTTAGGGATGTAACCCTAGGCTTGGCTTGGCAATGTATATAAGCTATGATTACTTTACTGTTACTTTAAATATTAGAGAGATGTAATTGGCTTGTTACCTCAAGCAGCTATAAGAGGGACTCAGAATGGCTGTTAGTTCTCTCTCTCTCTCTCTGTTTGTTAGACGCTGATCGGATATTGTATCGTGAATTACTGAGTCTTGCTACTGTTAGCCACTTTGTGTGCTGGACTGAATATTGATAATTGACTGACTGAATTGTGTATGACTTGGACTGTAAACCGGACTCTGAATACTTCTATATTTCTACATAGTAAACTACTATATTTTTATACTATTCAGTGTCTCTGTATGCTGGTTTGTGCGTGTTATTCCATATCACTCTCATTATGCTTCTCTGCATACTCGCTCTTCTAACGGGGAGCTTAATTACTTAACAGAATCTATGAACTTGAATTTGACCTGTTGTATTTCTTGTTCTTTCCCATTGCTTCAGTGTCCATGCATTGTAACTGAAACCTTTAGAATGTTTTAGGGACTTGATGTTTAGACTTAGAATACCTCTCACAGAGAACGTTCTTATTAAATAAAATAAGATGTGTAGCTAGGCTATTTGTAAAAACAAGCAAAACAAATAAAAATATAAATTGATCAGCAAGGAAAAGGCTACTCTACCAACTCTACTGGTCAGCCTGTCATCTTCTATGGCACCTAAGCAGCCTGCAGCTCTTTTATGAGTGGTATTAAGTACTATATATGAGAAAGGAACTATGTTGCAGGTAGTCCTTGCTTAACAACTAGTCTCTTAGCAGCCATTCAAAGTTAGGGCAGACCCACCAAAAGCTACTTATGGTCTGGTTCTGGAGTTCTAATGCCTGGTCACATGATTGTAAGTGATCACATGACTGCATTTTGGGCACTTGGCAACTAGCTAACTTTTATGGATGATTGTAGTGTTCTGGAGTCACATGAGCAACATTTATGGCTTTTTTTTTTGCCAGTTTCCAACCTTTTCAGTTGGTTTCCAGCAAAAAAATATCCATAGAAATACATTGATTTGCTTAACGCCTATCCCATTTCCTTAATGACCACCACAAAAACAGTTGTAACATTGAGTCTGGTCATATAGATGCTTCGACTTATAACCATCATGACTTATGATGGAAAGTCTGGGTTCTATTGAAGTTGTAGGATGAGGACTACCTTATCCTACAACCTACCTACCTACCTGGAAGGGGGGAAACAGCATTAATTATTTCTTTGTTATTTCTCAAATTTTACACTGCCCATCTTACCAGGGTGACTCTGAGCATTACTTATATGTGTAGCTGTTGCAAAAAAAATCAGAAAGCACTTCTTTAAGCATTTTTTTCCTTTTTCCTTTCTCTTCTCAAGATCTATACTGTCATCCATTTTCCAGCTTTCCTGTTTTTCTTTTTAGATCTTTTTCTCTTTGTTGTCAATTTTAACTTTCTAAAAATAAAATTCTTTATTAAAATGATTTATGAAGTGGCAGTTTTAAGGTCTTTTTTATTAATTATAAGGATTCATCCCAATATTATTTAGAAAAAGAAAGTGTGTTTTTCTTTTTGCATCAAAGCAACTTCATGAAGGGACAGAGAAAGATATTTACAGCTATGCTTGTTTCACAAATCTATTGCATCGGATGAATTCCAAACTGACCTAGGGAAGTGGGCTTGGGTTAGCTTGCTTCGTGATGATTCACCAATGAACTGATGACATATACTTAGACTCTGACTAATTAACTTTATTAATGGGTCACAACACTAAGTACCCTGTAATAAAACCATGTAAGTGTCTTTGGAACTGTATGATAAGATAATCTGTCAATTGATTGACTAAATAATAACAGGGTGCAAGTCTTATGTGACATTCAGCATTTACAGATTTAGAGTATCTTGTGCTAACTGAGATCACTTTGCTTGGAAAGTTATCATTAGTCCAAGCCAATAAGTACATTGTGTTCATTTCCTGTTTTGGGGGGGATTTTTTTTTATAACAGAGCCAGATTTTGTTTGGTGTAAATCATTGTCTCTTTCTTGCCAAGGTTGCAAGATAGTTGTCCGACACCAACTGAGAAGTTGGCTCTGTGCAATTTCAGTGCTTTGAACAGCTTCCTTAAAATAAATAAAAAAGCAACTGCACAGCATGAAGATTCAAATCATGGAATCTAAAGGACATTATTAAAAGCATTTTGCACTTGAAGTTCCAGGTGTTTATAATTTGAATTCAGAAAGTTACCTTGAAATAAGATCTTCTGTTTTAGTAATTACTACCTTGCTGATCAGACTGCAAAAGTTTAAGCTCTGCTTAACCGAATTAATCTTGCTATGTTGCTCAAGAAAAACAAAATTTACCATGAGATTTGGTGAAAGCTATTTTTCTCCCTCCTTCCCATTGCTTCTCTTCATTTGTTTGGAACTGACTTTTTAAAATGTGTTTCCAAACACCAATGATGCAAATGAAGCTATGTATGTATGTATGTATGTATGTATGTATGTATGTATGTATGTATGTATGTATATGTATTTGTGTTACAACCCCTGGTATGCCTAATACACACACACACACACACACAAACATCAGTTTTTACAAGTTACTTACACAAAGTAGAATGAAATCTGTGGGACAGAAAGAGTTACTCAACAGCCTTAATACAAAAGTAAAATTTCCAAAAAGTAAGTTTTTCAAGGCAAGAAGACTAACAAATAACTTTAAAAAGCTAAAGAAATAAATCAAGCACAAAATTATTTAATCTGCATTAGCTTAATTCAGGTAATGCCTATGAAATATTTTAAAAATATAAATTTGATGATATATTTTTTTAGAATGACTATTTTTTTAGAATGACTCCTTAATTGTTACTTTATTGGAATTTGAATTTGCAAGTTGTAGGGACAGAGCCATCATGGTCTGTAAATGATAGTAATACCTTAGTAAAACAATTGGATTAGGAGGAGTGATAACTGCTCTAACCTCTGAGATTCTCTTTATACTGTGGTGGTTCTGTTTATTCTATGATGATTGCCCATTAAGTTGCTCACTGTCTTTCAAGCTTTCCTTCGTTTCTCTGATTGTTGTTTTTTGTTGTTATTCTCAAAAATCCATTATTGTATCTGTTATATCCTCGCAGATGACGTCAGGGATTTCCCCCTGACAGCCGGCATCTGCGGTAGCAACAGCCAGGTCGCGTCTGATTGGATAAGACGCGACCTGGCTGAGAGCGGGGAAAATCCGGTGTGCGGATTGGCTGGCTCGTCTGACAGCTTCACATAAATAGCTGTCAGATTAGCCCAGCGCGCTTCTCTCCTGTAAATACCTTTGACAGTTGTCTGTGTTAATAAAAGCCTGTTGAATTGCCTCACGTCTCCGCTCGCCTTTGTGCCTATCTAACACTGGCGACGAGGGTGGGATCCGGCTGCCGCTGACCCACCGTACGTTACCACCTCAGCACAACCAACCCGGCGATTCTTTTTTTCGTTCCTGCCTAACTGTCCGGAATTCTGAGGAAACCATGTCGGCGATGCCAACGTTCGTCCCTTTCGGCTGCGACGGCGAAACCTGGGAAGCGTTCCTGGAGCGCTTCGAGTGCTACCTGATCGCCAACGGCAGACGCGATGTGCCGGACGATGAAAAATGTAGTTTTTTCCTGAGCTGTTGCGGCACGCCGATGTTCAGCGCCGCTCGTTCCCTTGCCGCTCCTCAACTGGTCCACTCACTGGACTGGGCCACTCTGACGGAGCGCCTACAGCGCCACTATGCCCCGACCCCATCCTGGGTAGCGAGGCATTATGCCTTCAGGCGCTGTGTGCAGAAGCCGGAGGAATCTGTGAGCCAGTTCCTCCAGTCGCTTCACACAGCGGCAATGAGGTGTGAGTTCGCAGATCTGGACCGCAACCTCACTGAACAATTTGTCAGCGGCATCAAAGACTTACGCCTTCGCCGGCGGCTTCTGTCCCAAGTGGACATCACGCTCACCGGGGCCATTGAACAAGCGAGGGCGGCTGAACAATCTGACGAGTCGATGGCGGAGATGTTCAACCTGCCGCCTCCGCCCGGCCTCACTTGTCTAGTGGACGAGCTGGTCCCTCTACCGGCCGACTATCCGGAGGAAGGAGCAGTGGCCCGCATTGGCCAGTCGGCCCGAAGATGCGCCCCTCAGCGAGCCCGAGAAGCCACGACCGCCTGCCTGGGCTGCGGAGGCAACCACGATCGCTCAGGTTGCCCCTTCAAGGCCGCCGTGTGTTGCCGCTGCCTCAAAAAGGGGCATCTGGCCCAGGTCTGCAGAGCTCAGTTTCCCTTGCCTCAGCGCCCAGACGACTCCTCGACTACAGCAGCCGCTAAGCCGAGACCTGCGACCCTATCCGGATGACAGCAGCAGCAGCCATCCCGCGGAGGCTGCTACGCCGTGGAAGCTGACCAGCACGCCAGCCCTGCGGAGTCGGCCTTCCATACTGGTGCAGGTGCGGAGCGCATCAAGGTGTCTCTCCTAATTGAAGGCTCCCCCTGCACCATGGAAGTGGACTCGGGGTCATCCCGATCACTCCTATCGTGGGCAGAGTTCTCTCGCCTCTGCCCAGGCATTCCCAAGACCCAACTCTCCTCCCCAGACACAACCCTTCGGGACTACCAGGGGACTATGATTCCTACCCTGGGTTGTCACCTGGTGCGGGTGGAGTATGGGGACTTTGCGGGGTGCCTCCCCCTTTTGGTGGTAGAGAAACCTTTGCCAGCCCTCCTGGGCCTGGACAGGTTCCCGGCACTAGGTTTGTCAGTGCACGGGGTACGGCAAGTAGTGGACACGCCTCCCGACGTGGCCGACGTACTGACAAGGTTTTCTGACGTTTTTGATGGGAAGCTGGGGGCTTATAAAGGATCTCCCATCTCCCTCAATCTAGATCCCCAGGTTGCCCCCATTAGGCTGAAGGCCCGTAGGGTGCCTTTCGCCTTGAGGGCCAAGGTTGATGCGGAGCTGGACAAGCTCATCGCACAGGGAGTCTTGGAGCCTGTGGATTACTCCAAGTGGGAGACCCCTTTGGTCATCCCGGTCAAGGCAGATGGTTCTATCCGTCTCTGCGCGGACTTTAAATCCACCATTAACCTTGCCCTCCAGGCGAACCCCTATCCAGTTCCGGTAGTGCAGCACTTGCTCCACTCTTTAGGACAAGGCTGCATCTTTGCGAAACTGGATATGGTGCAGGCCTACCAGCAGCTCCCGGTGGATGATGAGGCGGCGACCGCACAGACCATCGTCACCCACCGAGGAGCTTTCCGCTGCCGCCGCTTGCAATTCGGCGTCTCCGTTGCCCCGGGGATCTTCCAGAGCCTTATGGAGCGTCTGCTCCATGGGCTCCCTGGCGTGGTTCCGTATTTCGATGACATTCTGATCGCCGCTGGCAGCCGATCGGGCCTCATCGAAATACTTGAGAAGGTCCTCGAACGTTTCAGGGGCGTGGGCTTAAAATTGAAGCGCAGCAAATGTTCATTTGCTGTGCCGCGGGTGGATTTCCTGGGCTTCACCATTGATGCCCAGGGAATTCAACCCACCCCCTCTAAAGTAGCAGCCATCAGGAACGCCCCCACGCCTGCCTCCAAGACGGAGCTGCAGGCGTTCCTTGGCTTACTAAATTTTTACGCGCCATTTTTACCACATAAGGCATTACTAGCCGAGCCGCTGCATCGGTTACTCGACCGATCGGCAGCCTGGCGCTGGGGCAGCTGTGAAGCGCATGCGTTCGCGGCTGTCAAAGATATGCTGACGTCAGAGGCAGTCCTCGTCCAATATTCGGACAAGCTGCCTTTGACTCTTGCCTGCGATGCCTCCCCCGTGGGTTTGGGGGTGGTCCTGAGCCATGTGCTGCCCAATGGCTCGGAGGCCCCCATTGCCTTTTATTCCCGGACACTGACTTCTGCGGAACGCAACTACAGCCAGATTGACAAGGAGGCTCTGGCTGCAGTGTCAGGGATTAAGAGGTTTCACGATTACCTCTATGGGCGGCATTTTACTTTGTTCACCGACCATAAGCCACTCCTTGGGCTTTTGGCTGGTAACAAGCCGACCCCTCCCATCCTTTCACCTCGCATGACTAGGTGGACAGAGTTCCTAGCTGCTTACAGCTACACTCTGCTCTACCGTCCGGGCAAGCACATAGGGCACGCCGATGCCCTAAGCCACTGCCCCCTTCCCGTTTCTGACCCCCCGACAGTGCCCTGCCTGTCGGTTTTGGCCATAGCAGATTTGGCTCTGCCACTCTCTTCCGGAGATGTGGCCGCAAAATCTAGGGCTGACCCTGACCTGTCCCAGGTCATGCTTTGGGTCCAGAGGGGCTGGCCTGAAGGGCCGGTGCCTGAGCACCTCCGCCCTTTCAAGGCCAGGCAGCTGGAGCTGTCACTCCACAGTGGGTGCCTCCTGTGGGGTGACAGGGTGGTCATTCCACCCAGCCTGCGCAACCAGGTGCTGTCCCGTCTTCATGAGGGCCACCCAGGCATAGTGCGCATGAAAGGCCTGGCGCGCAGCTATGTATGGTGGCCCCGCATGGACGACGAGATAGCCGCTTGGGTGGCCGGCTGCTCCCCCTGCCAACTTTCCCGACCGGCGCCACCGGCGGCCGCACCGCGGGAATGGAAACTGCCCCGTGGGCCTTGGTCCCGCCTACACGTTGATTTTGCGGGCCCTTTCAGTGGCCAGGTCTTCATGATAGTGGTGGACGCCTATTCGCCCTGGGTGGAACTCATTCTCATGAGGTCCACCACAGCCGAGGCCACGGTCAGAGAACTGACTAGGCTGTTCGCCACCCACGGCTTGCCGGACGTCGTTGTCTCTGACAACGGGCCTCAATTCGCGTCCACCGCTTTCCAGTTGTTCCTGGCCTCTCAGGGCATCCGCCATGCCCCGGTCGCCCCATACCATCCTGCTAGTAATGGCCGGGCGGAACGGGCTGTCCGCTCGGCCAAGGAGGCGTTGGGCAGGATGGATGGGGCGGACTGGCAATCAAGGGTGGCTGCTTACCTTTTGGTACAGCATGCCACTCCTTGCCCCCTGTCCGGGAAGTCTTCAGCCGAGCTGCTGATGGGCCGGCGCCTGCGGACCACTTTGGATAGGCTATTCAAAGGAACAGCCTGGGAACCTGGGGCCCCCTTCCCGTGTTTTCGCAGTGGGAGATTTAGTGTGGGCTCAGGCCTTCTCAGGGGCTGTCAGGTGGGTGCCTGCCACCGTCACCTCCATAACCGGCCCCTGTTCTTACAGGGTCCAGCTACATGATGGGACCGAATAGCGGCGCCACCTGGATCAATTGAGGCGCCGCCTACCGTCCAACAACGACAACAACCCTGCAGGGTCGGCCGTCGTCGTCGCTCCAACAGAGCCCACCAACGCATCGCTTCCTGGTGCCCTTCCACCAGAACCAGTTGACCCAGTCCAGCTGCCCTGGGCCGTTCCAGTTATGGACGCCGCCTCCCGGCCGTCCAGTGTTGGGGGTGTTCCGCCCATTTGGCGAACTCCTCCCGGTTTCCCTTTGGCCTTCCCCGAGTCAGGCCAGGCCTACCCTGTTGTTCCCTGCTCAAGCCCGCCTACGGCCGCGCCCCCTCGGCCCTGCCTACCTGATACTTGTAGTTCACCTCCCAAGGTAGGCCCACAAGATGGCGCCCGGAGCGTCACTCCCTTGCGGGAGGAGCTACCACGGGCACCTCCTTCTCCTTCGGCGTCTTCTGCTGTACTGAGGCGCTCTGGGCGGGTCCAGCGCCGCCCAGCCTATTTGCGTGAGTACGTCTGTGCGACGTCCGCACATGCGCACTCACTGGGGGGGAAGGGGTGTTATATCCTCATAGATGACGTCAGGGATTTCCCCCTGACAGCCGGCATCTGCGGTAGCAACAGCCAGGTCGCGTCTGATTGGATAAGACGCGACCTGGCTGAGAGCGGGGAAAATCCGGTGTGCAGATTGGCTGGCTCGTCTGACAGCTTCACATAAATAGCTGTCAGACTAGCCCAGCGCGCTTCTCTCCTGTAAATACCTTTGACAGTTGTCTGTGTTAATAAAAGCCTGTTGAATCGCCTCACGTCTCCGCTCGCCTTTGTGCCTATCTAACAGTATCCTTACTGTATATCATAACTTGAGCCACTGTGGTGTATCGTATTTTCCCATTAGTGACTTTCGTTACATAATATTATGTCACCCACATTATTTTTATATTTTCTACAGCAGTGTTGCGAACCTTTTTGAAAGCAAGTGCCAAAGGGGAGCATGCTTGCGTGTGCAGAAACTGGAAGGGCAGCCCATGTGCATGCTGGGAAGATGATCTTCCAGTTTCCGGCACACACATGCACACTGGCCAACTAGTCTTTGTGCATGCATGTGTGCCAGAAACTGGAAAACCAGGTGGCTGGTGCACATGCATGCGCTGGAAACAGGAAGATCATCTTCCTGGTGCGTGCATGCACACCAGATGGGTATTCTTCTGGTTTCCGGTGCTCCCGTATGCATGAATACCAACTGGCCAGCGCTCCAGAATCCGGAAGAGCAACAGGAGACAGCTTGCATGCCTGGAGCTGTGTCCCACTTCTGTTACGCGTGCCATAGGTTCACCATCACAGCTCTAGAGCCCACACCAGCTCCAAAATGATGTGAATTTAAAAGTTCTTATATTTAAAAGAGGAATTGCAAATGAATATGATCAGGCTTAAATAGCTAGCTGGGTCTTTTATCTTATTAATTTCTGCATTTCTGGCTGCTATTAAAGGCACAAGAACAAGACAAAGATTTTCTTCTTATTTGAGTGATCAATAAGCAGTTAGTAGATCTTCTATCTCCTCTGGGAAATTCACATACCATGACTGAGTAAACAGAAATATGTTAATAGCAGTGACGTGAGGTGAGGTTTATGGCTGGTGAGGCACTGACACAGTGGTGGGTTTCAAATATTTTTAGACTTGTGGACTTCAACTGCCAGAATTCCACAGCCAGGCATGCTCAGTTCCATTTTAAAGTGACAGCATTTGTTTTTCTCCTTTGCGAAAGAGGTTTACTTCTTTCTTTTTCTTTTTCTTCTCCCTTCTCCTCCTTCCTCCCTCTCTCCCTCCCCCCTCTCTCAAACACACACACACACACACACACACACACACACAGAGAAGTTGGATTGAACTATCTCTCCTACCCCCTTCCCCCCCCCTCTCTCTCTCTCTCACACACACACTCTCTCAAACACACACACACACACAAAGTTGGATTGGAGGGAAGAGCACCAGCGAAGAGACCACAGGAGCCTTTGTCCAAAGCCCCACACCAGGAGGATGAAGTTTGAATTCCTCCCCCTCCCTCCGACCCACACATACCTTTTCCAGCTGTTTCAGAGAGGATTTCAACTCTGCTCTTGCCTAGGGCCCTCTGAAGAAGCTCGCCCAAACGAGCGCCCTCTACTATGAGGCAGGAGAACTGTGTGCCTCACCTACGTCAGGAATTTTTAGGCTTTTAACCCTTGCTTAACTCTGCTCGAGTGATCATAAAATGCCTAGAGTCAAACTAGATGAGGCATGCAATTCTCCTGCCTCATAGTAGAGCAGGGGTGGCGAACAAGTTCGACAAAAAGAGCCAAAATTTTAAACTGTGAGAGTCAGAGAGCCACACCACGCAGTGACCTGCCAAAACAGACCCGGAAGCAATGTTCCCTCTAATTTTTTTTCGATGTGAGCAGAAAAGTATAGTGTTTGAGTGGCACATTTTCACAGGAGAGGCTTCTGAGGTGGCTCGGGAGTTCATGGCTTCCATGACGGCCATGGACCTGACCCAATTAGTTCAGGGCCCCACTCACGAAGGTGGTCACACACTGGACCTTGTTTTCGTATCTGAGCAGTGGACGAGTGATCTGGGAGTGGGGGATTTAGTCATCACGCCCCTGTCATGGTCTGATCACTCATCTCTCTGGCTGAACTTCCCTGGCGCTACCTCCCACCGCGAGGAGGCGGAACCAGACTGTCTAAGCTGGTACCGCCCCAGGCACCTGATGGAACCGGATAGATTCCAGACGGAGCTTGGGCCAATACCTATAGCCCTGACCTGCTCCCGGTCGGAGGACCTAGCGGCCGCCTGGAATAGGGCGGCGGCTGGGGCCTTGGACCGGGTGGCGCCTTTGCGACGTCTCCTGCGGCAGCGATCCACCCGGGCTCCTTGGTTTACCGAGGAGCTGAGGGTGATGAAACGCCACAGGAGACATCTAGAGAGCAGGTGGAGGTCCTCACGCTCCGAATCTGATCGAGCACAGGTAAGAGCCTACTTGCGGACTTACCTTGTGGCATTAAGGACGGCCAAACGTAGACATTGTGCTGCCCTTATTGCGTCCGCCGATAACCGCCCTGCCGCCCTGTTTCGGATGACCCGCTCCCTCCTATCACAGAGGACGCGGGGGGCACCCCTGCAGGGAAGAGCAGAGGAGTTTGGGGAATATCTGCAGGACAAAGTCGCTCAGATCCGGAGCGGATGGGCCCCCTTCAGTGGACCGGACGAGCCGTCAACAGCGAGTCTTGTGAGGCCACTCTGGGAGGAGTTTGACTCTGTTGCCCCCGAGGATTTGGACAGGTTACATGGACGGCTGCGACCCACCACATGTTCAATGGACCCGTGTCCCTCCTGGCTGGTACTGGCATCCTGGGAGACGACACGAGGCTGGCTTCTGGGCCTGGTGAACGCTTCGTTGGGTGAGGGATCCTTGCCAACCACCTTGAAAGAGGCGGTGGTGAGGCCCCTGCTCAAGAAGCCTTCACTGGACCCAATGGAACTAGCTAATTACCGTCCAGTCTCCAACCTTCCCTTTTTGGCGAAGGTTGTTGAGAATGTGGTGGCGCAGCAATTTCCGCGACACCTCGACGAATCCGAATATCTAGACTCACGCCAGTCCGGTTTCCGACCCGGGCACAGCACGGAGACAGCCTTGGTCGCGTTGGTTGATGATCTCTGGAGGGCCAGAGATAGAGGTTGTTCCTCTATCCTGGTCCTATTAGACCTCTCAGTGGCTTTTGATACCATCGACCATGGTATCCTATTGCGCCGGCTGGGGGGGATGGGAGTCGGAGGCACCGTTCTACGGTGGTTCGGCTCCTACCCCTCTGACAGGACGCAATGTGTGTTGACAGGGGGGCAGAGGTCGACCCTGAGGCCACTCTCTTGTGGGGTGCCGCAGGGGTCGGTCCACTTGCCTCTCCTGTTCAACGCATGTGTGAAGCCGCTGGGGGAGATCATCCGTGGTTTTGGGGTTGAATACCATCTGTACGCTGATGATACGCAGCTGTACATCTCAACCCCAAACCACCCCAATGAGGCTGTCGAAGTGATGTCCCGGTGTTTGGAAGCCGTCGGGGTCTGGATGGGGGACAACAGACTCAAACTCAACCCCTCCAAGACTGAGTGGCTGTGGCTACCGGCACCCCGGTTCAGCCAGCTAATTCCATCGCTGGCCATAGGGGGTGAACAACTCCCCCCTGTGGAGTGGGCGCGCAATTTGGGCGTCCTCCTAGATGCCCGGCTGTCTATGGATGACCATGTGGCAGCCGTGGCAAGGGGGGCGTTCCACCAGGTTCGCCTGGTGCGCCAATTGCGCCCCCTACTGGACCGGGATGCCCTACGCACGGTCACTCATGCGCTGGTGACGTCTCGCCTGGACTACTGCAATGCCCTCTACATGGGGCTTCCCTTGGGACGCATCCGAAGACTACAGCTAGTTCAGAACGCAGCCGCGCGGGTGATTATGGGGAGCTCAAGATACTCCCATGTGACACCTCTCCTGCGCGAGCTGCACTGGCTACCTGTGGTTTTTCGGGTGCGTTTCAAGGTATTGATTACCATCTTTAAAGCGCTCCATGGCACAGGACCCAGTTACCTGCGGGATCGTATCCTCCCGCACACATCCCTACAACCAATCCGCTCTCACAGGGAGGGACTACTACTGGTGCCGTCCACTAGGCAGTGCCAGCGGGCGACGCCTAGGGGTAGGACCTTCTCTGTGATGGGCCCAACCCTCTGGAATGACCTCCCCCCCGACATTAGAACTACCACTGACTTCCGTTCCTTCCGTCAAAAATTAAAGACTCACCTGTTTCGATTAGCTGGCCTAGCACATTCTTAGTTTTTACCTCCCGATGGATATATTTTAATGGGTAATTTTGGGTAATATTTTAACTCTTGGGTTATTAGAGTTTTTAATGTATTATATTTATTATTCTATATACAGTCTTGTAACCTCCTCCACCTACGTATTTAATTATTCAACTGTTTTATGTATGTATTTTATAACGCATTTTAGTGACTGTACACCACCCCGAGTCCCTTTCGGGAGAGGGGGCGGTCTATAAATATGAATAATAATAAATAATGCCTGAGCACCCGAATTTTTTTCACAGATGTCACCTAAGACAACAACGAAATCAGTATTATTTGAAAGTCAAAGTTATGTTTCTTCAAGGTACCTGTTTAATTCAAAGTGTTATATAATATCAGTATCACTTAACAACGCTCCTGCTTAGCAACCAAAATGTTGGCTCAGAAACTCTGGCATTTGAAGCAGGCAACTCTTAAAGCTGTCAAGTTACAAGACCCTTGCACCCCTAACCCTTTAGGGAAAAAAACCCCCAGGGGTCTTCAAACCTGACAGCTTTAACACTTGTGGACTTCAACTCCCAGAATTCCTCCTCCAGTCATGTTGCAGCGACGTCATCTGCGTGGATCTGCTCCATCTTTGCTTTCTTCATTGTGGGCAGGGCTTCTGCTGAAGATGCCGACGAGTACGAGTTGCCACCAGAATAACTGCTGCTACCTCCTCCTCCTCCTCCTCCTCCAACAGAATCACCAGATTTGCTCCTGAGCTCAGCGCTGGGTTATCTCTGCCCCCTCCCCCTCCTCCATGCTTTTGACGAGCCATGAGGCTTTTTTTCCCCTGCTCCCCCCCCCCACCTTCCTACTGGCTCCTCAAAAGCACGGCGGAGGAGGAGGAGGGGGCAGGGGTAACCCAGCGCTGACTGAGCTCAGCTGCTCCGAGCGGAGGGGAGGTGCCGCTGCCACGCGCGGAGATGCCGGCTGGAGCTTTGGCGGCTTCATCTCAGCCGCAGCGCCGGGCGGCAAATCCGGCAGTGCTGCCTGTTAGAGGAGGATGAGGAGGAGGTGGCAGCAGTTCTTCCGGTGGCGGTGGGGGCTTTGGGGCTTCACAACTAGCCTCAGTCGCCCCGTGCTCCTCAAAGCAAGTCTGGGGAAGTCCTTTGCAGGCGGCCCGTTCTAGCTGCCTGCAAAGGACCTCCCCAGCTTCCGAAAGGGAGCGCGCGATCCGAGCCACAGTATACTAAATAATGACAAGAGGCAAAGAGCCTCATTTATTTTGGCCGGGAGCCACATGCGGCTCGCGAGCCGCGTGTTCGCCACCCCTGTAGTAGAGGGTGCTTTTTTAGAGGCTTTTTTAAACAGTTAAGCAGAGTCATCCACGGTGAGGCAGCAACTAGCTCAGCCTGACCTCAGCTCTCACCTTTTTCCTTTTACATTTTTTTTCTTTTCATGATGACAGTGGTGAGGCTGTGCCTCCCCTGCCTCACCTGACTGCACGTCGCTGGTTAATAGTTAGGACTAAACTTTTCCACAGAGGATAGTTTCCTAAAGCTTTTAATAACAGTAACTTTGTCTGCATCATGATTACTTCCTGATTATCATGATTATTGCCTGGAGACAGAAACATATGAAGAATGGTTGCAGGAATTGGGTACGGTCAGTCTAAAGAATAGGAGGATTACAGGTGGCATGATAGCAATATTCCAGTATTTGAGGAGCTGCCACAAAGAAGAGGGGGTCAACTTATTTTCCAAAACACCGGATGGCAGGACAAGAAACAATGGATAGAAATTAATCAATGAGAGAAGCAACTTGGAATTAAGGAGAAACTTCCTAACAGTGAGGACAATTAACCAGTGGAATAGTTTGCCTTCAGAAGTTGTAGGAGCTTCATCACTGGAGTTTTTAAGAAAAGACTGGACCTAACTGAAATGGCATGCTTGAGCAGGGGGTTGGACCAGAAGACCTCCAAGGTCTCTTCCAGATCTGTTCTAATAGATTGACTCCTGAGAAAAGAGCGTTTTTAGCCCAGGAAGTTTAGTAGGGCATCAGAAATATGGGCCTCCTTTGATTTCTAATCTCATGCAAAGACAGAAACTATTCACCATGGTGAATATAGAGGTCTAGAAGGGATAATATAATCCTATTCTCTCAGATCTCTGTATTTTTGAAAGCAGGTTCTTTTTCTGAATTGTAACCGAGGCAGTAGTAGAGGGGAATCCAACGGTTTCTATGTGTCCAGTCTGAAATGATGTTGCCTGAAGCAATTACTGAACAAATTCCTGTTAATCCCTGTGTGAATTGGTTATTCACACTTGCCTTGTCTTTATGCTTTTATCATTTACATGAAGGCTCAGAGAGGCTTCTGAAGGCTTGGACTAAAGTGTAGTCAATATGTCTATAAAACATATAAGTCTAACTCGTTTTTTCCTCCAATACTAAGAAGGCTATGGAAATAATTACAAATAATAATACAGATAGTCCTCAATTTACAGCAGTTCATTTAGTGACCGTTCAAAGTTACAAGGGTACAGAAAAGGGATTTATGACCATTTTCCACAGTTTGCACTATCCACATGATCTCATATTTATTATTTCTTAGCGCTTATAGACCGCCCCCTCTCCCGAAAGGGACTATGATCAAATTTCACATGGTTGCCAACTGTTTCATGCTTATGACTGTTGCAGCATCACTGGGTCACGTGATCACCTTTTGCAGAACCTCTGACAAGCAAAGTCAATGGGGAGGTCAGATTCACTTAACAACTACGTTATTAATGTATCAGAGGCAGTGATTCACTTCACAACCGTGGCAAGAAGTGTCGTAAAATGGGGCAAAATTCACTTAACAAATGACTCATTTAACAACAGCGATTTTGGGCTCAGTTATGGTTGTAAGTCGAGGCTACCTGTATTTGTAGACAATTTTGGAATCATTAGGATAAGCAATCTGACACTTGATGTAGATGAGAAAGTTACTGTGGATATGAAATATATTGATCTCTGTGACAGTGTAAAACCTCAGAGAATTTAGTATTTATTTCTTAATTGCATACTTTACCCAAGGAATGCTCTTCTGGGCTCAGTGCCCTGTATGGAAGGGTAAATGTCATTTATTAGCAAGATTGTTTCCTTTCAAAGGATTCAACATAGGCAGTATGGAGACAGTGAAATTTGCTAAAGTCATTCATTGTTTGAATGTAGTTTGCTGTAATGCAAATTATTCAGTGGGGTTTAGAAACACAGAATACCTCTGTACTAGTTAACTTGATTCCAATGTGTGCTTAAGGCTCAGTGTAGACTATAAGTCCTAAATGTCTTGGTATCAAGGAAATGGGCCTAGATATAATGCTAGTTCTTTTTAAATGAATGAGGGTGGCTCTTGTTTTACAAGTGGGAAATTCTTTTCTTCTGATTTAGTTGATTGTACTTTATATTTTATTATATTGTATTTTATGATATTTGGTGTTCCATATTTCCTTGCCATAAACCAGTGGCAGCCAGCAAATTGGGAAAGCATAGTAAAATGTGAAATTGTTTTATGTCTGGGCAAGGATAAGCTCTACAGTATATTACATTATAAGATAGTATAGTAGTTTATAAGATAATAAAGTATATTACATTATAAGTATATTATAAGAGCTGTGGTGGCCCATTGGTTAGAACACATTATTGCACACTAATTCTGCCAACTGCCAGCAGTTCAATTCTCACCGGTTTAAGACTAACTTAGCCTTCCATCCTTCCAAGGTCAGTAAAATGAGGACCCAAATTGTTGAGGGCAATATGCTGACTCCGTAAACCACTTAGATAAGGCTGTAAAGCACTATAAGCGGTATATAAGTCTAAGTGCTATTACAGGAAAATAAGGAACTAGTCACATCATCATAATGCTGAATTTTTTCTTTTTTATTCTTTAAAGGATAAGTTATCTGTTACCTCTAATGACTGACTAAACAAAGCACCTAATTAATTTTTAAGAAACTCTTTTGCTTCTTTTAAGATTCAACTGTTCCCTTTCTAACATTTAAATGAGAAAACTTAATACTGTTAATTCACAAATGCAATGATTAAATTAATGATTTGCTAAGTAATTTTTACATTAATATCACTTATATTTCCTACAAGAGATCTAAAACTTTTATATACTCATTTCATTTACTGACATTTGTTCTGAATAAGGCTACATTTTTAATTAAAATATTCCAGTTTTTTAAAAAATATTTTTTTATTCAACAAACCTGAAATCATAGGAAAAAGCACTATTTCTATTTGTTTAATTACTGTGTGTGTATGGTATAGAAATACTTTCTGTAAATGAATATATTAGAACATTCTTGTTCACATATCATCATCACAAACCATTATAGGCTTCAGAGCTTATTAGTCCTATAAATGTCATTTTGTTATTAACGATACAGGTAAAATAATTTTACACATGGTTCAGTTATTATTTTGGCAATGAAATATTGCATTATCTATGTATTTTGAAATACTCATTTACAAATAGAACATTTTAATTATTGCACAGTGTCAGTCCCTGAATACTAAAACAAATAATACATTATAGTTCTTCCCAACTGTGTTCTGTAATAAAACTGCTAGTGTTTCCCTTAGAAAGTCAGCTGAAGACCAATTTCTTCATTTCTTGAAACAGTGATTATAGATTCAACATTTAAAAATTCATTTAAAAATAATTAATAATAATAAATAAATTTAAATTTATTAGCCGCTCCCTTTCCAGACAGGACTCGGGGCGGCGTACAGTGGAACATATAAAGCATAAAACATGTACAAACACATAAACATACTCATATACAAAGACATACATGCACGGAGGAGGTAACAAATTACATCACATTTAGACAATTAAAAATCACCATTAAAATACCCCATTTACAATAACACAATTTAAAAATTTAAAATTTAAAACAACTGTCAGGAGGAATAAGGAAAAAATTTACGGTTGAGCCAGGCCAGATAATTGAAAGAGGTGGGTCTTCAGCTGTACACGGAAGGATCGGAGATCGGAAATAATCCTGATGTCACGGGGGAGGTCATTCCACAGGGCTGGGCCCATCACAGAGAAGGCTCTGCTCCTGGGTGTCGCCCCCCGACACTGTTTAGTGGACGGCACCCGAAGAAGTCCCTCTCTGTGTGAGCGGATTGGTCGTAGGGATGTATGGGGCAGGATGCGATCCTGCATGTAACTAGGTCCTGTGCCATGAAGCGCTTTAAAGATCATAATCAAAACCTTGAAACGCACTCGGTAGACCACAGGAAGCCAGTGCAGCTCACGCAGGAGAGGTGTTACAGGGGAGTATCTAGTCCTCCCCATAATCACCCGCGCGGCCGCGTTCTGGACCAACTGCAGTCTCCGAGTGCACCTCAAGGGAACCCCTATGTAGAGAGCATTGCAGTAGTCCAGGCGAGACGTCTCTAGCGCATGGGTGACTGTGCGTAGGGCATCCCGGTCCAATAAGGGGCGCAATTGGCGCATCAGGTGAACCTGATGGAACGCCCCCCTTGCCACGGCTGTTACATGGTCATCCATGGACAGCCGGGCATCCAGGAGGACGCCCAAATTGCGCACCTGTTCCATGGGGGTCAGTTGCACGCCCCCAATGGCCAGAGATGGAAGCCACTGGTTGAACCGGGAGGCCGGAAGCCACAGCCACTCCATCTTGGAAGGGTTGAGTTTTAGTCGGTTGCCATCCATCCAGACCCGTACGGCCTCCAAACACCGGGACATCATCATCGTTGGGGTGGTTTGGGGTGGAAATGTATAGCTGAGTGTCATCAGCATACAGATGGTATCCCACCCCAAAACCACGGATGATCTCGCCCAGCGGTTTCATGTATGTGTTGAACAGGAGAGGCGAGAGGACCGACCCCTGTGGCACCCCACATGTGAGGGGGCTCCGGGTCGATCTCTGCTCCCCTGCCAACACACGTTGCGTCCGGCCAGAGAGGTAGGAGCCAAACCACCGTAAAACGGTGCCCCTGACTCCCAGCCCCTCTAGCCGGTGCAACAGGATACCATGGTCGATGGTATCGAACGCCGCCGAGAGATCTAATAGGACCAGGATAGAGGAACAACCCCTATCTCTGGCCCTCCAGAGATCATCAACCAACGTGACCAAGGCCGTCTCCGTGCTGTGCCCGGGTCGGAAGCCGGACTGGCGCGGGTCTAGATAATCATTCTCCTCCAGGTGACGTGGGAACTGTTGTGCCACCACACTCTCTACAACCTTCGCTAAGAAAGGAAGGTTGGAGACTGGACGATAATTGACTAGATCCGTTGGGTCCACGGAAGGCTTCTTGAGCAGGGGCCTCACAACCGCCTCTTTCAAGGCGGCCGGCAGAAACCCCTCACCCAACGAAGCGTTCACTAGGCCCAGGAGCCAGTCGCGCATAACCTCCCAGGATGCCAGTACAAGCCAGGAGGGACACGGGTCCAATAAACATGTGGTGGGTCGCAGACGTCCACGCAACCTGTCCAAATCCTCGATGGCAACCGAGTCAAACTCCTCCCAAAGCGGTCCCTCAAGACTCGCCATGGGCGTCTCAACTGGACCACTGAAAGGGGCCCATCCCATCCGGATTTGAGCGACTTTGTCCTGTAGATATTTCCCAAACTCCTCTGCTCTGCCCTGTAAAGGGGCTTCCCACGGTCTCTCAAACAAGAGAGAGCGAGTCACCCGAAACAGGGCGGCAGGGCGGTTATCTGCGGACGCAATAAGAGCGGCGCAATATTGACGTTTGGCTGCTCTTAATGCCACAAGGTACGTCCTCAAATAGGCTCGTGCCTGTGCTCAGTCAAATTCAGAACGGGAGGATCTCCAACGACTCTCTAGGCGTCTCTTGTGGCGTTTCATCACCCTTAGCTCCTCGGTAAACCAAGGGGCCAGGGTGGTTCGTCGCCGCAGGAGAGGCCGCAAAGGCGCCACCTGGTCCAGGGCCCCGGTAGTCGCACTATTCCATGCGTCTACCAGGTCCTCCACCCGGTGGCGGGTCAGGTCCACAGGAGGTGGCCCAAGCTCCGTCTGGAACCTATCTGGTTCCATCAGGCGCTTGGGGCGGAACCATCTAATACCTTCCGGTACCGCCTCCCCGCAGCGGGGGGTAGCACCAGGGAAGTCAAGCCGGAAAAGTGAGTGATCTGACCATGACAGGGGAATAATAGTTGGATCCCCTATTCCCAGATCACTCGTCCACTGGCCAGAGACAAAGACAAGGTCCAGCGTGTGGCCTCCCTCGTGAGTAGGGCCCTACTCTATTACTCTAGTTAAAATGTGAATATACTATATGGACAGATAAAAGCACACTAGAAAACCTAAGAACATCTTGAAAATAGTCTGTACAAACATCCAGAAATAATTGATGCAGAAATTCACTGTTCTGAATCAAGGGAATTTTTATCTGAGTTTCTGGTACTGCTAAGTAATCACTATTTCAAAGGATTTTGCATACTTAACTTTGTAGAGCTTTAAAACTAATTGTGTCTCAACTGATCGGGTTTTCCTATCCTTTTTCACATTTATTAGGCAAATGTTTCCAAAAAAGATTTCAGTAGATGGACTGGAACAAGGATAACAGCAAGGTTTTGTAGCCTACATGACATAAAGATGTTCAAGATTAAATTATTAAAATGTGATTTTCTATGGGTGGCATTTCTCTTGAAGAAAGACAAAGCTTAAGCAGGCAGTGGGGATAAGCCCCACAAATATAAGCCTATTCACATACAGTAGGTGGCCAAGAAATGAATATAAATCTACAAGCTTGATTGATTTTTTACAATTGCAGAGTTTACAAGTGAGAGGCTAACCTCATGCTCACTGCAGGATTTACTAGATCAGGGGTGTCAAACTCGTGTCGTTACGGCGGCATCACATGACTTTTTTCCCTTTGGTAAACCGGGTGTGGGCATGGCCAGTGTATGATGCATCCGGCCCGTGGGCATTGAATTTGACAGTCCTGTACTAGACCATCCTTGATGACCATCCAGGCTCTGCTTGAAAATCTCCAGAAAATCAGATCTTACCACTTTTGTGGCAGACAGTTCCACTGGCTAATAGCTTCCTCCTTATTCCTGGACCTATTTCCTGGTAGCTTCAACCCATTAGTTCTGGCTCAGTCTTCTGGATTAGTCCCCTAATCATCTTTGTTGGTCTTGTCTGTACTCTTTCTATTCTACATTTTTTTTATTTTCATACAAGTAACCACATGAATACCATTACATAACCAACACTATTTTGTATTATTCTAAATTATGTCAATTCGTCTTACCATGAACCCCCATTTGCTCTTCTGCTCTCCATACACCATATTTATACTCTATCCATTGCGTTCTTGCCCCTTCTCCCTCTCTCCTCCTCCCTACCTCCTTTCTTCCCTCTGTCATCCTTCTCTTCTCTACTTCCCCTTCCTCTCTCCTCTTTCCACTCCTTCTTTCTCTCCTCCTCTTCTCCCGCTCTACCCTCTCTCCTAATCCCTCTCTTCCTCCTCTTGTGTCTCTTCTCTCTTCCACTGTCTTCATCTCATTTGCATGGTGTATTTCAGCATCTGAGCAGACTCCATTTAATGTTGATGGTGTTAGTAATTTCATTTCAATAAACATCTTTCATAGTAATAATTTCAAAATATTTTTTTAAAGTATACTTATATAGCAATTATATTTTTATTCCCCCACAAGCTTATCTTTTGGGCGAAGTGGGGCCTGGTTACAATTTCCAGCTATTCTCATCATAATATTGTATAGTTATGCATCATTACATGCCCCACGTTTTTAGTTCTCTCTTTATAATCTCAGTAATTTTTCATTACAAATATATTTCAAGTTCCCCCTCCATTTCCCCCCATACCTTTACTTAGCTTACATTTAATTATCTTTTAGTTACAATCCTTGCTATTCAATGCTTATTGCAATTCCATTAATCTGCTATTTAACATGGCAGACAATATGCATCTCACTTATATTCATCTTCTTAAAGGTTCTATATGTATCCATATTCCAAATATTTTAACATATTTAATTATCTTTTCATTATCATCCTTGCTATTCAATCAATTAGCAACTCAGTTTAAGTATCATGTAAAAGAACATATCACATACCTCTCATTTATATTCTCCACATAGCAATTTCTAAATATCCAATTAGCCAATCATTCATGTTAATATATGTACTTCTGTATATATATGTATATGCTTCCCTTCTTCCTCTCTCCTGTCAATCTTCACTTTTTTCCCCCCTTATCCTTTCCATTTCTTCCTAGTGAGCCTTTTATCCCAAACTCTAAGCTTCTACTTTTTCTTTCTACTGGATGTATATTCTTCCTTCCCTGACTTTTTCATCACCCTCTGCTGTGTCATTCAGCATGTCCTCCTCAAAGTTATATGTCTCCCTGTCTTCTTTCCATCTTTTCTCTTATCACTCCTTTCTTTCTTCTCTTTTTTCTCTATGCCTGTCTGGCCCTTTCCTTTCCTTTCTTCTATAATCCCATTCCATTTCTTTGTTGGGACATGTTCCTCCTTTTCAATTTTCCCTGTGCCACTGTCAAACCTTTTGTCTGTTTTTTATTTTTATTTTCTATTGCTTTTTCTGTGGTTCCATTTTCTTTTCCTTCTTCTTCCCTTGCTTCTTTTTTCTCCATAATTTCTAACTTCTGAATTCTATTTAATTTTAATTTTAGTGACTCATGTATATTTTTTATAATCTCACGTATGTCTTCAAATTCCCAACTTTTCATATTGTCCAGTTTAAAATTTATAGTTTTCGCCCCCTTTTATAATAAATCTCAGTCATATAATTAGAATTTAAGTTCCACAGTTTCTTCTTCTTTTCCAATTCTAATCCAGATCCAATATTCCAGTTCAGCTAAAAAAGAAAAAAAGAAGACGACATTCTTCTTTTCTTCCACAACTGTCCAGGCGCAAAATCAGAAACTTCTTAAATGGTGGAGTTTCACTTTCTTTGTTCTTCAGCTAGTGTTTTCTTCCCTCTGGCAAATGGCTTCATTCCTCTATTCTTTCAACTTGATGATTTTCAAAGGTACAGCTTGGTAGTTTTAAATCCAAAAAAGATAAGATTGCAGACAGGAGAGAGGCAACACTTCTTCTTGATTTTTCCTCTTGCCATTTTCCACCTCTAGTTAATTAGGGTTGCTTAAGATGTGTAAATTAGAACAAAGCAAGTATCCTTAGTATCGGTATTTTAGCCTCCATCCCCCCCTCCTTCCTTTCCGTGAGGTTCCCAATTGTCAATTAATCTCTTTTTAAAAACACAGTCTTTTCAAATCCAGAGTCAAAGCTTTGTATTTCAATGGGTTAGCCAATTCTCATTTATGTCTCCAAGTTATTTAAAGCAAAGAGTTCTCTTTTGTCTTAACGATTTAAATCACATTTTTTCCTTTTCTTTGTTTTCTTTCTGCCAATTTCCCAATTTATCTATTAATATTATTTTCTACTCTCAAGGTTCTTTCCTATTTCCAAATTCTGATTTGTATCAGTTGGTTATTTAAATCTTCTCACCAGATCTCAACACTCCTTCCAATTACTGCTCCTGCTCAATGCTTAGTCCAGATGCCACAGCTTTGTTGCAGCCATTTTACAATGCCGCCTCCCCCACCACCGATTCAGAGAGCTAATCTCTGACCTTCAAGGAACCAGTTACGTTCCTCTCGGTCTATTGAGATGCAGCTCCTTCTTCACTTTCCCTCCAGGAAAGTTCTGATCCAAAGATCCCCAGCCATGGTTTGTCAGCTAGAATTTACATGAAACTTTTCAGAGCCCATGAATTTTCTGACTGTGTCACTGAGGCACGTCTGGTCTGATCTTCCCTGTATTCTTTCTAGAATCTCCACATCTTTTTACATTGTGGTGACCAAAACTGGATGCAGTATTCCAACTGTGGCCTTTCCAAGGCATTATAAAGGGGTATTAATACTTCACATGATCTTGATTCTATCCCTCTGTTTATGCAGCCTAGAAGGTGTTGGCTTTTTTTTTTTTTGGCAATGGCAGCACACTGGCATCTCATATTTAAATTATTGTCCACTAGGACTCCAAGATCCCTCTCACAGTTACTACTATTGAGCAAGATATACTGTACCTGTGCATTTTGTTTTTGTGTCTAAATGTAGAACTTTACTTTTCCCCCCATTGAATTTCATTTTGTTAAATAGTGCCCTATGTTCAAGTCTGTCAAGATCCTTCTGTATCTTTTGGAATGTTGGCTATTCCTGGTAGCTTGGTGTTGTTTGCAAATTTGATGAGTTCCCCATCTATCCTCTCATCCAAATCATTGATGAAGAATACTGGGTCTAAAACAGAGCCTTGGGGTACCCCACTGCATACTTCCCTCCATGTAGATGCAGTTCCATTGAGGACTACTCATGGAATGCGGTTGTTAAAGGCCTAGTTGAGGTCAAGATACATTATATTCCTCAGAATTACTTGTTTTGTAGTACTTTCCACCCCTACCCAGTCACATTTCTCTTTCAGGATTTCATATCAAAGGACCAATCTACTTCCACTCAGAATACATCAAAATTGACTCTTTTGTCATCCGGTATGCAGTTCTTCTTGCTCTGAAGACCATGAATTCTACAATAATGCAATCACTTTCCTTCAAGGTGTTGGTGACACTTCCTTCTTCAATCAATTCCTCTCTGTTGGTGAGAATTAAATACATTCCTTTTGAAAAATTCTACCTTTTGAGAAATAAAATTGTCAGCATAAAAAAACAAGAGTCGATTAGATTTTTGACTCTGGACAGTTAGATTTCTAGCAGATGTCAAGATACTTTAAATATTCTGTTTCCCTATTACTTGGCTTTTTGAACAACTGGTCATCTGTTATAAAGAGGCTTCATGTCTATCATCAGGCTGGCCAGGTAATCTATAATAAATGATTTCCTGATGATGGAAGAGCTCCATTATCATTACCATGTACTAAAGAGAAAGGAACAACAGCAAACACATAAAATTACAGGGATAATAATGTATTAAATGACCCTCTGAAAGTACTTGGCAAAATTCTATTTGAGGGCTATGCAAGTGATGACATTGTGGCAAAATTTGGAAAATGCTATACAGCTTTATTGCAGGCAGAAAATTCAGATTTCTCCCCCCTTCAGCAGGTCTTTCAGGAAGATATACTATATTTTTATTGATTTAGACAATAAAAAGGAAAAAAATAGATTTGAACCATGGATTGCTTTGCATGAATATTAAATTGATGGTTAGTATCTGAATGGAGTAAGAGTGGTATATGATGTAAGTGAGCCATTTGTGGGAATATGGTAAATGGAATGCTTAGCAAATGATTCAACTACAGGGCCCTTTGTACTCTCTGAGATTGGTTGTTTTCTTTCAGATGTTTCATTATGAAATTAGTAACATCATAAGTACTAATGGGGAATGGGGTTTGCTTTTATTTTATATAGTGACTTGCCCTGTCAGTGTTGGTGGGAGTGCTCTTGGTAGTTCCTTGATTGGGCCATATTCTAACATTTTTTGACCTTCTAGTTGCATTTAGTAATCCTGACTGTGCAAGTGATAGGAAAAGATGGGACAGATTTGTCCACTAATGTTTCAACTAATGTTTGGTGTTGGAGAAGAGTCTTAAAGTAACACGGATAGCTAAGAAAGCCATCAAATAGATCATAGAAAAACCATTAGCTTGTTTGTCTGAGTTGGTTGTTCCTTGATTGACGTTATTGTTTGCTCCTTGATTGTTGTCCCTTAGTTGTTTAAGGGTGCCTAAATAAATGTGTAAAAAATATGAGTGATCCTAGAGGTGACTTAGTTGTGGAGGTGAATCCATGCCCACTTTTGTCTGCAAATGAGCAATGTTGCTGGCTAATTTCCAATGATATTTAGGATATATGATGTAATTATGTATGTATCAGAGAATTAATGGATTCATATAAATAGTGAAAAACTAGAGCAAAGAGATAAATATGGGTAATTTAAATGGGGAGGTATTTGTAAAAAAATGTTAGGACATGTACATTCTGATAGAAAGATTAAGTAGTTCCCATCTTACTCTTACTCTTCCTTCTTTAACACTTTATAATCCTCATATCCATAAATAATTTATTCAGTATTTTCTTATTTCAACAAGAAGTCTACATAAGTTTTCCAGTTTTTTAAAAAAGGCTTTATTGGTTTTTTCCTTGACTAAGCTTTTATTCATTAATCATTATTATTCAACATTAATCAACATTAACACACACACACACAGAGAGAGAGAGAGAGAGAGAGAGAGAGAGAGAGGGAGAGAGGGAGAGAGAGAGAGTGTGTTTGGTCTTTGTCTTTCAAAATATTCCTTCTTATTGTTCATTAAACAAACGGTATTTAAAGTAGAAGAATTAGAAAGTTGATAGTGCTAATCAAGTTACTAATTAGTGTTATTTTAGCCATAGTATAAATAGCTGCTGATTCTTTTGGTAGAAGAGAATTTTGTTGGCCATATTCTAAAAAAATTTGACCTTCTAGTTGCATTTAGTAATCCGGACTGTGCAAGTGATAGGAAAGGATGGGACAGATTTGTCCACTAACGTTTCAACTAACGTTTGGTGTTGGAGAAGAGTCTTGAGATAACACGGATCGCTAAGAAAGCCATCAAATAGATCATAGAAAATCCATTCTGGCATTCTCATTTGATGTACAAATAACAAGGCTCAAATTATCTTATTTTGGACATATTATGCAAAGATCTGGCTTAAGTCTATAATGCTGAGAAAGACAGAAGAAAAGAAAAACAGAGACCTGTCTGCAGCAAAGTGGATAGATTCAATTACAGTGAAGATAAGTGCACCATAGTAAAACCTGAAGGATCTGATTAAGGACAGGAAAATCTATCTGTGGAATCAGTAACAATCAATACCAATTTGATGACATATAATAAATCAACCCAGACCAATGTCAAAAACAAACAAAAATCACATAAATAAATACCAAACAAATGTCCACTCCCAGTCAGCTGGAGCTAAAAGTCTGCTGTAATAAAACAGTTTTAGCTTCTTTCTGGAACTGCAGCAAGATTGGGGCTGCAGTTACTTCTGGAGTTAGACTATTCCACTGGGTATGGTCCATTAAGTGAATCACTTCTCGGAATTCCCATCTCATGCCCTTTTTTTAAACTTACTCTTTTTCTCATTGAATTGAAAGAATACATTCTCCTCACACTATTAATTGCTTAATGTGTGTATTGGCTTACTAACTGCTAATTATAACTATTGAAAACCAAATGATAATTTAGTTGCCCTATATGCTGTTAACTCAAATCTTATTTGATAAATTGTATCGATTAGCTATTAATTATAGCTTGCTTTTTGGATTACCTGAACACATTTAATAACCTCTAATGTTTAGTTCCCACAGAAATGGTGCCGTGGGAGGCCCCTGGTTCATTGTATGGATATGTTACCCGGAACAGGCAAGTAAGTTGAATGCAGTGGGCAAGAAGTATTTAAGAAGTATGTGTGTGATAAAACAAATGAAGATAATCTAAGAATAAATGGGTGGTGGATTGGGGATTGAATGAAAAATGAATGACCACTGTGAAATTGTGAATGATTTGGTCATACATTTGGTGGCACAGTGGTTAAAGTGCAGTATTGCAGGTTAACTTTGTCTGCAGCCTGGTGTTTGATCCTGACGAGTCTCAAGGTTGGTTCAGCTTTCCATCCTTCCAAGGTGGGTAAAATGAGGACCCAGATTGTTGGGCAATATGCAAATAATGCTTACATCCAGAGAGTGCTGTATATAAGCCTAAATGCTATTCCTATTGCTATTTCAATTGCTATCTACAGATAATGAATGAGTACTGAATTTTAGAGAAACAAACAAATATATTATGAGGAAGAACTGAAAAGTTTAAAGGATAAAAGGCAATATATGAAGTAATGCATAGGATGTGATGGAAACAAAAATGGTTTTCAAGGATAGAAAGGTATCGAGAGATTAAGTAACTGGTGCTGATATGAATTATTGCAGATTTTTCTACATATCTTTTTTCTTATCTTATACAGTATATTCAATTTCTTTCCCTAAAAGGAAATAATACAGTTAATATTATGTATGTTAGGAAAGAGGGTGAGGCAAAGATGCATATTGTCCTCATACTTCTTGGATTAACATCTAAATATAGTATAATGGCAAGATTGGAAGAGCTGACACCCGAAGTAAAAAGGTAAGTCACACTTTAGATGCACAAAAGACCCTATTAGATAAGAGTAAATATGACTTGAAAGATTTCATTGTTTATTTAGTATGTTGTTGGTTAGTTTATTAATCAGGCTTTTTATGATTCTTCATTCAGAAAGGCATTTATGTATTATGAAAGGACAAAAATGTTATAAATCTGGATAATGATAGTATTAAGAAGAGAAAGGTCATGGTAAGATAGTATTTTCTCCCATTGGGGTCAAGAACGGCTGAACGATGCAGTGAGCTGGAGATCTAACATTAGGAGGAAATAAATTCTATTAGGGAAAATAAACTCAAATTCAGATAAGATCACATAGGATAAGAATATTTCACTGACAGCAAAGAGCGAAATAAAGCATACATTTTCCAGTGGTAATGTGTGCCTTTGAAAGATTGGCATTGAGAAAGAGCAAAGGAAAACAATAGATACTTTCAAATTATGGGAGATGGCTTCTAAACCAATCCAATCAATCAATCCTGGGCCAAAATAAAAACTGACTGTTCCCTTGAGGCCATGATCAGCAAACAGAAGCATGTATTTTGGACAGGTAACAAACTAGAAAAAAATATGTTGGGGAAGATTGAAAGCAATAAAAGAAAGACAATCATCTTCTCACCTGGCTTGATGGCATGAAACATGGATTCGTTACACATTAAAAAGTACTGTTGATGGATCACAAAATTAATTTAGCATGGCACTGCATTTGCTTAATGAAATCATTATCCCATTCATTCATTTTGACATTATTTTTATTTAATTTGCTATACTGCTGAAATCTCTCAGTTGTTTACCACAACAACCTTTTAAAAAAATCATTAAATTAGTTAAAACGACATTTTACACCTAAAACCAAATAAATAAAATTGATGGTTAGAACAACAATTAGAAGTCTGTATGAAAAGAGCCATTTTAAGGGGCTCTTAATAAGCTAATAAAATGGCAGGCCCCTGACGTGCACCAGTAAGCTGGGGCAACATCTGCTCAACCACGAGTTGAGTAAAAAAGCAGGTGGATGCAAACCTTCTCAGAGATCTTTGTAACCATGGAAGTTCATGTAAGAATTTCACTTTTTCTCCTTGAAATGAACTGTTTCTAATGGCCCAGAGAGGTTTTTTTTAAAATAGCCATTTGACATAAGAAATTGAGTCCATTGAAGATTTCAGAAGTGGTTTGCCCATCTAAGATGCTGAGCTTGTGGATCAGAAAGGTCAGCAGTTTGGCGGTTCAAATCCCTAGTCAAAGTAATGGAGTGAGGTCCCGTTATTTGTCCCAGTTTCTGCCAATTTAGCAGTTCGAAAGCAGGTAAAAATGCAAGTAGAAAAATAGGAACCACCTTTGGTGGGAAGGTAACAGCATTCCATGCACATTTGGCATTTAGTCATGCTGGCCACATGACCATGGAGACGTCTTCAGACAGCAATGGCTTTTTGGCTTTGAAATGGAGATGAGCACCACCTCCTAGAATCGGGAATGACTAGCCCATATGTTTTTGTTATTTCTGCCATTTATTCATTTGCTTGAAATTTTTTTTTTAATTGTGCAGTTTAAGAATTAAGCTCGAACAATCATTTAAAATTGATCACAAAGTTGTTTCTTAACATATAGGGATTCCCCTTCCTCTCATTATCTTCATTTCTATTAAAGGCACTATTTTATTTGAAAAACGTGAACCAGCTGCCTAGGTTTTATTTATTGCATTTTTAATATCCAAAGCATTTGATCTAAAGAAATTAACAAATACTCAATGAAATCTTTGTGCTGAACTTTTTAATGAAAAGTCTTTAAATGAACCAACATTCATTCTGACTCTATCTTCTCTTTTTAATTTCTCCCTGCACATAGATAGATTGCATTTCATTTTTCCAGACAGAATAGGATTGATGTATGTGTGGAATGAAGCTATAAAAAAATCCAAGAAAAGTCTGAAAAGGAAGAGTTATTTGTATTGGTCCCATCTAAACATTTGGAGCCATTTAAGGTGTTAAATGGTTCCAGGGTTAGAAACACCCTAGGACAGCCTGTCAAACTTGCAGCCCACAGGCTGGGTGCATCATCACAAGCCACGCCCACCCCTGGTTTAGCAAAGGGGAGAAAAGACACAATATGTCAAGTGATGAACATGTGATGCCACGAGTTTGACACCTCTGGCCTAGGACATGATAATGCCAATCCACAGATGTCAAACCTTTTAGTCACAGATAATTTACCAGCTTTTATTTATTTATTTATTTATTTATTTATTTATTTATTTTATTAGATTTCTAGACCGCCCACTCTCCCCGAAGGGACATACAGGAAGGAGAAAAGGCCATTTTAGACACACAGAGAAGAGAGAAGCACACAGAGAGAGATGTCATGGACAGTATCACGTGAAGCTGTTGACTTTCTGCTGTAATTACATTTTTTGCAGTATTTTTAACTTAATATAGCATAAACTGCCTTCAAGACTTACAATCCAAGTAATTGAAAGTTGACAAAAGCCAATTTTTCCCCTGTGGAATACTCCTTTGCTGTTAGATATTTTACTTCAGAAAGGAGTAATTCATTTAATGAGGAATAAAAGATCTGCTAGGGAGTCAGTGCTTTCAGCTCCCTGCTGACCTTGTATCAGTAATGCTACTAATGTTGGATATCAAATGCAGGAACACGACCCCACAGTCCAAGGGGCCTCCTAGACAGGTCCCTATCCACAGACCTGGCTATGACATGGAGTAGGAGAGAAAGGAGGAGAATATTACCAGCCACATTAAAAAAAATAGGGGAGAGACACAGAGCAACCAGTTAGTTAAGACTGAGTACCAAAGCACAGGTACTATTCTGACCTAGGCTTCCCAAGAGCATGAAGCAAACTCCTGACCCCTTTTATTAATTGACTCTGAATTCTGCCCATTCCCATACAACAAAGTCTTTCAAGGGAGGATTTGCAGTCACAGACCTTATCTGACATAGAGAACTGCCAGGACGATATCTGCCAAACTTGGCAAGAAGTCTCGGAGAGTCACAGGCCAATTAAATGAACTAATTGTCTCCTGCAACTTCACTCTCCTTTCAGTCCTCTTTTATTTCTTCTGGGAAGGGTCATTCATTATCCACCTCTGGCCTTACTCCCAAGTCGACCCCTGTTCTTTAGCTTCATCTGGCAACTTTGCGCATGCGCACTCTGGGAACAGGGTCCAGCTTTTCGTCTGCCTCACTGCTGTCTGACTCTGAAGACAGCTGATAGCTGGCATATGGCTCTGGCCCCCTCTATCCCTTCAACACAGAGCACTCACCAGAGCCTTCCCCAGACTCCAGGACTCCAGGTTCCTCCCCAACCTCATCACTGTCAAAATCTGCTGCCAGCTCTGCTGGCTGCTGGCAGGCCACAACAGGTCCAAAACAGATCAGAAAAAGAAAGATGACCCACACTTCCGGTTCCGGCAGCTGACAGCGACGGGCAGAGACTGCTCGCCCCGCGATTCCCCGGTGGCCTCCCCACTCCTTGGGGGGCACAGGACGCCCCGGAGAGGCGTTCTGCAGGAGGAGCGGCACGGTGGGAGGACCCCAGCATCGGCGGCGGCCGTCGGGGGGCTCTCGCTTCGCTCCAGGCACCGAGGAGCGCGAAGGGGAGGCGCGCTGAAGCGTCTTCGCTGTGAGGCTGTCCGGAAGAAAAAAAGATACTTGAAGGATGCAGCGGCGGTGCAGTGAGGCGCAGACTCCCTTCATACCTATTACCAATCCTAAAACTTGTCAGTGGTGTTAATTGGAACTTTTGTTTAACTTGGAGAAGTCTGGCTGGAGGGGAGGGGGATTCCCCCCCCCTTGGACAAGCGGCTAGAAACAAAAGTGCTCGTAGCCCCAGGGAAGGAGGAGGGGGAGAGCCAAACCAATGAGGTCACACTCCAACTAAATGGATCTTCAGACTTAACCCTTTCAAGGAAATGTGATCTTTGGGAACTTTGAATCCTGAAAACTTTATTTGTTGCCTCAGTTCTCGAAGTTGGCAGGGCAAGATGGCACACTTCCGTTGTCTTCATGAAAGCTGAACTTGACTCCACCTTTTAACTTCAGGCTTCCGGTCTTTGTCTCCGTGTTATTTGGATACTTCTCTTGTGGATTGTTTGCTTTTGAACTTTCTGGAGTGAAAAACGTCTGTTCCCTGCCAGGGTGATTAGAGAGTTCCCTTGTGCCTGGTCTCTCTACCCCCCCGAACTCCCTTGGCTGCTCTACCACTCTGACTGATTCTTCTCTATACTGACTGGACTCTTTATTACTAACAATGACATCTAAAAGACCACCTCCTGGAAAGTCCGGCTTTGCTGCCTCTGCCCCGACATCTGCAACTTCAAGTCCGAGCACGCAATCAACGCTGATAGCTTTCAAACAAGTTAAAACTACGGACTTGGAGTTTCATCAAATGTTTCAACAAATTCTACAAGGACAAGAGGAAATTAAGAAACAGCTGAAGGAGATGAAAGAAGAAATTAGAGGGAACCAGGAAAAAATTGATAAGAACTCACAGAGATTGGATCACTTGGAGCAGGGGGCGGCTGAGATGAGGTGGGTGGTGGAAGGCGTGCAAAAGGGAAACAAAGAGCTTGACACCCAACAAATGAAAATAGAGTTTGAGAGAATGTCCTTTTATCTTAGATTTCAGAATGTGATGGAGACAGATGATGAAAATATTAGGGACATCATGACAACTATCTTGGCTGAGTATACCCAAAAAGAAAAACAGCAGATGGGGTGGGAAATAGACCTGGTTTATAGAGTGAACTCTACATATGCTAGAACACACAATGTCCCCAGGGAGGTGCACATTAAATTTCTTAGGAAAAGCACAAGAGTTGAAATTCTGAATACACAAAGGGGACAAGCCCTGATATACAAAGATAAGGATATAACCATACTGAAACAGATCCCCAAGAAAGTGAGGGAGAAAAGAAAATATTATTCGCAATTGGCGAATAAATTATACCAGAAGGGGTGTGGTTTCGTTGGTTGCTGCCTGAAGGTATGTTAATATTCTGGGTCAGAATTAACACACCCATAGAGGCGCAGGCCTTTATGGAAAAAAATAAACTACTCCTAGAAAAACCAGAAGACATCCCAGTAGATACACAAGACACGGGAGGGGCCGGAGCACTGCCAACGGGGGGAGATGGGGCGACATCAAGAAAGCTCAGATCACACAAATAAGTAAGAAAATCCACATGATACAAATTGATTGAAATTATTTTTGAATTTACCACACTGACTATATGTTATTATGTAATATTTGAATGCTATGCAAATGTACACCATGAGTCTGGAGGGGGCGTATACCTACCGCAGTTTGCGGCTGCCACAAGTTGTAACCTTCCCCATACCTTTTCCTTTTGCAAAATACCAAAAAACCAATAAAACTTTGCTTAAAAAAAAAGAAAGAAAGAAAGATGAACCACACCAGCTTCATTCTTTCATAGTGAACGGATGCAGTTTGGAGATATATATATATATATATATATTACCCAAACTGATGTGCTTTCTCTTCTAGTCCTGCTTGGGCCTTTTGAGGTGACTTAAACTTGAAGTTAATTGGTTTCCCATATTGGGGGAGGGAGGAGAAACTGTCTTGTAGGTGGCATCTAAATAACATTTTTTTTCTCTGACCTCATTAACCTCAGGTTTGTTTTGTACTTCATTTACTTAGTCCTTTTATTTCTCAGCCCCTGTTGAACCTGAAGGAACCCATTTATCGCCCCAGATGGTAAACAAATGAAACCATCCCAGTGATAGACTGGTCCTTTCAGGTGAGGAGGAAATTACATTTGCTGAATGGGATCATTCATCTGTTGTTGTTGTTTTTAAAACCTTTAGTTTTGGGTGATGGAGGGAAGAAAACAGACTGTGACCAAGGGGCTGCTGGTACTTCCAACAAAATGGTTTTAAAGTAGCAGGGCATGGTAGGGAGTTACTCTTTTGGCAGCAATAATGTGTCTGCTGAGCTCAAGATGTTGCTGAATGCAGCTATGTCCTGCTGCTTCACGATTCACCTAGAGTCCTTTGTCAGCAGTCAAGATAACCTTCCACACTCGAATAGAGAGTACAGTTAGATGGGAGGTCACCCTGAAAGTGTTGCACTTTAATTACCCCCCATTATATACAGCTTGAAAAATTGAACCAAAGAGTTCATCATGGCTACACGCAGCCTTAAAATTTAGGGTTGTTTTGAATAACTGTGTCTCACAGTACATAAATCCTAAGGTGACCCATGAGCGTTCTCTGGAATTTACTTTATGTTCACTTATTGTCACTTAGCAGGCTGAACAACAAAAAAAGGATAGCTCTTTTAGGAGTCCTGGTAATTTATACTTATGGCAAACACAAATGCCTCATTACTTCTAGTCAAGGTCTATTTCCTCTTTATAGCAGTATCCACTGGAAATCATTGGTTTTAATTCCTAAATAAGAATGGAGAGGAACCTTTGCTCTCCTATTTACATAAATGTGGTGGGATAATTTATCTTGCATACAGAAATGGGGATGCCATTTGGAAAATTGCTCTCTCCTTGGATACCAAAGGTACTTAGAATGAACTCATATTACTACAACCCTCCTTTTCGACAGTAATTCGTTACAAACATGAATATAAGCAGAAGGAAAACAGCCAACCCAAAAAGCAGGAATGCCATATGTTAAAGAGATGGGATGCTTTGAACCAATTCTTACCAATTCTGGCCGGTGTTTTAATCCCTGGGGATAGATTTTTTAGATTGCTTTTAATTTTATTTTAGAACGGTTTTATATTGTTTGTTTTATGGGGATCCGATATTGTATTTTGTATGTGGTTTTTAGCTGTGTTTTGTACACTGCCCCGAGTCTCTTCGGGGAGAGGGAGCGGTTTATAAATGTAATAAATAAAATAATAATAAAATAATAATTACAGTAGATCCAAGTTGACCATTCCAGATGAATTGTACTGCCACAATACTCTGCTCTCATCCTTAATGGCACTCCTGTAATTTTGACTTGAGATGTGGCAAATGTACTTAAAGAGTGAGATTTTTATGGCAGTAGTATATGGCTGAGCAAGACTGGATCCCGTTGATATATTTGCATTCATTAATAGAACAAATATTATCCGTATTATTGTTTCTGATTTTTTTTTAAAAAAAACCTATTTATAATATTAGGTGTAAAGCTATTTTATTCTTTCTCTCATGCACATGTACATATAGAGTAGAGTAGAGTAGAGTAGAGTAGAGTAGAGTAGAGTAGAATAGAATAGAATAGAATAGAATAGAATAGAATAGAATTCTTCATTGGCCATGTGTGATTGGACACACAAGGATTTTGTCTTGGTGCATATGCTCTCAGTGTACATAAAAGAAAAGATACATTCATCAAGAATCATAAGGTACCACACTTAATGATAGTCACAGGGTACAAATATGCAATCAAATCATATTAGGAAACAATCAATATAAATTGTAAGGATACAAGCACAAGTTACAGTCATAAGTGGGAGGAGATTTTATTATTATTTTATTATTTATTTATTGAATTTATAGACCGCCCCCTCTCCCCGAGGGGACTCGGGGCGGTGTACAGACAAAAGCTAAAACCATATATACAATAACAATATTAAATACCCCTTATTAAAATCAAATTAAATCTAGGGTCTATACAGTGATAATAAAAATTAAAACAGGTAAAAGGACAACCCCTTAAAATTTAAAATGCCGGTCAGGAGGATTGAAAATTGAAACTACGGTTGGGCCAGGCCAGATGGGTGATAGGAACTATGAGACAATTAATAGTAGTGCAGACTTAGTAAATGTGCCCGCCAGGTTATCGAGCATTTCACCAGCCTCGGGCCCATGGAAGGGGCGGCGGGGTAGCAGTGATTATCCGGGAAGACTTAGAGCCGAGAGAGTTCACCGTGCCACAGACATCCGGGTGTGAGTCCCTCGTCGTGAGATGGGGCCCAGGGAGGCAGTTGGGCCTGCTGATAGTATACCTGGCTCCTCGCTATACGTCAGCGGCCCTGCCCGAACTCCTTGAGCTGATCTCATCGGTGGCGGTTGAGACCCCCAAACTTTTAGTGATGGGGGATTTTAATCTGCCGTCGATGGGAGAAGCGTCTGAGGTGGTTCGGGAGTTCATGGCTTCCATGACAGCCATGGACCTCACCCAGTTAATTCAGGGCCCTACTCACGAGGGAGGCCACACGCTGGACCTTGTCTTTGTCTCTGGCCAGTGGATGAGTGATCTGGGAATAGGGGATCCAGCCATTATTCCCCTGTCATGGTCGGATCACTCACTTCTCCGGCTGGACTTCCCTGGTGCTACCCCCCGCCGCGAGGAGGCGGAACTGGAGGGTATTAGATGGTTCCGCCCCAAGCGCCTGATGGAACCAGATAGGTTCCAGACGGAGCTTGGGCCACCTCCTGTGGACCTGACCCGCCCCCGAGTGGAGGACCTGGTAGACGCATGGAATAGTGCGACTACCGGGGCCCTAGACCGGGTGGCGCCTTTGCGGCCTCTCCTGCGGCGACGAACCACTCTGGCCCCTCGGTTTACCGAGGAGCTAAGGGTGATGAAACGCCACAAGAGACGCCTAGAGAGTCGTTGGAGATCCTCCCGTTCCGAATTTGACCGAGCACAGGCACGAGCCTATTTGAGGACGTACCTCGTGGCATTAAGAGTGGCCAAACGTCAACATTGCGCCGCTCTTATTGCGTCCGCAGATAACCGCCCTGCCGCCCTGTTTTGGGTGACCCGCTCCCTCTTGTTTGAGAGACCGCGGGAAGCCCCTTTACAGGGTAGAGCAGAGGAGTTTGGGAAATATCTACAGGACAAAGTCGCCCAAATCCGGATGGGATGGGCCCCTTTCAGTGGTTCAGTAGAGACGCCCGTGGCGAGTCTTGAGGGACCGCTTTGGGAGGAGTTTGACTCGGTTGCCATCGAGGATTTGGACAGGTTGCGTGGACGTCTGCGACCCACCACATGTTTATTGGACCCGTGTCCCTCCTGGCTTGTACTGGCATCCTGGGAGGTTACGCGCGACTGGCTCCTGGGCCTGGTGAACGCCTCGTTGGGTGAGGGGTCTCTACCGGCCGCCTTGAAAGAGGCGGTGGTGAGGCCCCTGCTCAAGAAGCCTTCCCTGGACCCAACGGACCTAGTCAATTATCGTCCAGTCTCCAACCTTCCTTTTTTAGCGAAGGTTGTAGAGAGTGTGGTGGCACAGCAGTTCCCACGTCACCTGGAGGAAAATGATTATCTAGACCCGCGCCAGTCCGGCTTCCGACCCGGGCACAGCACGGAGACGGCCTTGGTCGCATTGGTTGATGATCTCTGGAGGGCCAGAGATAGGGGTTGTTCCTCTATCCTGGTCCTATTAGTTCTCTCGGCGGCGTTCGATACCATCGACCATGGTATCCTGTTGCACCGTCTAGAGGGGCTGGGAGTCAGGGGCACCGTTTTACGGTGGTTTGGCTCCTACCTCTCTGACCCGACGCAACGTGTGTTGGCAGGGGAGCAGAGATCGACCCGGAGGCCACTCACATGTGGAGTGCCACAGGGATCGGTGCTCTCGCCTCTCCTGTTCAACACATACATGAAACCGCTGGGCGAGATCATCTGTGGTTTTGGGGTGGGATATCATCTGTATGCTGATGATACTCAGCTATACATCTCCACCCCGAACCACCCCAATGAGGCCGTCGAAATGATGTCCCGGTCTCTGGAGGCCGTACGGGTCTGGATGGATGGCAACCGACTAAAACTCAACCCTTCCAAGACGGAGTGGCTGTGGCTTCCGGCCTCCCGGTTCAACCAGGTGCTTCCATCTCTGGCCATTGGGGGCGTGCAACTAGCCCCCATGGA
This sequence comes from Natrix helvetica, assembly GCF_964273705.1. NCBI lineage: Eukaryota > Metazoa > Chordata > Lepidosauria > Squamata > Natricidae > Natrix > Natrix helvetica. The sequence goes on from NC_138548.1 coordinate 322,687,137, forward strand.
ACAGGTGCGCAATTTGGGCGTCCTCCTAGATGCCCAGCTGTCCATGGATGACCATGTAACAGCCGTGGCAAGGGGGGCGTTCCATCAGGTCCGTCTGATGCGCCAATTGCGCCCCTTATTGGACCGGGATGCCCTACGCACAGTCACCCATGCGCTAGTGACGTCTCACCTGGACTACTGCAATGCTCTCTACATGGGGCTTCCCTTGAGATGCACTCGGAGACTACAGTTGGTCCAGAACGCGGCCGCGCGGGTGATTATGGGGAGGACTAGATACTCCCCTGTAACACTTCTCCTGCGCGAGCTGCACTGGCTTCCTGTGGTCTAGCAAGTGCGTTTCAAGGTTTTGATTATGATCTTTAAAGCGCTTCATGGCACAGGGCCTAGTTACATGCAGGATCGCATCCTGCCCCACACATCCCTACGACCAATTCGCTCACACAGAGAGGGACTTCTCCGGGTGCCGTCCGCCAAACAGTGTCGGGGGGCGACACCCAGGAGCAGAGCCTTCTCTGTGATGGGCCCAGCCCTGTGGAATGACCTCCCCCGTGACATCAGGATTACTTCCGATCTCCGCTCCTTCCGTGTACAGCTGAAGACCCACCTCTTTCAATTATCAGGCCTGGCTCAATCGTAATTTTTCTTACTCCTCTAACTGTCTTTTAAATTTTAAATTTTAATTGTATATTGGGTTTCTTACAATTGGGGTATTTTAATGGTGATTTTTAACTGTCTAAATGATGTAATTTGTTACCTCCTCCGTGCATGTGTGTCTTTGTATATATGTATGTTTATGTGTTTGTATACATGTTTTATGTTCTATATGCTCCATTGTACGCCGCCCCGAGTCCTACTTGGAAAGGGAGCGGCTAATAAATTATTATTATTATTATTATTATTATTATTATTATTATTATTATTATTATTATTATTATTATTATTATTAAATAGTTTGAAAGTATTGAGAAAAAAATTTTTTTAGCAGAGTGATGGCATTTTGGAAAAAAAAACTGTTCTTGTGTCTAGTTGTTCTGGTGTGCAGTGCCCCACAGCGTCATTTTGAGGGTAGGAGTCGAAACAGTTTATATGCGGGATTGCATTCTACCCCACACATCCCTGCGATCAATCCGCTCTCACAGAGAGGGACTCCTCCGGGTACCTTCCGCTAAGCAGTGCGGGCGGGCGGTGCCTAGGAACAGGGCCTTCTCTGTGATGGGCCCAACCCTCTGGAACGACCTCCCCCCCCCCAATATTAGAACCACCTTGGACCTCCGCTCCTTCCGCAAGAAACTCAAGACCCACCTGTTTCGATTAGCTGGCCTGGCCTAATTGTAACTGTAATTGTACTTACAGGGAACACCCACTACTGACCTTCCTGGATGGCTTTTTAAATTTTAAATTCTGGGGTTTTAAATTGGTTTTAGAATTGTTTTTAATTATTTAATTAGTTTGGGTTGTATATACAGACGGTATGTTTGCATTGTTTTGTCTGATGTTTTATGTTATGTTTTGTTGTTTTATACACGAACGGTCTGTACACCGCTCCGAGTCCCTACGGGGAGAGGGGGCGGTCTATAAATTTAATAAAACCTAAACCTAAACCATATACTGTTTATATACATATATGTAGACACAAACACATATAAACATGTATATGCATAAGTAGATTCATATACTCTCTTTTTGTTTTAATCCTGTCTTGACTATTTCTTTTAGGCCTTGGCCCTCCTGCCTTTTATTTCTCCCCGTACTCTCTATCCCACAATCTTTGATTGATGGGATGTTGAGTGGAAGTCAGTTCCTGTATTTACTTTTCCCTCCCCAATTCTCTGTTTTTTTAAGGCTACAACTGTAGCTAAGTACTTAGTTTCCTTGACAGAGAGTGGCTGTGGCTTCCACTCATGGCTCTGATTGGCCAGAGTCTTTACTGAGGGGGTCTTTGGTACTCTCTGAGCTTAGTTGTTTTCTTGAAGGTGTTCATTACCCAAACTAGGTAACATCTTCAGTGCTAGACTAATGAATATTTCCCCTTAAGTCTTTACTTTTCCAGGCATGGTGATCCTTCCTGTTTTTGCTACTGAGTTGAGGGTTGCTGGAACCAATTTCAGAACCACCAACATGAACACGATTAAGATACTTCGCGCGAGCGGGGAGAGGAAAAGCAAACTGTTGAACGTGGTCTATGAGTATAAATTCATTTAAAAGTCTCTTCATTCTTTCTGTCAACTTCCTTCTCCAGCCATGCAGAGCCCCATTCACTCACCTAGGGGCATTCTGAAGGCACCAAGCCGCGGGAGGCGGAGGGCGGCGAACAGGTGCTCACGTTGCTTGGTGCCTTCCAGGTACTGCTAGGTCGGTCAGGGGCGCTGTACCCGGCTGGAAAGGGGGGTTGCCGGGCGGCTGCTCATAAGCTTGGTCACCTCATGGCTGCTGCGTTGCTGCCCAAGGCCATATTTCGTGGGTCAAAAAAATATAAGCCCCTGGCGTATTTTCGGGGAAACACGGTATCCCAAGGAACAGAAATAGCATTTTAAAAAGTCTTTTGAAAATCTCAAAGTTCCTTGTATCTGGTGGGTGTTATCCTTTATCTAAAAGGGTTCGAACTTTGAAAGATTTTTTTTCACTATTAAAGTTCATAACATGTCCTATTTATAGGAAACATTTGGACTGTATTTTTGTTTGATCCTGTTGATAGGACAAGGAAAGGATTATATCATATCATTGCAGTTGTAATTGGATTTGGAACAATAATTGTTATAAACAAATGATACTATTTACAGTCGCGCGGGGGTGGGGGGGCGCGAAATGTTTTCTTCTTCCTAGGGGGGGCATGACAGAAAATAATTGAGAAGCACTGCTTTAATCTAACAACATTTCCCCCTTATTTTGTGCCCACCACTAGCTCCTCCTTGATGTATTATCCTTCTCTCATAAAGTCACAGTTCATCTGTGGCAAATCCTGCCAGATCTTAGGAGAAATAAACCCTGAAGTCCTTCCACCTTCAGCTGAGGATATCTCTGCTCCATTAATATAGTAAGAGCTCTGAGCCCAGTTTTAAAGAACAAAATCTACCTCTAGCTTCATTTAAACAAAGACAATTCCAAACCTACCAAGAATATAATGCCTAGAGAAACCTGCTGCCTTGTTTTTATCCTTTTATAAATGCCATGAATTTTTCAAATCCCAATAGATAAAAGGCACAATAAAGAGATACATATTGGACCTGCTTTTTAATTTCTTTAGCAATTTTTAAATTATTGTGTAATTATTACTGGCATTCTGTTTTTGATTATTGCTAACTTTTATTTATGCGTTTAAAAAATTATCTGAACTCCAATCACTTCATTTTATCAAGGATTTTAGCCATTTTATACATATCATACATGCCAATGTTTTGAACTTAGTTCTTATAGTTCCTCACATCGGATCTTAAAGCACCATTAAGAGTTATAAATGTGAATTAATTCCACATTTCCTTCTTTCTTTTTTTCTTTCCATAACAGATGAGTAAGGGAAGCCTGGTTCAGTTACTCAAAATACTTCTCCCATCACAATCAAATTAAACAAATTTAATCAAGATAGCTTTCTTTCCATTTGTACATGAAAATATTATATGAGTTCAACAATCCTGAATTTATTTCCCTCCTTTTCTGTCCATTATACTGATAGATAATACCTCATTATATTGACTTCTATAGCAAAACGAAAGAGTTAGACTGGCCCTTAATATATTAGGTATGTCACTTAATATGGAAAATAGGAGAGAAAGTAAAAAATCAGACAATAAAAGTTTGCAGCCTGTAGTGAGGTGACAGAATTAATCAGACAAAACCCAATTTTAAAAAGTCCAAAGTTCCCCTGTTATTAATAATAATTCACATTAATTTTTCATTGGGAGGCTTATCAAATCATTGCTTTTCACAACAACACAGTCATAAAAATTGAAGCTACAGAAACTAAATGGAATGTGGTTCAATAGAATGACATATGAAGAGAGAGAAAAAGGAGAAGCTGAACAGAAGGAAATTTTACAAGATAAAAGAAACAATACAATACAATACAATACAATACAATACAATACAATACAATACAATACAATAGCAGAGTTGGAAGGGACCTTGAAGGTCTTCTAGTCCAACCCCCTGCCTAGGCAATAAACCCTATACTGTTTCAGACAAATCGTTATCCAACATCATCTTAAAGACTTCCAGTATTGGGGCAGAACAAACACTGCAGAGATCAGGAAAGAAAATTCAGCCAACTGTCCATTTCCTTGCAAGTGATCATATCCTGTGGAATGCGATAGGATTTACTAAGTTTAAAATATTTTCATGTTCTTAAACTAATGTTTTTTAGCTTCCATTTTCCCATCACTACACCTGGCAATGTAATTATTTCGCATAGAAATCAAATAAGCAAAGGAATTGGAATGTACGGAGATAGCCAGCTGAAATTATTGGGTTACATATTGTATGTATTTTATTTGAGAGAAATTCTATCTTAATTTCCCCTTTGCCTGCTCCTTATAAAACAGGGGTGTCAAACTCACAGCATCATGGCAGCATCGCATCACATATTGGGACTCCCCCCTCCTTCGCTAAACCGAGCGTGGGCATGGCCAGCATGTGATGCATCTGGCCTAGTGGGCCGAGAGTTTGACAGCCCTGTTATAAAGGCTCTGTCCTGTTGGGCAAGCTTGGACTCTTACTATATTCTCAAATCATAGAAATATTGAAAATATCTATGCCAGGCCTGGAAGCCATCTTTTGCATTGGGCCTTCCGGCCTGCCACATTCAATGCGGTGGGAAAAAGGGAGGAGGAATTTTATGATATGATAGATAACACCAACTATAAAATATCTTAAAATACTCTTAGATTACTAAGCACCAATATTCATTAAACATTTTCCTCTTAACTTCATGTTAACACAGTAAGATATCAGATGTAAATAATCTTATTTTTTTAAAAAAAAACAAAAAACTACAGTATTTCTCTAGTCAAGTCCAATTACTGAATTATGTTTTCTACCATTCTTTTATCTAAAAAAAAACCCTTATTAACTTAAATGGAGCATGATTAATTTGTGGACTAAATACAATTCTTTTACACAATTCTGTTAGAAATAGATACTTTGTGTTTATTATTTATCAAAAAATGATTACAAGCTATTACAAAAGCTTTACAGGTAGTGAGACCATTTCTTTCCCAAAATAGCATATTAGCTACAGGGATCTCTTTGAGCCTGAATATGCTGCGGCAACACTCCAGAGTTATGTGAGAAGCGTTTTGAAATATGTGCTTTCTAGCTGCAGTGGTTTTCTTGCTCTTCAAACAACGAACTGAAGATGGTTATACAAGAGCTGCAATGCAGTAGTCTGTGCAGCATCAGCTGGCAATGTTTCCATATGTTGGCATTTTAGTAATTTGACCCTGTAAGATTTTCTTTTTAATCATTCTATCTACCTATTTATCAATCAATCAGAAGCTAATATGGTTTACACAACCTCTATAAGAGCCACAATGGTGCACTGGTTAGAGTACAGTACTGCGGGCTACTTCTGCTGACTGCTGGCTACAAGCAGTTCGGCAGTTCTAATCTCACTAGGCTCAAGTTTGACTCATCCTTACATCATTCCGAGGTGGGTAAAATGAGGACCCAAATTGTTTGGGGCAATATACTGACTCTGTAAACTGCTTAGAGAGAGCTGTAAGCACTGCAAAGTGGTATATAAGTGTAAGTGCTGCTGCTATTGTTCTTCCCTGAGATGATAGAGAGACTTGTTCCATTACAATACCTACTTGAATATTAGCGAATCAGCACACACTCTGTTTTCTTATATATTGCACATCAAGTATTCTGTAGTGGTAATTTGTGGTGATTCTTTTAAAAGGGACATCACCTTTTCTTAATTTCTTTGCTACAATGTTGACTTCAGTTTCTGTCACTAACCTTTCAATTCATGCCAGTGAATGAATGGGATAGTGGATACTTTTCCTTCTTGGTTCCTCAACACGATTCTTGAAACATTACAAGAAATTTTCTTGAAGGCACTTGTTTATGGCAGGAAGAGAAGTCAACATTTGTACATTGGTCTTTTTTGAAAGGATTTGTCTAGTCTCTGACCCAATGCTTCTTAATTTACCCAACCTAGGTTCCCTGGAAAGGAAACATGGAATCAGGTTTTATGGACTTAACTTCATTCGTCCACTAGAGGGTATGTGGCAAAGAAAGAGCACTTAACTAGTTCTTAATTTTGCTGGAGTTCTTGTTGCTGCTGCTGCTGCTGCTGCTGCTGCTGCTGCTGCTATTATTATTATTATTATTATTATTATTATTATTATTATTATTATTATTATTATTATTATTATTATTATTATTAGGTTAATTTTTGGTGAGATTCACAGCCTTTGGGGCTGGTTGGTAGCCTAACAGCTCGAGTTCCTAACCAAGGACCTAGGAACTGTTAAGGTAACGTCGGAGGATATAAGTTGTTCCAAGTAGGGCGGTTTTTGGTAGTCAGAATGTTCAAGTCAGGTAAATTTAGAATTTTCAAATAGCGAGGTAGCCCTTTAGGTATTGCTCCAAGGGCTCCAATTACAATTGGGACCACACATGATTTCTTTTTCCACAGTCGCTCAACCTCAATTTGCAAGTCCCGGTATTTTGTGATTTTTTTCTTGCTGTTTATCTTCAATTCATGCATCACCACATATTGCAATGTCAATGAACCATACTTTTTTTCTTTTCAATTATTGTTATGTCAGGTGTGTTGTAGGCCAAGTGCCTATCAGTCTGGATTCTAAAGTCCCACAAGATCTTGCCTTTCTCATTCTCTAAAACCTTCTCAACCTGATGGTCCCAGTGGTTTTTGCTGTACTCAAATCCAAACTTTTGGCAGAATTTTGGCATTGTAGGTAGTCAGTTTGTGAAATTTTGCTGCACCTGCTGATCAAATGGTCAACTGTTTCATTTTTCTTATTACAGAGGCGACATTTGCTATTGGTGGTAACATGCTGAATTTTTGCCTTATGTAATTTGTGGCTAAGGCTTGTTCCTGAGCTGCCAAAATAAACCCTTCAGTTTCTTTTTTCAGTACTCCTGATCTTAACCAGTTCCAAGTTAGCTTTTGGTCAGCTTTGCCTTCAATACTTTTCAAGTATTGGCCATGCATAGATTTGCTTTTCCAATTTTCAGTTCGCTTCTCAATTACATCTTTCTTGCATTCAGCTTTCGACTTACTTGTCTTCAGAAGGTCTCCTTTATTTACTTCCTTAATCACTGGTTCTTCACTTTTCTGGATGTAGTCATTCAAGCTGTGTTTTTCTTCTTCCACAGTCTACTTTACCTCTGCTCTTGGTAGATATAATCGGTTAACATCACTTTTAGGGTGCAAAACATGATTCATTGTCATAAGCTTCCTTGTTTTTCTGTCCAAATTGTCCAACTCCATCTGAGTCCAGTCAATTATTCCTGCAGAGTATCAAATTACATGTACAGCTCAGGTATTTATGGCTTTTATGATGTTTCCTCCACTCACTTTGGACTTTAATATCTTGCGAATTGGTCGAATGTACTTGGCTGATGTTAATTCATTGACTTTATTATGCATTACGTCAGAGGCCTCTAAAATCCCCAAGTACTTGTAGCCTTCTTCTGGTTTTACTGCCTTTATCATTTCTTCATTCTCAAGTTGTATTCCATCATCTTCTAGGACCTTGCCTGCCTTGGTTGCCATTGTTGCACATTTGTCAATTCCAAACTGCATACCAATGTCTTGGATAAATTCTTTTGTGCTTTCAATTAATAAATTCAGTGCAGCTTTTGTTTTACCAAACAGCTTCAAATCATCCATGTACACCAAGTGTGAAATTTTCAGTCCTTTCTTTGCAAGTTCGTATCCACAGTTCACCTTCTTCAAAATGGTTGTCAGTGGTAGCATTGAGAGTATAAAAAGTAGGGGTGAAAGGGAATCACCCTGGAAAATGCCTCATTTAATTTCAACTTCACCCAGTTCTTCTCCATTAGCCATAAGCTTCATTTTCCAGAGGTTCATTGAAGTTTCCATGAATTTTTGTATTTTTCAGGCATTTCTTGATCCAGATGTGGGGAACTGAATCAAACGCTTTCTTATAGTCTATCCAAGCCATGAACAGCTTGGTTCGTCTTTTCTTTGAATTCTTTAGGATTAGCTTGTCAATCAGCAGTCAAAATTCCTCTTGAATTTTTGCAGCATCCTTTCTGTTCTACAGGAAGCAAGTCATTTGTTTCCAAGTATCCTTAAATTTGGTTTGCAATGATACCAGTAAGGAGCTTGTATGTTGTTGGCAAACAGGTGATTGGCCTATAGTTTCCAGGGTCATTTCCTTTTTCTTTATCTTTTTGGATCAAAAATGTTCTTCCAGTTGTCATCCATTCATCATTGTCAGGTGTTTTTAAGATCTGGTTCATTTGGACTGCCAATCTTTCGTGCATACGTGTAAGTGCCTTTAGCCAGAAATCATGTAGCTCATCTGGTCCAGGTGCACTCCAATTCTTTACTTTTCTTGACTGCCTTTGCACCATTTCTTTTGGTATTTTCACATCTTCCATTTTATGCACTTTAATAGAATCCTCAACCTGCTTGATCCATGTTGCATTTCTGTTGTGCTTCTTGTTGTTTTCCCACAAATTTTTCCAGAATTTCAGAGCTTTCTCTTTATCAGACTTTTCATTTGTTGTTACTCCTTCTACACTTTCTAAGCTCTTATAAAACTGGTGCTGATTTGCTCTGAACTGTAAGTTTTCCTTGAACTGAGTTACTCATTTTTCATACCGTTTAATCTTTTCAGCAATGGCAACAACCCTCTGCTTCAGCTCTTCAATTACTACCACAATCTCCTTATTCTCCAAATTGTATCTTGCTTCCAGGCTGCTTTTGACTTGCTTGTTCTTTAGCTGACCTTGCCTTAAGTTCTTCAAGTTGCTCAAGTCTCCACGAAATATTTTGATCTTCAATTCCAAACAAATTTTCCTCTAAAGCTTCCCCTTCTTGCCTCTTTGGTTCCTTTGTATTTTCAAACCCAATTCTTTGGTGGTTATGAAGGCTGCTGCATACATCAGCTGGTTTGTTTCAGCTAATGTAGTGGTTTGAATGGTTTGCACAGCCTCATTGACCTTTTTTAGTACATTTCTCAATTATTTCCGGTTCACTTGGTTCAGCTTTGGCAAACATGTTCTTTCAGCATCTTCCATTTGATGCTTCATTTACTCAGCTAATTGAGCACTATCTGTTGGTGCTTGCTCTTCAGTGCTTCCTTGTTCTTTATCTTCATCTATTTCAGCAGACTTTTCCTCCCTTTCTTCCTCAGTTTGCTTCTGAGTCTGTAAATCATTCTTGATGTTACTCTTCTTTGTTGGTATATTCAGATGATTAGTTGCTTTCTTTTCGATTCCTGTTAATTCTGCTATAGTGAAAAATTTGTGGCTCAGAATTACATGTCGTTGGCCCATTTGCCTTTGTTCACTAATATCACAGTCCATGTGGTTCATCTTCGAAATCTGATACATTTGTCTTTGAAATTCACGTTTTTCTGGCTCAGACTGATAGTAAGCTTCTATAATAGAGATGTTTTCTTCCCTAGCCCAGATTTTTCGCTTTTTTCCTTTTTCTTCCAGTAGCTTGTCAGCTCCATGCCCTGGTTGCCTAGCAGAGGAAGCTGAGCCCTGTAGCTCACTTTGTGCAGAATGCCCAGGAGCCATAGCATCCAACGGAACCCTTGTTAATCCGGGTGACGGTTCAGCTGGCAAAATTTTCATTTTTCTCGTATTCACCATGTTTGAATTTTTTTTGGTCCTTCACCTAAGACCTGTCTGATATGGTTGCACCTGTTCAGCATAGCCCTTAGTAGAGCACACAAGCCCCTCCACCACAACAAGGTAAAGCTCCTTGGAGGGGTTGTTGTTGTTGTTGTTGTTGTTGTTGTTGTTGTTGTTGTTGTTATTATTATTATTATTATTATTATTATTATTATGTTAATTTTTGGTGAGATTCACAGCCTTTGGGGCTGGTTGGTAGCTCAACAGCTCGAGTCCTAACCAAGGACCTAGGAACTGTTAAGGTAATGTCGGAGGATATAAGTTGTTCCAAGTAGGGTTGTTGTTGTTGTTGTTGTTGTTGTTGTTAACTTTATTCATTAAACATGAAACTCAGCCAACTGAACATTCAAAAATGCATTACAAATACCAGTGACTGGTGCTAATGGTTGATACAGTTTGCTGCCAGCGTCCTAGGTATCAGCCAAATACCTTCTTAAAATATAAGATGTTCCAAGTAGCGCAGTTTTTTGTAGTTCCGCTGGTGTTATTTCAGGAAGCTGCACTTTGTTGATGTATTTTTTAAAATTCTTGGACATGGTGCCAAGTGCCCCGATGACAATGGATATCACTGTTACATGCCTCATCCATAGCCATGTAGTTTCGATGGCCAGGTTGCGATATTTCATTATTTTTTTCTAGTTCTTTTTCTTCGGCTCTGGCATTTCCAGGAACAGTGATATCAATAAACTGTACACTTCGGCCCTCTACAACTGTGATATCTGGCATGTTGTGCTCCAAATGACGATCCATTTGTATTCGAAAGTCCCACAAGATCTTCACCTTCTCATTTTTGATAACTTTTTCCACTTTATGTTACCATGACTTTCTGGATACAGGTAAATCATATTTTTTACATAATGACCAGTGGATTAATTTAGCAACTCTAGCCATGTCTAGCTTTGTAATCAGTTTGTGCAAAATCAGTGGGTTGTCAGTGAATTTTTGTATCTTTGCTTTCATGGCATTAGTTTGTAGTGCTTGTTCTTGAGCAGCCAGTATTAAACCTTCTGTTTCTTTCTCGATAGTTCCCATCTTAAGCCATGTCCATGTCAAGTTGTCACCACATTTTCCTTTAATGTTTTTCAAGTGCTGTCCATGCAAAGCTTTGGTTTTCCATCTATTTAATCTATCATCCAGCTGTTTTTCCTTATATTCTGCCTTTGTTTCTGTTGTTTTTATGCTGTTCTCCATTTTCACAGCCTGCAGCAATTTTTCTGTTCTTTGGTTCACATAATCATTCAAATTTCATTTTTCTTCTTCTAAGTTTGATGGCTTTGCAATAGCCCCCTGCCCTCTATTTTTCTTGGCAGGTACAACCTGTCGATGTCACTTCATGGATGTAAAGCATGGTACATATTCAAAAGTTTGTGTGTTTTCCGGTCCAAGTTTTCCATTTCAGCCAGAGTCCAGTTGATGATTCCAGCTGAGTAGCATATCATTGGAACTGCCCATGTATTCCAGCATACAGTTTTGATTTTAATATTTTGCGGACCCTCCTGATGTATTCCTTTTGCGTTGACTCTTTGACTTTTCCATTCAAGATGTTATCTGCTTCCAATATGCCTGCAGATGTTATCTGCAGACATTATGTGCAGATGTTATGTGCAGATGTTATCTGCTTCCAATATGTTATCTGCAGATGTTATCTGCTTCCAATGTGCCTAGGTACTTGTAACCATCATCCTTTGCTAATTTCCATTTCCCAGTTCTATTCCTTCTGTTTTTTCCATTTTTCTTTGCCGCAAGGATAAAATAGTGCATTTTTCAAACCCAAAGTTCATTTTGATGTCACTGCTGAACAGTTGAACTGTGTTGAGCATTGATTTAAGTTCAGTGTGGATTTTCGCATACATTTTTAAGTCATCCATATATAGTAGTAGATCCTTTATCTTGCCATGTTGGCTTGAGATTTGGTATCCCAGTTTGGTATCCCAGTTTTGTGTTTCGTAGGATTATTGTCAGTGGAATTAATGCAATGTTGAACAGTAGTGGTGAAAGTGAATCCCCTTGGAAGATTTCTCATCTGATATTGACTTCACCATATTTGCTTTCAAAAATTTACAGATATTTTTGCTGATTCCAAAGTTTTCCAGACAGGTGTTAATCCAGCTGTGGGGTAATGAGTCAAATGCCTTCTTGTAATCAATCCACGCCATATTTAAATTTGTTTTTGTTCATTTTGCATTTTTAGTACGATTTTGTCTATGAGCCGTTGATCTTTTGTTCCTCTTGATTTTTTATAATTTCCTTTTTGTTCTACTGGATACAAAGTGTTTTCCATCAGATGATTGAATACTGAATTTGCCAGTATCCTTGTAAAAAGTTTGAATGTTGTTGGCAGACAAGTAATTGGGCGATAGTTGCTCGGTTCTGGATCTTTCATTATCAAGTATGTTCGGCCAGCTGTTAACCATTCTTTACTTGTTGCATTTTGAAGCATTTGATCAAATTGAGTGGCCATGAGATGATGGAGGCTTGTCAGGTGTTTTAGCCAGTATCCATGCAGTTTATCCAGGCCAGGTGCACTCCAGTTCTTGACCTTCTTTGCATTATTATTATTATCATCATCATCATCATCATCATCATCATCATCATCATCATCATCGTATTTGGAGCATAGTATTTGATTTGTTGATTTTTTTTTATGACAATGTGTCTCCTATGCCCTCTCTCTCAAGAAATTACAATAATTTTATCATCTTGAATGCAGCCATGGAAATTGTGAATGGTATTCTGTCATGGTTTTCACAGTACATTTTCTGTTATAGTTCCCAGTACTCTGAAATTAGCAAAGCTGCAAAATCAGAAAAGGAATTATAGTGTCCCATGAGGATTAAATGCTGAAGCATCAGTGGCTCTTTGCTGTTCCTTTTCAAAGGAGAGAGAAGTCTACTGCTTATAATGCATGCTTTGTATTACAGTAGTTCCTTCATCACACTAAGGAGAATCTGTCATTATACATAATACTGCAGATCTGAAAATACATTAGTGTTTGCAATGTACTTAGTTGCTCACACTTTGTAAGTCTGTAATATATTCCTACACTAAAATACTGTATTTCTACAAATCAGCTGTTTTACTCCAATAGATTTTCACATTCTGTCATTTCAGAAAAGTTCTATAGCATTTTCCACAGCTGCTACTCCAACATATACTCCTATACAATGTGTCAATTAGAAAAATACCAGCTGAGAATGGTGCAGATATATGTTTTCTATCTGATTTGTCAGGAAATCTTTAAAACATCAGAGACAAACTGTCATGTAAATTAGAGGGCTCTCATCTATTACATACTTTTTAAATCATGTCAGGGAAATAAAATCTACTCCAAAATACCTTTCAAGAAAGCAGTTACTGTCTAGAAGGTAGGGATCAAGCAATACTTAGTTCTTGTATATAAAATACTCCACCATAAAATATTAGAGACATTCTTATTTAAGCCAGGGAGCCTTTGTATTCAGTGTACCATTACCAACTGAGACAAAATGATTCTACATTAAAGCTGTCAGAAAAAGCCAAAATACATTGTCACTTGTCCACAAATATCTATGAGACTTGAATGTGTAGAAAATTGCTACCATGAACTGAGAATTAGCAAAGAGAAATAACTGAAAAACATTTCTGATGTTAAGACAAGTAAGTTTATTACAGTCAAAGACCAGTGACATTTCTGATGTGTGACTGCAACTATATAATATATTCTGATTATGCTGAGAAGTAAATACATCTCTATCTAGTTTGCCTTGTCTTATCTCAGTTACTATCTGAGCAAACTGCATTTGGAGAGGTGGGTAAATTGAACCAGAAGCAAGAGTGTATAATAAGTACAGAAACATTAATCAATGCAAATTTCTGTAACTAAACCAGGCACAGACTTGTAGAATATAAAGAAAAAGACTCTTTGTAGTACAGTATTGAGATAAAATAAAATCAAAATCAGTGATCAGGACCTTGGACACTTCATTAGTTTCTAACTCTCAGCTAAGAGGCCTCTACTTCAGCAGCTTTCACAAAATTTGCCTGTTGAGGACTGAATCCCCACTGACAAGTTACAAGTTTTATTTAACAGTTACTAACATGTGAGGATGCTGCCTGTAATATTGAAAAAATATTTATCAGAAGCCACTGAGTATAATAAATCTCTATTTTTCAGTCTTGCAAAATTTATAAAAACAATAAAGACTATTCACGTAGGTAGACAATAAAGACTACTCACTATTCTAACCTTACTGGAAGTTTAAACATGAAACGACCCAGTTCATATTCATATTACTCTGCACAAACATGAACAAGTATTTAGAAAGATTAGATTGTAGTTGCTCAAATACAAATACTGACTTTTTTTTAATCCTTAATCTTTTTTCCCCGCTGAGGTAATTTTTCTCACTATTGTTATTGTATAGTGCAGAAAAATGTCCATGGAACAAAATCTTATAAAGGTTGAAAGAAAGCATAGAGATGCACATACGCCTTTTTGTTCCAAACATATAATGTAACAAAGTTGATACAACACTGCCAGATAATTATTATTGTGACTAAGTATGCAACATTCAATGAAAAATTATATTTTATGTGCATTTTTAAAAAGTAAACAGCGTCCCATAACTTATTATTGAATAAATATCTTTTTTGAGGAAAATGAACTATGTAACTTTGTCAGCTCAGCATTTTTCTCTTAATAACAATACCAATTTATGGACAAGCATAGCATACTTGTGGACAGTTTTTATTACTCAAGAGAATTATTACAGTGCAATTTGGACACCAGTTACAATAAATTGTGAATGGCATGGCTCATAATGGAAGAATAACCTATTTCCTAGCTAATTTTGAGGTAAATATTGTGGTGTATTCACAATAAATACTCCAGATAAATAAGTACAAAATGACAATTTTTAAACTTAATATGTTCTTTCCTTTTATTTCTTTAAAAATACACAAATTAGATACAGTAATAACAGTATCATCCTTTTTCATTTTCTTTACAATGATTCTTTTAAAAAAAATATTTTCTTTATGAACTGTTTGCTCAGCTTATTTTTATTTTATTCATTTAGATTTATTTATTTATTTAGTCAACCTAGTTCCTACCGCCCACTAGTGGGCGTTCCAGCTTTCATGGTGGGCGGTAGGGGTTTGCTGTAACTCTGCTTTATAAATTTTATAAAGTAAAGTTACTTCCCTACTTTATAAATCACCATTACAGTGGAACCGGTGGGCGGTTAGAAAATTTTACTACTAACAGAGATTCAAAAGTGGGTGGTAGGTATAAAAAGGTTGACTACCCCTGATTTAGATGATTTATAAGGCTCTAAGTAGCAACTCTGAATGCCTTATAGAAAGCACACACAAATAATATGGAATTACCACAGCACAATCTCATTCAAATAATTTCTCTTCTGGGTGAACTCAACCAATGTTCTGGCCCAATGTCCAGGACAAAACTAGGCCTTATGGAAGGTAAACAAAATTAAGGCCATCCAATTGTCAGGAATTCTGCTAGATGACATAGATTCATAGAGGGGCCTAAAGTACACCTGTTGTGCCATATCTCATGGGATGAGCAGAGATAATCAGAGAAAAGCAATCCTGCAAATAACCCAGCCTTTTCTTGTAAAGGGATTTATAAGATTTCAACACTCTGAACTACACATATGTTACTTATACCTGATCAGCCAAATATATCTTGCACATGCTCTTTTTAATCACTACCATCCTTTCTTAATGTTGGCTTTCATAGGAAGGTATCATGTGAATAGGATAGCAACATTTGCAATGGGCTGAGGAGAATATTTAAAAGAAACTTATCCTCTGAACTATAACTTTGCCAGAGAAAGAAAGGAAGAGCAATGTGAGTATTTTTCCCCTTCTTTTTGGTTCTTTTTTCTCCCTTTCATTTATCTTCTATTAGAAAACATTCACACTAATTCCAGGATTACCATACTTCTTCCACCCACATCAGAGACTTTTTCTTTTAATATGCATTTTTCAATGCAAACGTCTTTCAATCCATCTAAGATATGAGTCTGGATTGCCCAAATGCTGAAACCTCAGCTCAGAAATATCTAATGTGGCTCAAAGGAGACATAAATTAACCATTTCCCCCATTCAAAGGAAGTTCTTTATGTCCACTCTTGAAAGGGGAATCGGCTCTAGTGAAATGTTAGTACTCATCTCGTTATTTTGGGAAATACATTCAAGAAGAAATTAAGCCTATTCCTATCCATGAAAAAACATTTCCTTATTACATGACTTCATTATATTTTTCCAAGATATTGTTAACAGAATAAAATAAAAAGACAACCAAATAATGTGTCCTTTTTTGCACAATATGAGATGCTAATGAGTTGTAATAAAGAAGGTCTGATTACAAAAGATTTTTAAAAATTATCTTTGTTGAGCAGGGAGCAGTATACAATAGTATGCAAAAAATTATTAAAGTATTAAAAATGTTTAGCTGGGTATGGAAAGTTTCATTAAAAGTTACATTTTCTCAGTTCCATTGGAATTTAATAAGCGATAATGTATTCATCATCATAGAATTTAATTTTGTAGGTTATGAAAGAAATAATTAAAACATATCAAGCTATTTTATATTTTATCTGTCTTCCAAAGTATCATTCATAATCCTTTGGAGGAAGGTTTCTTTAGTGCATATTAGCAATCATAAATCTAGAATGCAGAGTATGAAAACTGATTCGAAACAAAAACCTATAGTCAACTTTCAGAAAACCTCCATCCATCTATCCATCCATCCATCCATATCAAGTGTGTAATCAGAATCTTCAGAAAATGAGAAATCTACTAAGATCACAATCCCTAGCAATCAACCATGGAGGTGGAAGGTAATACAATTGCATTTCAAAATGAATTTTCACTCAATCAGTTGGCTAATAAACCACCAAATTGACTAGTTGCTGTTCAGACTTTTAAAAAATCTCATTAACTTTATTTCCCTGGATTCTGAAACCTTTTGGGGCCCATTCTACTCTACCTGTTCCAGAGTAGAATTGCAAAGGTAAATTCCGAAAGTTGGCAGAAACAGATACTGTTTATTGCTAATCTCACACTACTATTCCTGTGTTGATTCAAATGATAGATGCCTTTATTAAAATAGCAGACATTTTTTCAACTGGTCCAAACTGAAACTGGTGGCAAATCCATTTAAGGATAATCAATTCCATATTTATACTGAAACCATTAAATTACACATGTGTACACTTGAAAGATATAACTGAGAAAGATATATTATAAATAAAATATCTAAAGTAGTTTCTTTAGATATAGATATATGAATGTCATTAAACCTCACCCTTTGGGAAGAGGCAAATACTGTCAAAATGAATATTATTCCCAGATTAATTTATATTTTGAGATGAATTACTGTTCATATCTCTAGAAGATATTTTAGAAAATAAATTATTTCATGAGGTTTTTCAATTCAAAAATATTGTATTAAGAATGCAGATATCAATAAATGAGAGAGGATTTGGTTGGATTAGTTTTCAGAATCTGGAGTTGAATCATCAAAATTTACTATTGTTACGCATCAAGTTACAGAAATCAATCACTGGCATTAAGTTTCCAATTTGGACAATTTTGGAATATACTTATATACACCCTTGGCTGGATTATGGGACAGTATTGTGGTGTAAATATAGTAGTACTCTAGTACCTCTTAAAACAATTATATCAGTTAGAAAGCTACAGAATGTCTAATAAAAGATTTTATTTCTTTTGCTATGCTGAATTAACTCTATGGGGATATCCAGCATAAAAACTGGGGAAAATGGTGATATGGATAAAAGCAGGGATATTGACTTTGAACCAATTGATAGATAATGATGACACATATTTAACATATACCATGCTGAGAGCTCAGATACTGCTCAGTGCCAAGAACATTTGTTAACAACATTTGGACCAGCAGCATTTTTAACTTCTGAGACACCCAAGATGCTAGAACAACTGAGTGAAACTAAAACTATATGTCTTCCTTGGATACAACCATTTGCTATCCTAGTTCATAGAAAGCCCATCAATCTCTTGAGGAAGGCATAATTACAATACATATGTATTCATCTCAAAGCAAGGGAATTAAACAAAAGATAATGTGTCAGTTTTGCATCAGCAATCTCTTGCAAAAGCAGGAGTCAGAAGTATCCTAAACATTGCGTCTATCGGGCATTGCATAAACTCTGAGGAACATTTGAGTAACTTTATTAATCTGATAGTCTTATAATTCAGTCACCAATCATATTGATGTAAAACAATTGTAGCTACAAATCAGTACAGAGATTGCTCTTATCAATTCTCCTCAAGAAGAATTCAACATAATGAAAAGCCAGGAAATTCTGGGTATTATTACTTGAAATAAATTCCACTCCCTTTTATGAATTTTTAATAACAATATAGCTATTTTAAATGTTTTCTTGTTTTGTTTTGTCCTTTTTAACAAGAGAATGTTAAAGAAATATCTGTAAAAACAATATTATAGAGAATTGACTATATATAAAACATTATTTAATCAGTGGGACTTGGAATGTGCCTACCCTCCTATACTGAGACAAATGGAAATATGCAGTCCCTTGGGGCTTTAATAGCTTTAGTAATAGCACTTTGCCTTATATACCAATTCACAGCGCTTTTACAGTCCTCTCTAAGTGGTTTACAGAGTCAGTGAATTGCACCCAACAAACTAGGTCCTCATTTCACCCACCTTGAAAGGATGGAAGACTGAGTCAACCTTGAGCCTGGTAAGATTCGATCTGGAAAATTGCAGGTAGTCGGCAATTTCAATTCAATTTCAATTTATTTGTGCTTCTAGACCGCCCCCTCTCCCAGAAGGGACTCGGGGCGGTGTACAGTCCATAGAGAATATCACAAAAATACAATAAAAAATTAAATATGTACAGTTTGGAGGAGGTTAAAATGCAATTAAAAGAACTGTACAAAGCTAAATAAATATAATTTTTTAAAAATCCCTAAAACAGACACAACAGATTAAAAAACCCTAAGATAACCAGATAATAATACATTTGCCAGGAGGGACAGTTGTAATTATGCCAGGCCTGCTAATCGGAACAGGTGAGTCTTCAATTTTTGCCGGAAGGAGCGGAGGTCAGAAGTGGTTCTAATGTCGGGGGGGGGAGGTCATTCCAGAGGGTTGGGCCCATCACAGAGAAGGCCCTACTCCTTGGTGTCGCCCGTTGGCATTGCCTAGTGGACGGCACCAGGAGAAGTCCCTCCCTGTGTGAGCGAATTGGCCGCAGGGATGTATGTGGGAGGATGCGATCCCGCAAGTAACTAGGTCCCGTGCCATGGAGCGCTTTAAAGATGGTAATCAGCACCTTGAAACGCAGTCAGCAGAAATAGCCAGTAGTACTGCATTCTAACCAATATGCCACCATGGCTCATTTAAAGGTCATAATCAACACTTTCAATGGCACCTAGAACATAATTATAGCCAGTGCAGCTCACAAAGCAGTGGTATGATGTGCGCACAACAAGGCTGTCCTATCACTGTCCATGCTGCCATATTTTGGATCAGCTTTAGTACCTGGATGGTCTTCAAGGGGAACCTCAAGTCCCAGTTGTTTCATGTACAGGAGATGTTAAAGCAGAAGTACAACATTGGGCCTGCATAACACCACAATTCAGATGCCATGGATAGGATCTCTGACTATCAATGCCAACTGGAGTCAACCACAGTAAAGGAGAACCAAATTGCTGTAAAACAGTGCCTCCAAATCCAACTTCCAAAGCAAATCATAAAGGATGTTATGTATTGAGAGAGCAAGAAATTCTGGCTCTGCCATCAGCAGATATGGTCATGCCTTCTCCTTAAAGCCCAGTCTGACCCTGACAGAATCAAGTCCAAATAATCTGCTTGCTTCATTGTTCTCTGCAGCTGAGCACCTCCCCATCACTTTCCCTAAAAAGGGAAGCTTGGGACTGGAAGCTAATGTCCAGGAGTTTTGTCCAGGACTTTTAGACCCAGTTTGGGCTTTTTGAGGAAGGAACACACCTCAGCCTCTGTCAGGGCTGACATCATTGGATGAAGTCAGACACAGATCACCTCCTGGGTGACTTTAAGCATCTAAGAGGGACCAGGATCTTACGAGCAGATGATCAAGATAACAAACTTGAAGAATCCTGCCCAGTTCAGATACAGGTTGCTTTTCCAGTGCATTTAGCATTAAATTTACCCATTATTGTATGCTATTCACTTTGGGGTTAAATAATGTGATGCCAAGTATGAAAATAAAGTAAACAATAGTAAACAAAAAATGTTTGAAATAAAAAATAGATATAAACACTGGCAATTCAGTTTACACCAACAATATTTGGTGCACATCTCCTTACCTTTTTTGATGCTAAATACGTGGTTCTATCATGTCTATAAACCTTTTCAGGTTTACCCTTTAAAAAAACCACCTCACTCTCTTTGTGAGGACCTCATCAGCTCCATCCAATCAGGACCTTTTCAATCTTCTTTTCCTATTAGCTAATTTATTTTTCCATCCAGATTGGTTTTGCAATTTGATTTGAGGGTTCATTATCTTTATATGATAACTCACCTTCACATACCCCCTTTATACCAATCACTCCCTTTTGCATTCAATCCACATTCATTCAATAGCCATTCATTTATGTTCTTTTCTCATCTTACCATTCACATCTTGCATTGAACTAATTCCCCCTACATTCAACTTTGTTTTATACTTCTCAAGATGAATCTCACTTTTTAACAACAAAGCACTGCCATTTTCACAAAAAAACTCAAAACAAATATTCATTTCATGGGCAGCACTGAACTTGAGTATTTAGTGATTGATTGGGCTCCTATCTTTACATTCAGATGTCCTTCTGATTAGTCTTGAGCTGGTTTCTGGTGCAGTTTGGTGAAATCTGGTTTCCTCCAATCAGAAACCATCTTAGCTAAAGATGTATCAAAAGTTAGGACACCTGGTTATAAAGGCAACAGCCAATTCATCAATTCCTGCTCAGTTGCCTCTAAAGATACCCGTCACAGTTACTAACAAAATATCAGGAAATTTGTTCTCTTGATCATAGTCACAAAACCCTGGCGCCCCATATCACCCAAATATATTGGCCATGAAAGTCTACTGTATACTAGTATAAATGTTCCTCACAAGAAACAACATATTACCCATTACCTCATCCTTTGCAAATAGTTTAAATCATTACCGTAATTCTCAAATGCATTGGACAAGTAAAGTAAAGGTAGTATTTCAATCCCTGTAGTGCTGGAGAAAATTAAGACATAGGACTAAAGCACTGAATTAATCACAGTACCACTAAGTCCCCTGTTTAATCTTCTTTGAATCTATCATTTCATCTAGATATTTTTCAGCTGAGTCATAAACCCATCAGGAAGCTAATATATCCCTGCTTCAGTTCTCCATCTTCTGCAGATGTTTCCTATTTCTTTTGAAATTTTCAAAATATACTTTCTCATTGGTTAGCGATTTAAAAGGTAGAAAAATTTGTACATTTTGTAACACGAAATGATTGCTTGCCTTACGCCTGGAATTTTTTTTACTATAGTAAACTCTTGTGTAGTGTTTACCTCAGCATTAATATAACCATATCAATATGTAAACCAGATATCATTAGCTATATAATACTGTGTAAGTGTTATATAATAATAAAGTAAGAATAGAGATCAGTGATACCTTACATTTTTCCTTCTGGTGTTATAACTTCAAACTTCATGTTTTACTTAGAGGGTACAGAAATTATTCAGATGTCATATCACCCTCAAAAATGACCTTCTTTTAAAAAAGAAATTATTTACAGATTCAGATACAATCTTATAAAACTGATTTCATGGCTGAAATAAATCAGCATTCACCTTTAAAAAAACAACAAAACAAATGCATTTGACAATAACTTTAAATTATCCAGTTAGCATTTAAAACTAGTTTTTTCTTTATGGTCCTACATATATTATTCATTTATAAGAGCTATATGCTGGCCTTGGTCAGATGTGTTTAATTTTCCTTTCAATCTGCCAGGTATGAATTATATGAGAAAATAATGTAAGCCTCAAACTTGCATTGAACTAAAAAAATGTGATTCAGATTCGTGAAGCAGAATGTCTTTCTCTTGAATTTACTCAGATAGTTTTCAAAATTGGCAATCCATTCAGATTTCATGTTCTTTGAGTAAATATTGTAAATGCCGTTTCAGCCACAGAAATATTAGCAATCATCTTATATCTCTTCATTGTTCTGTGAAAAACAAGGACAAGGTATTTCCTAACCGCTGAACACGAACCAATTCCATCTGCAATCCATTTACTCTAAGCTGAAATGCTTTGATTTAAAGTTACTTGGTTCTTTGGCTCCAATGACAGATGCAGCTGATCGTACTCGATTTACAGTCACTGCTTTATAAATGCATATGGGATAAATTACCAATAGTGCTTGAGACTGGAGTATTCATTTATGTGAACACATTTTGAAATTATCTATAGATCATACTGAAAATAGCATTTTGCAGAATGGTACAAATCAGTTTTGGCTCTCTGTGAAAGTCAGCTGGTGGTTTAGTAAAAATATAATGAGACAATAGAAATGTCAGGACATGATTAACACTGTAATATTCTTTTAATGCATTTCATAAGCACTGACATCAGCACCTAATTGCAATATCATTTAGATAAATACAATTGTTCAAGTACATTTAAAGAATGAAGTCTGTGTTCTATAAATGAAGAATTAGGTCACCAGCTCTGCACTGAGGTATTTTAAAGCTCTAGTGTGAAGTCCATGTTATTTGCTGAAGCTTTTAATTATTGCACAAAAAAGGCAAACTCTCGGTGTTAAGTAATGCTGACAGGAAATCCCTGTACAGTATCTGGATTTTTATCTTTATTTCAGGGAGAAAAATAGCTGTTATTTCAAATTAGGAAATTTATGTATGGAAAGGAATATGTGGAAAAATGGATGGATAACTAAATGCAGAGAAGAGCAAAAAGGATGATTAGGGGTCTGGAGGCTAAAACATATGAAGAACGGTTGCAGAAATTGGGTATGCCTAGTTTAATGAAAAGAAGGACTAGGGGAGACATGACAGCAATGTTCCAATATCTCCGGGGTTGCTACAAAGAAGAGGGAGTCAAGCTATTCTCCAAAGCACCTGAGGGTAGGACAAGAAGCAATGGGTGGAAACTAATCAAGGAGAGAAGCAACTTAGAACTGAAGAGAAATTTCCTGACAGTTGGAACAATTAATCAGTGGAACAACTTGCCTCCAGAAGTTGTGAATGCTCCAACACTGGAAGTTTTTAAGAAGATGTTGGATAACCATTTGCCTGAAGTGGTGTAGGGTTTCCTGCCTAGGCAGGGGGTTGGACTAGAAGACCTCCAAGGTCCCTTCCATCTCTGTTATTCTATTATATTCTATTTGGGAAGATGGGACATCTGCCATGGGCTTCTTGATTACATTATCCCACAAAAGAACTTTTACAGCAAAAGTCATCCTTCAGCTAAGAGCTGAAATACATATTCCAACTAGGTCAGTTATCATGGGATTGAGAGGAAAATTGGAGACTGTAAGGAGAATGGGAAGGGAAGCAAAATGCAATAATGGAACTCTGGTTGAAACATATTTAAATGGTCATTATACTTGCACCAAGGGGCAGGGGCAGGGGCAGGGGGAGTTTTTCTTCATTTTGGCTTTTCTTCCAACTTCACTCACTTTTTCATTGATTCTTAGAAATATTTTGTACACCTAATCCCTTGTGTCACTTTGTTATTGCTTTCTTAAAAAATACTTTCTTATATACCATATTTTTAGGACTATAAGATGCACCGGAGTATAAGACGCACCATGATTTTGAAGAGGTAAATTTAAAAAAATAAAATTGCACTCTGCAGGCATCTCAAAACTTCTGCATGCCCCGTTTTTTTTTTTTTTTTGCAATAAAGAGAAAAGGGCATGCAGAGCTTTGGGAGGCTTGTAGAGTACTCCTGGGGGCTGGGGGGGGGGAAATGAGCAAAACCAGCCCGTTTTTGGATAGCCATTTGTCTGAAATGGTATAGGGTTTCCTGGCTAGGCAGGGGGTTGGACTAGAAGACTTCCAAGGTCCCTTCCAACTCTCCTATTGTATTGTATTGTATGTAATGCTGATTATGTTTTTAAAAAACCTCAAGGTGCTTATCTTCAGTTATTGGAAAACCTGGAACAGCTAATCAAGTGTGAAATTTAAACTGATTGACACTTTAGCTCATACATCTTCAGGACTAATATAATGAAATTTAGAAGAGATATTTGACTGGAAATAAAATATTGAATTTCCAACCCTAATAGAATAGAATTTATATTCCCATCCGAATAATAATTTTAGTCAAACCTCTGTCACTTTTTATGTATCATGTTCGGGGGGGAGCTTTAATTGAGTGGTTAGAGCTGCCATATTGATTTTTTTAAATAATTCCCCCTACTAGGGAACTAGAGTTATGCTTATTTTAAGATTCTACGGAATAATAAATGCAGTAAGAACCATTTAATTCAGGGATAGTCTCAAGTCCACGATCCAAATATCAAGGTAAAGTTTGTGCCCAAGCACTTTTTATTCTTGTGTATGTCACTCAAATCTTTTTCATCAATTCTTCCTGCCTAGCCTGAATTGCTCTTTTTCCTGTTGATGACTGCACCCATTTATTTCACAGTCATTGATAGCCAAAATCTTAAGAGCCAAACCAGCTTTTTATATAAACCTTTATATGCCACTTTGAAAAAGGAAAGAACCTACATGTTGGGCCAGTTATTCCCCAAACATGCATGAAACTTAGTGAAGACATTACCTTCAATAACTCATTCAGTACAATCTGGCTTAATAAAAGAATGTCAAGCCTTTAATAACTTAAGTTATTGGGGATATTTTAGTATTGTATTCTATTAGATGCAGAAAAAGCCTTTGATGTGGTGCAAATTTGAATGAAGTTATTTTTTTTTAAAATAGTTTAGTAAATATTTGGAATAAATATATGTATTATTCTAACCTTTCAGTTTTAAGTAATCATTAATGGAGCTTAATATCTGAATTTAATCAACAAAACGCCTCTAAACTTGGACTTGAAGGAGGTGCACACATTTGTACCTTCAGACAATGGCACACATACGCATTGCAAAGGATATGCCTGTCTTAATGCTTCAAGAGAAGTATTTTCTTGCAGGCACACACTTTGTAAATGTCTCGTTCAAATGCTTTGCAATGTCCTAAATTCAGCCATCAGACACATAGCTCTCCAAAAAAATAGTAACTTCTATTCCCAAACAAGCATGACAAGGAATGAGTCAAGATGTTTTGAATGGTTTGCTGCATCCAAGCACAGCAGATGGTAGCTGCCTTTTAGATGAATGTCTTCTGGCCAAAAGAACTGAATCAATAATACACTTTTCCCAGGAGGAGGAAACATAATTCAATTTGTGGACTAACATCTAATTATTTTTAGATACTAATGATTATGATATTGTTCATGAGTATGGATTTGTTGAACTGATCGCTGTCTAATGGAAGCAAATTGATGATCACAATTCATAGAAATATAAATGACAGCAGAAGAGCTATGGAGACTTTATAAATTTACCAATTTATCTATTTATTTATTAAATCATTTTATATTGCTGCCCATCTATAAAACAGAACTATTGTGCACGCTTAACATATACAAATATTGGAAATTGGGAAAGAAATTGTTTTAAAGGGTTAAGTCTAAAAGAGTGATATTAGTTCTAACTATTAATATAACACTTCCTATTTTGAATAATAACCGACAAGTAGTCCTGGAGTTATGACCATAATGGAGCCTCTCCACTACAACCATGAATCGTAACAAGCAGAAGATAATTTTACAACATTTTTGTGGCAGTTGTTAAGCAAACATGGCCATGGTTGTCAATGTCGTGGTTGTGAAGTGAATGTCGTAGTCATTAAAGAAACCCATTGTTTGTTAGGGTGAAGTTTTGCAGAAAACCAGTAAGTGCAGTAAGTTTTTAGCAAAACCATTTAAAACATAGTCACATAACCACGGGATACTTTGAATGGCTATAAATGTGCCCATGTTATTGAGCACAGGATCAACATAGTGTAACATATAGCAATTATGTGGCACCTGTACTGAAAGATCTATTCTACATGCAAATTGTTTAGTGAACACAATTTAAGATATTGGTTTCTTTTTATGTCTCTTGGTATCTAATGTCCTACAAGATTAGGCAATCACCTCTTGCTGTGGATCTGTTTCACCCTGAAGATCAGATCCTTCTGCTCCCACTAACAATGGTCATAGAGAGCAATACATTGGCTGTGGAATGCCTTCCCACTGGAATTGTACTTATTTCCTGGTCTCCCAACAGTAAGAAAATCTGTAAAGTTGCATTTCTTTCACCAGGCTTGTACCCATTAGGACCTATTTATTATTACTTTTAATTTGTTTTTGTTTTTTTACTTATATTCTCGATTTTGTTAAGCAACCATCATAAAATATTCTTTTCTACTCAGAACTAAGTCCTGGTGAGTTAATTGATCCAGTTTGTGAAGCACTTCACAAACAAGTGCTATGGTATAATGGCAGTGGTGGGATTCAATTTTTTTTTTACTACTGGTTCTATGGCTTGGTGAGCATGGCAGGGGAAGGATACTGTAAAATCTCCATTCCCTCTCCACTCCAGGGGAAGATTACTGCAAAATCCCGATTTCCTCCCGATCAGATGGGACTCAGGAGGCAGAGAATAGATGGGGGCAGGGCCAGTCAGAGGTGGTATTTACCAGTTCTCCAAATTACTCAAAATTTCTGCTACCGGTTCTCCAGAACTGGTCAGAACCTGCTGAATACCACTTCTGTATAATGGGAATGCAAAGATCAGGCCCTGTTCTTGGGTTGGTGCAGCCTTTACATCTGTGAGAAGGCTTATTTTGCTCACTTTATTTTGCTTATGCTTCTTTACTCCTGAGTATGATTGCCAATCCTATGTATACCACTGAGACTAAGTCCAATAAATAGTTTCTTGACAGTAAGAATCTTTGAACTCAACAGGATATATCTGGGTATTGATATATTGCACTGAAATTTGCCATGTTAAATGGAACTTTTTATTTCAAGCATTCTCTTGTCCTGTAGAATAAGAATCTATAAGCTTCATCTTCTTCAAATGTCAATCACAGTTTTATTTATTTTTTAATTCATTCAGTGATTTTGAATGAAAAGATGAATGAATTTTAAAAAGGGGGGTGGTAAACTAAATTCCCTTGGATTTTCTTGCACTCATTTTGATTACTGAAGTTTCTTAAAGATTGGATCTTCCTAAAGCATAATAACCATGCCAAAACTTTATTGAGAAACGGAGCATAAAACTCTGCCTGCAGGGCTATTTCCAGCACATGATGATGAGCTCAACAATTATAGCTCAGGCTTCTGTATTCGTGCCTACAGTTATTTTGTGCACCCTACCTAAAGAACGACTATTAATAAAGACAGCATCAAGAAGCAGAAAGAGATTCTGTCAATATGGTTCTAGTGAAAAACAATTGAAAGTCCTTCATACTGTGCTGGAGACAATCAGGAATATTATTTATTGCAAGAAGTATCTCTTGTATTGGAAATGTTACCGATGAATCTCTTTTGTTTCTTAAGCCTTAAAAATGAAACCCGTGAGTGTTAGTACTACCATCTGCTATTCCAGGTGCTTCCCTGCTTTACAAGAGATGAAAGGATGCAAGCTGAAATCCCACTGCTTAACATGGCATCCTTCCAGAAGCCCTGGATCCTATTTTCTTGCTTGACACAGAATAACAATTCTAGAACATATGTTGCTTGTATATCCCACTGAAAGTCTATTGCAAAGAATATAGGTCTATGCATGTGTTCTCAGCAAGCAGGCTAAAGGGATTGACACCGAGTAGGCAACTGACAGAGACCGTCATAAACAACATTTCCCAAAACAGAAGCTACATTTTCTTTAAAAATGCGGGAATGCTATAGTAGTTCAGTGTTTTGATTTCTCCCCTAATTCCCTGGTGTTTGTTGTTGATGTTTTATGAATGGGCTCTTGGAATAGATTCAATAGAATAAATAACACAGTGCCTATGAAACAATACTTGATAAATAACTACATCAATCAAATGGAATATGATTGGAAGGAGGGCAGAGATACAGTAAATGATGCACTAGGCAATGAGCATTTGGGCTTGGAAAGCCTCCTGCACCAACCTGGAAGCAAAAAATGGGCAAGGGTGGGGCGGAGCACATGCACGGAGAGGACTGTGAGGGGGTCACGTGCGCATGCATGGGATTGCATGCACATGCGCAGGGGTGGTGCACAGGCAGGGGGCACATGCATGCATGGGGGCACACAGGGGGGTGCACACATTGCATCATAGGTGCAAGCATGTAAGCACATTGTCGCACGTGCACACGTTTTCTATACACGGAGACCCATCCCTGGTATAGGGTTTCCTGCATGAGCAGGGAAATGGACAAGAAGACCTCCAAGGTCCCTTCCAACTCTGTTATTCTGTTAAAGGTTAAGGAATTTGGAAGTATTTGAGGAATTTGGAAGTTAATTTATGGTTGCACAAAGGATCGTCTTTTATTCATGCCCATATCCTCAATTATCTTAACACCTACACTCTCATTCATATATTCATACACTCCTTCACAGATTCTCTAGAGTCTGAGGAGGAAGAAGTTTATGCCTTTGGCAGAACCCACAAGCATGAGGAAGATATTCCATTGAACACAAATAAAAGTTCCTTTCAGACCGGTTCATTGGGTAGAATTATAAGGGAGTCTGGATTACAAACTGTTTAGTGAAGAATTTAATTTCATTTAATTTCATTTTTTATATGCTGCCCCTCTCACTCAAATTATAAGGTGCCCTGGTGGCTTACAGACAATAAAAGAATAAATATAAAAACTGGTAACATTTTAAAAACGACATAGAAAACTGGATCCAAGGAGAAAAACTGTATGGGGATGAACTTATTCACAAATTATTATTTTGCAAATTATTCTTCACTCAGAATACAGAATAACAATGTTGTAAGGGACCTTGGAGGTCTTCCAGTCCAACCTCCTACTCAAGTAAGAGACCCTATACCATTCCAGCTGTCCAATCTCTTGAAACCTCCAGTGATGGAGCACTTCTGAAGGAAAGTTGTCCCACTGATTAATTGTTCTTGCAGTCAGGTAATTTCTCTGTAGTTCTAGGCTGAATCTCTCTTTGCTAAGTTTCCATCTGTTATTTCTTATTCAGCTTTCAGGTGCTTTGGAGAATAGATTGATCTCCTTGTTTCTTTGTAGATCTTAACTAGATTTTCCTTAGTTTCATTTCTGAAAAACTTTCTCCTGCTAAAGCTGCTGAGTCAGGCATAGAAAACAATGTTGAGTGCAATGGTTAAGTTTTGAAAATGCTTTGGAGCTATTTGTTCCAAATATACTGTTTATTTCTTCCAGGAACACA
The DNA here is from genome assembly GCF_964273705.1 of Natrix helvetica. NCBI lineage: Eukaryota > Metazoa > Chordata > Lepidosauria > Squamata > Natricidae > Natrix > Natrix helvetica. The sequence continues at coordinate 322,716,491 of NC_138548.1, forward strand.
TCCAACAAAGCTACAATTTCTTCTGCAAATTTATTTCTATTCACATCTAATTTATTTGTATTCGTAAGTTAGCTTGCTAATTTTTTGCAAAAGCTCCTTCACTTTCTGCTTAATGTTATATATTCATTCACATTACCAATGACATTGTTAACATTAAATTATTAAATTATTAATTTATGTATTAAAACTAGAGCTGCATTTACAATGTTGCAGACAAAAATGAAATATAGCTATGTTCATTTTGTATTCCTGCTTATTTTCATTAAAAAAGTTTAGTTTTGACAATTTGTTACTTCTGTTCATCAAAATTAACTTTCATGTAAAAAAATCATTTGCAAATTTTTGTATTTTCTTCTTTGTTTCTAAAAATGCATCAACTATTCAGTCTTTCATTATCATGTTTCTGAAACTTCAAATTGTATAGCTTTAATGCTTTCAAGTTTAGCTTCCCATCTGGTCTCACATAGGAGATTTATACGATATTGTGATGTAAGAATCTCCCCAGTATTTCACTGAAGTAGCAAAATGTGCATACATCTGTTGCAGAACACACACAAAAAATTTAGTGCAATCCATAAAGCAGCTGTAGCAACTGCCCCAATTTTAACCATACAAACAAAATGGAACAATTAAAAATACATCTGTGTAACAGCCTCCCTCCTTCAAAGAACAGCATCTTACTATCCATTTATTTCCATCGTTCTTATGCATGCCAATTATATCTCCATGAAAGGACATGTTATTTTAACCCTCAATTATTAACTTTAGTCAAAAGTCTGGGGGCTCTGTCAAAAGGTTTCTGAAAGGTCTGGGATAATGTATAGCACTAACTGAATCCTCTCTCTCCCCACACACCTCTCCTCCTCCTCCATTCTTTCAGTAATACCAACCAAGCTTGTGGCATTCAACCTTGCTCGTTCTTCCCTGCTGTCCTGACCTCATGCATTTGGACTTTTCAAGGAAAGAAGAGGCAACATAGAAACATCTCAGAGTTTGCTCGTAGCAATCACATCCAGAAAGCACACACAGGTAAGTTGTTCAGTAGGATTCATTAACTTCTCTTTATATATAATATAACACATGAAGTAAATATACAGTACCAAAAGCAGGTTTTCCAACGTGGTAGTAAATACAAGCAAACATAGGCAGAGGAGAGAAGAGTTTCAATTTTTAATTTTTAAATCTCCCTCAAACTGCAGCATGTATAGTTGCTATACCAAATGATATGAAGGACCAGTGGCAAGAGAGATTCACAAAATAAACTAGGTTGGTATCCTATTTGCTGGGATCTATCAAATAGCAACATTGAATTCAGCACTTTAATATCCATCTTCACAGATTAAAAGAAAATCCCAAGAGTTGCCTCAAGCTTTGGGATGGGCAGCGTATAAATTTAATAAATACATTTGAAATTTATGTACAAAAACATCATTTTCTCATGAAATCAGAATGCATTATTTTAATTAATGTGGTGTTTTTGTACATAAATTTCCATATATCATCAAGGGGTACCACAAATGCGTATTTTGCATTATAGGGGGAAAATGTCATATGCACACCAGTGAGATGTTTTCCTTACAAAAACCTGTGTCCTCAAATGAAAATTATTTGGATAGATTGAAAAGGAGGAGGAGGAGGAATAATTGCTGCACTGGCCTAAATTTCCCCAAAGCTACTCACTATTAACTTCTAGGAAGATATTCAACCACATATAAATAGTGATTATTAATAGAACTTAGTACACTAACTGGGATTTGATAATCAAATTGGTAAAGTTATAATTCACTGCTTAGCCTTAGACAATACCTAAACATATTGTAGTGGAAAGTAGATCATTTCTATGGCAAATTCTAATGGTAGAAACAACATTGCCCTACAATTTAGTTTCCTGCCCTGTAGCACAGCTCTGGGCATGGCATTAATTGGACCAGATGAACCATCTTTTACACACTCATTTGGTTTTTGAAATTTACCTGTCAATTTCTTTTGTTTTAGATAGTAATGATCAAGCAGATAAGTTATTTCATATCCTGCTGCCCTCTCCTGCTGTTCTTTTAATTGAATTTTATAGTCTTGGTTTTGGGTGTTGGGATTTAGATGTAGTGACTGAACTGTGGTCTTTCTTGTGTTGTTTTCTTTTAACTTAGAATACGCCTTTGGGTCTGAGAGGCAAAGGAAAAATAACTATAAATAATAGATGATTCTTTTCCTTTGTGGTTCTTTGAAGTCATACTAAAACATTTGAATTATTACTTAACAAAATACATTGAAAGCTACACATAGGAACAAATTTCCTGTGGAGAAATCTCTAGGTATTTGGTCCCCCAAATGACATTAAAATGTACCCTACTTATAAAATGAAATATGAAACTATAAATGAATTTTAGAAAAGTTAAATAGCAATAAAGTTATAGATCATGCCTCTGCTCAGTAATTAAAAAATAGTATCTTAAAATCTAAGGTTCCTGAAGTTTTAGTCAAAGGGACTTTCTATTGTTTCTAAAGCATCTAATTTTCAAGTTTGTTGGTTTTTAAAAATATTTTCCATAGGTCTTCTTCCTAAATATTGGAGTCTGTTGTGGCCCAGCAGGAGCCGTTGGAGCTGCCACCAGACTCTGACAGCGAGAATCCCTATGAGTCAGCTCTGGAGGATGTGGAGGACCCTGGACAGGGTTCTGACTCCGAGCAGGGATCAGAGAGGCTGGTTGGCCACCAGGAGGCGCCTGAGCCATGGAGCAGTGGTGAAAGCCAAAGGGAGAGTGCTCCTGATGTCATGCCTTGGAGCAGTGGGGAGGAGACAAGGGACAGTGAGTCAGACGTCAGCAGTGAGTTGTTGGATGCTCGTTACCGGCGCGCTAATAGGCGTCAGGAGCAATTGCGCAGTTACAGGAGGTAATTGCACTCAGCTGATGATAATTAGACTCCTCTCCAGACTATAAAAGGACTACTTGTGCAAACGTACTTTTGCAGAAGTCAACACATGAACTAATGTAGGAGAACAGTCTTGCGAGCGTGGCAGGCTGGATTGCTGCCAGTGCTTATCAGTGCCGAGTTGTTATGAAGGCTTATTTGTGTTAGATTGCTGCCAAGGACCTGTCTGTCTGTAAATAAATCTGGTAACTTATCTGTGGCTCGAAGTGTGCGTTTGGGGGGGGGGTCAGAACAGGAGTCCATATATATTTTAATGTAATTGTCTGAAACAATAATGAAAATTCTGGGAGAGGCATGATTAACTGAAAGTGACCATGGCAAACATCAAAGAACTGGTAAGTAAACAGGTTCTTTGCAATATATCCAGATAAGGAGAGTACAGGAGATGACCCACATAATTTCCAGATGGCTGCTCCTTGCAAAGAGACTACATGTAAAAAGTATTCTATGGGTTTGAGTGTTGGGAGATGAAGGGATAAACTACTTTGGTTATAATTGTGATAGAGCCTTTTAAATGACGCTTAAGTTTACAAGTTTTACTGGACATGACTACAATAGAATAGAATGGAATAGAATAGAATTAAATTCTTTATTGGCCAAGTGTGATTTGACACACAAAGAATTTGTCTTTGGTGCATATGCTCTCGGTGTACATAAAAAGACAAGATATATTCGTCAAGAATCATAAGGTACAGCACTTAATGATAGTCATAGGGTGCAAATAAGCAACCAGGGCAATCAATATCAATATAAATGGTAAGGATACAAGCAACAAAGTTACAGTCCTGCAGTCATAAGTAGGAGGAGATGGGTGATAGGAATGATGAGAAGACTAATAGTAATAGTAATGCAGCTTTAGTGAATGGTTTGACAGTGGTGATGGAATTATTTGTTTAGCAGAGTGATGGTGTTCAGGAAACTGTTCTTGTGTCTAGTTGTCTTGGTGTGCAGTGCTCTATAGTGTCGTTTTGAGGGTAGGAGTTGAAACAATTTATGTCCAGGATGCAAGGGGTCTGTAAATATTTTCACGGCCCTCTTTTTGACTCGTGCAGTGTACAGGTACTCAGTGGAAGGCAGGTTGGCAGTAATTGTTTTTTCTGCAGTTCTGATTATCCTCTGAAGTCTGTGTCTGTCTTGTTGAGTTGCAGAACCAAACCAGACAGTTATAGAGGTAGAGAGGAGAGACTCAATAATTCCTCTGTAGAACTGTATCTGCTGCTCCTTGGCAGTTTGAGCTTCCTGAGTTGGCGCAGAAAGAACATTCTTTGTTGTGCCTTTTTTATGATGTTTTTGATGTTAGGTGTCCATTTTAGGTCTTGAGATATGATAGAACCTAGAAATTTGAAGGTCTCTACTGTTGATACTGTGTTGTCTAGTATTGTAAGAGGTGGTACTATGGGAGGGTTTCTCCTAAAGTCTGCCACCATGTCTATGTTTTTGAGTGTGTTCAGTTCCAGATTGTTCTGGTCACACCACGAGGCTAGTTGTTCAAATTCCTGTCTGTATGTGGTTTCATCGTTGTCTTGAATGAGACCAATCACTGTTGTATCATCTGCAAACTTCAGTAGTTTAACCGATGGATCGTTTGAGATGCAGTCATTGGTATATAGAGAGAAGAGAAGTGGAGAGAGCACACAGCTCTGGGGGGATCTGATGTGATTTTGCCTAGCTTCACCTGCTGCTTCCTGTCTGTTAGGAACCTTGTGGTCTACTTACAAGAGTGTTCAAATACCGCTAGGTGATTTAGTTTAGTTAGAAGAATGTCTAGTATGATGGTACGGAATGCTGTACTAAAGTCTATAAATAGGACCCTTGTGTAGAACTTTGGAGATTCAAGATGTTGTAAGATGTAGTGCACAGCCATATTAACAGCATCATCTGTCGATCTATTTGCTCGGTATGCAAATTGCAGGAGGTCTAAGAGTGGATAAGTGATGGTTTTCAAGTGGGACATCACTAGCCTTTCAAACGTTTTCATAACTACAGATGTTAGAGCAACTGGTATGTAGTCATTCAGTTCCTTGATGGAGGGCTTCTTCAGCACTGGGATGATAGTGGAGTATTTGAAGCAAGAAGGAACATGGCACATCTCTAGTGACTTTTTGAAGATTCAGGTGAAGATGGGGACCAATTGGTCAGCACTTTTAAGCAAGAAGGAGTTACCTTGTCTGGGTCTGGTGCTTTTCCTGGATTCTGTCTGTAAAATAGATCTTGCACTTACTTTTCTGTGATCACCAGGGGTTGTGAATCCAATGGGATGGGGTCAGTTGTAGGAGGTTTGGCTGTTGTTGGTGTGTCTGGGATGAGGGTTGTGGAGATAGGTGGCTATAGTTTCCTTTCAAACCTTCAGTAAAACACTTTCAGGTCATCTACCAGTTGTGGATTTCCTTCAACCTGGGAAGGAGATTTGCCATAACCAGTGATATTTTTAAGAGTTTTCCACATATTTGATAACTGATTCCTTAGCTTTATAGAGCAGCTTCTTTTTGCTGCTCTGGTCTCCCTTGTTAATATGTTTCTTGTCTGATTATACAGCATTCTATCACCTTTTCTGTAGGTTTCCTCTTTGGAATGACGTGGCTGCTTAAGTTTAGCTCTGAACCAAGGTTTATTGCTACTGAATATTTGCAAGCTCCTGGTTGGTACACATAGGTCTTCACAGAGGCTGACATTTGATATTACAGTATCTGTGAGTTCATCCAGGTCTGCAGAGGTTTCTTCACAAATATTCTAGTCAGTGCAGTCAAAGCAAGCCTGTAGCTTTAACATTGCCTCCTCAGTCCAAGTCCTCACTGATTTAATTGTTGGTTTTGTGGCTTTAAGTCTTTATCTGTAAGTAGGTGCAAGGTGAATCATGCAATGATCAGAGTGGGCCACAGCTGCTCGTGGTAAAGACCGACAAGCATCTTTTAGTGTTGTATAGCAATGGTCTAAAGCAGGGGTGTCCAAACTTGGGAACTTTAAGACTTGTGGACTTCAACTCCCAAAATTCCCCAGCCAGCATGAAGTTGAAGTCCACAAGTCTTAAAGTTCCCAAGTTTGGACACCCCTGGTCTAAAGTATTCTTGCTTCTGGTGGACAATTGACATGCTGAAAATATTTTGGAAGCTCTTTCCTTAAGTTACCTTTGTTGAAATCACCTAGAATAATGGCTAGTGAATCTGGGTATTTGGCTTCAACCTCCATAATCTGATCAACTAGAGTTCATAATGCCTTGTTTACACAAGCTTACAGAGGCGCATACACAGCAATTAGGAGAAAGGAGGAAAACTCTCGTGGAGAATAAAAAGGTTTGCAGTTGATAAGTAAAGACTCTAAGTTTTTATGACATAATTTATGTCTTATAGTTGTATCCTGAGACCAATTGTTGTTGATAGATATACATAGGCCCCCTTCTTTTTACCTGATGATTCTGCAATCCTGTCTGTTCGAAGTATCTGAAACACTGGTATACCTATGAGACTAAGACTCATAGGTAAATAGATTTAAACATTATAAATAACTTTATTAGTTTATAACTACTACTACTTACATCTTGGAAGCACAAAGTTGTCAAAAGATATATTGTTACCCAGGGGACACCCAGTTGGTTCTTTACAAGGATCTGTGAAGTTGCCCACTGAAGTGATACTCATTTATCTACTCACAGTTGCCACTTTTGAACTAATGGATCAGCAGGTGCTGGAGCATGCGATGAGAGCTCACCTTGCCCAGTGGCATCTTTACAACCTTTAAGCCACCACCCTTCTTCGATTTTATAATTGACTCAAGCCAATGAACATATATACACCCTCTAAGAAAACTGTATAATGGGGCAAAGAACTGAAAAGGAAAAAAAAACCTATAACAATATTTGAATGAATATTCATAGGATTTTTTAATCCTCCTTTTTTCCCTAGTACAATATTTTCTCATACATATTTTCTCCACAATAGCAATCTTGTGAGGTGAATTGGGCTGAGAAAGAGTGACTGGCTCAGAGTCATCAGCTCATTTTTCATGCGGGACTAGAACTCATGGTCTCCTGGTTTCTAGGCCAGCACCTTCACTTTTTATACCAAACTGGCTATCCTTAAGTATTAAGAATGTTAAAAGTGAAATGAAGGAAAATAAAGCTGGCTTGTTTCATGGTAGTAAAAATAAGACATTTACTGTATTTGCACATTTCTGGCAAACATTTATGGACTTTTTGCTGACACCAAGATTGAATAGTTGATAAGGAATTAGACAGGAGGTGAAGAGATATTGCTGTAATCTTATAGAGAGTGAAGAGTTACTATATTTGTGTATACTTCTTGTAATGAATGTTGGAATATATATATATATATTCTTTTTTCTTTTCTTGCCCTTTTTATTCTATTGTTTTTTACTTTAAGTTTAGTTTCTATTAGATTTTACTATTAAAATCAAAATACTTAATAAAAAATATGCACAACAAATAATAAGTATTATTGATCCAACATGCAGATGTGATAACATGCAAATATTCTGTTTGTTCCCTCAGACCTAGCATGAAATGCTCTGCAGATCCACCAAGATGGTGATCTTTTTGCTGTATATTGCTACAGTATAAAAGAGATTTCCTAATGCTAACATTAAAAATGTTTAATTTCCAATAGTCACTAATGATTCTTCCTGAATTGATAATATATATTAAAATCTAGATTCTTACCACCCTGCACAATCACTAAGATGGACTGATGCTGACAGGGACAGCATCCACAAGCAGCAATTTTATTGAGAGGCAGATGAGGTACATCAAACATTTTGCCTAAGCTGTCGAGAAGGACAAACAAGACACCACCTCCCACCAATTAACCCTCTGAAATTATAAATAGAATACAGTAGAACAGAACAGAATAGAATAATAGAGCTGGAAGGGAACTTGGAGGTCTTCTAGTCCGACCCCCTGCATAGACAGGAAACCCTACACCACATCAGACAAATGGTTATCCAATCCCTTCTTTAAAACTTCCAGTGTTGGGGCATTCAAACTTCTAGAGACAAGTTGTTCCACTGATTAATTGTTCTAACTGACAGGAAATTTTTCCTTAGTTCTATGTTGCTTCTCTCCTTGATTAGTTTCTACCCATTGCTTCTTGTCCTGCCCTCAGGTGCTTTGGAGAATAGCCTGACTCCCTCTTCTTTGTGGCAGCCCCTGATATTTTGGAACACTGCTATAAAGTCATCCCTAGTCCTTGTTTTCATCAAACCAGACATATCCAATTCCAGCAATCTTTGACTGACAATATTTTGCAGTCAATAGCTTGTCAGTCAAAGATTTACAAACTTCATGTTTGAAATTTAGGTCACAACAGAATGAATTGGTAGTGCACAAAAGGGAAAGAATGGTCACATAGGATTTTAGAAGCCATTGATTAAGGTGGGTGGTCAATAGAAATATTTGAAAGGACATTATACAGTAGCTAATCTACTTTTATGCCATTTGTTTTAAAATTCGTCCTGAACTGAACAATTTGGAAACAGTGGCTTTTTAGGTTTACATAATGCATATGGTTAGAAGGCCTGCTCTTGGCAATCAGCCAGGATGACAGAATACTGTACTGTAATGACTTAGTAATGGGAAAAGAAAAGCTGAGTGGATCATTTAGACAAAGATATGAAGATATCCAAACCAGTGAAACATGAACAATTCATTTTTATTGTCTCCATTTTTATAGCTACCCTGAACTCTCCTTTTTATAAAACACACCCACTGATATTGCTACTGATCAGTTACGAATGTAGCTGCTATCTCAATAACAGGAACATATTTCCAGCTGGCTGGAAATGTGGTTTAAGGCTGAAAGACAGTATTTTATTCTTGTTATAGTTAGATAGCATTCTCATTTTCAAGCTCCCGCAGCTTATATATGCAGTACCTAGCCGGATCACCTATTCAAGACTGGGAAATTTAGATTCGGCAGCTAAACAAGAATACTGGGCAAGTTATAAGTGGATATTAATAGTGTGTGACTCGCATTGAGCTAAATTGTGGTTGTGTCCCATTAGATATACTCAACTAGCCCGAACTATTATTGTCTATTTGCTTTCCCGTCCTATTGTCCAAAAACTCATCTCTTTTACATTAATTGCTACACGTACTCTGATTTTGAGGATCAGTGCCCATTCAGAATTTTCAACATAAAATTGCATTACTCAATTGCTCTATCTAAAACATTACCATAGCTGGAACAGCTACCATAATCCTCAACATATAATGACAATTGGGGCCAGAACTACATTGCTAAGCGAGGCAACTGTTACGTGAATTGTGCCCAATGTTATGACCTTGTTTGTTATGGTGGTTAAGTGAATCAGTGCAATCATTAAGTGACTTGTCAGAAGCCAATTGGGAAGGTTGCAGAAAACAATCATTTGATCCCATAAATTCTCCCAATAGCTAGGGACACAAATGTTGCTCATGTAAAAGCTGGAATGCTGCAATAGATATAAATGTGAGGATCGGTCATAGATCTTAGGACAGATTTAAAACATACTGATATCTAAGGGATCTTTCAGACACTATCAATGTGTCCTTCGAAGGATCAGTGTTATTTCCAAAGTTTTGCAGAACAAGCTAGAAATAAAAGTCTCTAGAGATTCTCAGTCATCCAGGTCAGTTATCCCAAAGGTGCTTTAAAGTCCAGTTGCCTCCTGAAAAAGCACCTTTGGGACAAACTAGAAATAAGTATAGATGCAAATCAGCATGGACAAAGTAAGTAGATATAGTACTGACTAAAAGTACAGTTTTATTCTATTTGTGAAGTTCCCAGAAGACGACCTAATTAATTTACGAGCCTCGAGACAAAGTTCAAAAGAAATCCAATCATTTATTAGGATCGACATTCTGGCGTGAACTCCTGTGGAGCCAAAACTGCTTTCGCTTAATTGCATTTGAACTATACCCCTGTATCCCCTCCCTTCTGTCCTCCTGCATCATAACTCATATTCTCCAACTAGGCTGTAGACATGAGATCCGACTCCGGCCGAAGGCATGCATGGAATTTCCCCCCTCCATGCCAGCCTGATAATAGTCATGGCAACGCTTTAGAAGTTGACACTATTCTTATTTATTTAAAGAAAGGTCAAGTTATTTGGTTTGCAATGAATCATTACTAGTATCAACAAAATATATTTTATGTAGTTTATTTTTGATTGATATAAGAAAGCTCTCTGGACTGAATCTAGGAACTGGTTAAGAAGGAATTACATATAGCTGTTCTCCTCTGGGCTGAATTTTTCATCACTTCAGTTTTTAAGGGATAGATTAGATTTAATTTAGATTTAGATTTCCTGTAGATGTCTGTGCAGATGCTGTTGCTCTTTAGAATTAATGAGTCACTGGTCACCTTGGATTCCTTCATCTTGCCAGTTCCAGATGCTGCACCAGATTTCTGTAATACATTTTGTTAGCAATAAGTTTGTACATACTTGCAACATTCTCTGGTGAGATGGATACTAGTGTATTACAAGCATCCCAGAGCACTCAATTAAATACTTGTAATACTAATCTGAACAAGAATACTGGGCATTTTTATATAGAGTAGTGCATGAAGCAGTTTGATATTAAAGGCACAAGCCCAGAAATGGGAAAATAGGATTTTAATCTCTCCTCAAATGTGAAGCCAACTGGATGAATTTGAGCCAGTCACTCCTTCTCAGCCACAAGGGGAAAAAAACCAACAGCAAACTACTTCCAAAAATGTTGCCAGGAAAACTGCATGGATTTATCTAGTCGGTCACCAGGAGACACATCTGATTTGAAGACAGGGGGGGGGGGCATTCCAGTAGAGGATAGAAGTTGGTAAGAATGAGATAAACATTGATTAGTCACTAAAAGGTGTGGTGGATGAGCTGTGTGGAAATTTAATAAATAGATAAATAGGTATATTATTTAAGATGTGAGATTGAAGTTTTTAGGTAATTCAATTCTACATGTTTTGAATTCTGGATGAAAAAGATTTGATATATTCATTCTGTACATAAAAATCAAGTGTGTTTTTTTACACGTACCATATTTTTCAGAGTATAAGACACCTTTTTCCCCAAAAAAAGAGGGTGGAAATCTTGGTGCGTCTTATACACTGAATACAGCACTTTTGGTCTCCTGAAACCCCACCCGCTTTGCAAAAATGGATGTGCAGAGGGTTTGGGAGGCTTGCAAAGTGCTCCTGGAGGCTGGGAAGGGCAAAATCGAGCAGAAAACGGGCTGGTTTTGCTTGTTTTTGTCCCCCCACAGCCCCCAGGAGTACTCTACAAGCCTCCCAAAGCTCTGCATGCCCTTTTCTCTTTTTTGCAAAAAAAATGGGGCATGCAGAGGTTTTGGGATGCCTGCAGAGTGCAATTTTTTTAAAAAATTTACCTCTTCAAAATCATGGTGCGTCTTATACTCCAGTGCATCTTATAGTCCTAAAAATACGGTATATAAGAAAGCATTACAATTTCTCAATTCAAAGTTTTAACCAGATATAATTATATTATAATTATCATATATTGTCTGTATTTTTTTTAGAAAGCAATAACAAAGGGACACAAGGGATTAGGTGTACAAAATATTTCTAAGAACCAATGAAAATGTGAGTGAAGTTGGAAGAAAAGCCAAAATGAAGAAAAACTCCCCCTGCCCCTGCCCCTTGGTGCAAGTATAATGACCATTTAAATATGTTTCAACCAGAGTTCCATTATTGCATTTTGCTTCCCTTCCCATTCTCCTTACAGTCTCCAATTTTCCTCCAATCCCATAATAACTGACCTACTTGGAATGTGTATTTCAGCTCTTAGCTGAAGGATGACTTATGGTGTAAAAGCTCTTCCTTGGGATAATGTAATCAAGATGCCCATGGCAGATGTCCCATAGAATAGAATAGAATAGAATAACAGAAATGGGAGGGACCTTGGAGGTCTTCTAGTCCAAACCCCTGCTTAGGCAGGAAACCCTACACCACTTCAAGCAAATGGTTATCCAACATCTTCTTAAAAACTTCCAATGTTGGAGCATTCACAACTTCTGGAGGCAAGTTGTTCCACTGATTAATTGTTCCAACTGTCAGAAAATTTCTCCTCAGTTCTAAATTGCTTCTCTCCTTGATTAGTTTCCACCCATTGTTTCTTGTCCTACCCTCAGGTGCTTTGGAGAATAGCTTGACTCCCTCTTCTTTGTGGCAACCCCTGAGATATTGGAACACTGCTATTATGTCTCCCCTGGTCCTTCTTTTAATTAAACTAAACATACCCAGTTCCTGAAATATGTTCATATGTTTTAGTCTCCAGTCCCCTAATCATCTTTGTTGCTCTTCTCTGCACTCTTTCTAGAGTCTCCACATCTTTTCTACATCGTGGTGACCAAAACCGAATGCAGTATTCCAAGTGTGGCCTTACCAAGGCATTATAAAGTGGTATTAACACTTCAAGTGATCTTGATTCTATCCCTCTGTTTATGCAGCCTAGAACTGTGTTGGCTTTTGGGGCAGTAATGGAATGAATACATACTGAGAATCCTTAACAAAACTATCAGAGAAAAAAGACATAATTATATCAATCTCAACATATAATGAATTAGATCTATTAATTTTTATACTCTTATTTTCATGAGGACCTAATGCATTTAGATGATTATTTTAAAGGCAGGATTTCCAGTGAGGATTCATGGTGAACTTCTCATGCTCGCAGATCTGTCCCCAGACACTCACTTATTGTCTTTCCCTCTTCCATCCCCATAGCAATTCTTCCTGGGATTTCTGCACCTTGCCAAAGTGTATGACTTATGAGCAAGAGCAAAGATGCTGAAATCACCAGCAACGTTTAGTCATAGCTGTGCATACTCAGGAGATAGTATTTATGTTTCCATAGGAACAATTGATCTCTTGCCAAAAGCAACTCCAGCATCTGGATTGCCTATTATGACCACTTGGAATCTAGTTATGTATTATCTTGTCTTATTGACTAACCATGACCTAGTCCTAGTCCCTCCCTTGATCTGGTATCATATGTCTTTGGCTGGACTTTGGACTGCTCAATTTGGAAGTTTGCCTTGCTCAGCTAAATCTTATCTATTAATTAGCATATTAATGTTGCAAGCCATCCAGAGTCGTCTCACAACAAGTTGGGTGGCAAATAAATTAAAGAAATAAACTCTAAATCGCTGTTTCTTGCCACCTGGCTGTTGGAATTTGCTGAATCAAATCTCCCCCATAAACACTCTGTGTGCCTAGGAACGGAGTCTGGCTTCTGAAGGAGTACTAAAAAAAAAAGCCAGGAAGCAAAATAACTTTATGTTCCTAAAGGAGGAAAAATGACATTGCTGCAGAGATCACTAGCCAAATGGCAAACTCTGGCCAACAAAGTCTCTCTGGAAAAAGGAAAGATTATGAGATCATTCACCTGCACTCCAGATAGTTGCCCCTTCTGAGTGATTGTAGAAACTGATTTTTTTTGCAGTTGGCTTCTGAGTTCAGTGGCAGGGAATCAAAGGATTTCAATCAAGCTTACAGTTGTTAAAAAAGACCTATATGAAGATTTTTTCAGGAGCCTCATTTCTTAAACATTTTCAGACTGTAATGCTGACTGTAACTTTTGAGTGCCACTTGAGACGAAAGGGCACAGGAAGCCAAAAGAAAGCAAAAGGGGGAAAATTGCTTCCCCCTCTTCCCCCAGTTTCAGGCATTTTCATTTTTGGATTACAATATCAAGGCAGTCACCAGAAAAACAGCAAGAATGAATGGTGGGAGAGGATCAGTAGAACAACCTCCAGAAATGCACCAGATTTGCTGCAGAAAATATTTGAGCTTTTGCCTCAGATCTTGCTTTGCTTAGCTGCTATCTTTTCATAACCAGTAAAAGTACTCTTAATTCTGAAACATGGAGTTAAGTGTTTCCTTTCTTGGTTACTGATGGAGGCTGCTATGATAGTCATTCTATTTCTATTTACAGGTCTTTGTATTTTGTTATCTTCTCCATGTTTTTTCTCTTCTATTCTGCTGTACTACCATATCCACTATATTGATTTTTTTTCTTTCTTATTGAGAATTATTAAATCTGGGGTGTTATTATTGTTGTTCATCGTACAATTAGCCACATGTTCAGACTGGATTTGGCATTTTGACCACCTATCAAGTCCTTCCCAAGGACCAGGTATAGGCAGATGTGGATGTTTGATGATATTAAAGGTGGATGTTTGATGGTGTTGAATTTATTATTTTGGTTCATTGCACAGTCATGATGTATAATTATGGTTGAATAACAGCAGTGAAAGACTATTATGTTATAGATCAATTTAGAAAACTCCTGTCCTCTACAATACACTCATGGAAGGGATTGTTCTGTAAGTAGTTTAATCTATTTGATTTTTTTTTTAATTTAAGCAGAAAAAAACAATTTTATTAATAAAATTCATCTTGCCACATTTAACTCTCCAAAATGAATGCTACAACTTGAATACAATCATATATTTATAAGCACTCCAAATTAAGATGCATTTTAAACTTGATTTCTCTAGCTTTGGGAAATTAGCACGGATTGTTTGAGATTAAGACATAGTTTGAGATCTCTTAAATTTGTTAACTCTGGTGATCTAAATCTTATATTTTGAGATGAGAAGTTAAAGTGTTTCACAGGAATTAAAGTATTTAATGGAAGTTAAATTACACAAGACTAATAGCAGTTGTCACAGATATTGCAAGGATACATTGGATAAATAGGCTGCAGCCAGCCAAATAAACAAACAAACAGACAGACAAGCAAGCAAGACTATTGAGGAATCTTTTGTTGTTTTAAATATTATTAGTTTTTCCCAACCACCTCCCACCATCTCTTTAGAAACATATACAAAGGAACTATTACTGATTGGCCTAAAATCAAGATATGGAGAAATTTAATTCTTACTTCCCTCACTCTCCACAGGTTAAGAGAAGTTTCAGAAGAACTTTTCAGCAGGAAAATAACATGGAGAAAAAGACTTTGCTATCGTGTTATAGAGTAGGCCTGGTTTTTAAAACAGTGTGAGGGGGTTAATGTAGAAATAATAACTGTCATAAGAATTGAATATATTTTAGCACTATGTGAAGTTTGGTTTTATATCTGCTTAAGACATAAAACCAAGACATTATGTCTGCTTAAGCCTGCTCGAACATATATAAGGTTCTGCCCTTAGTTTTATTTATTTTATTTGCCACCCGTGTACCCTGCAGAAATGTGCTTGGCAATCAAGCAGAGAGATAAAAACATCTAAGGTTAGGAAACAACAGAGATAAAACTACAACCAACATTAAGATCAATCTGATTGTGTATTTTTCTCTTTTCTCGCCTTAAGTGTAAAGCCTAAGAATGCAAATTTTAATAACATTAACCAACATGCAATGAAAAGAAACACAAGACAAGACACAATATTATGCAAATAACAAGGTCTTTAGAAAACAACTTAAATAAAAAGACTGTAGGTGAGGGCTAATATTAACTTATTCCATAAAAACCGTAAATATTTTGGAAATAGTACACTACTGAGCATCCCAAAGGTGCTTTTTTTCAGGAGGCAATTGAACTTTCTTGTTTTTTCTTTTGAAGATGCTTCACTTTTCATCCAAGAAGCTTCTTCAGCTCTGACAGGATAGTAGGGAATCCATCCCCACTATCCTGTCATAGCTGAAAAAGCTTCTTGGATGAGAAGCGAATCATCTTCAAAAGAAAAAACAGGAAAGTCCAGTTGCCTCCTGAAAAAAGCACCTTTTGGACAATCATGACCTGAATGACTGAGAATATCTACAGACTACACTACTGAGCATTTGTCAGTCAGAGTTACAACTAGATTTCATCAGGATTAGAGTGTACAACAAAGGAAAAAACTTCTTCTAAATTCCTAAACTCAATCTATCAAGGAAATGTTAAACAGTAAGGAAATAGCTGTGAAAATGCTGTGAGGATCAGGGATTAAAGATTCTTCTATCATTTGAGATGGACTTTTGAGATCTCCCGAGGTTTTCATCGGAGCCCCATATGAAATAATTTTGTCGTTTTTCCTGCCTAGATGTGGAATTCATTTCAGATTAATTCACAATCAGAAATGAAAGCTATTTTCTATTTTGATCATATCCTGGCTGAAGTTCTGTGATTTTTTTTTTTAAAAACCCATTGATCTGGATTATAGTTTTTAATGGATTAGAAAAACCATAAAGCATGCCATACTAGACTGAAGTCCCAAGCCCTATTAGGTAATGCTTATTTTTACTAATTTCATTGCTATACTTGCTTGGCTTTTTATGATATCTTGCTATTTAATATAGCTGTATTATTGCTGTTAGTAGCCTTTGAGCACTATTTACAAATAAAAAAATATGTTGGTCTGTTTATTCTAAAATTTAGTTCCTTTCCTTGTTCTTAGATTGTAGAGTTTATTTCCTTTGCAGAAAGCTTTATAAATTGCAACAGTCCTTTCCCCTTCAGGCAACAGCTCCTTATGATACAGCATTAGTACAAAATAAGATATTAGAAGCAAAAACAGCACAAGGAAAGATAGCACTGCAATGCACTATTGCATTGAAAGTGGTGGTCTTAAACTAAAACCAGCCAAAACAAATAAGCAAACAAACACAATAAAAAGAGTAAGATAAATCATGGTGGGCAAAGACAAACCCAACTCCAATCACTAGGAAAACTCAAAGTGACAGGCTCACTTAACCTCCAGATCCACGGTGGCACAGTTGTTAGAATGCAGTACTGCAGGCTATTTCCGCTGATTGCCGAGCTGCCTGCCATTTGGAAGTTCAAATCTCACCAAGCTCAAGGTTCCATCCTTCTGAGGTGGGTAAAATGAGGACCCAGATTGTTGGGGACAATATGCTGACTCTGTAAACTGCTTAGAGAGGGCTTTGGAGCACTCTCAAGTGGTATATGTCTAAATGCCATTGCTATTGCTAGATCACATGCACAAGGGAACCATGGCATTTCAAGGATTTGCTAAATATTATAGGGGAGTCAGTTCTAGCATGATGTGGTATAGTGTTGCTCCTTCTCTTCAGCTAGTCATGGATTTCAAATCAATGCTGCAACTGTGGTAGGGAAGAGCTGACCATGTGATCCTCTTGTTTCTTTTCTCTCTTTTGCCCTCAATTGCCGCAGCCTGGAAAGTACATAACAGAATAACAGAGTTGGAAGAGACTTTGGAGGTCTTCTAGTCCAACTCCCTGCTTAGACAGGAAACCCTACACCACTTCAGACAAATGGTTATCCAATCACCTCTTTAAAACCTCCAGTGTTGGAGCATTCACAACTTCTGGAAGCAAGCTGTTCCACTGATTAATTGCCCTGTCAGGAAATTTCTCCTTAGTTCTACGTTGCTTTTCTCCTTCATTAATTTCCACCCATTGCTTCTTTTCCTTCCTCCAGGTGCTTTGCAGAATAGCTTGACTCCCTCTTCTTTGTGGCAGCCCCTGAGATATTGGAACACTGCTATCATGTCACCTCTAGTCCTTCTTTTAATTAAACGAGACATACCCAGTTCTTGCAACCATTCTTCATATATTTTAGCCTTCAATCCCTTAATTATCTTTGTTGCTCTTCTCTGCACTCTTTTAGAGTCTTCACATCTTTTTTACATCAAGAAGTGGCAATTTGAGAAAGCTGTAAACAAGTGCAGCAAACAGATATGTAATTGATCTGTCTGTAAGCTAATGGGAAGATAAGAATCAGGACTCCATATATATCACAACAAAATAAAATAAAAACAAAGTAGCTGGAGTGGACTGTACTTCCTCAATAGTCCCATCATGAAATAATGTTATTTTAAAAGTTATTGGCTAGAGTCAGGATAGAAATGGAACCATCATTATTTTATTTAATATACATTACACTATTTTTCTTATTTTTCTCCCCTCTGATGACTGTCCTAGGGTCAGCAGATGTGTTTAATGGCTATAGGGAAATTTAGCTTTTTTAATCCAACATATTATAACTACAGTTCCTATATTTTTTTTTCTTTTCATGAACCTTTAATCCCTTTATTTGGGGTACAGTTGAGGTGACTGAATGGAGTATTTACTGGCCAGATGCCCTTCCTGACACCTATGTGGAGTTCACAGCAGATATTTTCTCTTTGCGTTCTGATAGAGAAACATCTGCCCCTATCTAGGATTGAATTCTTAACCTTCTAAATGGAAGGTTAAGATCTTCATCTCTAGGCCACCATGCCGCCTTGATTACAATAGAAAAACCAAGTGTCAAAAAAGATGAGGTTCGTTTACTGAAATGAATAGAGAAGTACTTGCATGTATCAGAATTATTTTCAAAGACTACTGGAATTCCCACATGACTTGGCAAATTACTTGAACAAAACTGATAATAAAATGTGACACCTTTGGGATGAAAGTTTTATTACAGAGTAAGATTTCATCAAATGCACAAATAGGTGGCTTCTAGCGTCAGCTTTTCCTTCACTTAAGCTTGGTCAGATTAAAGGCATTCACAGTTCTGAAGGCTTTAAAAAACCATGAGAGAAAAGGCAACTAATGGAATTTTTCCCAAGCAGACCCCTGAGAAGAACCCGTCCCTATGATAATCATGTCAGGAAACTGCGGTTAGCAGCATTCCACTCCCCAGTGTTCATTTAAATTTGACATGCCATCTTAGTTTTATGTTTTGTGTCAACAGGGAAATGATTTCAGAAATGTCTCTAAAAGTTGTGGATGGCTGCTCTAATTTCTTGAGAGTCTGAGTAAACTGAACTTCCATCCCTCTTACTGTGAAAGCTATTTTCACAAATCCCAGTATACAGCCTGACATATGCTGCTTGATGACGAATTTATGTATGTCTATCAGCTCTGGAGTGCAAAATAAAAAATAAAATGGTAGCTCAGTAGATCCCAGTAAAGAGATACAAAAATTGGTTTAATTGTACTTCAGAGATTTGCAGCATAGGCAGTGATGGGATTCAGCCAGTTCACACCAGTTAAATTACACAACCACCACCCCCGCACAATCAAAGTGGATCCTGGGTGCTGCACTGCAATGGAGAAATGGGAAATGGAATGGCCAGCTTGAGGGAAGGAGAAGGCCACTTTCCCTCTTTCTTCTTCCTGCTCACTCATACCAGCCATTCCATTTCCTGTTTCTCCATTCAAGTGCAGCACCCAGGATCCACTTTAATAGCGGAAGGAGGGGGGTAATTTAAGAAATGGTTTGCCCAGGGTCAGGTTGGCTATTATGGAAGGCTTGTCCTGCATGTGCGACAGAGCTGGAGGATGGGGATGGACCATGCCTCCCACAACAGTCAACTTGACCCTGGGTGAACCAGTTGTTAAATTATTTGAATCTTACCATTGCCCTAAAGTCATATAATGAATAACAGATTACTCTCAACCAGTTAATCCATAGCAATATGGAGAATATACTTAATGAACTTTATTAGACAGTAGTAGGAACTTTTCTCTTTGTCTGTCTTTACATGGCTATGACAAATCTCAAAATTAAACAAATATATGATGTTTAACCTTCTCCATTTCTTCTGGTGGAAAAGAAAATAGAAGAAGGAAGCTCTAGCTAGTTTTTTTATAGTAATATCCATGACCCAAAGCCATACCTTATTTTGAGAGGTGATGCCATTCCCTGGAGAAAAGGAGGGGGCTGTAGAACTTTTAAGATCCTGGTTTGCAGAATCCTATTATAGGTTTATAACAAGAGAACAAATCTTTTTGTACTGTTTTCATAGCTATGTAAATTGTCTCTTTTATATAGAGACAATACTATAAAACATAATATTTCCTTAATATTAGTAGCTCATCTTGGACAAATGATTTCCCACAAAGTCATTATTCTCCACTTAAAGTCATTTAATTAGTATGTTTTTCATACAATAGATCTGTAAATTTTGTGTCAGCTATTGAAATCTGACTTTTTCCAATGAGGTCATGCTCTTACTTAGTCTTTTATGATTCAGGACCTAGTAATCAGCAGTTTAATACAAATTAACAGCTCACTTTTTAATAGATCGGCATTCCAATTCCCCCATGTTGATAATTGCAATAATTAATTCCCAGGGCTTTTCATATACATTTGATCAGAAACTT
This sequence comes from Natrix helvetica, assembly GCF_964273705.1. Taxonomy (NCBI): domain Eukaryota; kingdom Metazoa; phylum Chordata; class Lepidosauria; order Squamata; family Natricidae; genus Natrix; species Natrix helvetica. The sequence continues at coordinate 322,736,476 of NC_138548.1, forward strand.
GGCATTTCCATTAGCATGGCAAAGAAAGAAGTTCACAGAGCAGATATGGCTCATTTGAAATATTACCATCAATAAAAAAACTCAGGGTTTCTCGAGAAATATGATAAAAATTGAATATTAAGAATTTAATATCTAGCTAAATATGTTTTTAAGAGATAGGTAATACATGCAAACTAAGTACCAATGTTTTTAAAACCTTCAGGTCCTTAAACTAGCAAGAAAATAATTTCCAGCCCTCTCTTAGATTCATGTATTTACTTAATGTGGATAAAGTACATCTTTTATCCTGTATTTCATATGAGCAATACAAGTGAAATTGCTAGTGTTAAAGAGGATAAACTTGACTTCCCTTGATTTGTTGTGTTCTTATTAAATCAGAGTACAAACTTGCCTAAAAAAAAATAATCTGTCCACCTGGTACCCTGCTACACGGAGGAGAGGAAGGGAGAGGAGGGGAGGGGAGGAGAGAGGGGAGGAGAAGAACTATCTTAAAGATACTTTTGTGCAGAGTATAGAATTGTAGGAAAGGAAGGAAAAGAAAGGAAATCAAAAGAGACAGTTGGTAGCCTCACCCACTTTTGCCTATCACTTACATGGAAGGTGAGTCCCAATAACTGAAACATGTTGCCTTTTTAACACATCCTTTTGTGCTAATCTAACCTGGAAGAAGCATCTGTTATTTCATCCCTGATTGAAGGCAGAGGAAGCAGCTGAGTCAGAGCAGCAGTGAATGGTGGTTTAGTTCTCTCTCTCTCTCTCTCTCTCTCTCTCTCTCTCTCTCTCTCTCTCTCTCTCTCTCTCTCTCTCTCTCTCTCTCTCTCTCTCTCTCAGATTATACAAATTATCTACAAAGTTCAGAGTCTGCTCAACTCAGATGTCTTATAATAAAAAAACAAAATGGGAAAAAAATAGAAAGAAATAGAATTAGAAATCATGAGCGACCTGAAGACAAACATATAAACCAAAAGAACCCATGCAACACAGGCTTAACCATCATTCTGCCCCAAAGCCTGGGAGAATAGCCAAGGCTTTAATAGCTTCTTCAACATTATCAAGGTACAAGCCTTCCAGATGTCTACACAACTTTTGAGTGTAGCCATTCTATGTCATGAGTTTATGATCCAATGATACAATTTAGTTGCATTGAATATGTTCACGTATGAGAAGGAGGGAATAAGAGCATTCACAAAAATCTTGTTTCATTGCTGTTCTGGACAGTCCAGTGATTTTGGATCCCCCAAAGCAGGATATGATTCAAAAAAGAGGCCATTCTATGTTTCTAACAAGTGCCTGATTATTTCAAAGAACTGTTTTTACTTAGGGTCTTAATTGTATAGCTATGAGAAATTCTGGTTCAAAGTTTGGTCAGTCATTAAATTCAAGGCACATCAGGTTCAGTGGTGGGTTGCTAACCGGTTTACTACCGGTTCACTCGTGCTTGTGTGAGCACTCACACTTGCGTGCTCGTGTACTCACACAATGCTCATGTGCAGAAGCATCTGGGCAGGTGGGCGGACCCTCACGCCGCTGCCACTACCAGTTCAGTCAAACCAGGCCTTACTGGGAGCAACCCACCTCTGATCAGGTTATTCCATTATAACCCACTGCTATAAGAATATGATGAGATCTAGATATGAAAATGTCATAAAGCAGCAATGTCTCTTTGTTTCTACAATTTTATATTTAAGAAAACTCAAGACATATACAAATACATCTATCTCGGTGTGTGTATACACACACAAACTCACACACAGAGAACTATTTTCTTTTATAGTAAATAATATTACAAAAAACACATAAAGGTAATAAGAAACAGAAAGCAAAATGAATTAAAAGTATCAGATAAGATCGAGAATAGCAAAAATATCTAGACTACATTACAGCAACACTATTTATTATACAGTAGCTCTCATTACCATTCTTCCTTTTAAAAAATAATCCTTTTTGATCCATCCTGTATTTTGTTCTGTTGTTTAAATTTATATTTCCTTGCTAAACACCTCATAGCATCAACCCAGTCATGATTTTCTCCCCCTTCCTCTTGACCCATACATTCTTCCATATATTGGTTTTGCAATTTGATTCTTTCCCACTCTGTAAACCAAACCATTTCAATATATTTCAATTGTCACTCACTTTTGTATTCAATTTATGTTGATTTGGCACCCAATCATTCTTTCTCTCATGTCTATTTGTTCCATTACGCACATTTCATGCAGCCTACTTTTGTGTTTCTTCTCATGTAACCAATTCGCATTTCTCGATAACATGTGGGCAAAAGCATTGGGTAAGTAGTGGTTATAAGCAGTACGGGACGTGTTGCGAGAAATAAATGTTTGTTGAATAAGAAAAAATAGCTATGTGTCAATGTGTCATGTCACATTGACACATAGCTTTTTTTCTTATTCAACAAACATTTATTTCTCGCAACACTTCCCGTACTGCTTATAACCACTACTTACCCAATTAATATAACAATTAAAAACACAAACACAAAAGGAATGATTACAAATAACTACAAAGCCAACAAGCAAATGCATAATAAAAGTTCAAGCCATGCAATATTGAATAAACAAAGAAAATAAGCCGACAGCTTAGCAAGAAATGAGAGAGAAAGAGAATAAAGGTTGACACAGAAATAATCACATGTATAATTTAGTAAGAACAAAAATGTCTTGCGGCTTTATGTTTCATTCTTCTTTCAATCCCTTCCCCAACTTTCAGCCAGAAGAAAATTTAGGGCCAGGCTCTGACTAAAAGCTTGACAAATGAATGATTAAAGACAAGGGAGATAATCATATTGTTTTAAGGACATTGAATGTTATTTTTGTCTGTAGTTTTTAAAATCTTGGCTTGGGGCTTTTTAAAAAAAATGATTTTGAATTTTGATTTGGAAAAAAAATCCCTTTTCTTAGATTGGAGCCTGGCAAATCACCCACAGGTCAAAAGTGACCTTCAGCCCCACAAGTCATACATTCCTGAAACAAAGACAGCAATATTGTTGTGTTAATTTGGTGCTAGATGTTGCCAGCTAAGGGATTACATAGTCATTAACCATCTGCATAGTCTTTCTCAGAGAGCTCATCACAAGAGGGAAGACTGAACAAGTGTTTAAAATGCTGTGCCCTGATTTCCTACTAAGGCACCGGGTTGTTGATGGCAGACTTATTAAACGTGGACTTCATGAAACAATCTGTCACCTCTATGATAGTGAGAAACACACACTCAACAGTGAGCCGAAAAGTGAAACCACATCTACACATCAACTTCTTCTGCCCCAATGAAATTCTTGTAATAGCAGTTGTTGACATTTCATAAAATTCCTCAGTGCCTCCAAAGGCACAGCTGGAGACTTCTCGTCTTATTAGATAGTGGTTGAATGGCACAATAATTAAGCAAGTACACAGGCTTGGATGGCATTCATTATTAAAGCTTTGACATTTTTAGTTCAGTCCCACAGTGAACTTTAGAGTCAGTTTTTGTTGGGTGTCTACCAAGGTGGGTTTCATTATAACTAATGCAAGATAAAATGCACATTTGCACATTAGTTTAGAGCATTTACCATCTTACAGACAATGCAACAGCATTTTTCAGGCACAACAGAGTTCATAGAATAGACAGAAATTAGGCTTCTCAGATATTAAATACAGGAAAGCATCTGATAAGAAAATATAGCTAAGAGACAGATGTCTATTGCTTTACCATAACAAGTAAAGTAATACCATTTACTATTATTGTCACTACTACTATTACTACTACTACTGCTGCTGCTGCTGCTGCTGCTGCTACTACTACTACTACTACTACTACTACTACTACTACTACTACTACTTATGTAGTCAGTCCAAACTGGGTTCATTGCACATTATAAAGAATATTAATACATTATCCTTATTCTTGAAGCTGTCTAAATAATTAGATAACCAGAAAGTAATGAGAGATTCAGCAGACTTTAGGGGCCAATTGTTTAAATGATGCCTATCAATGAACCTGCCTTGATAGTAATGGACAGAAAAATGAATGTTAGAATAGAATAGAATAGAATAGAATAGAATAGAATAGAATAACAGAAATGGAAGGGACCTTGGAGGTCTTCTAGTCCAACCCCCTGCTTAGGCAGGATACCCTCCACCACTTCACACAAATGATTATCCAATCTCCTCTTAAAAGCTTCCAGTGCTGGAGTCTTTACAATTTGTAAGAATGAAGGCTTTGGCTCGGGGGTATGTGTGGTGGCCCATATTAGATAACAACATATCGACCTGGGTTATGGCATGCCTTCCATGCCACACCTCTAGGCAAGCTCCACCGACAGCTCCTCCAAAGGACTGGGACATGCTAAGAGGACCATGGACCCGGATCGATTTAGATTTTGTGGGCCCATTTCAGGGCCACTCTTTCTTATAGTAGTTGATGCCTTTTCTCATTGGGTTGAACTATGTTCTATGCAGTCCACCACAGCAGAATCCACAATCCAGGCATTGCAACATTTATTTACAACACATGGCATACCGGACACTTTAGTGTCCGATAATGGCCCGCAGCTGACCTCTGCTACCTTTCAATCCTTTCTAGCTAGTCTAGGCATTAGGCACGCACTAGTGGCCCCCTACTATCCAGCTAGCAATGGCCAGGCTGAACGAGCTGTACGATCTGCCAAGGAAGCATTAGGCCGCAAGGGAGTGGGACCATGGGAACAGAAATTAAATTAAATTAAACAGAAATTAAACACCTTGCCCTATTTTGGAAAAAAGTCCAGCCGAACTTCTTATGGGCCGGCGTCTGCATACCATACTTGACCATTTACATCCTCCCTACCAATTTGACACACCACCACAACTTGGTGGTACATGAACTTTTAAACTGGGGGAAGGCGTATTTGCAAGAAACTGTATTGGGGATCCTAATCTTTTGCGGCTTTCTAGCAAGCAAAGTCAGTGGGGAAGCCAGATTAATTTAACAACCATGCTACTAACTTAACAACTGTAGTGATTCACTAAATAGCCATGGCAAGAAAGGTCGTAAAATGGGGCAAAGTTCACTTAACAAGTGTCTCACTTAGCTAACATAAATTTTGGGTTCAATTGTAGTCATTGAGTTGAGCTTACCTTTAGTAAGTATCTTTGGAACTTTGAGTTCACAATGAGAGTATTCTCAAAAATGCAGACCACGAGCAGCTTTACCTATTCATAAAGTAGTTGCTATGCTAAGAATAGCCAGATTTAAAATTCTCAAAAATCAGAAAACACCATGCTGAAGCGTCTCCCCATCTTTTTTGCTAGTTCCTTGGACCTTGTTTGCTCTGCTCAGCTTTGTTATTTGTATGGACAGATGATGATCCCTCTAAACAAAGTAATGTGGTGCTGGCATTCATGATTCCAGAGAATACTTTATTTCTTCTGAGAAATGAGAATACTTCTTCAGAGATATATTCAAAATAATTATCTGTGGGGGCGTCAGGTATCTAAAGAAATTGATGTCATTGCTAGGAAATATATTTGATCTGACACAGGTTTTGACTCTTAATATGTCTACTAAAATAAATCTTAGTGAGTTTGATATGAATTCTCTTCAATAAATAGTTGTGGATTGAGGCATTTGCGCATGGCAAGTGAACATTACATCTCATGTTGCTTTAACTAGTATTGAATGAAACACTGATGAGTGTTAAGGATGCTAAAAAATTCTAAGAGCTATGGCAACCTGGAAGAGATAGTAGAACTTCCAGCTCAGAACCAGTCATAAGGACAACATTTTATATATAAAATGAACAAAGTTAATGAGCCTGGATTCTATGCCACAAGATTCTGTTATTTTATCTGCATCAGAGAAATAGCTCTGAAAATTATGACTACTGATATTAATTTTCAAGGAAATCCAAGCAAATGAGCCATTATCTCAATTCCATAGTCAGAAGTCACTCATCCTATCTCCCTCTTGTGCCTAATATGCCATAACATTACAAAGATGACAATTTAATGTATTAGAAATGTAGACTAATTATAAACAATCTCATTCCTTGGCTCCAAGTTCTAATGGTTTGGAAAGCTCTTTATTGCTTTATAGAAGAAAATATTCATTTTGCATGAATAAAACAATGTCACAAAAAAATAGTCGTTATGATGATTAGCCCAAAATTATCTTTTTCTCCCTCCCAGCCCTTTCTCTCTCCAAAGAGACATGCACACACACACACACACACACTCTTTCTCTCTCTCTCACACACACACACATCCATCCATTTATCTCCACAGCAAGCATATCTTAATCTAGGATTTGACTTGTCCTATTTTAGGTGTCCTATTTTAGTCTTGCACATCATCTATTTAATGAAATGTTGAATCTAGTATTGACAGGGAATTATTTTGACCAATGACTCTTTCATGATTAAGACAAATGCTTATAGTTTCCATTTGGGTTTGAGATATGCACGTATGGCTCCTATTTTATTTTTTTTCAAAGTGATACATTTCTCTGGTTTGCATCCATGCCAACAAGAAGAGGTCAATATGCCTCATAGAATAAGTAAGAATAAATTGCAAACATGAAAGTTGCTGTGTTAGATAGTCCACCATGCTATATTTAAATTCCAGACTAATGCAAGACAGTAGCTAGCTGACAAAGCTGCTGTTCTTCTTTCTTGATAATTCAATGAACTGCCAGTCCAATAATATTGTATATCCAAGGACATTGCCAACTGTTTTTTTGAGAGGAGGGTAGGTATTTTGTAAGGTCAATCTTTATTCACATCAGTGATGGGATTCAAAAATTTTTACTACTGTAAAAATTCTGTGGGTTCTGTAGGCGTGGCTTTGTGGGCATGGCAGGGGAAGGATACTGCAAAATGCACATTCCCTCCCCACCCCACAAGCCTGCTTTCCAGCTCCGTTCTCCTGTTCATGGCAACAAAAGAAGATCAGCTGGGAGGCAGCGGGGGTGGGGCCAGCCAATTTGACGGTTCTTTGAACTTCTCAAAATTTCCACTTCTGCTTCTCCAGAACCGGTCAGAACTGGCTGAATACCACCTCTGATTCACGTTTCTCATAAAAATCAATTCTTTAAATTACATTCAGACCAGTAGATGACAATTCCAAATCTTGTGTTTTGATTTACTTTGTGTTTTCAGTTTGGTATAGATTGTTAGCTCAGTAGTATCACCAATTGACTACATACATAGGTATGTGAGTCATACAACTTTGTAGAATGTTTTACAGTACAGTACTTACAACTTACAACATTCAATTCTTTTTCTGTCTCTTCCATTTTATATGTAGGCAGTTGAAGCTGTTTATTTTTATTTTTAAAACTTCAATCTGCACAGATGATTGATGGGTAGTTGGAGTTGTGCAGTTGTTATGGTCTCTCTAGTGGCTGTGTTGAAGCTGCTGAATTAGGAAACAAATGTACAACATCTAAGCATAAAAACTCAGTTGGGTTATATCAGTTCAAAAAGAGGCACGATAGTAGCCACTTTAAATGGATTTCAAAATAGATGATTGATCTCAAATCTGCCCAAATAAGTTTTTTTTAAAACAAGTTTGCTATGTTAGTTCTTCAAATTTATTTTATTCTTGTTTGTTTAAAGAAAGCCAGAGCTTTGGAACTCGGTCTTTGGCTATACTATACTTTGCTCACCTAAAACGATGCAGAGAAAATAAAACTACAATGCATAACCTTGTAAATGCTTATAAAATATTTATTTGGGGAACATGTTACACATCTGCAAATATGCCTAAAAGCTGTGTCTCATAAATATTCAGTTCTTGCACATGAAGGTTGTTTTATCAGGGAAAAAATGGGACAGGAACTTCTGATAGTTTGGTAGCATGGAATATCCTTTATTTTCAGTCCCTGAAGATTGCATATTCATTTTGCTGCAATGCTTGAGATGACCTTTTTTTCATACATAATCCAAAAGGGTGGAAGAGACACACCCATATCTTCTTCTTGTGCACCTCTTATGTTTACATTTGGAAAGTCTGACTATTTCCCTGGTGACAAGAAAGACTTTAGGCAGTTTTAATTTTCCATTATATTTCTTTCTGATATTACATTCTGTCTCTAAGAGACCCAAAACTGCTTTCCAAATTACAATTACTGAATCAGGCATCAATAATAACAAAGAAATCAAAGAGAACTAGAACTCTTGAAGCAATTCCACATCCCGACTGTTTAGCTTTTTATCATCTGTTTGGTATTTTCTATCAGGAAATGAAAAGATTGTTCCTTCTTTCATATCCTCCAGAGATTGTTAGCGCTTTATATGCATGAATTAATGTATGGCATATTTGCCAACTACAGCATTTCAGCCCATCTATTATAGAACATGTTTTACATGGGCAAAAGCTCATAAAAGACATCAAACTGCCAAAAAGAGGGCAGAAGAAATGAAGAAATGCTTCGTTTGAAAGACCCATTATTGGTAAATCTGCACAACATCTCATTTCTTGATGAATGCAGACTCTGGTTTGTTTGGAGGGGGCGGGCTATTTTGTATTCGCATGATAAAAAACTACAAGGAGCTACATGGATCATTTGAGGGACATTTATGAAGTAATCAAAATGCCCATAAGAAATCACTGCTGAAAGTATCGATCATGTCCTTGGTGTGCCCCCCCCCAAATACTTCTGCTGGATATTTATTGAGTGAAGGGACCTTCTAAATACAGAAGTCCTCGAAGCAACATAGACAGAGGTGGTATTCAGCAGGTTCTGACCTGTTCTGGAAAACCCGTAGCGAAAATTTTGAGTAGTTCGGAGAACCAGTAAATTCCACCTCTGACAGGCTCCGCTCCCATTTATTCTCTGCCTTCCGCGTCCATGCTGGTCGGGAGGAAATGGGGATTTTGCAGTAACCTTCCCCTGGAGTGGAGTGGGAATGAAGATTTTACAGTATCCTTCCCCTGCCATGCCCACCAAGCCACGTCTACAGAACCAGTAGTAAAATTTTTTGAATCCCAACACTGGAGATAACACTTCACTCCGAGAACGTACTATTTGCTCAAATTTGAAAACACATTTCCCCAAATGTTACAAGAAAAGACCCTTTATAATCTTATTCCAAAGTGGGAATCGTAAGAATCTATTCGTAGGAATGGATTAGGTGTTCTTTTGTAAGTCAAAATCAGAAACAATTCGTATATTGATATGTTGGGCAGAACTGAACATAAATGGTCAGTAGGAAGTGAATTTGGATGATTGTTTATAAAGACAAACTATTTTAAGCTACAAACTTCATGTTTTCTAGCCATCAATACTTTCTAATCAATTAACAAATTGGTGGGATTTTCATGTCCTCATCCATTACTTCTTTCATTATCTTAGCTACACTATGAAAACTTTTGCTTATTCTTGAATTATTTTTTACAAAGATAGTGAAGACAATATCACAGTATTCATTCTGTAGTGCCAAGACTGCAGTTACTGAATGGGTGAGAGAGGAACCTTCCAAGGAGTACATGCATTGCTCCTTCCTTCTCAAACCCATATTTACCCTTTGCACCTTCCTGCTCTCTAAATTTCCAATGTTATTGGCTATTATATCCTAAATAATCAGGCATTTACAGGTCCTTAAGCATCTCTGTTGTGGGGATTGAGGCGGTGTGGTTGTCACTTGGAGTGCTGAACTAAATTGTCCTTGGCCTTACCCAACAAGGTTTTCGCATGTTATCATACTGCGTAGTAAAATTGTTGCCCATTCTAATAGGACAATTGGTTTGTGACTTTTGGGCTTTCACTGCTAATTCTGCCAGGGGAGTGGTCAAGAGGGGAATCTCAAATATGACAATATTATTGACTTTACTTCCATTCATGTAACAAAGAAGTCCCAGTGGGTGGGCAGCATGTCAATATCACCTCCAGCTTGGTGAATCGTTGAAGTTTTTTTTTTCCTGCTTATGTGCATTTTTCCCTTCCATGGTCATAGTAGTAAGACTTGGAAATGAGCTGGTCCATGCATTACAAATATTGTGAGATATTTGTTCTAACATTGCTTGATTTGTTTTGAGAGCCAGTTTGGTCTAGTTGTTAAGGCTCCAAACTAGAAACCAGGAGACTGTGAATTCTAATCCTACCTTAGGCACGAAAGCCTAAGTCACTCTCTTTCTCAGCCAAACTCACCTCTCTCTGTTGTTATTATTATAGGGAAAAAAGGTGGAGGAATAAACAATAGATATATTGTCAGCCTTGAGTTTTTTATAAAAATAATAAAGGCAGGATAAAACTCCCTAAAATAAGTAAATAAATAAATAAATAAATAAACATTATGTGAATATGATATTATTCTTTTCTTAAGAGCTTGTTTGTACAGAAATGTTATCATTGTATAATTATTTTGAAAATATTGCTTCAAGAAATTTACCCATGTGAATGGAGTGCCAAATATTTAGAACATGTATTATAAATGATTGGGTTTCCCGTGGAGTACTGTCATACTGATAGCTTTAATGTTCTGCGGTCTCTGATCTAAAATCAGTAAAGTGAAGATTGTTTTGTCCAAACATATATAGTGAACAATTCTCCAAGGATGTACCTGGTGCTTCTCTGGAGAAATTTGCTTCCAAATAACAAATATATGACATACAAATGCTTTATTTGGAAACTGAAGTTTAACTCTTCATCAGCCATACGTACTACAGTCTTACTGTGAGGGTTCTTATTTCAGAATATAACTGGATGCCTTCATAATGCTTCTGATTTATTTCTGATCTGACTTTCCACAATTGACTTTCAAGTCCACAATTAGATGGTGATCATATTTAGTTGACCCTCGCTGCATCCAGAAAGCTAAATGGACTAAGACCTGATTAGTATTGTTAGTATTTTGATAGGAGACCACCATAAAATACCAAGATGATATGCTAGACTGATAAAAAGAAAAAAAAATACATCCTGCAATGAGATCATGGGAAATCATTTCTGTATTACAAACCACCATATGGAAAGTAGCAGTAGAGCTCCTGTCCAGAGATTTTATTTTTTTAATTAGCCAATTACATGTATTACTTCTGAATTGATTATTTGCTTTTTGGTTTCAAATAATGTGCAGGAATAATGCTATTTTTTTCAATGGCATCAAATATAATAAATATACTAATCCCAAACCTGGTAGAATTAAGGAGCTGTTATAATGAAATCTTACAGGTTAAAAAAGTTTTAAACACTTTCTTACATGTTAACATATATCTACTACAGCTCTTTTGTTGTACCTTTTTTTAGAGAAAAAAGAATATTATAAACAAATTTACATCTAAGATAGTTACATCTCAGCCAAGGGACAAAACATTTTGCAAAAGATAAAGAATGTGTCCAATTGGCCCCAATTTGCCCTGCTCCCTCTGTGGCACAGGTGTCAAACTCAAGGTCCAGGGCAAGATCTGGCCTGTGAGGTAGTTAGACCTGATCCATGGGGCCAACCTGGAAACAGCGACGCACCAGCCAGCAGTGCTTCTATCAGCAAAAACGGGCTCCTAGCTCCGTTTTCAGCTACCACGGCCTCCTGCAACTCTCTCCCAAGTTCCATTTTCATTTGCAGGGGGTTGCAGGAGGTCGTGGCAGCCGAAAATGGAGCTTGGGAGCCTGTTTGTGCTAGCAAACTCACTTAACAATTGTCTCACTTAGCAACAAAAATTTTGCGCTCAATTGTAGTTGTAAGTTGAGGACTAGATACATTTCCAAAAAGAAAAACAGAAGGTGAGCTATTTATTGCAAAGATTTATTGAAATATTCGTCCTGTTAAACCTTTAGTTCCCAGCTTTATTTAACAAACACAAGTTGCAAATATATGATTTTTTGTAAGTTGACAAAGAATGATGAATAAAAAAACCACTGTTTTCTTCCTCAATCCACTCATTTTATTGCATCAAAAATAGTATAATTTTAAAAAATGTCATAGGATCTGGTAGTTGGTTGTTTATTTCTTCTAAATAATTCAATAATTGCATTTATCTGATTAATTTACAAATCAGTTAAAACAATATGCAATCAAAAACATGCATACAATAATAAAGATTTGGCAAGCACCCAATGGCTGGCTTGTACATTAAAACAGAGATTAGCGCCTTAATAGAAAGTCAACTGTAACAATTAATTATCTGACACTCATATCAAGACAATTTGGATTTCCCCTACTGTGTCAACTGCTTTGTTATTATCATCTCTGCACTTCTTTTTAGAAAAATAGATGTAAACAAGTGTATAAAAATGCTTTTAAGTAATAGCAGAATGGTGAGATGACTTCGCCACTTTGGTTTTCAGTTCATTAATTGTTGTATTATCTCACTGTATTGCAGTGAAAATATTACATTAAAATCTAGTGAAAGACAAAGATCAACCACAGCCACAACAATAATGAAGGCAGCACATAAACAAGGAATTAAAATGGCACTAGAACAACAACAAGACATTCTTAAAAAAGAAAAATAGTAGAGTAGCACTTTTGAATGTTTCCAACTTCTTTTTACACAGCGAGAATGAATAAAATATATAAAGTGAAAGGATATAGGGTCTCCTGCTTGAGCAGGAAGTTGGACTAGAAAACCTCCATGATACCTTCCAACTCTGTTATTCTGTTTAAGAATTCATCAGCTGATAGACAACACTATAAAGAAATATTGGCATATACAATTGGATAAACATGAATTCCACAGGAGCAATTTGCATTCCATTTCTCATGAACTGTGATAATATTTTTCAGTGCTGGTATCATCAGTAGCCAACTGTTAAATGCCAATCTTTTATAAGACTTGTATAGACCAACATTCTTATTGAATATCGGAAAAGAATCTCCTGGAGGTAACCTCTACAGCAACTGCCCATTGTGATAAGCTATTATCACTCCAAGCAAACTATCACTATATCCTAGCTGTGAAATATTCTCGGGCTTTGAATAAATTGTCTGATACATCCTGCAGAATAAAAAGAACTAAAACTCTTTCATCTTGATTCAAGCATAAGGAAAAAATCTTTCTTACTCTGTTATGGTTTCGATTTGGTTTTCAGCTCTGTTGGAGATAGTCTATAGAAAGAGAATGGTCCAAACTATATCAAGAGATCAGTCCGGCAGTTAAAATAAATAACAATCATAACTAAGAAAAATGCAGCAACTTTGATTTTTTTTTCAAATGAATGCGCCAGCAGCCCTCATTTTAATAAAATAAAGGTTATTGCCATATGTAGAAGAAATTGATTTTGTGTATGTATTCTTTCCCTTTATCTTGAACTTTCTAGCACAATCAATTTTATTGAATGAGTATGAGTTTTAGCATGGCATGAAAGGTGAAAGAAGGAAAGCATATTGGAAATGGAAATTTTGTCCATGTTATTTATGAATTTATAGAGTCCATCATGTTTTTGTTTGTAAGCTAACAGAAGAAATCTACAAGTAGTCCTCAACACAATTAGGACTTTGCTAAGCAAGGTAGTTGTTAAGTGATTTGCACTCAGCTTTATAACCTTTTTTGGCCATGGTTGTTAAGTGAATTACTGCAGTTCTTAAGTGAATCATTTAGTTGTTAAGCAAATGTTCCCCCACTGACTGCTTATTGGAAACCAGCTGGGAAGATTGCAAATGGTGATCATACGTCCTTCGGATTCCACAGCCCTTGTAAATACATGCGAATACAAGCAAAGTCAGGGGGGGGGGAAGCTGGATTCACTCAATGACTGCAATTCATTTAACAACTGAAGTAATTCACTTCTGGCAAAAATGTTGTAAAATCAAGTGTGACTCACTTAACAATCACCTTGCTTAGCAATGGATTTTTTTGTCTCGGTTGTGGTCATAAGTCAAAGACTAACAAAGACGCACACACATAAACACAAAGAGAGAGAGAGAGAGAGAGACTCCTTCATCTTTCTTTATGTGACATTATAATCTTTATTGTTTATTTATCAATCTCTTTCCAGCTCAGTAATAGTAATCTTCAGGTGGAATCCCAGCCATTTACAACTTTAAAAAAAAAAAACTAACCCTGAATCATAGCTATCTCTTTGCACTATTTGGAATATTCCATGATCATACTGCTATTAAGTCTTCCGTTATCTTTTTCCTATGTAGATGTTCATAGGTAGGTGAGACCCAATCAGAAACATTCATTGTTAGTATCTATGGATATTCTCAGTCATCCCAGTCATGGTTGCCCAAAGGTAGTTTTCAACTGGACTTTCTGGTTTTTCTTTGAAGATGTTTCGCTTCTCATCCAAGAGCTAAAGAAGCTTCTTAGATGAGAAGTGAAACATCTTGAAAGAAAAAAAATAGTGGACCAGAGGAAACCAGTGAGGCATTTGATAAGGTAGACCATAACCTACCACTAGATAAAGTAGAAGAATGTGGGTTAGACAGCATCACCACCAGATGGATTCGTAACTGGCTGACCAACCGCCCTCAACGGGTAGTCCTCAATGGAATTGCATCTTCATGGAGGGAAGTATGCAGTGGAGTACCCCAAGGCTCTGTTTTAGGCCCAGTACTCTTCAACATCTTCATCAATGATTTGGATGAGGGAATAAATGGGGAACTCATCAAATTTGCAGATGAAACCAAGCTGGCAGGAATAGCCAAAATTCCAGAAGACAGGCTTATGATACAGAAGGATCTTGACAAACTTGAACATTGGGCACTATCTAATAATTCAATGGTGAAAAGAGTAAGGTTCTACATTTAGGCAACGAAAACAAAATGCACAGGTACAGTATAGGTGGTACCTTGTTCAACAGTAGTAACTGTGAAAGGGATCTTGGAGTCCTAGTGGACAGCCATTTAAATATGAGCCAGCAGTGTGCAGCAGCTGCCAAAAAAGCCAACACAGTTCTAGGCTGCATAAACAGAGGGATAGAATCTAGATCACGTGAAGTGTTGGTGCCGCTTTATAATGCCTTGGTCAGGCCACACTTGGAATACTGCATTCAGTACAAGAACAAGAAGTATTCAGAACAAGAAGCAATGGGTGGAAACTAATCAAGGAGAGAAGCAACTTAGAACTGAGGAGAAATTTCCTGACAGTTAGAACAATTAACCAGTGGAACAATTTGCCTCCAGAAGTTGTGAATGCCCCAACACTGGAAGTCTTTAAGAAGATGTTGGATAACCATTTGTCTGAAACAGTATAGGGTTTCCTGCTTAGGCAGGGGGTTGGACTAGAAGACCTCCAAGGTCCCTTCCAACTCTGCTATTGTACTGTATTGTATTGTAAAAACAAAAAAAGTTCCAGTTGCCTCTAGAAAAAGCACTTTTGGGATTCATTGTTAGTATTTTTGCTTTGAGATGTTTGCTTTGCCACCATACACATTATTTTGCACTTCCTTTGTCATTCTCTTGTGTAGTCATAAGATCAAAGAGAAATCCTCTTCCAATACTTCAGTTTACATGGGATTAGGTTTCATAAATTTTCTGCTATACATATATACTGTACATATACTGCAGTTTAATTAGTCAGATTTGTGTCCTTACTACATTTATCTCTTCTGCATCTTTTTTCAAACCAATTTAAATAATATGACAATTATTAGCTTAGAATATAAATAATTGAATGCAAACTAACAGAAAGAGTTATGCACATTTCTATATCTTGCTTACACTTCATAGAAATTAAGCAAAGCTGTAGGCGAATACATCTTTGAACTTCAATTAAGATTTCATATTGTTAAGAGGCTGGTCTGCTTAGCTTGTCATCTTGGTTATCTGGAGGAAGGCATGCAAATTATGATTAATTGCTAAAATTCACTTTTTTGTCTCCGCTAACACTCTATGTGGAGTCACACAGCAGCTGTTGTTGCTGTATAGAGTTTCTACATTTGACTTTGAGAGCCTAATAAACTGAGCAATTGTCTTTACCCACTGCAATTGTCTATTTAAATAGAAGCTATCACATCTGAGAGATGTTAAAATATAAATGGAAATGGATTAGTATATTTAGAATTACATGTCACTGCTATATTCTTCTTCTGCCAGCAATAAAATAAAAATTTAGGTCAGATTTCATAAAGTTACCATCCTTTGCTAGCAAATCTCAAAATATATTTGCTAATCAAAATATTGATCACAATAAATAATAAGGAAAGTAATGGATGACAGGTTACTATGAAGAGATGGCTTAGATGCAGTTGAATTTGTAAGCCACAGACAGATTTTTTTTTCCTGGCTTGGCTCAAAATACAATTAAATGGAGAATTTTAGGTCCTAAAATTGACTTCTGAAATGGAAATTAGGGACATCTAGGCCCTAGATTCTAGGGTCTGAGGTGGGAGAACTTTGCTAGGATTCCTGAACAGAATACTATTACTACATTCCAACATCCAAGTTACATAGTTTTAGAATTAATTTTACATCTGTTATTTGCACTTGGCTTTGATTCTTTAAGCGTTTGATGATTTGTGGGTAGATTAAGGAAGTTATGGTGTAACTTTAGAGAGAGGGTATAAAATTCAAAAGCATTTATAACTGCTCTAAAGGATAATAAAAGTCATTTCTTTATATTTTGTCTTTCTCTTTGTTTTCTGTTTTTCTCCTTTCTCTTTCATTTCTTCATTCTTTTTTTACCACCTTGCTTTAACTTTCCTTTATTTTCTTTTTCCTTTTAATGTTTTGATTCTGTAAAAACCTCTTTTAATAAAAAAAATAATTAAAAAAGACCTTGATAGGAACATGTACTGCCATTTACACACAAACATAAAATAAATAAAAGATTTGCATACAACTTTGCAAGGGATAAGTGATTGGCATATATGCCAGCTCTAATAATTCAAAAAGTGCTATTCCTTTGAGTTAAGTTCAGCCTTTCATTATAAACTTCCATACACTTTTAGTGAATGGTTTGTCCCCACACCACAAAAACATTGTAAGTTGTGGTTTCAGATGGATGTACATTACTTTTGTCTTTTCTAGGATTTTTTTAAACTTTAAACTAGCCTTGCCCACATTGCTGAAACTATTTATCTGCCATATATGCTCTATTCTTCTTTGTAATATGTCAAGCAAACCATCCTTGTCTGAGGATTTATGCAATTGGAAACTGTTCATACTCTCTTACAACTCCCTTCTTCAGTAAAGGTAAATATATCAATCTTTTCAATCTTTTGACCATACAGAAGTCTTGTTCCATATTTGTTGACATAAAGCAGTTAGTCTCTTCTCATGTGGTTTTAAACAGCTGAGTGAAATTTCATACACAGTTAGAACTTTTTTATTTGATGCATGGTTCATTGCTTTGTTTGCCTTGTTTTATAGTGGATTGGATTCTTGAATCGATCTTGTCTCTGCAAATGTTTCTGTTACTCCATAATCCTACTTGTAAATGGACTTCTGTCTCCATTACATCTTTCCCACACTTCTGGAATTGCCCTACCTTATTTTCTTGTGATTTCTGTAACATTCTTAAAACATTTTCTTTTATTATTTTCCTCTACTTATAAGAGCAAATTTGTTATTATGTGCGTATTCTTTTTTACTTTGTTTCTCTTGCTTTCATAACTGCAAGGTTTGAAAGTAACTTGGATTCCCCCCCCCCAAAAAAAGTATTGTTTTCTTCTTCAATTTTTAAATTGCTTCTTACCTGTACCCCAAAACTCCTCAGGTTCTCTTTAAATCTGTTCCTTACATTTTTTCTGACCCATATAGTGTTGTGTAGTGGACTTTAGTAGGCAAGAACCAGACCAGCATTGCTGCAACAAAATTTATGGACTCAAAAATGAAACTGAGGAACTGCAGGCAAATACCTGTGATTTATACTCTAGGCCCACAGGGCCTTAACCAATCATTGAACTAAAAAAAGCCCGCCCAGATATAAATGTTCTAATTTTCCCTCCAAAACAATTGAGGTCATCTAAAGATTAATTTCACTTTAGCATAGTTAACAGTTAGGGTCATCTAAAGGTTAGTTTCACTTTAGCACAGTTAACACAACTACATACATTCAATACATAACGTAAAGTATTTAAATCTTCTAATTTTAATCTATATAATTGAAAACATAATTCATAGTCTTAATATCTCAACTTTGGACTGTATATGTGAACTATTCCTGTTCATCTAAATGTATTTATTTCTAAAATACATAGTATGCTTCAATTCCATTTTTATGACATCAAAGCCTCCTTGGTTCATGCTTATAATATGTTCCATGTTTCAACTGTTCTTTGTCAACCAAAGAACTCTTCTTTAAATATAGTACCAAAAAAAGATTACATTTCAGTTTGGTTGTATCATCACTTCAAATTTTACTTATGAAGATCTAATATTCTGAGGAATTAGAGAAGTGCTTTCTGAGCAGGAGTTCTCATTATCCACACCCAATGTTTTAGTGTCTATGCAACTTTCTTCACAATTATAAATAAGTGATTTGTTATAATCATCTTTTATGTATGATTTCAGAGTTCCCAGGAAGGTGGCTTGCTCTCATTTATGGCTGTGAACTGTTCTTATACTGCTGAAGATTACCTTGACCTTTTGCTTCACTTCATTTTCCTCCATGAATTTTACAAAAAAGAGTGATACTACCAAGAGATCACATTCTTTTCAGGGTCACTGGAACTATTAAGATTTCCAGCCACAACAAGGTGGTAATTCTCTGTCAGGGTTCTAACCATAAAGATACAGGTAAAGGTTCCCCTTGCACATATGTGCTAGTTGTTCCTGACACTAGGGGGTGGTGCTCATCTCCATTCCAAAGCCGAAAAGCCAGCGCTGTCCGAAGAAGTCTCCGTGATCATGTGGCCAGCATGACTAAATGCTGAAGGTGCATGGAACACTGTTACTTTCCCACCAAAGGTGGTCCCTATTTTTCTACTTGCACTTTTTGCGTACTTTCGAACTGCTATGTTGGCAGAAGCTGGGACAAGTAACAAGAGCTTATGCTAGTTGTAGACATACAGACAGACAAATTTCCTATGAGAATTGGCAGCATAAATATATGATAAATTAATAAATTAACAAATAATAAGCCAATTAAATAAACACAACTATCATTAGAAGTCTCCAGATAGTACTCTAACTAACTGATCAGTCCTGAGATGCTGATACAAAGGCTGTAGATCGATCATTTTAGAGCTAAACTCATGGGTCCTGGCTAGGATCAAAATTTGCTAGTCAAGTAGGCATATGCATATATTTGCAATTCCATGGCAGCAATTTCTTTTCAGTAGTACACAATGGATAAAGACAACTGGGTACTTGCTATCTTTTTCAAAACCAAATTCATTTTGCAATCAACTTTATGTCAATCCCAAATTCAAAACAAAAACTAACTCGTTACCATCAAATATGGCTAGAGCATTAGGCTTCAGATTATAAAAATAGGAATTTTTCAAATACAGAATAAACATTACAAGAAGAAAAAAGAATTAAAAGAATTTTCTGCATGAAAATGATTTAACGTAATATTAAAAACACAGAACAAACTGACACAGCAGCATGAGTTAAATATGGAAAGTCTTTCTCAGTAATATTGCTCATTGTTTTAAGTATTAGACAGACTGCTTTAATGTTCACATATTATTCTTAAGGAACGTATTTTCAATAACTGTTCCTATCATGTTAAATAAACAAACAAATAATATGTTTCTTCAATTTATGGAATTTATCATCAACAGAATAAAATGAACACAATCATAAAGTAACAGCTTTAAATTTAGATTTCCTGGAAACAGCAAAAAAATTTTTTTAACTTTTTCTACTTCCCATATCTAATTATTTTTCCATCACACCAAGTCATTTGGTTCAAGGAATTTAACTTATTGGGAGATATGGAAGACAGTTAATTTGTGGTTGTAGCCATCCATAAAATAACCTCATATTTACTTGCATTTACTTTTTAAGAAAACCTTCATATCAATTTACCATCAATGAAAAGGCTTCTCTACATTAGTGTAAAATGATTATATTGTTATTTTGAATATATATTGCTAGCCCTATTGTGGTAAAATTGGATAAATTTTGCACTGCTCTAATACATTCTATGTATTTTATGCTCTAAGATATTTGCAGTGGAATGATTCAAGCACCCTAAAAGAATGTTAAACAAACAAACAAACAAACAAAACAAAACAGTGCCATTTCTTGTTGCTGGTATAAGGTGTTCACTTTATGTATTGAATTCAGAATAGCCATTATACGTTAATCACATTTCTTTTATGTTGCAATACTACAATATCTGCCTGTAACATATGATTGCAGATGTGGCGAAATTTTAATTCTAAAAAGAAATAACATGCTTCTACAATCATCATAATCTGGTGGCATTATCTGCAAAAACTAAACTTAGCATTTTGTGGTATATTGAAGACTGTCTATTGATAATGATTGCATATCAATGTAAACAGAATATGCCAAATCCTGAACCAATCAATTGAAAACAAAAATGTAGATGTTTACAGTTCTGTGAAATTATACTTTACTGTTATTTTTCACTTGCCTTTGTAGTTAATTTCCCTGATTGTAATGCTCAGAAGAACAAATTTCATTTTTAGTTTGACTGCACTGTATAAGGATAAGCAGCTGTGAGCCTCAAGGAATCTAGCTGCAGGCAGGGTTATTTTTAAAAGTCCATGTCGTTTCTTCTGAAATTTGTCATAAGATGATGCTTACAAAAGAAATCCTAAGCAACAAAAGATTAGAAAATAGTGCAAAAAGTATAAAGATACTATTGTCTCTACACAGTGTTACTCTTACACATATTGTAGATATACATTATGTGTACAAGTAACACTGTATAGTGGGAAGATATTTTGGAAGTTTTGGGTAGTAGTGGTATACAGGATGGGAAATATATAATAATTACAAACTCCAGAATGAACTAATGGAAACTATCTGAACAGAATCTTTTCATGCTATGGAGATAATTATGTCAATGTTTCCTATGCCAACTTTTCCCATGAGACAGGGTCCTTTGAGGGCATTTTGCTGTGAGTGAGATGTAGAAAACATGTCTCATTTTTTCACTCACTGTAAGCCTTTGACAATCTTTATCCAAGCCTAATAGCATCCAGATAATCCCACAGCAAGCATTGCCATTGTGGAGAATTTGGGGGAGTTGATATCTGTAGTGTCCAGGTTGGAGGTGACTGGCTTATAGTGAGTGAAAAAATGAGACATGTTTTCTACATCTCACTCACAGCAAAATGCCCTCAAAGCAGTGGTGAAATTCAATTTTTTTTACTACCAGTTCTGTGGGCATGGCTTGGTGGACGTGGCAGGGGTAGGATACTACAAAATCTCTATTCCCACCCTACTCTGGGGCCAGCCAGAGGTGGTATTTGCCTATTCTCCAAACTACTCAAAATTTCCACTACCAGTTCTCCAGAACCTGTCAGAATCTGTTGTTAAATTGAATTAAGCTTGCCCATGAATTAATCTACTACATTTTTTAAAGCCATCCATGTTAATCTTGTTTTGTAATGGGTTGCGCTAGTTAATTGTGCATTATCTGAAGAAATTATTTGTAAGAAGTCTCCAAATAAATATGGAGGAACTTTTGATTTCATTTAAATTTATGTCTTCATTTATATTGTTTGGGTTCAAAATGTATGAAACACATTTAGCTTTCTTGCTAAGCTAAAACTTGTTCTGGTGTCTTTTTTGGCACAGAAAATAAGTTCTGGCTATAGACTCTGTGGTCCCTTTAACAGATCTGTCATTTATCTTCAAAGTATTTCTTTATGCTTGATCTCACCAGGTAGGAAGAAGCAATAATATTTATCATCTTAAAAGGATTTAATGAGCAGGGGTGAAAAGTATTTGGTCTGGGTAAAACAGATTTCATTTATGAACTGCAGACAATCCTAATTTTAACTATAATTGAGACTCCCTTGTAAACCTTACAAAAATACCAGTGAGACTTACCAGGCATTGTAAGTCACTTTTCACAACACCTATTGCTTTAGAAATGTTGAATAGCTGCTTTACTCAGAATTGTTCTAAAACATGTTCTCCCAAAGAGCTTGGATTCCAGACTTTCAAGAAACCACCTATTTCTATTTTCTTGTTGTTGTTAGTTGCGAGGTCGTATCCGACCCATCGCGACTCCATGGACAACATTCCTCCAGGCCTTCCTGTCCTCTACCATCCTCTGAAGTCCATTTAAGCTCATGCCTACTCCTTCAATGACTCCATCCAGCCATCCCATTTTCTGTTGTCCCCTTCTTCTTTTGCCCTCAATCTTCCCCATCAATACAATACAATAGCAGAGTTGACAGGGACCTTGGAGGTCTTCTAGTCTAACCCCCTGCCTAGGCAGGAAACCCTATACCATTTCAGACAAATGGCTATCCAACATCTTCTTAAAGACTTCCAGTGTTGGGGCATTCACAACTTCTGGAGACAAGCTGTTCCACTGATTAATTGTTCTGTCAGGAAGTTTCTCCTCAGTTCTAAGTTGCTTATCTCCTTGATTAGTTTCCACCCATTGCTTCTTGTTCTACCCTCAGGTGCCTTGGAAAATAGTTTGACTCCCTCTTCTTTGTGGCAACCCTTGAGATATTGGAACACTGCTATCATTTCTCCCCTAGTCCTTCTTTTCATTAAACTAGACATACCCAGTTCCTGCAACCGTTCTTCATATGTTTTAATCTCCAGTCTCCTAATCATCTTTGTTGCTCTTCTCTGCACTCTTTCTACAGTCTCCACATCTTTTCTACATCGTGGTGACCAAAACCGAATGCAGTATTCCAAGTGTGGTCTTACCAAGGCATTATAAAGTGGTATTAACACTTCACATGATCTTGATTCTATCCCTCTGTTGATGCAGCCTAGAACTGTGTTGGCTTTTTTGGCAGCTGCTGCACACTGCTGGCTCATATTTAAATGTTTGTCCACTAAGACTCCAAAGTTAGGCTCTTCTCCAGTGAGTCCTTCATTTTTATTAGGTGGCCAAAGTATTTAAGTTTCTTCTTCAGGATCTGGCCTGCTAAAGAGCAGTCAGGGTTGATCTCCTCTAAGACTGACCGGTTTGACGTGCAGGAGTCTTCTTCAGCACCCTAGTTCAAAGGCCTAAATTCTTCGGTGTTCAGCCTTTCTTATTGTCCAACTTTCAGAGCCATACATTGCAAGTGGAAAAAAACACAGCCTTGACTATACACACTTTTGTTGGTAGGGTGATATCTCTGCTTTTTAGTATGCGGTCTAGATTTGCCATAACTTTTCTCCCCAGGAGCAAGCATCTTTTAATTTCTTGGCTGCAGTCCCCATCTGCAGTGATCTTGGAGCCCAGGAAAATAAAAAATGGTCACTACCTCCATTTCTTCCCCATCTATTTGCCAGGAATTGAGAGAGCCAGATGCCATGATTTTAGTTTTTTTAATGTTGAGTTTCAAGCCAACTTTTGCATTCCCCTTACTTACCTGCATCAATAGGCTCTTTCGTTTAGTAATTTCTACCTAGAAAACTAATTTTATTTGTAGTCCAGAACTGGTACAAAAAAAGTTATTGAAGCTTCTGAGTATCTGAATATATGGAATTCCATGGTAATTAATTAATGTGTTTCAGGCTGCATATTTATCTATTAATGAAAGCTTCCAAAGTTGGAGTGCTACAAAAGATGCATGTACTGCAATGTAAGGCAGTATGTTCCTACTGTTAAATAAAACAAATAATTAATACATGAAATATCTAACTGAATGAAATCTATACCTCTTACAGAGAAGCTCTGCTTTCCAAAGATACATTTTATGAATTATTCTGTCAACTTAAGGCATACAAAAGGTTTACTTGAATCAATACAATAATTCACTGTAACAGTAAATTAAAATTATCCATGCCAAAATACAATGTCATGATATTGTGACATCATTTGTGTATTTCAAATATTGATGGAGCCAGGTTTTTTTTGTTTTTTTGTAAACCACCCAGAGTTGTTTGTTTTGTGAGATGGGCTGCTATATAAATTTGGTAAATAAAGACATAAATCACAACAGCAGATCTTCTAATCTATTTTGGGCTCCCTGAGTGACAGCCAGCACTCAAATTTCCCAGGTTTTTTTTCTGCCTTCAACTCTTTCCCCATAACTCTTTCTACATCTTCAAAACTGCACAGGAATGCTATTTACTGAAAGGTGGTATGTTTATTTATTTATTTTTTTGTTTGTTTGTTAAGTTCATTTGCTGTCCATCCTGCTGTAGTTTTCAGCAATAAAATCAAAATAATAATAATAATAAATGTAAACATAACAATAACAAAACAATAAAATATACACATGGAAAGTACAACAATAAGAATTAAAAGATGGGCAGGGGGGAGCAGATAGTTCATCTGAGAAGTGGGAATATGCTAATTTGTCGTGGCTAATTTGTCGAGGTGCTCAACAGAGGGGGAGGAATATGAAATCACATATCTCCCAGCACCTATTACAACACAGTCCTTTCAACAGTTCCAAAAGTTTCCATACCTTTTCTATTCAGGCGATCCTGAGGATACAGATAAACTTCCAAGTGGCTTCAAGAACTCTCAGAAAGAATGGTAATGACCAGATGATTGCGAGGAATATAAATCCTTCCATTCCCCACCATTCGGTTATAATAAGCTTATTGGATGAGAAGCAAAAAGTGTTCAAGGAAAAACAAAGTCCAGTTGCCTTTTGAAAAAGCATCCTTGGGACAAACCTGGATGATTGAGAATCTCCATAGTCATCTTTACAGGACATAAGTTAAGTCTTCCTGATAAAGGAGACGATTAGCCACTCCATCATAGAAATGTACTGTAAGAAATTTGTATTTGTAATGCAAAGTTATGTATATGGCTTTAAATATAAATGTATGGATTTGAACAAAGATTCATCAGTGACGTACGAGTCCCACTGAAATGAGTTGGAGGAGATGCAAAACAGATACAATTGTACCTGTCTGTGAAGTTTGTGTGTCTACACAGTGTGTGTCAATGTGTGACTGTATGTGTGCATGTGCACTAGACAAAGACAAACTCACAGATTAAATAGTCTCTTTCAATTCTTATTGAGAGAAAATGTATGAAACCTGTCATTTGAATATGTTGCCAAAGAGACAGAAACATTATAACCAATATGCTAACATTTAAAAGCTTATCAAAGCTCAATTTTAAATGGGAAAAATCTAAAGCTGTATCGTTATAATTGAAGATAATGCCTCAGAGATACTTTACGTATGCATTCTGTATGATAACCTTTTTTCAAAATAAATACATTGTTTGCCAACAACAAATAAAATGAAATGAAATACTTTTTCCATTGGAGAAAAAAGTTTGCAGATGCAAGCAAGCATGAAATGAAATTCTGCTAACGAGTTTCCATTTAGGAGATAAATACATAATCAAATCATTTTTTACCTGATGCACAGAAGCAAGAAAATCAATTTATTCATCATAAGTGTTACTTTTGTGTATTGATATTCTCAGTGTGTCTAAAGCTGGCTATAATGAGTGAACCGTTCAATTTCAGTTATGTTTATATGCTAATGTTAGCCAAATTATTTTCTCAGAAGCAATCTCTTTTGCTTCTGTAGTACATTTTTTTGGTAAACTCAGTGCCTCCAAAACTTAAAAGGAGGAAGGAGAGGAAAAATAATGGTAATGCAGATTTTTTTGTACTTTTGGTTCTACTTGCAAATATATAGGAACAATGATGTTATAATTTCTCAGTGTCATCATTTATTTTGCTAAATAATTGATGAGCACAAAATGCAGAAATAAATAATAATTTTAAAATATTTTGTCAAAGAAATGGCCCACAACCTAGCAACAAGCAAAATATTTTATTCTAAATTAATCACTAGTAGTGTCCAATGAAGCTGCAGCAGTGGCTTTACAGGTAGTCCTTGACTTATGACTAAAATTGAGCCCAACATTTCGTTTGCTAATGAAAACATTGGTTGAATTTTGCTTTGAACGTTCTTGCCACGGTTGTTAAGTGAATTACTGCGGTTGTTAACTTAGTAACATGGTTGTTAATTGAATATGGCTTTCCCATTTTGACTTTGCTTGTTAGAAGGTCAGAAAAGATGGTGACACTGGAACAATGCAGCTGCCATAAATACGAGTCAGTTGCCAAGTCTATGAATTTTGACCACATGAATAAGGAGATACTTCAATAGTCATTAAGTGAGAAAAACAGTCACTTTTTTCAGTGCCATTGTAACTTTGAACAGTCACTAAATAACTGTTGTACATCAAGGATTCCCTGTTTGTAACATACATAACTTTATATAATTTACATAATTTAAACAGTTCCAAATATACAGAGATATCATCAGCAGTTTTACAATGGAGTGTTCTGGACTACATAAAAGAGAAGCTAGGTCTGTTCTCTAGCAAAAATAACATGAAAGCCAAAAGGCAGGTATACACACCCCAATGACGTTTTTTTTGCATGCTTGTCAATTTATAGTATGCCAATTTTATCTGTCAATTATGCTGCTCTGTTATCTCCAGAAATACTGTATTTCCTGGTTTGAACTATTTTCATTTATTGTCATCTATGATGCAGAGGTGGGTTGCTCCCAGTTCAGCCCAGATCGAGCAAACCAGTAGTAGCAATGGCAGGAGGCGCATGCAGAAGTGTCATGCATGCACATGAGAGCGAGAGAGCGAACCGGTATAAAAAATTTGGAAACCCACCACTGCTATGATGGATTTTCAAAGTGAACAATGTATTCAGTGTATTTCTCTTACAATTCTTGCCAAAATTATTTCCAAAAGAATTTGTTTTAACTATGAACTATTTCTCTAAGCAGCTACTGTAGTAAGGCTTTTAATATATTTTTCTTGGTATTTCACTGTTATATAACGATGCGGCTATATCTGCACAAAGGAAAGCATTGTAAAATTACAGAGGAGTGAATTCCACTGTGAATTCTGCACAGTTCAGATACCACCTTAAAGGCTTAGTTAAGAAAGATTCAAAGCAGAACAGGTACAAAGAAGAGAAGTGAATATAAACAGTTGTTAGAAGCAAAGTCTTTATAAGAAGAAATGGAGAATATGATGTGAGTTCAGTTTCTAAAGAAGACTATCATTGAGAGATATGAGTATAGGTTTCAAGTATCTTACTTGAATAATACTTGAATAACTCAAGAATTATTAAGAAGAAGAAAGTTTAAATCTATTCTCTATGTACTCAGAGTGCATGTCACAGAATAATGGTTTTAAATTATGACCTTACAGGAATGCAGCTTCAGGTAGAAGAGTAAAAAAAAAAAAGCATAGCAATTTACAAGATACCACTTATCAAAGAATCTGGTAAACTCCCCTTAATCTGAATTCTTCTGCTGAGCAGAGATTTGCATTTGCTAGTCTGTATGACTGTTTCAAGAATTTTACTTTAGCTACAGTATGGACTTTTTAATAAGTGTTGGAATAAGTATGGTTTACAAATTTTTAACATGGAATATTACTGGAGCAAATGTCACAAAGGTGCTTTTTCAAAAGGCAACTGGACTTTCTTTTCCTTGAAGATATCTTGCTTCTCATCCAAGAAGCTTCTTCAGTTCCGACTGCGAACAGTGTCAGTCTGAAATGAAGAAGCTTCATGAATGAGAAGTGAAACGTTTTCAAAGAAAAATAAAACCCAGTTGCCTCTTGAAAAAGCACCTTTTTGACCTTCCGTGACTGAGAATCTCCATAGATAAATGGAACAAACGTTCCTTGAAAGGGGGAAAAAATCATTATTTGAAAATACTGAAAGTAACACATTATTTGTATATAATTGTTTTGTATATCAAAACAATTCCATCTCTGTTTTTGATAGCTTCTGTAAGCATATAAGTTAATGCATATGGGGTGAAAACTATAGTGCTGTGAACTTATGTCCCAAATCTTAATAAAGTGATTTTGCAAACAATTTATGGAGTGACTAATAGATTTTTCTTATGAAAGTTGGCATTTGATGGAGGATGTCTCTATCCAACTGGACAGGATTTCTGAGAAAAATATTAAAAGTTACTCAGGTGAAGGTAAATTATCAAAAGTCTTCTTTTGATGAACTATATAAGGTTGGTTGACATATGGAGACAGAAAAATGGCAGTTCAAGAAAGCACACTTATTTTTCAGGAAGTTCCAGATCCTTTTCAATAATTGATATGACTTGAATTTCATGAAAGATGGCTACTAAATTTTCCAAAATTAGAGATTTTACTAAATATACTTTCATGTCATAATTCTGCTAGTCTGCCTTGTAAAAGAAAATCTATTTCTTTCAGATGAAGTGTTGTTACAGAAAGAAGAAATTGTGGAGGAGGGTAAAAAGAAAAACATGAAGTGGGACATCACATGACTTCATCACTTAGCAACAGCAATGGCCCTCATACAGATTGTTATTGTTAAGCCATTATTGAGCAAATTTTACTGGTTATTAGCTGATACATATGGCTGTACATAGACTAGATGATGATGATGTTCATCCATCATATTCGAATAGGACCTTGACATCTGGGATGTCAAGACTTGTGTGTGAATTGGATTAAAGTGAGGGAGAGGTGTGCATAGTCAGCCTCACACTCTCTTCCCAGATTCCCTCTTGCGCCAATAGCAGGACAAGAGTTGAGACAGTTGGAGATGGGCTGGGCGCAGTGGTTGACCAGGGTGTGTTTTGTGTCTTGCCATGCTTTTAGCATACCACATCGCTTGTAGAGACCACCTTCATGACTGCTGTCCTATTCTAGAAGGTTTTGTCTGCTCAATCTGCCGGAATCTGTCTTCACATGCTCGGGATAGACAAGTCCCTATCTCACTGAAGGTCAATGACCCAACGGCTACTCTCAACCTGGTTTGGCCAACCTGTCGAAGCTGTTGCCCAAGGTGTGGCCGCTGCGCATGCTACAGCTACTAGGAGCCACAGATGAGAGCTGAGTGACAGATGGGGACCAAAGATGAACAAGCTGTCCCAAAAAGGACATGACATGCCCCTACACAAGAGGTGCTACCCCTCCCTGAACACCCCATCCACGCCTCTACCTTGTCTATGTGTGCATTGACAAGGTAGCATTTAAGAGAAAGGAGGGAATGAGGTTAATCTCTGAAGATGTAAGCCAAAAATCTATTTTAATTGGCTTTGATGTTGATTTAACTCAGATGTTACTAGCTGTCACTGAATGTGGGGTGGGCTTCGCTAGCCTTCATTACTTGCTTATGGGAATAAGCATAAAGTTTTATTCATGAATGTTAAAAAAAGCAGCTGCAAGCAACCTTCATGATGCAAAAAAAGATCAAATGCTCAAACTATCACACTGCAAATCTTGCCCTTTCATTTTTGTGTTCCAGTGATTCACATTTTGTGACATAGCCCTTATGCTACTACCCTCTCTCTCTTTCCCCCAGTGCCCATAAATACCTATAATAACTCTACTGGAGTCCCAAATAGTCTCTTTTCTAATTAGCATGTCAGAATTAAAGATGATGCGATTACAGACTATAATTAAATACACACAAGCACACACACACACATCTAAGCAAATAGCCCATCAATTCCTATCGCAGCATGATATAAACCCAAATTTTAAAAACTAATTTTCACTTTTTTACTTCAGTAAAGAAGATTCCTTGACTGGATGATCTCACTTGGAAAACTGGGTGAAATATTCATGAATATGATGATATAACTGAATTGCAGCTTCTCGGATAAATGGTTTTTTGTTTTTTTTTACAGTCTGCGCTGCCCAGGGTCACTTGTTGAGATAGAAATCAAACCAATAAATAAATGTTTTAAAATATCTTCAGTTGGGAGGATGCATTTCAGATGGTTCCCATCATGACTTTCTTTATTATTAACTTCAGAAGGTGAGAGTCAGTTTGGTTAGTAGTTAAGGCATCAGGCTACAAACTAAGAAACCATGAGTTCTAGTCCCATCTTGGGCCGGAAGCCAACTGAGGAACCTAGGGACAGTTACTTTACTTCAGCCCTAGGAAAGAGAAGATAGCAAACCATTTCTGAAAAACCTTGTTAACAAAACTGCAAGGACTTATCCAGACAATCTGTGAGAATTGGACACAACTAGAAGAAAACCGCCTCAGAAGACAACATAAATATGAAAAAAGGTGAGGTAGCTTTATTTCACCGTAACACACAGCTGTTGGCATTGAATCTTATTGACTATGTGCGTACACACACACACACACACACACACACACACACAGCGCTTAGTTTGGCTTTAATTCTATTTGAACATTTATTGTGTTTTAAGAAAGTCTATTTTTAATGGTTTGTTTTTTTCTCATAGAATATCCCTTGATCAAAAATTGTTCATGTTAGAGTTCCATGATTATTTCAATTCTGCGCACTCTGATTCTCTATGCTTGAGAACATGTTGAGATAGAATTTGTAATTCACCAAATCTTCCATGCAGTTATGGTTAGAGCAGATTTTACTTCTTTCCATAACAGAGCTGATGGAATCAAGTAATGCATAAGTCCAAACAACAGTCAGACTTTAATCTTCTGTAATCATCTTCTGTAGTTTTAAATATGCCTTTTAAATCAACAGCAGTAACGGAAGCATCTACAGTAAAATATCAACTCTGGAACTTTAGATTGTTCTTTCAGTCATTCATAGTTATTTGGCTCAACTTCCTTCTTTTTTTAAGCAATGTGATTTCATGTTGCTTAAAACATGATTTACAAATCTCAGATCATATTAAGCCAAAACAAAATGAACTATGTTAGTTCTTAACTGATACACATGGAATCAGTCGTATAAGAAAACATTGCAGCTTAGTGATAGCAGAATTGTAGAAATCCCAGATTTATGGTCTATTTAATAGCAGGACCATGAGCTGATGACATAAAAGGTATATTTATGCCAGAACCTTGATTGCTATGGCGTGAAGGCAAATGATTTTGCTAAATAGTTCAGTTTCCTATAACAGAACTTCTTGTTATAAAGATGATGGTGCTAATAGCAATAGCAACAACACTTAGACACATATACCACTTCACAGTGCTTTATAGACCTCTCTAAGAGGTTTACAGAGTCAGCATATTTCCCCCAATAATCTCAGTCCTCGTTTTACTCACCTTGGAAGGATGGAAGGATGAGTCAACCTTGAGCCTGGTGAGATTCGAACTGCCAAATTGCAGGCAGCCGGCAGGCAGCAGAAGTAGCTTGCATTACTGTATACTAACAACTGCACCACCACAGCTCAGTTAAGAAATACAGGTAATCCTGGAGTCATTCATTCAGTGACCACTTAAAGTTACAACAGCACTGGAAAAAGTGACTCATGACCATTTTTCACACTTTAACGTCTGCAGGATCCCCGTGGTCACATGATCAAAATCCGGGTGCTTGGCAACAGGCATGTATTGATAGTTGCACTGTCCTGGGGTCATGTGATCATCGTTTGTAATGTTCCCAGCCAGTTTCCGCCAAGCAAAGTCAATAAGTGAAGCCAGATTTCTTTCATGATTCACTTAACAACTGCAGCAGTTTACTTAGTTGTGGCAAAAAAGGTAAAATGAGGCACAACTCACTTAACAACTGCCTTGCTCAGTCGCAAAAATTTTGGGCTCAGTTGTGTAAGCTGAGAGCCATCTGTATTGTTACTTTGTTGAGAATATAAAGTAGTGTGCTTGGTCAGTTTGACCATTCCCCAATAAATCCTCTTCCTCACACCACAGTTTTATATAAATAAATGATGTGCTCATAACTGTCATATTTGTACCAAAGCTGTGATTTCAAATTTACTTCTTACTTAACTTGCTGGAATAAAGTACTTAAGCTGCCAATAAGGCAATCAAAATCTCTCATTAGTATTTTATTGTTCTCCTCGCCTTTCTTAGCCCAAAGAGGAAGATAAACTGCAATTCTCAGCAGAAAGAGAATAATTGGGAGAAATGTAAATAAATGGGCCATGCTTTTCCTTGGGGGACTCATTGATCAACTTATCAGGAATGATTCTCAGTCATCTCAGATGAACTGAAATTAATTAAAACAGACCACTGATGGGAAGCCCTTTGTTGGCCACTAAAACCCAGCTGAGATTTACAAGATGGAAGCAGTTTAATAGAGGAGTTACATGAAAATGCGTATTAGAAGAACTTCATCAGGGTAATATGAGTAAACCATAGGCTGGCATTTTCTTTTGAACACATATAAACAAAGGAGCATTGTTTTTAGAGGTGGTAGTCTGCTGGTTCAGACTGGTTCGCCCAAACCCGTAGTGGAAATAGCGAGTGGCTCCGCACACCCGCTCCGGCTCTATGCCGTCCCATTTAGGCACTTTTTTTAGCCAAAGCACATGTGCAGAAGGCTGAGAGCATGCGCAGATGGGGCACGTGGGAGCAAAGCGAGCCTGTGCATGCACTCACATTTCTGAACCAGTAGGGAAGGTAAGTGAATACCACCCCTGATTGTTATTCACAACTACATTGTTGTACTTGAGTTTTCTATTTCAAACTACACACTTAGGACAAATGAAGGGGTCCACATAGGATACATAGAGGCTTATTTGCAAACTTTGCTATCTGCTTAACTGTTTGCAGAACAAATAATTTGTCCATAATGTCAGATGCATTTAACAACCTGCAATTGCCCAAGTGACATTTAAAGAGCCATACAATATAATTAATTTATCTATAAACTCAGTGATTTAGACAATTTGGGAGGAATCCCAGGATTGATCATTATATTAGTATTTTAAGTCGATTGTCTGCAAAGATATAAAATTCTGATCTGTGTGTTTGCTATTCTTGGAAACTTACGGAACTAAGGTCACCACAATAAGCAGCACAAGGAATGACAGGGATGGGGGGGGGAGGGGAGGGAGGCAGAGAGAGTTCAGCTTCATACAACAAAAATTAGAAGAAACCCATAATTGACTCCACACGATGTAACATCAAGACCAACACAAACAAGATGATTTTATCTGATTTTTTTTTTATTATTGAGGGTGTTGTAGCAAGTTCTTTGGAGTTCTAGAACAGAAGTCTGGGGCGCAACAGCGGCAGAAGCACACTTTAACCTCCTCATGACCTTGATGCCACTCAGCCAGCCATGAAATCAGGAGGAAAATGAGGGGTGTTTTTTCTGATAGGTTTTAGGCAACAACTGGTCAGATTTCAGGCTGGGTCTTCTACCTCTGATTTATCTGTTCTGCTCCAGGCTCTAATTCTTTATATAGAAAATGGTCCACCCACTTCCCTGATCATAACCAAATACCAAACTAAACATGTGTCCTGCATTGGGTGTTGGCCCTATGGTCCTTTCTATCATGGTTCTTCTTAACTCCTCAAATACTCCAAAAAAATCAGCCTCAGAATGGTTACTGAAATCTCCCAGGGCTGTCACTCTTAGAAACTAACAACATTTCTGAGATCAGTCTGCCAGCTTAGGCAGGGATTTCATCAGTACTCAAAGAGAATCTCTATCCCTGGTCTTTAGGCTTGAGATACACGTTAAACATGGATTTGTTCTCTTCCACATAAAGAAGATATTGATCTTATCTCTGTCTACTTCTTCTAGTTTTATTCTACTAGAGTCACCCAGTTTGGAGAAGCTGGATGCACACCAGCCGATCCGTCTTCTCCAATTAGATCTGAGCAGATAAGCTGTCAACTTTCTCATCCAGCTCAGCTATCTTTAAAATTAAAGCAAAAAAAATATGTCCAGACTGGTTGAACGTTTAAAATCTATGCCTTTCCCCCCCGTTTGCTTTCTTACTTCCTTATAAACATGGAACCAGAAAATTATCTCTGGTGCAATTAACAAGATTGCAAAATTGTGAAACTATTCTATTCAGAAAAATGACAAATACCTTCCATAGAAAAGGGTTAAGAAATCAACAGAAAGGAAAAAAACAACAACCAAGGATGGAACATAAGCTGTGCAATAAAATTCAGATTCAGCTGGTTTCCAAAATGTTTTGAGAGACACAGGTTACCACTGTGAAACTGTTCACTCTGAAGCCAGATGGCAAGGAATTTGGGACAACCCTGAAGCAAAGAAATGCACAGTCAATGCCAAGAAAAGAATCATCACATCTTGAGAGGAAAAAAAAATACAACAATTAAGGTTATGCGTTTGGTTTATGACTTCATGGTAGAATATTCAAGAATGTTCCGTTTGTAGACAGACAATATTCTACCAAATAACGGGATCTCTTAATACAGGTAGTACTCAACTTACAACGGTTCATTTAATCACCATTCAAAGTTACAATAGCACTGAAAAAGTGACTTATAACCTTTTTCATACTTACGACAATTGCAACATCCCCATGGTCACATGATCAAAATTCAGATGCTTGGTAACTGACTCATATTTATGATAGTTGTCCAGGGTCATGCAATCACCGCTTCTGATAAGCAAAGTCAATGGGGAAGCCAGATTTACCTAACAACCATGTTACTAACTGAACTGCAATGATTCATTTAACAACTGTGGCAACGAAGATCATAAAATGGGGCAAAACTCACTTAACTAATGTATCACTTAGCAACATAAATTTTGGGCTCAGTTGTGGTCATAAATCAAGGACCACCTGCATACCAAAATCAAAGGAATTTAGAAATGTATTTTCTAAGGATCTCTGCACCTTCCAACTTGGAAAATCAATGCAGCATTTTTTTGTAGCCTCAAAGTTCATGAAGGATAATGTATAATGTAAAGTATAATGACTATATGTATACTTTTTTGTTCTCTTAAAAAAGAAGGAGGAGGAAGATATATGTTAAAATTAAATGTGTATACTGAAAACGAATTATAAATACCATCAACATAAAATGGAGCTCACTCCAAAGCTGAAATACACCAAGTAAATGAGATGAAGAGTGTGTAAGGGAAGAAGAGAGGGATAGGAGAGAGGGCAGGGGGGAAAGAGGAGGAGAGAAAGGAGGAGTGGAAAGGGGAGAGAGGAGAAGGAGAGAGGAAGGGGAAGTAGAGAAGGGTGACAGAGGGAAGAAAGGAGGGAGGGGAGGGGAGGAGAGAGGGAGAAGAAAGTGAAAAATATGGTGTGTGGAGAGCAGAAGAGCCAATAATTGTTTTTGGGAGTTGATGGTAAAATTAATTGATGTAAACATTTAATAATACAATATGATGTTGGCTATGTAATAGTATACATGTGGTTATATGTTATGAAAGTGAAAAAATAAAAAACTTTATGTATGTATGTATGTACATATGTATGTATGTATGTACGTACGTATGTATGTATGTATTGTGTCACAACCCCTGGTATGCCCAAATATGGGAGGGAACACACTGCTTCCCCTTTCTGTCTTTCGGCTCACTCCAGGAGACCATCCAGGCAGAAAACCATATTTTTAATGTTGCCTTTGTTAGCACAAATACAACATAAATATATATGTTTGCTCTATTCACAAATATCCCAGTATCACATATTGTTATTCTATATTATGATTAATGATTGTAACAAAGATCTATGATATATGACCTATCACTTTTGTGTGTGTATGCACTATACTTTTTCATTCAGCTTGCACATACACAATTATTTCCCACTGTGCAAGGTACAGCTTCCTGGTTTCCAAATGCATAGAGAATGCATTTCCAATATATATCTGTGGTTCCAACAGGTTTTCCAAATTCACCCATTCATCCATGAACTCAATTCACTGCTGTGAATCATTATTTTCACGTCATTATTTTTTAAAATCCATCATCGAAAGTTGAACTCCATTAAGAAAGAAAACTACTTGAACCACTGTTTATATATTAGAACAAACCAATTAATTAAATGTATTTAATATGCAATGGTAAGCTTTGGCTTAAGCTCAGCACTAGGTAGTGAACTGCATGAATGGCAGACTCAAAATAATTAAAATGACTAAATAGGATCACTTCCAATGTTACACAGTAAAGTAATTCCAAATGCAGCCTCCCAAAAAATACCACAATTGATCATGTGTGTGTGTGCATGCCTGTGTGCTCCAGGAAAACTCTGGAACACCTTGTACAATTTCAACCAAAGTTGGTACACAGATGACTTACTCTTTGGGGAAAAAAATACTGTGGGAGGTAAGACACAGCTAACACCCCTTAGGGGAGGGGTGTTCTGTGTACAGCCTGTTGTGCCTTAAAA
This sequence comes from Natrix helvetica, assembly GCF_964273705.1. Lineage (NCBI taxonomy): Eukaryota > Metazoa > Chordata > Lepidosauria > Squamata > Natricidae > Natrix > Natrix helvetica. The sequence goes on from NC_138548.1 coordinate 322,772,460, forward strand.
TGGCTTCTACTGTAATGCCGTAAAATGGGTTCCACTGTACAGCACAGTGGAGTTGCCATGGTAACAGCTTCACAGTACTCCACAAGGGGGCTCCGTCTGGTAAGGGGGAAAATCCAACATTAGAATTTCCATTTGGTCCGGATATTTTCCCCCTATAAATAAATACCCAGACAACACCGGGTTATCAGCTAGTATTAAATATTATAGGAAAAAGCAAGGAAGTATTTTCTAGCATAAATGATGTATCAGGGATACTGAATCTATGCCAACATCAGCTTTGAAAATGGATATAATCAATGTCACAAAGTTTCTAGGGTCTAATCTGAGCATTGTTGCCTTTTGCTTTCTGAAACCATGGGTGGCTGTTCTCAGGGACCAAAGATGAAACATTTGGGATTTTATGCAACAAGAGAAATGAGATCACAGGCACAAAACAGAAGTGGTAAAAATTGGATTCTACTTCAATGATCAACTCCCATTTGTTCTTGTCTTTATTTACTCTACATAACTTCCCAAACCAGGCTGATTACGCATTGGTTAGTGCAGTGTTTCTCAATCTTGACAGACTTAAGATTTCAATTCCCAGAATTCTCTTGTTGGAAGTTAGCATCCACCCCTGTGCGAGAAAAATATTTTAGGAAATATTAAAAAGGAAGAATCTCATATTTCCCGATGAGAAAAGGAGAAACATGTTTGAAAGACAAAACAATTCCCTGCAGCTTCCTGCGCCCGCCTACCTTTGTCATTAAGGCCTGAGCCAGTCTATTCTATATATAACAAATATCTACCTACTTCAGGCAGAGCCATAATAGGAATCCCAAAGCCCTTTCATTACATCATCACCCAGCAACACTATTTAATAGTGAGTGCCATATCATGTGCATGAATCATACAAGTGGCAAGAAAATAGGGGCAGTCAGGCATAACACAGCTTATGTAGACAGTAAACACAGGGTCAATCAAAATGGACTCAAATGTCTATACACCAATGCACAGAGTATGAGGAATAAACAGGGCGAATTATAAATTCAAGTAAAAGAGGGCAGATACGATATTGTTGCCATTACAGAAACTTGGTGGGATGAAACTGACAAATGGAAAATACAGCTAGAAGGATTTAAATTATTTAATAGAAATAGACCAAATAAAATAGGAGGTGGAGTTACACTATATATAAGAAAACATTACCTCTTTACAGAAATAGAGCACAACAATGGTGGGAACTACCTTGAATGCATTTGGGTCAATATTAATGATTGGGGGGGAAATGACATTGCCATAGGTCTATACTACATGCCTCCAAACTAAGCAGAGGAAGTAGATGAACTTTTTGCTAGTCAGCTAACTAAGGTATGTAGGAAGCACACCACAATAGTAGTGGGGGATTTTAACTACCCTGACATCAACTGGGAAACAAACTCTGCACCAAGTGGAAGATCCAACAGGTTCCTAACAAAGCTAGCAGACAACTTTGTTTTCCAAAAAGTAGAGAAGGGAACAAGGGGATCAGCCATATTGGACTTAATTCTCACTAACCGAGAGAAAATGATAGAAGGTGTTGAAGCCACAGGAACCCTGGGGGCAAGTGACTATGCAATATTGGAATTCAACATTATACAAACACAAGTAGTAGAACAAAGTGAAACTAGAGTCTTGGACTTTAAGAGAGATAATTTCAATAAACTTAGAGAGAGCTTGGGAAAAATTCCATGGATGAGAATCCTCAAGGAGAAAACAACTCAAGAAGCTTGGGAAATTTTGAAAAATGAGATTACAAAAACCCAGTCTAGCACAATACCAATGAAGAAGAAAAATAACAGCTCCCAAAAGAAACCAGCATGGCTGCATAAAGAACTCTCTGACAAATTGAAAAACAAAGAAGATAAGTATAAAAAGTGGAAAGAGGGAGACATAACTAAGGCAGAATATCAGCAAATAGCCCAAGCATGTAAAGATGAAGTAAAGAAAGCTAAGGCTCACGATGAAGAAAGGCTTGCCACAAAAGTAAAAAATAACAAAAAAGCTTCTGTCTTTACACAAAGGGATAAAACAGTCCAACCTATCAAAAACAGCACCACAAAAATCAGATTAGGAACACAAGTTGAAATAGGGAAGAAAATGGTAAGTGAGCACTAGACGAGTTCAAATCACCAGGACCGGATGGATTACACCCAGGGTTCTGAAGAAACTGGCAGACGAGATCTCAGAACCACTGAACTATATCTTTCAGAGATCCTGGAGCACCGGGGAACTACCAGAGGACTGGAAAAGAGCTGATGTGTTTCCCATCTTCAAAAAAGAGAAAAAAACAGATCCAGAAAACTTATCAGCCTGACCTTAATACCAGGAAAGATTCTGGAAAAGATAATCAAGCAACGAATTAGCGAACATCTAGAAGCAAATAAAGTAATAGCCAAATGCCAACATGGGTTTGTCAAAAACAGATCATGCCAGACTAATATTATTGCATTATTTAATAATGTGACAAAATTAGTGTACAAGAGGAATGCCGTCGATATAGTTTACTTGGACTTCAGTAAGGCATTTGATAAGGTAGACCATAACCTACTACTAGATAAAGTAGAAGAATGTGGGTTGGACAGCATCACCACCAGATGGATTTGTAACTGGCTGACCAACCACACTCAATGTGTAGTCCTCAATGGAGGGAAGTATGCAGTGGAGTACCACAAGGCTTTGTTTTGGGCCCTGTACTCTTCAACATCTTCATCAATGATTTGGATGAGGGAATAAATGGGGAACTCATCAAATTTGCAGATGACACCAAGCATCCAAGCAGGAATAGCCAACACTCCAGAAGATAGGCTTAAGATACAGAAGGATCTTGACAAACTTGAACATTGGGCACTATCTAATAAAATGAAATTCAGTGGTGAAAAGAGTAAGGTTCTACATTTAGGCAACAAAAACAAAATGCACAGGTACAGTATAGGTGGTACCATGCTCAATAGTAGTAACTGTGAAAGGGATCTTGGAGTCCTAGTGGACAACCATTTAAATATGAGCCAGCAGTGTGCAGCAGCTGCCAAAAAAGCCAACACAGTTCTAGGCTGCATTAACAGAGGGATAGAATCAAGATCACGTAAAGTGTTAATACCACTTTATAATGCCTTGATAAGGCCACACTTGGAATACTGCGTTCAGTTTTGGTCATCATGATGTAGAAAAGATGTGTAAACTCTAGAAAGAGTGCAGAGAAGAGCAACAAAGATGATTAGGGGACTGGAGACTAAAACATATGAAGAACGGTTGCAGGAACTGGGTATGTCTAGTTTAATAGAAAGAAGGACTAGGGGAGACATGATAGCAGTGTTCCAATATCTCAGGGGTTGCCACAAAGAAGAGGGAGTCAAACTATTTTCCAAGGCACCTGAGGGTAGAACAAGAAGCAATGGGTGGAAACTAATCAAGGAGAAGCAACTTAGAACTGAGGAGAAATTTCCTGACAGTTAGAACAATTAATCAGTGGAACAGCTTGCCTCCAGAAGTTGTGAATGCCCTAACACTGGAAGTCTTTAAGAAGATGTTGGATAGCCATTTGTCTGAAACAGTATAGGGTTTCCTGCCTAGGCAGGGGGTTGGACTAGAAGACCTCCAAGGTCCCTTCCAACTCTACTATTGTATTATTGTAACAAGTCAACCAAGCTTGGGACTCAAAAAACAGACAGCTTGTGAAGTTAGCTAAGACCCCTTCCCCCTGGGAGTCTGATTATCAATCAGAGTGCATTTCATGCAGAGGAATGGGAAGCTCTGGAGTGGGGCCCAGAGAGGGCATAAAACCAGGTCACTCTTAGCATCTCTTTCCTTTCTTCCCAGCATTTGTGGGGTAATCATGTGGTTATGTCCACCATTAAACCATCTTTCCAAGCATGTTTCCAGTGTCTTTTCCCCCACTTGGAACTGAACCCAGATGGACATTTGTTCCAACACTCTAGCCCTGTTTGGGGAATTCTAGGAGTTGAAGTCCACATATCTTAGAGTCGCAAATGTTGAGAAACACTGAGTTAGGGTTTTAGGAAAAGATGCTATGCACACAGGAGATAGATAACTTGAGTCAGAAGTCTTTCATCAAATCTTATGATTCCATCTTCCTTTTATAGCTCGAATGAACCCACAAATTTTACCTCTAGAGTAAATCCTCTCCTGTCTAGTAGAATTTAGTACTAAATGTTATGACTCAGGTTTACAAACTGTCCTTGGCAACAGGCACCAACATGCATTATTCCCCCAACCCCCCAAAAACATATTAAAATATTGCAGGATCCTTTCTGATTAAGCAAAAAACAAATTTATACTTACTGGATGTTCATAACAATTTCTTTAAGAGTAACATATGGCAGAAGGAATAATGCAAATATTTATCTGGACTAGGATTATTGTTTTTGCACTTTACTGATTTGTTTGGTAAATGTCCCTCTTTGAAATGTTTATGGCATAGCACTTCTCTAAATAACATGGCAACCATTCAAGGGCTCTTCAAACTGAGTCAAAATGCGCAGGCGCCATCTGGCGGCTAAATATTCAGGTGCAATCCCATTGTATTTCAAGTTTTTTCAAATACTGTCAGCTTGTTACCTGATTAAAGCAGTGCAACTTTTTATTCTCCTAGCATATCATCAGTCATGAGCAAAATGCCCTTTGATTTGCAGAATTTGGTCTGTGTAAAAAGCACTTCTGAACTACATTATGCTGTCTTTCCACATTCACATAATTGTAAATCAATAGTTTCTGTCCATGTTTGAATATATGCTGTGCAGTGTTCCAATTTATGAGAAATCATTTCCATTTTCTCAGTCCTCTCAAGCATTTATTATTGATCTGTTGTGCAAGTTTCAGTCACATAAGTATATAACGTGCTCATTCATTTAATATTTCAATTAAAAATGTACAAAATAATTCATCATTAACATAGAAAAAACCTAGACATTAATAATACAGCTATAAATTTGAAGACACCCATTCAGTTAGATAAAATCAATATGGTAACCAATGATACTGCCTCTGTAATAATGCCTGTACATAGAAAAATCAGATTTCAAGCCTTTTCTATAGACCAAATGTATGATAAAATTCCTTTGCCAATTACCCCAAATTAGATGTGAAAACCAACAACTCTTGAAAATAGTAGAAATGGTACAAATGTTGGAATTAATCAATATTTTCTGTCAATTGACTCCTAAAAAGCAAAATATGTTATTTCAAATCCAGTTCTTTACTCAATTTCTACCTCAAAGTTGAATACGCATTAATATAGAAAGCAAAACAATTTTAAAGAAAAAGAACATTTCTGAAGCATTTAAATCAATACCTGGTGTTTCTTAATTTGGACAGATCTGAAGATTTATTTATGGATTTTGAATTCTGTTTAGGAACCCAATTTTCAATTTTTACAACTGTAAATCATTCAATCATTGATACGCTTATATTGCATTTTTATATTTAACTATTAATTTATCCACTGCCCTCCCTAACACTGCATAAAATAAAAAAGTCATGACTTTTGAACTACAGAGAATACCAGAATATTTGGCTGCAATCTAAACAAAAATATTTCTGATTTCCAAATATTTTGATGCAATCAAAGTCAAAGAAAAACAAAGAAACGTGTCATGAAAATCATTTAGAAATTTGGGGGCTGTGTTGCTTGTTATTTTTTCAGAGTTAAAAATTTGGTCTTTTTGAGTTAGATTTGAGTTAGACTGATTTCCCAACATTATGTATCCTTACCTTATCTCTTGCAATATAAAACTTCAATTACTTAAATTCTGAGTCTTCAAAATAGAAGTTGGTATTTATCTACGGTAGGATTCATGTGTCCATTGAGAATTCTACAAATGCCTGTCAAGTTTCCTTTCTTTCCCTCTTTAAAGTTTTTTAAAAAAAAATTTAAAAATGCAATGGGATGCATCATTTTGCTTCCTGGTAAATGAATCTCAATCTCAATCTCAATTTGTTATAGCGGGTATTTGAGATTATTTAAAACACATTCCAAATTCTAGCAATGCCCGTAAGTATCATGATTTCACACATAGACAGGAGAGCATCAGTGGTGGGATTCAAATTTTTTTACTACTGGTTCTGTGGGCATGGCTTGGTAGGGGACGGATACTGTAAAATCCCCACTTCCTCCCCACTCCTGGAGAAGGTTACTGCAAAATCCCCATTTCCTCCCGATCAGCTGGGACTCGGGAGGCAGCGAATAGATGGGGGCGGGGCCAGTCAGAGGTGGTATTTACTGGTTCTCTGAACTGCTCAAAATTTCCATTACTGGTTCTCCAGAACTGGTCAGAACCTGCTGAATACCCACCTCTGGAGAGCATATGTTTCTATGACCAATATTTTATCACATACATACTTACTAATTTATTGGCTGTAAGTATTCAACATTCTTTGCATTATCACTAAAGTTCTTTATTTCCAATAATTCTCTTTCTCTCTCTCTCTCTCTCACTCTCCAAGTGGTGGCATACCATATCTTAATAATCTTAATGTTCTTCAAAATTGCACACTATGTAGCATCATTCTTATATTTAACATTTTACTTATTGGTCCTCGCTTCCTCTTTGTTTTTGAAAAAAAACTAAAAAAACAAAGAAGGGAATGAAAGCAGCTCTTAACAATGTGGACTAGCATCATTTATAAGATTACATTTCAGAAACTATAACTGGTATCTTTATAGAACTGCCTTTTTTGTAATTAGTTAAATTATAAATATACTTTATAACTGTCATCTAATCTGACTGCGAAAAGATGACTAACAAATGTGCTAGCATTTTGTTACACAGGGATAAAACATCAGGGATACCTTATGTCACATAAAGCAATCTGTAATCCTTAAATGTGTTTACTGTTGTATTTTATTTCATATTTGAATACAATTATGTTGTCAAACTATAGATACAAATTAAGCAAAATATTGATAGCTGGATTTCATGAACCAATAAAAAAATCTCAGAACTCTGTACTAAATACCATTGTTCTTTATTGCAATCTATTTTAGAAAATAAAGGTGAGAAAGTACTCTTTGATAATAATATTTAGTGATTTGTAACTCAGCAAAATAACTAATGACTATCATTAGAGCACTAAAGCGACTCAGGTTTCTACAGAAATACAGAATTCAACACACATACCATAGATGCATTTAGATCCCAAGAAAAGTAAATTTACTTGTTACTATAAGCATTTTGCTTCTTCATTTATACAATCACCAGGAAGTTTATTAATGATAAATGAAGTTCTCTTTATATATTTACAATACAATACAATACACTAGCAGAGTTGGAAGGGACCTTGGAGGTCTTCTAATCCAACCCCCTGCCTAGGCAGCAAACCCTATACCATTTCAGACAAATGGCTATCCAACATCTTAAAGACTTCCAGTGTTGGGGCATTCACAACTTCTGGAGGCAAGCTGTTCCACTGATTAATTGTTCTGTCAGGAAACTTCTCCTCATTTTTAAGTTGCTTCTCTCCTTGATTAGTTTCCACCCATTGCTTCTTGTTCTACCCTCAGGTGCCTTGGAGAATAGTTTGACTCCCTCTTCTTTGTGGCAATCCCTGAGATATTGGAACACTGCTATCATGTCCCAGTCCTTCTTTCTTTATTTAGCCATGCTGGTTTCTTTTGGGAGCTGTTATTTTTCTTCTTCATTGGTATTGTGATAGACTGGGCTTTTGTAATCTCATTTTTCAAAATTTCCCAAGCTTCTTGAGTTGTTTTCCCCTTGAGGATTCTCATCCATGGAATTCTTCCCAAGCTCTAAGTTTATTGAAATCATCTCTCTTAAAGTCCAAGACTCTAGTTTCACTTTGTTCTACTACTTGTGTTTGTATAATGTTGAATTCCAATATTGCATCATCACTTGCCCCCAGGGTTCCTGTGGCTTCAACACCTTCCATCATTTTCTCTAGGTTAGTGAGAATTAAGTCCAATATGGCTGATCCCCTTGTTCCCTTCTCTACTTTTTGGGAAACAAAGTTGTCTGCTAGCTTTGTTAAGAATCTGTTGGATCTTCCACTTGGTTCAGAGTTTGTTTCCCAGTTGATGTCAGGGTAGTTAAAATCCCCCACTACTATTGTGGTGTGCTTCCTACATACCTTAGTTAGCTGACTAGCAAAAGTTCATCTACTTCCTCTGCTTGGTTCGGTGGCCTGTAGTATAGACCTATGGCAATGTCGTCGTCCCCCCCCCAACCTTTAATATTGACCCAAATGCATTCAAGATAGTTCTCATCATTGTTGTGCTCTATTTCTGTAGAGATGTAGTTATTTCTTATATATAGTGCAACTCCACCTCCTCTTTTATTTGATCTATTTCTTTTAAATAATTTAAATCCTTCTAGCTGTATGTTCCATTTGTGGGTTTCATCCCACCAAGTTTCTGTAATGGCAAGAATATCATTTCTGCCCTCTTTTACTTGAATTTCTAATTCGCCCTGTTTATTCCTCATACTCTGTGCATTGGTGTATAGACATTTGAGTCCATTTTGATTGACCCTGACTACCTCTATTTTCTTGGCACGTGTATGATTCATGCACATGGTATGGCACTCCCTATTAAGTGCTTAGTTTTGCTTGACAGCAGGAGTGATAATCTTACCCGCACAAATATCTATGTTACATGCACTGATAACCCTATGAATTTTAGATTGCTGGGGACAGAAATGTTCTGTATCAATTAATTCTTTGTCCCCGCTGTTCAATTTAAATGTTTAGCCATAAAATCTGTGAATTTAATGCCAAGTAACTCAGTCCCTTTCTTGGATGGGTGCAAACCATCTCTTTTGTACAGTTTTTCATTGGACCAGCTACAGGCATCATGACTAATAAAACCAAAGCCTTCCCTTTTACACCACTCCTTTAGCCACACATTAAACTCTGCTACATGCTGGCTCTTCCCTTTTTGTTCCTTATATACTGGTAAAATCTCTGAAAAGATAAGCCTACAACCTATACTACTAAGTTCATACCCCAAGCTCTGGAAATCATTCTGCACAGACAGTACATCTTTTTGGGACATTCATTTGTGCCAAGATGTATAATAGCATAAACATCACAAGTCTTTCTTACATTCTTGACTATACTTACATTCTTGACTATGACTATTTACTATTTAATGAAGAATGTACAGTATAATGTTAGGAAAGTATTTGGTGAATTCTTTTGTTCATGTTATCCTCAGAGTGAGTTCCTTTTGCGCACTCTAGCACTAAGTGCTAAAGGGAGCAAATGAACAATGGTTACCCATTAGGCTAAACAGGGAAGATTCTGTGCACTAATTAAAGTTACTAGAAAAATGACTTATTATACAGATAGTCCTCGACTTATAGCCATTCATTTAGTGACTATTCAGTTACAAGGGCACTGAAAAAAAGTGGCCTTTTTTCACGAGCGTTGCAGTATCCCCTTGGTCCACCCAACTCAACTTACTATATTCGTTCTGTGCTAGAATCCTAATGCTTGGAGGTGATAAATACCTCTACCTCATATAGTTTTATTAACACTGTGGTTCATATTCCCTTCTCCAGTTTCTACTTGTGCATCACACACTTCACTCACGTACACAACTCCATATAATATTTTTTTTTTGGCAATTATCTTGTTTATCTAGCTTTACGGTTTTACCAAAAGCCACATTCTATTCTAAATTAATAGGGTGTAAAGAAAACAGCTATGTGGTCATTCCTCACACTTACAACTATCACAGCTTCCGCTAGTCACATTTAGCTAGTTGGCTGCATTGCAACTGGTACACATTTACAATCAGTGCAGCTTCCTTTGGTCACATCACCATTTTTCGCTAATGGCTTCTGAGAAGCAGTTAAAGGAGAATGGGAAAGTAAAATTGCAAGTTGTGATCATGTGATTTTAACAATCATGGTGACTTGGCTTAATGACAAAATGGGAAGTGAGGTTGACAGCCTATCACGGTCATATTATTTTTCCACTACGTGACCATCCCACTTAATGACTGGCCCCAAATGTGGTTGCTAAGTGAGTACTACCTGTACATCATTTTATTTAGAGGTTATGTATATAAGGGGGGGGAGAATCAGAGTCATGATCTTGCATTTCTTCTCTAATTGTCCCTGATTAAGAATCATAGAAGCAATAGCAATTATTCCCAAGTAGTTTATCTGACATATGGACATAAGTCGCCCAGAATCACTTTAATACTGAGATGCCCAGCAAAAAAATTAGAAAAAAACTGATGGCCAGCTAATTTCCTCACCAAGAAAACAGTCAATGGAAGAATTTAAGAGTTAAAATAGCTTGTTGAAGGAAAAATTGAAAAAGAGATGATTTACTGAAGCCCTGTTTGTTATCTCTTCTTAAAAGATGCCTTCTGTAAATTTTTATAGTACACAAAGAAATGTAAGATATTCCTTCCTCATTACTCTAATTCATGCTATTTTAGAAAAAGGATGCAATGAGTGACAGAACACTTTTTGAATGACAAATGGAAAGGGCAGACAAATGTACTAATGTATTGTTTTATTAGGCTCTATATTAACATATTAGAAAACAGTACATCATTACATAAAATTCTGTTCTTTTAAAAACAGCAAATCCTTTAATGCATTATTTGGTAACATTACCAAAAATGAATTAGTGAATGACAATTCAGGAATTTTATGTGCAAAGCCTTGTTTCTAAAAATATATCTTGTCTCCAGACCTGCTTTCTTCTGGATGAAGCCATACTACATAAAATTAAACATATTCTAAGAGAACTACAAGGAAACAAATTTGAAAGACTAAAAGGTCACATTAGGCTGATATCACAATAAATAATAAGGCAGTGTATGTATATAAAGGAAACAATAGCATTACACAGAAACTACATCAGCAAGAAAAGTTATTCGGGATAACTTACTAAAACTTTGTAATCATAAAACATATTTATAGAGCATGGGGGTTTTAGAAAATGAAAGAACATGACATTTAAGACTTAAATCAAGGAATCATTTTTTGAGTATCATTAACTCAAAATAAATAGGCAGGGTGGTCCTGCAATAGGAATCCCATCAGTACCAAGTGAACAATCATGCCTTCCTTGCTCCAAGAAGGTATCATAGTATGAGAGATTTTGATCATTTCATAAGAAGAATTTCCATACTTATGGCAATGTCACAGAAAAGTCCTCATTCCTAGTCATTATTTGCCAAATCTAAATCTACTGATTGAACTGTTGGAAGAAATGTCTGTTATGTCCGTGGCCCGAGGACGTGGCCACGCACGCTCCAGCCAAGCGGGAGTGGCGCTGGCCAACACGGGACGTTAGGTTGCCTTTGATTGGCTGCCCCGCTTGAAAGCATGCATATAAATAGCTGTCAAGCGGGGAACTGTCGTTTTGCCTTGGTTCTGAAGCTGTTGTTCAGTTGCTAATAAACGGTTGGTTTAAACCGCTGCCTCGCCTCTGTCATTACCCCCTCTGAGTATTTAATAATGTCCATCTGGGTTGAGTTCCAAGTCGGGAAAAAGACCATGGAAACATGGAGACTGCTTGGAAAGATGGTTTAATGGTGGATAGGACCACATGGTTTGAGATGCTAGGAAAAAAGGGAAGATTTTTGTTGTGTAGAATAGACTGGATCAAGGCTTAATGGCCCATTGACACAGGTGGGCGAGGGGAGGAAGCTACAGGGAGCTGATTTGTCTTTCAAACATGTTTCTCCTTTTCTCATCCAGGGAAATATGATATTCTGCCTTTTTAATATTTCCTAAAATATTTCATTTTTTCTAGCAGCTTTGTCTTTAAAACATTTCTCCTTTTCTCATCCAGGGAAATATAACATTCTGTCTTTTTAATATGTCCTAAAAGATTTCATTTTTCTAGGAGAGAAGTGGGTGCTAACTTCCTACAGAACGTAAGCAGAATCTCACCAATTATACTTATTACATGTATTGGGTAATTTGGGTAGAGGGACCTTTTGAGTTCTAAACCACTAGGGATTTGTAGACTAATAGCAACATTGGACTGCCAACCTGCGAGCAATGTAGTCGCTTAATAATAATTGGGTAAGTGCACATTGTATCTGTTGCAGTGTTCAGGCCATTTTGTAGAGTGCATTGTAGCAATCCAATCAAGATGAGAGTCTGGACCACTGACCCCGGGCTGTGTTTTTAGTTGATAGAACAGCCAAAATATAGAGCCCGCTTTCCCCCTCCCATAATATCGGTAAATGTCCCAATCAAAATGGCATCCAGCACAGAAGTATCTGCGGAGGAGTCAAAATGTGCAAGACAGTAGGGGCAGATTTGCAATTAAAGTTGCATCTACCATCCTAACCTCCGCTTCCCTTCCTATGTCTGTGCCTCTTGCAAAAGATTGGACCATTCCTTCATAATTTTTTTCCCTCTGGAGGGAAGGCGACCTCACCCAAAATTTCCCATTTTACAAACTTCCTGGTTTGACTCACTCACCCATCTCCAATTCTGCTGCTTCCACAGATTCATTATCCATTTTTCTGGCCTTTACCCGTTTGCATCCCATCCTCCTAAACACTACAGAGTCTGCAATTTAATCTTGGCTAGCGTTTAAAAATCTAGACTTTTTAAGCTACAAAATAAAGCTTTTAATAAGCTATATTAAACCAGGGGGTTGGACTAGAAGAACTCTCTTCCAACTCTGTTATTCTAAACAGTTTATCCCATGGAGATGGCCGTTTAAGAAATATGACGTATACATCAATCAATCAATCATAAGCAAAATCAGTCAAACTTTTGAAGCCTCGATACTTTTCACTTTTTCTTACCCCAATATTTCTGAGTAAAAAGTGGGAGGGGCTACAACCCTCCTCCTCCCACCCACCGCCCCAGGCCTCCCAGGTAGAAATATAGAGAATAATCTGCTTGGTTCCCATTTTCAGGGGCTTAAGCACCCGTGAGAAGCAACCCACGAGCGGCTGCTTGCAGGCTTTTATGAGACTGCGCCCATTGACCTGCAAGAGGGAAGAACCTCCTCGGCTGCTCCTTTTTCCAATCCAAACAAGGACATGTGAAAGCGGAGCGGTCAAACCTCCGGCGCGCCTTCTGTCTCAGACGCGGCGCTGTTTCCATTCTTGGGAGATGCTGTACCTTCTCGGGAAGCTCTCGGGCGAGACGAGCCGCTGGGGGCAGCCGCGGAGCAATTCTCCCAGGGGCCTCCTCCTCCTCCGCCGCCGCCGCCTCCGCCCCTGCCGGCGGCGCCTTCCCAGACTCCTCTCCGGGTAAACAGCGATGGCCGCAGATGAAGGAGGCGGAGAACAGGATAACAACATGGGGAACCACTTACAGATCCTCCCTGGTAATAGCCGTCCCTGCCTAACGCCGATGGGCACCCGGGAGCCTCCTTTGCGCGGCGGCGAGCGCTTGGGGTGGACGAAGGGGATGGGGAGGTGGCGATCGAGGGGGGTCCCCGAAACAGGGGGTCGGTTGTTCTTTTAGGAGGGGATCGCAGAAAGGAAATGGGGAGACCTGCCAGTTTGTCCTCCCCACCGACTAGGGGAGAAAGGCCTGAAGCGCTGAAAGGCGTGGGCACGGGCTTGGATTGGGCGCAATCTGGGTTTCAGGCCAGGCAGGGGCAAAGGGAAGAAGCGAAGGGGCAAAGTCTGGGCCTGAAAGAGGGAGATCCCGGGCTGAATCGTGGACGGTTTAGGGACCGAAGTCCTGCGTTGGGGATGCGTCTAAATCCAGAGAAGGGACGAACTGGGTCTGTGCGAATGGGGTGGTGGGTGGGGGAAGGATGTTTGATTTGTTTTGATAGGCAAGGAAATGAGATCAGGAAACATTTTTCATCCTGGACTACTGAGGGCATGAGCTCCTAAGGAATTGTAGTATTGGGATGGCGAAGAGGGATGGAGCAAGGCAGAATTTGCAACCAGGACGGATTAAATGAAAGGCAGGATGCGGGATGAATCGCTCCTATTGAGCAGTTCCTGTGTATCTTAGAAGAGAGATCTGAAACTGGGTGGAGGAGGGGGGCTTCCTGATCCCACTCCTGTCAAATGCACAGGAATCTTACCAGGAAGCTGCATGACATCTTTGGGAGAACCATGACAAAGGGGGAAACGAATTAAGCTGCTGATAATTAGGATACTTTGTGGTAGAAACAACATTCAGAGCTATAATAATGTGGGGTGTCTACGATACAAGGAGGTGGGGTATGGAGACTTGTAAGGTCACAATATTAAAATCTCTTTTTCAAAGATACAATAATCTAAAAAAAATAAGAATACTATTTAGGGGGCACAATATAAAATGAATTAGAAAGCAAAAAAAAAATTTGCGTTGACTTAGATGTGGCTAATTAGTTTTTGATTATTTTGGACACCCAAGACTTTGGTACATGGGCATTTCACACCAAAGTATTATAGAGCCTTGTAGTCTCACTGTAAAAGTTGGTAGCCTTTCTATTTACATTGGATGCAGAAAAGGTGATTTGTCATTTTGGTCAGCATGGAACACAGGCCTCTCTCTTAAACTGTTTAATACCAAAAATGTAGGCAGACAGCCCTCTGCTGTTTTTCTAGGGAAAAGTTTCCATACTTCCACAACCAACCACAAAACCTTTTGCTGGCCTCCTCACTTGCCTGCCTGGAAATCCTTGACATTTTCATGAATTTGTTTAGCTTTTTTTAAAGAACCCTTTAAGTAAATGATTATGAGCATACCTGGTTTTTGGAAAGCACTCCTGGTTGCTTGAAAGTAATTGTTCTGAGACTTATTTCAGACAATTTTGTTACATGACTTAGTCTCCCCACCCCCTATTTTTACATTATTTTGTATCTCATTAGTCACCCTTAGTCATTTTCTAAACAAAAATGATTTCTTTTCTCCCCCTGCATGTATATGGTACATAATTTTGCTTGCCCTTTTATCCCTTACCTGGAATTATAATTGTATAGTATGTTTATAAACTATAATTTGCATTTTCTGCTTAACAGCTGGATGATATGGTATAAATATTTTTCCTGAGTATTCACTGTAATATCAAAACAAAATAATTGTTTATTTAATTTGCAAATTATCTTGTAAGGCAGTCTTCCATTCCCTCCTTTTCCATTCAGATAACTTTAGAGGAGCAGAAAGCTATACAAATGCTGTTTTCTGTGGTGACCCTATGAAAGCAGAAGCAGTGTTTTTAAACTGAAGAAGGACATGTTATATGAAATTAAAATTGTCCCCTAATAAATTAAAGATGAAAATAGCTTTACATAGAAATCAAACAAAGGACGAGATCTTGCTGTTTGCTGTAGACTACTTGATTTTTGATGTAAAAAGGAAGGGGAAGTTTATAGTGATTTGAAATTTACAACCATCAAATAAAAAAAAGTCTACAAATGCAAAATGTGTAAAATGTCCCAAAGCTGTGATCACAGAGTTGTTAATGTGCTTTCCTAAAGTGTTCTATGCACAGGCTAACAGATACTTAGAAGAGTAGCGAAATACTCTTTATACTTATTGTTTTATTAGCTTTATATGACCACTCAATTTGCAAGAACAAACTTGGTGACTTACGATTTGAAGAAATATGAAAATGAACTCGGCACAAGATAAAATACGATTTTGGAACTTGAAAGAACAGGAAAATAATATAATGGGAATAATTATAATAACAGGAACAACTCAGGCCAGTCAATGGATAGCTCATTTGAGAGTTTTTAGGACTTTGGGAAAGGATAGAAAGATTGGGGTCATCCAAACCACATGGAGAATGATGGTCCATGGGGCAGGCATTGCAACAGAGAATGGTCCTGAATCCCACTAGATGATGATGTTTCATGGAAGAGACTTGAAGCATGCCTAGTCTACTGATTCTCATGGGATAAGCATAGATAATTGGAGACATACAAGTCACAAACCTTGAATTGCACCCCAGAAACCTATAGGGAGCCATGCAACTTGTGAAATAATGGTTTTTCATGGATGCATACGTTTTAGCTCCACTATACTCTGAATCAATTTCCATTTCTGAGTAATTTTCAAAAGCTTCAGGGACAGCCCCATATAATGTATATTGCAACAATTTAGGGGTGTATGAAGTGAGTGGGTGATTGTTAGGTCCTCCTGGTTGAGATACAGTTGATACCCAAGATGGATTTATGCAAAGGTTCTCGTGTCTGCCACTTCTTCCAGCAGGATCTGAGTGTCCAAAAAGATTGCCAAAGGGTGTATCAATTATATTTAGAGGAGTATGACCTCTTCAAGGACAAAACATGGAGAGTTTCCAGAGTCAAGGAACCCAAAACTCATAGCCACTCTGTTTTGCTAGATTGAGCCAAAACCTGTTTTTCTTTATCTAGACTCTACAGCTCCAGACACAAGAAAGAATCTTGATGGCATTTCTTGGTTGGACTAGTGTGGAGATAGATAATTGGGTATTCTGTAATGGCCTTGCCCATCAGTCTCATGTAGAAGTTAAATAAGACCAGAGTAAGACTAGAATCCTAGGTGGGATATCCCATAAAGCAAGAGCCTTGGGTTAGATCTTTTCTCCCCTTTCAACACTAACTGGAAATGATTGTGGAGGAAGGAGGAGAACCAACACAATGTTGCACTTCCCACTGTTAAAACTCAAAGCCAGTGTATCAATGGCACCAAAAGCACCAAGAGTTCAAAAAAGTCTATTGTACTTATCCAAGTGTAAAGCCTGACGGAAGGGATCTAGATAAACCATTTCTTCCAGAATTCTCTGAAGCTTCAGGTCAGCCATCTTCTGAACAAACTTTCCCAATAAAGAAGGGTAGAAACTAAATGAAAATGTACAGTATTGTTAGAACTAGGGAAGATTTCTTGAGAAGGGTTAGACCACGGCCTCTTTGGAAGCTGGAAGTAAACTTTCTTCAGTCAAGGAAACATTTCACAGAGTTCTCTTCCTTCCCAGGAAGGATTGGGTTAACCTGAATAAGGCCACTGGAAGTCTGTCGCCATATATAATGGGAGGGGAAAAATTGTGTTTTGCTTCTCTTACTGTCACAAGATAATTCTTAAGAAAGGATCTTGTTTGTGTTGATTAGATTCACTCCTTGTGTTTCTCCAGCAGTGTTCCAGGTTCCTTTTCTGCCTTTACTTTTGCTCCTCAGAGGATCAAGGATCTTCCAGCTATCTAAGGCAGGGTTGCCAAACATGGCCCTTTTAAGACATGTGGACTACAACTCCCAGAATTCTCTAGCCAACATGGCTGGTTGAGAATTCTGGGAATTGAAGTCCACGAGTCTTAAAATTACCAAGATTGGAGACCCCTGATCTAAGGACACAGAGAGGCTGCAAAGGTGCAATTCAGTCCAAGGATATTGACTATCCCCTCAAAACAATGATGAATGTCAGTGAAGTTCAGTAATGAACCCTAAAGACTCAAAAATAACCACAAACTTCTTTTTGAAATCCCAATAGTCCATTGAGTTCCTGGTACGGACTGGTCCAATAGCAGGAAATGGTTATAGAAAAGTTAATATAAACATGGAGTGATTTGCAAGAAATGATGTTGACGTCTCCAGTTCTAGGTAACACTGTGAAATAAAAGCTACTACAATAACTACTGAACCCTTCTGTAACTTGATCCCATAACAAATTCTAGCAGATCCATAGTTGTCAAAGTAATCATGAGCTTCCATGTCCAGAAGAAGCATTTAACATTTTGTAGTGCTATTAATTTGGGTAATTTCAACATCAACTCTGATAGAGGGTCACCATGTAGCAGGAGATTGGTATAGAAGCAGTGTTTCCAATGATCCCTAGAGTCTTAATCTTAGCAGAGACTCATTACAACTTTGTGTGGGGCAGTGTTTCTTAAAGTTGTACATGTGTCTCAGATAATCTTAATTTCTCCATTGTCCCTGTCCACTGGTTTTGGGTAATGCTATATTAGGAATGTATGGTTGTGAAAGTTGGACCATAAGAAAGGCTGACTGCCAAAGAATTGAGGTCTTTGAACTATGAACTTTGAACTATGGCGCTGAAGAAGACTCCCGTGGGTCCCTTGGACTGCCAGGCAATCAAATCGGTCAGTCCTAGAGGTGATCAACCCTAACTGCTCTTTAGAAGGCCAGATCCTGAAGATGAAACTCAAATACATTGGCAACCTAATGAGAAGGAAGGCTTCATTGGAGAAGAGCCTGATGCTGGGAAAGATTGAGGCCAAAAGAAGAATGGGCTGACAGAGAATGAGGTGGCTGGATGGAGTTACCGAAGCAGTAGATGTGAGTTTAAATGGACTCCAGAGGATGGTAGAGGAGAGGAAGGCCTGGAGGAACGTTGTCTATGGGGTCGCGATGGGTCAGACACGACTTCTCAACTAACAAAAAGAAAATAGAAATAGGTGGTTTCTTGAAAGTCTGTGGAATCCAAGCTCTTTGGGAGAACATGTTTTAGAACAATTCTGGGTAAAGCAGCTATTCAACCTATGCAACTAACATCAACAATATTAGGAACCCATATTCAGCCCTAGTGAAATGCAATCTGCATAGCAGTCATCCATGATAATTGGCTTACTCCAGTACAAGTCATATTTCATTGAAGGTTATAAAGTTTATCAGATTCAAATTCTCCTTTTTCCTCCATGGAATTTAGGGTCAATGCATGCAGTTCCTGGGTAGTTTGTAAAAACAATTACCAAATTTAGTCCTACTGAGTATTAGCATAATTGCTTAGAGGTTTTTCTTTCTTAGCTACCAGCCTGAGTACTGATAAATAAATGGGGCTTTTTCCTCACCTACAACAGATGTGCTTTCTTGATCTGTGCCATTAATCAATTTATTGATAATACAACTAGTGCTTTTCCCATGATTAAGGTTTCAACTTCAACAAATCTTTTAGTGGAATATGTGAGTAATAAGGGATAGCATGCATGATTTTGATGAGATTTTTTTTTTTGTTATGGCTAATGAAATAAATTAGAAGTTAAAATTTTTCAAAACAAAAACCACACAACTTTTTTCAGACCAAATAGTAATAGACTTATATACCACTTCATAGTGCTTTACAGACCTCTCTAAGCGGTTTACAGAGTCAGCATATTGCTCCCAATAATCTGGGTCCTTATTTTACCCACCTCAGAAGGATGGAGTCAACCTTGAGCCTGGTGAGATTCGAACTGCCAAACTGCTGGCTGCTGGCAGTGAGCAGAAGTATCCTGCAGTACTGCATTCTAACCACTGCACCACCATGGCCCAATACTACCAAGAACTAGTAGCAGTGGTTGAATTAAGAAAGTAAATGATGCTCAAACAAACTGGCAAGGCAGGAAAAACCCTAAATTTGATTTAATATTAATTTTAAGTAATCAACTAAAGTTAACAATTACTTTGTATATATTTAATTTTCTTCATTTGTCCTATTAAAATTAAAAATTATTCAGCACATTTTTCAGGATTTTATATCATATATTAGAAGCCCACAGGTAACTCTAACTCTTCTGTGTTGGCATCCCCATTATGAGGACTTGATTACTGAATTTTAAAGAGAGGACATATTTCTTACAGAAAAGTTAATACATTGTATGATCGTAAGGGATCATCTCCAATCTTTTTCTAAACATTAAAACTATAAGGGTCTGAACATTTTGTGTTTGGCAACATCCAGGCTACCTTGGCTCACCTGAAAAAAGGAAGGAAGGGAAGATTTATATGGTTTCGTCAAACTGTAGAATGGCTGCAGAAGTGTAAACAAAATTGTGCTTACTTAATACTTGGATTGGAGACCACCAAGAGATCGTAGGCTGTGGGCTAGGTCTGGAAGCTCCCCCCCCCCCCCAAAAAAAAAAATCTGGGAAGAAAGCAATGGCAAACCAAACCATTGCCCTATTACTGCTAAGAAAATTACAGAGACATGCTCACCAGGAATCAAGCTATATAAATCTGGGAAGAAAGCAATGGCAAACCAAACCATTGCCCTATTACTGCTAAGAAAATTACAGAGACAAGCTCACCAGGAATATCTTGCTATATTGAAGGCTATGTGGATTTATCCTGCCCATTTTCCTCTTTTTCAGATTAATATCTAATAGATATTGGAGCGATTAATTGTTTTTCAGAAATAGATATTTGCAGCAGAAGCTTCTATGCTTGAGGAGGGGCACTAATCTATCAGTTTTTCGTGTGCAAATGGAGAACTTAATCTCGCATTGTCCCCAGTACCTTGTGGCAGTGATACTGTTCTTTTGGGAAAGAGTCACATTATCTTCTTTGATTAGCCTTCTTCAAAAGTAGGGTGGAGTAACATTTTTTGCATTTTAAAATGAGAAAAGAGTAAGTAGCTTCATATAAGTTGAAAAATAGAGATCTCCATACGTTGTTGTATGAGTAGAATAGTGATGGCGAACTTTTTGACACTGAGTGCCCGAAGTGCATGCACCCTCCCAAACTGCATGGCGTAGGAACATGCATGTGCACGCCCCACACATGCATGGCAGAGACCCAAAGACCAGCTGGCCGGTGGGAAGCATGTGCGCATGTGTGGCAGAGACACAAAATAGAGCTGGTATGACAGTGCATGTGCCCACAGAGAGGGCTCTGCGTGCCACAGGTTCGCCACCACCGGAGTAGGGGAAAGAGAGGCTGACTGAAGTGGGGTTCTTGAATTTTGCTTGATGTTCAGTTGCTTTTATATGGAACACTCACTGTATCCTCACCTGTCTCTGTTAATTGCTGTTTTGTTTTTTCTTCTGTCCAAATTCCATATTGGTGCAAGAGCCAAACTGACACAATTGCATCATAACACATTAAGTTAGTTAAGTTTCCTACTGCCCTCATGAAGAACGTGTGGCTTTTGCTTTGCATCTGTGTATTTTGAGAAACAAAACTTCTATTTCCATTACCACTGCTGTTTGGTGTCATAATGGGGCCATATCTGTGTCATTTTGACACTGCATAATTCAAGGCCTGCTGACTTTGCAGATTTCATGTATCTCTAAAGGATTTAAACTGCAGTATTCAGCAAGTTTCCTGGAATCCTTCAGTGGGTTCCCAAGGTGTTTTTTTCCCCCTTGCAGTTGTGAAACAGCCAGACAGCTGCTAATTCTTGGAAAGAAGGTTGTGCATCTTCACTTTAAACTCCAGAAGATCAGTTGGGGCAGATTATAATGGGGAAAGGGGGTGGGGTGGGGGGCTATGCGTGTAGAATTGGTTGTGTAATGCAAATGTAACTGGATTCATATAAATTGAATAGAGAGACTGCAATAAAGCCATGATCAGAATTGCTCTGTGTGTTCCAGCTTAGAAAGCTAAATAGGATATAGGAGGTGTTATTACAAATTAACTGCATTTAGTAATAGTGGTATCTTGTTGAATAGGTTCATTTCCTGAAAGATAGTTATTCAAGGTTTTGTCCAGGTTTTTTTATTTCTTTTTCTTTTTGCGTTTAGCTTGCACACAGCAAGGATTTTTGCTTTCCGGTTGGCTTGTTGTAGAGCCTAAGGGAGAGTGGCTCGCCCAGCTTACTTCCCTGTCTGTAGGAGGACTAGAACTTGGGTCTCCTTGCTCCTAGATTGGTACCTTAACACTACAGATAGTCCTCAACTTACAACCACAATTGAGCCCAAAATTCCCATTGTTAAGCAAGACAAGTTTTGCTCCATTTTATGACCTGTGCTGCCGCATTTGTTGAGTGAATCACTTCAGTTGTTTACTAACTTAACATTTACTAATGAATCTGGTTTCCCAATCGACTTTCCTTGTCAAAGACTCACAAAAGGTAATCACATGACCCCGGGGACATGCAACCCTCATAAGTACATGCCAGTTGCCAAGCTTCTGAATTTTGACTATGTGACCATGAGGGTGCTGCAGTGATCGTAAGAGAGAAAACGATTGTGAGACACTTTTTTTCACTGCTGTTGTAACTTGGAATAGTCACTAAATGAATGTTTGTATGTCGAGGACTACCTATACGCCTTCATTTCCTGAAAAATTCTTAATCCTTTACATTATATTTACATTATTCCTTGTTTATATTCTTAGTCATTTACATTATATTACATTTACATTATTCCTCATTTATATTTATAACAACATTCTTTAAGAGTTGGAAGACAGGTTGGGATAAAGCTGACCTAGTTGCAAGCATTGTGGATTGAAAAGTGCTTCATTGAAGGAAGGTGGATCTGATGCAACCCTTAAAAATCCAAGTGAAAGGGAAATACTGGTTTCTTTTTTTTTTCCTGTCATGTCCTTGTAGAAACCTGTGTTATTTTAATGTTAGCTATTTTTAAGGCATTTTAGATCTGGATAATACAGGAAAAGAGTGTGTGCATCCCTCAGAGATATTACTGAAAGGAGATTGAAGTCTCTTGGGGTATTTTTCCACGGTGTCACTGCAGTGAAATGAGTCATCCTTCCTCAGAAGCTTTTAATTCCTCAGCCAATATACAGTGCAAGTTCATCAACTGCTTTCTTTCCTTGTTGTTTTACTCAAAAAGTGAACTCTACTCACCCAGAAGAAGCCTAAAAGGCCATTAATTTGGTTTAAACAAGGTTCAAATTGCCCCCACTAAAACTCAAATTGCCCCCCTGTGAGGTGTGGGCCCCATATTGGGAACCACTGGTTAAATAGAATGTACAAATAGAATAGAAGTAAAAAAAATTTTTACTTAACGCTATGCATGAAATAAAAACAGAGGCATTTTGATGAAATATGCAAGAAATAGTGATAATTGTGAACAGTTCTGAGCTTAGTATCCTAGCTCTACTGAAACAATGTTTTCAAAGTTCAAAAATCACTTTCAAATATGGGCTGTAGTAGCAACAGAATAATAATAATAATAATAATAATAATAATAATAACAAAATAATAATGAAAGATGACTCGGCATAGCCTTGTCTTTGTGTTAACATATTTCTCCATTTCTAAACGTGCAATAACGTTTTCTTGGTGTTCCATTCTCTTGATATTCTAGCCACATGGTAGGTCATACATGAAACTTAAAATAGTTTTCGTTGTATAGTGAAAAAGTACAGTGAAAAGAGATGAAAAAGATGTACTAATTTTTGTGCTTTAATGTTGAGCTATGATATTTTTATGAGTTTTAAAAATACATTTAAACTTCTTTTGGACTTGTTAGCCGAGAGTGAGGAAGAGGATGACATTGAAATGGAAGTTGAAGATCAAGATGCTGGGGAAGCTGAAAAGCCAAACATCATTAATTTTGACACTAGCCTGCCAACCTCTCATGTGGTATGTGAACAGCGCTGTCATAGAATATCTGCTTGCCTTTTTCTAGGTTTATTGAACTTAAAAACAGTCTGTTTCTTTGGAATTAGCATAGCTAAAATCATAATGCTAGCAGCTTAATACTGTAGGTGCTCTGCTATAATCAAACTACTTTGTTTATAGTTAGCAAGTATCCGTTTTGCTTGTGCACATGGTCAGGATTATTAGTTAGCAAGCGGATTTATTTATTTTTATATAACATTTATTTCCCAGTATAAACAAATGCAGACCCGCGACGGCTAAACAGACAGTATTTTGACCGAAGTGAATATGTAAACAGGAGAACTGAATATGAAAATGTGTTCCTTGTCTTGGAACAGTCTATATATTCTAGGTTATTGTGTACAGATTGAACCAGAATGTTAAAAAAATAAGAAAAGAAATGAGGCTAGGCACACTTAACATTTGTTTCATTAAACTTTTAGACAATCACAAATGTTTTATGAAATATTTCGGTTACTATCCCAAAGGTGCTTTTTCCAAAAGGTAACTTTCTTTGGTTTTTCTTTTGAAAACATTTCACTTCTCATCCAAGGAGCTTCTTCCATTCCCCACCAGTCAGTTAGAATGGAAGAAGCAAAATGTTTTCAAAAACAAGAAAGTCCAGTTGCCTTTTGGAAAAAGTACCTTTAGGACAACCATGACCTGGATGATTCCAACCATGACTCTACATAGATATTTGTGTTACTACATGGTGTATTTTTTTTCAGTAGTGTTGCTCAAAACTACTAATAGCTGCTCTACTATCAAGTGTCAATATTTTTATACTGTGTTTCTCTGAAGTTATTCCAGCATTCTCTTTAGGTTTTGTTGTTTATACGTTGCAAACGAAAGTAATAGGACAGGGGTGTCCAAACTTGGGAACTTTAAGACTTGTGGACTTCAACTCCCAGAATTCCCCAGCCAGCATAGAATTCTGGGAGTTGAAGTCCACAAGTCTTAAAGTTCCCAAGTTTGGACACCCCTGTAATAGGATAATTACTCCTATTTAATTGTGGTTGCTTTTTTTTTTTTAATGGAAGTATTTAGGATCAGACATGGAAGAATTTCATGGAAGGACTGTCCATGATGATGATAGCTGTCAAACAATTCCAGTTTTACCCCATGTTATGGTAATGCTGATTCCTGGGCAAACATTACCTCTTCAGCTTTTTCGTCCCCAAGAGGTTAGCATGGTTCGGAACTTAATACAAAGAGACAGAACCTTTGCTGTTCTTGCATACAGGTAAATATGTAAATAAATTTGCAGTTCCAAGGTTTGGAGTACATGCTATGATCTCAGACTGAGCAGGAATTGTCCTATTTAAATTTAATATTGAGGAAATTAGTTGAACTTGTATATTGCATGACTTAATATTAATATGACTCATCTATGCAGTCCTTATTGTAGAAATAATTTCTCCCCTGCTTTGGGGCACAGCAAAGGTTAATTATATAAACCCCTTCAGCGAAGCTTATATAATTGTGATTTTGAGGGGATTTAGTGATGCAGTATTATTCAGTGTCTCTGCTGAATGTCAAAGCAAAAATATCAAGAGCCCTTTTTCTTTAGGATTTTCTGCTGTGATATGTTAAAAAAAAGAGAGAGAGCCAAACTTTGTTTCTTGCTCTTTGAGTATGTCAAACTTTTGTTTGTAATATTTCTTGTATTCAATTATTTATAATACTACTTATTCCGTACATTTCTGTAGTATGCTTAAGTTTTCATTGATTTTGAGTATATTGTCACTTGCTTTAAGGAGGTTTTTTTTTTTTTGCTAAACCATGGCTTTGACCACTGCTGGTGACAGTTAGAACTTGTCACTATCCTTGTGAGTAAATAATTTTTGTAATTCCTGCCCTGCAATGTCATAGTTCTCAAGGATTAATAGATTCTGATAATATTGGGGATGTGTCTGGGCAGTGAAAACATTATGCTGCAAGTTGCTCCTTTTTCGCTCATTCTAACTTTTCTTTTTTTTAGCAACATACTAGAAAGAGAAGCACATTTTGGAACAACAGCTGAAATTTATGCCTATCGGGAAGAACAGAAATATGGAATTGAAACCGTCAAAGTAAAAGCTGTCGGAAGGCAGCGGTTTAAAGTACTTGAGCTAAGAACTCAAGCTGATGGGTAAGAAAGGAGCTATTTATTCTTGTTAAACAGAAACTCCTTTTAACATCCAATATATTCTTACTATTTTATTAGTGTGAAATAAGCAACTTTTAATCTTCAGGAATTTCTATTTACAAGCTGCTTATACTAGTATGAAATCTTGTACAGTCCTGATCCTGGATAATTGTGTTTACTTTTGTAGCTGAAGTATTTAGTAATAATCACCTTAAACATCTTAACACTGTTTAAGTATCTTCAAAGAAAAATCCTATTAACGTCACTATCCATTATCCCATTTATTTAATTTAAACAAAATATGGAGACAAAATGTTAGCTTATGGAACTCATGACAGTAACATTTAAGGTTTAAACACTTTGTATTTTACTGTCAATAAGGCACATCTATTGACTATACATACACAACTACGCAGGGTTGTTTTAGAAACATAGAAGTCGATGCCAGTGTATTTTTTTTTTCAGGATTTTGTGTGACCTCAACCTTGGGTTTCTTTTTGTAGACTTCTCTTCATATACTTAACAATTGAGAGACTTTGTAGTGTTTTAAAATTAATTAAGGCTGACTGAGGAATGAGCTTGTTTTATGAATTACCTCAAACTTACTCAGTTGGTTCTTGAACTATATATGAATTTGAATGCATTAAAGGATAAAATGCAAATATGGAATCAATAGTACAAAGATTGCAAATAAAACATATTGGAATTATAGTAAGAAGAGTTTGTATCCTAATGAAATGTGCACTAAAACATGTACATTGAATGATCTGTACAGGAGGATATATATGCATACACACAAAAGGTGAAATTTGATGGGCATTTAGAGCACACTTTCTGAAAAGGAAGCTTGCCTAAAATGTGATGAGTGAGCTATCATTTCCTTTGTACAATGTACTGAAAATAATATACGTATTTTCTCCAGTTGAAAAAAAAATATTCTAGAGTATAGCCAATGGAACACAAGATGGCAGCATACATTAATGTCACGAATAGCTGTACGTGTTAAGAAAATATGTTTTGAAATAATATTGATAAATCTTTTGTGACACTTGTAGTCATCTTCATCTAAATAAAACAGATGCAGTCTGAATGAAATCAGGAGAGGGGTGTTTGTGTCTTGTTTGTGTGGGTTTCATGTTGGCACATGATTGGCTGTGATGAAGCTAATCATCTGGAATAGGCCTAATGTTGAATACTGTCCAGCTGTTCTGATCTTTTGCAAAGTGTGGATTGCTGAGGAGAGCTCTGTTATCCTTGTAAATTTGCAAACTCCAAACTCCCTCCAAATGTTGCTGCTGAATTGTACATTTTAATATGACAGGCGGAAAATTATTAAACACTTGGGATATAATATATTATCTGCTCCTGTGTCCTAACAACATTTTTGATTGGATTTAGGCTTTTTAATTTTTATTTAGATTAAGAAATTAATTAAATCAGATTAATGCTGGTTCCTATTTGGCTCACTATTTCTCTCAAGATAATAATAGTAATTTTACTCAAATGCCAAACTCTCTCCTTGGTTGTAGTGCACTTTAGATGAAGAAATCTCATCTGGAAATGTTGGCCTTTCGCGAGGCTTTAAAAACTTGACTATTTATCTGGACCTGGGACTCGGAATGTGTTAAGAAGCCCCCATTATTTGGCTTTACTGTTAGTTGATTAGTCATCATAGCTGCCGCTCATATTTATTTTGTGGATGTTTTTATTGTTTTATAATTTTATAATTGTAAGCTAATCAGAGTCACTTGGTCGAGTTGGGTAGCTATAGAAAATGAATGAATGAATGAATGAATGAATGAATGAATGAATGAATGAATGAATGAATGAATGAATGAATAAGCAAGCAAGCATGCTGCTCAGATTGGGCAAGAATTATTTTAATAGCAGGACCATGTTTTGATGATAGAGTCACCATGGTCTATGATGAATTGTGAATGAGACTAACTGAATGCTAATCTCTCCTTATGATTCCACACAGCTTATGGATCATAAATCATAATGGAAGATTGAACCTCATTAAAACCAACCCCTCATAAAGTTTCATATATCGTATCATTATGATACAATGTATGATAGACTGTAACATATATATAGTCTGTAATATATACAATACATATACATATATACCAGTGGTGAAATTCACATTTTTTACTACAGGTTCTGTGGGCGTGTTTTGGTAGGCGTGGCAGGGGAAGGATACTGCAAAATCTCTATTCCCGCCCCATTCTGGGGCTAGCCAGAGATGGTACTTGCCGGTTCTCCGAACTACTCAAAATTTCCACTACCGGTTCTTTAGAACCTGCTGAATTTCACCCCTGATGTATACATATACACATATACACATTTATACATATGATAGATGATAGATAGATGATAGATAGATAGATAGATAGATAGATAGATAGATAGATAGATAGATAGATGATAGATAGATAGATAGATAGATAGATAGATGATAGATAGATAGATGATAGATAGATAGATAGATAGATAGATAGATAGATAGATAGATAGATGATAGATAGATAGATAGATGATAGATAGATAGATGATAGATAGATGATAGATAGATAGATGATAGATAGATAGATAGATAGATAGATAGATAGATAGATAGATAGATAGAAGATAGATAGATAGATAGATAGATAGATAGATGCAGGTCTTGGCGTATTCAGGTCTTTTCCCGTGTAAGATTAAGAGTATCTTGGCGACGTTTCGATGAGGGCCCACTCACCATCTTCAGGCTTGTACCTTCGGCTTCGTGCTTGCGCGAGCAATATGTAAATATTGCTGGGGGTGTGGAGTGCTGGCTTTGTTGCTGTAAGCGAGTTGGCTGGCTGTGTTTTTACATCTTGATTAGTTGATGGAGTTGATATATGCAGATTAGTCGGCTGTTTCGTAACATCCTGTGTGGCTGAGGTACTAGCTGTGTGCCCATTAGTCTTTTGTGTTGTAACTACCTGGGTATTGGGCTGTGTGATGACATCCTGAGCTCTAGTGTAGTGATATCCTGAGTCCTGTGTTGCAACCTCCCAGGTTGTACTAAAAATAACAACAACATTGATCCTTGTATAATACCAAAGCGATAGTGAAGACATCATGCTAATATCTAAGAACTTGTGAGTTCTAGTCCTGCCTTAAGCACAAAGCCAATTAGGTGACCTGAGGAACCTAAGTAAAAAAAAACTTGCAGGACTTGTCCAAGCAGTCTGAGAATGGGACATGATTGAAGGGATGAAAAGAAATGTTTTCTCAAGATTACAGGTTACTTTCCATTTCTGCTCATTTTGAGCTAGGTCTTATTTTATTTCACATGTGTCTTAAATGGCTATTCAGGTAAAAAATGCATTTCCTATGGTCATATATTTACTTAATAACACCAACATTAACCAAACAAAATCACAAAAATGTTGGAACCAAAACTTTACTGTTCAGCTTTAGAACGGTTCCCATTTTAAAAGAACAGGCTAAGGTCTAATATGAAACAACTGAAACATAGCTGTGAAACCTCTGAAATAGTGTAAGTCAAAAAGATGGATGGAGGATATTTATATGAAATCATAAAATAGAGATTTTTAGAAAATACTGAATCAAAATATGCAACGATTTCCTGTGCTTTCCCAGGATATTTATGCAATTAAAAGATGTAAATAATTAAGCATTCTTGTGTCTCCTATAGAAGTGAATAGGTACATTTTTCACACTGTATGGCTTTTTTTTTAAATCAGCCTACAGCAGGCCAAAGTACAAATCCTTCCTGAGCAGGTGCTTCCTTCAACTATGGCCGCAGTGCAGCTGGAAACCCGCAGCAGATGTCACATTTCTCCTTCTCCTAAGCCTGCAACATGGCAGGATCAACAGATACATCAATGGCGACAGAAATATCAAAAGGTCAGAAGCTAATTACGTTCTTTTGTGACATTTCAAAAATCAATAAAAATTCCATCTCTGTATATCTTTAAAAAAAACATGATGGTATCTATCAACCCACTGCTAGTGCTGCTTCTGTTTTTAGCAAGCTGCCAGTTTGTTTTGCTGGCTTATCCATTGAAACCAGCGCTTGGTAACATATTTTTTACATTAGCCGATAGCCTGGCGTTGTCTGGGTATTTATTTATAGGGGGAAAATGTCCGGAGCAAACGTAATTTGTAATTGTTGGATTTTCCCCCTTACCAGAGGGAGCCCCCTTGTGGAGTACTGTGAAGCTGTTACCATGGCAACTCCACTGCCGCTGTATAGTGGAAGCCATTTTACAGCAGTACAATAGAAGACATTTAAAGGCACAACAGGCAGCAATTTAACAGAACATACACCCTGAGGGGTGTCTTATCTCCACAGTATGGAGGGTTTGAAGTTATTCTCCAACCTAGCATCTTCTGGATGATTGTTGAGTATGAGTACAGCTTCCCAAGTTGTGAAGCAGTATGGACCAGCAAGTGGAGCACTTTTAGGATCTGCAACTGGACAACCAGTTTGGAAGAGTTGCAGTTGGGAATATGCGAGCCAACATGTCATTCAATAGTGATTGGTAGAACAAAGAACAGTAGCTCAACTGGATTTGTAGCCTACAGCGCAAAGTCTAAAAAAAAAAACCCTAGGAATTCTGAGATTTGCATTCTTAGCACCAAGTTGAAGGCATCAGATTGGGTTTTGGTATGAACTACATTTATGAAACCAGGCCATGAAAGCAGATGAGTCATTGACAAATTCAAGATCAGTCTGAGTATGTGCTATATTTCATATATTCACAGCAGGCTTATGAATTAATAGCTGGAAGAACAACAGGCATAAGAATTGCAGATATGCTAAAAATATCTTAGAACAACTTGTAGATATCTACAATAACCAATGTATATTCAGAGCATGTAGGGAATGGGAGAGGCAAGGATAAGGGAAATATAATGAAAGGCCTTGGTGTTAAATGGAACAAGGTCATTGTGCAATGCATTTTATGGAAGTTTTCATTATGTAATTTTCTCAGAGATAGCTAATCAAGGTCAGGTTGGCTGGCAGTTTTGATCTTAATGCAGAATGTAGTTGTGATGTTTGAGATACATTAACCCCGTGAGAATAATTTTCCTGTTTATTTGATCTAAAAAGTTTATATAAATAGACTGGAGGAAAATGATAGGTTGATAGTACTGACATTTAACCTATAGGCTCTATGCTTCATGCATGTAAATGGGCACGGTTAGCCTGTTTTATGAAATAAAAACATTATAAGCTTAGTTTAATTCAACAGTGTTTAATTAGAACATAACTAGATTCAAAACTGACCTAAATATTAAGTGATCATTCTACGTTTTTCATCTAGAATCTCCATATTTTACTTCTGATTATTTCTTGACATTTTCCCTCTAATTATAGCTTATAGACTGCAGGCAATTGCTCTTTATTTCTACAGGGTGGGAGTTGAGCTTTTGAATCCATCTGATGTCTTCTTCATATTTGAAGGATCAGACGGGAATCCATAATGATCTTTTGTACCATTTGTAGGACATAATGCTTGTAATATTTCCAAGATGCTTTAGAAAGTGCCCATTAAGTTCTTTGTATAGACCTTTGCATATAAGTTTAATAGGCAAGGCCAACATTTTGGGTGATGAGAAGATGAATATATCATATGTTCAAACATCACTTCAAGGGGAAAGGAGAATGGATAAAACTAGCAATTATTTCTTCATAGTGGCTTTAATCTCTTCATAAAAATTCAGGTTATTTGCTGGCACTTAAAAAAACTCTTTAAGAGAAACTACAGCAACTTTTTGATCATGTATAGCAGAGGTATTCAGCAAGTTCTGACCAGTTCTGGAGAACTGGTAGGGGAAATTTTGAGTACCGGTAGTTCAGAAAACTGGTAAATACCACCTCTGACTGGCCCCACCCCATCTATTCCCTGCCTCCTGTGTCCCAGCTGATCAAGAGGGAATGGGGATTTTGCAGTAACTTTCCCCTGGAGTGGGGTGGGAATGGAAATTTTACAGTATCCTTCCCCTGCTACGCCCACGAAGCCATGCCATGCCCACAGAACCAGTAGTAAAAAAAAATGAATCCCACCACTGATGTATAGTGTTTAACAAGAGAGCCAGTTTGGTGTAGAGGTTAAGGCACAAGGTTAAAACAAGGAAACAGTGACTTCTAGTCACATCTTGGGACATAAAACCAGTTGGGTGGCCTTGGAATAGTTGATCTCAGTCCGCCTAGGAAAGACGCAATGGCAAAACACTTCTAAAATCTTGACAAGAAAACTGCAAGGATTAGATTAGATAGTCACCAGGAGTCAACAATGACAAAAAGGCACAAAAGTGTTTAATGAATCAGTGAAGTCTTCAGGAATAGAACTTATCCTGATAATTAGCTCTTCTCCTACAGAGCTGTATTGTATATTTAAAGATAAGTAGATCTTAAGTTGACATTTAAAATTCTCTGGAGAATAAGATGCTAAAACATATTCATATAAAATCCTGCCAAAGTAGGGCAAAGCAATAAAAGGAGGAGTTTAAAAATGTATTTGAAAACCAAGCACATAAAGCTTTACAAGAATTTTCTCTTGTCCCTAATTCAAATTAAATTATATTAAAAGTAAAACTGTATAAAACTGGAACTATGGTTTGTTCTTTGATCAGAAGAACAGAAATAAATGTGTTCTCTTCCTAGATATATAAAAATAGATAAAAGAGTTTTGAATTTTGAAATTAGTGCTGGTTTCCTTGGCATTTGTGACTGCATAGTTCTTCCATATATCAGTCATGTACATATTTATATTTTAATGAGTTTCTTATGCCTTTTGGGGATGCGTAGCGACAATATCTTTCTGCATTTTTGTCCTTATCTGTTTCTAGCCAGATATCCCCAAAAATTTTGTTTCCCTGTCAACATAAAGCAATCATATTTTATTTGTAAAGGCACACTTTCATGATAATCTTGACTTGTTTGTGCACCTGCTGTGATAACTTTTTTCAATTTAGAGTTAAAAATGCAATTATTCCCCAAAGCACTAGTTTAACTAACTTATTAAAAATCTTAGAATAATCTTCCAGTGCCAGGTTCTTCAATGCTCTTTTTATGATTAGAAAGGCAAGGGTTTTTTTTTCCTACCTGTAATGACTTTCTGGTTTATCTTTGTTGATGAAAGGTAACTTGTTTCCCTTGTGATATGGTGGGCTTTAACTCTCATTCCCTGCTAACATAGTCGAGGTTGGGGAAGATGAGCATTATAATCCAGTGTGGGCTGAAAAAGACTAAATTTTACGTATTTAGTTTGTCAAACATGTACGAGATAACAAGTGTAAGTATAAACATAGACATGAACACAGGAAATGGGTACGAATAAATGGGGACAATAGGACAGAAATAGTAGGCACACTGGTGCGCTTATGCACGCCCCCTTACAGACCTTTTAGGAAAGGGGTGAAGTCCTTAAGGTTAAAGTTATGGGGGTTTGAAGATGTAACAACAGAGTCGGGTAGAGCATTCCAGGCATTGACCACTCTGTAGCTGAAGTCATATTTTCTGCAATCGAATTTGGAGCGATTTGCCTTGAGTTTGTATCTATTGTTGAAATGGGTTTGTATCCATTGAAATGGGTGCTACTTTCATGAAAAGAATTCAGTATTCTCATTCTTGGCATTTTGCATGATCAGCCCTGTAAGTTGTACTGCATAAAGGCTATCTATTTGTTTATTTAGAGACAATGGATCTTTTCAATGCTATCTACTGGAAAAACAAATGGAAATGTATTTGGTTTATTGACTTCCCAGAAGGCAGATGGGTTAATGGGAAACTCCAGGAAACTCCTTGATCCTATCAATCCACTATCAGATTATCTTTCCCTTCCTTCAACTTTGCCAAACAGTAATTTTTCTCTAATTCATTTGCACCACATGCCCATAGCATAAAGGTAGTCCTCGACCTACAACAGTTCGTTTAGTAACTGCTCAAAGTTACAACGGCTCAAAAAAGTAGGTTATGACCATTTTTCACACTTACGAATGTTGTAGCGCCCCCATGGTCACATGGTGATTTATCATTTGGATGCTTCACAGGTGACTCGCATTTATGACGGTTGCAGTGTCCCGGGGTCATGCAATCCCTTTTTGCGACCTTCTGACAAGCAAAGTCAATGGGGAAGCCAGATTCACTTCACAACCGGGCTACTCATTTAACAACTGCAGTGATTCACTTAACAAATGTGGCAAGAAAAGTCGTAAAATGGGAGCAAAAGTCACTTAACAAATTAGCACCATAAATCCTGAGCTCAAACGTGGTTGTAAGTCAAGGGCTACCTACCTGTACACCCTTTCTTTGTTTGGCGACCAAAGTCCATTCCATAAATCAGAAGCGAAATGGTCGCTAAGTGAACACATGATGAAGACAGAGAGAGATGTTCCAAAGGTCATTGGTTGCTGCCATCTTATTCAGATAAAGTTATTTTATGCAGCAATGCCAGGGTTAGTCTCACTTTGGCATGCATTCTTATCAATTGCAGAATCTGGTTGCAAGTGTCAGCATTGCTTGGAATTTTTTATTTTTTTATTATTACTATTATTAAGGTAGTATTCACAAATGGTCACTAAACAAGGTAACTGCTAATTGAGGAGTGGCTGTGGCTCACCATTAGTTAAAGAGACCGAATTTAGCAAATGAAAAAAGGACAGTGTACCTGCAGGATTATTCTATCCTATGATTATATCCAATTTTCCTTCGATTTGATTGCTAGAATTTGTAGAAATTACTACTTCTAAAATAATAATGACAATGTGTGAGTAAATACAATCCTTGGAATGAATACTGTGAAAACTAATTAGATGGTGCCTCAAGTGAGTGTATGTGTATCATTTTTAATTCAGAAGTATACGTGCTTGGGAATGCTGTTCATTCATTTTAAAGCAAATTTCTGCTGCTTCCAATTAGATGTTCTGAAATTCTAAAAGTATGTTTCTTCCTGGTAATAGAGAGCCGAGGTGAATAGCAATGCCACTGCAAGATAAATTGTAAGGGGAAAGGACATCATTCTATGAAATATTTTAAATTGGAGCACTCTCTTACCATAGTTATGTACAAAAGTATAGATCTATAATAAAGAAAATGTGTTTGTGTTAACAGCGCAAGTTTCACTGTGCTAGTCTGACTTCCTGGCCATCATGGTTGTATTCTTTATACGATGCTGTAAGTATCAACGAAGATTTCCAGCTGCTTTGTATTGTGTTCAACTATTTGCAGTCTTGTGTGTTCTTTTGGATTGTCCAATTAGCTGGCGTACATATAGTGTTTTGGGGCATTCCTGTGATGTTGAATTGTGTTGTTACTCTGCTTGGTGTTATTTGCTTTATTTGCATGCAGAAAGCAACCCCCAGTTGTGTCAACATCATAAAGATATACTGACATAACTCCAAAATAATTAAATAATAGTACAATAAGCAAACGGTGACCATTCTCCAAATGTCTTGCAGAACAACTACCTTAACTTCCAGAAGTGCCACAATGAGGGTCTCTGCTTAATCTGAGGAGGGGGATTACTAAAATGAGGAGTGCATCTAAGAAGCATTGCCTGCACATTCTTCATATAACAAAGCCCTAAGAATCTATTTAAAAACAATGGAATGTGTGCACTTGGCAGGGATGTACACAAGAGATGCCATTTCTATACAAGGGAGACAATTCTGAGCTATCTAAGTGCCAAGCTATATGAGTCCCTTATAGCTTATGTTTATATAAACCTATGGTAACCAATGCAGTACCCATACAATGAATACTACATTGTATACAATGAGTGTATTATCCAGTTGCAGCCATGTAGAATATATTACTGTAATTTGACTTGAGACAATAAGTGCATGAATTACTGTGACTAGGGTCCCCCAGTCCAGGACTGGCTAGAGCTAGCTAGAACCCCCCAGCAATGTGGGTCATTTTACCCACCTTGGAAGGATGGAAGGCTGAGTCCACCTTGAGGCAGTGAGAATCGAACTGCTGATCTGCCGGCAGCCAGCAGTCAGCTGCAGTACTGCATTCTAACCACTGCACTACCACTTGTTCGGTGGTTAGTGTGTTAGGCACTTGTTCTCCAAGATTTTCAGGCCCATGGTGGCTCTTTGATGAGGGGAGGTGTCAGTAGCTACTCTAAGGAGGTACCTCTCCTGTCAATGAATTTTACTTCAAATTTTAAAAGCAGATCTGATTTTACAAAAAGTTAGAGGATTTTCTGTTTTTCTACCCTATTTATGGAGGCTGCTTTAAAGCACCACGTTTGTTTGTTATTAAAAGTATGCCATTGTGGTTGAAAAATCATCACAGAAATGTATATAATTAATACATTAAATAAGGTGTCTTCAGCAAATGAAACTCCTGTTGAGTTATAATCTGTATTGCTTTTTTTTTTTCTGTATTGCCACTATTTCCATTTTGCTTTCCATTCTGCGCTATTCGTTAGTCTACTAGCATTTGGCAATAAAGATGTATACTTAGAATAAGTTCATGAATTCTAGTTTCTGGTGGAAAAAAACATTTCAAGACATAGTTAAGTTCTGTGGACTAGCAGCTATGTTAGTGTCTCACCCTCAGTTTATCCTCTTCATGATCCAGGGCCAGCTTCATCTCCATTCTATCAATGAAGAAGAACCTTTGCATACATACAGTAGACATTTATGTCAAGTAATTGGGAGAGGGGCAAAGTTTTCTGCCCTGAATTTTTCAAGCAAGGTTTCCACCTTGAATTATTCAAACCAGGGAGGAGGTGGTCCTTATTACTGGTGAATGATTCATCTTAATGTTGTTTGTTAATATTTCTCCCAATGTTCAAAATATAGCATTTTAGTTTTAAGGAGCTTAAACTGCAGTTCTAATGAGAAATGCTTTTTCTCGACAATTCCTTTTTTCTTATTTTGTTAACAAAAAAAGAAGTTTTTATGTTTAAATTAGGTTTTTCTTATAACACAAGGAAACCTTGATGGAACGAGTCAAGCAGCAGCTTCATGAGTGGGATGAAAATCTTAAAGATGAATCACTTCCAGAAAACCCAATAGGTACATTATTTGTTAATTAAATCAGTTTATTAGTTTATTAGTTAACTGATCCTACATCATAACTGAGTTACAGAGCAGCCTTCTGCAGCCTTTGTATATTTACTGTGACTTATATATAAAGAGGTAAAATTGCAACCACCTACCCAAGTTGTTAGAAAAACATCGGGAAAACATCAAAAAAGCTACACGTTACAGTCTTGTGTGGCAACCATTTGCAATATCTTGTGTGTTGCAGCTTATAGTTGTTGAGTTACAATATATATTTCCATTAATATGGGAAATCACATAGAAAAATGGACAACTTTATGTAGCGCTGCAGTTGACAACACTGTAATAAACAAGAACTATCACTGTAAATATCAATTTGTCATTCCTTTCTTTAACCCGATTATTATTATACATTTGCCCTAATTTGCTGTATGTGTAGTGTGGCTTTGTTGAGTTGCATGAGAAGAGCAGTAGCATCACTGTCAAAATGGCAGATCTGCTTGTTTATTATAATTATATTAGTCCTTGAGATACTATTGCATTTATAGAATGCTAATTTTAATGAAACTAAGCATAGGTAATATCTAACTGGAGAAAGCAATCTGATTTGTTCCAGCTGATCTGAAGTCAAGATAAGTTAATTGTGAATAGTGACAGTTTATTTGTAGTACTCTGCCTAAATGTAGCTTGGTTAAGTCTATTGTCTCTCTGAGAATGAACCTTGTTCTTCTTTCAGATTTTTCATATAGAGTTGCAGCATGCCTACCAATTGATGATGTTTTGCGAATTCAGCTGCTTAAAATTGGTAGTGCTGTTCAGCGACTGCGCTGTGAATTAGATATTATGAACAAAGTGAGTGAGCAAGTCTTAACTTCCTTTAGGCGTGTTATGCTTAAAAGATTCATCCTATTGGGACTTAACTTTTGAGGAGACTTAAATGTGAAATGTATGCTGAAAACAATCATCCAGTATATTGATTGTGCCCTGACTATTTAAAATAACAATTGTTCTAGCTTTTACAGGTATGATCAATGTTCAGAGAAGGTATGCATGACAATTTCAGCATAAGGCTCTTAAAGTAACAATTCAAACTTTTCTACCCAGTGATGGTTTAGCTTTCATGTGATAGTTTGAACATATGAACCATGCACACATGTAATTTCATTTCTTTTCTCATTAAACCAAAAAACTACTTTTATCAGATTATATGTCTGAAGAGCAGATCAACATTTTGCATGTAGTTTACCGAAGGGTTGTGGGGCTCTGGGGTGGGAACACAGATTACCATGTATTTTTGGATTATTTCCAGATAATAATAATATTAATTCTAATGAAATGATATCCCTCCAAAACAATTTATACTTTTACCGAAAATAATTTTTTAGACATCTGGTTCTAGTCTTCTTGGCAAGAATTGTATTTTCCATAATATAAACATATATTTTGCAGTGATTTCAATTTGAATAAATGTTAAACTTGATATAACCCTGTTTATTTGTCTATATTATCTGGATACTATAAGAATTGATATAGTTATTGTACAAAAGTAGCCGGAGGAATGAGTATTAGGTATATTTAACCATTTTAAGTTACTTATAATGTAATAAATAAATAATGTAGGATATAATTAAACTAAATTAATAAATACAATAGTTAAATACTTAGTGTTATTTATAGAATGGCAATTTATATCTAAAATGTTTTATGAGTAAAAAGTTGAGCTTATTTATATCAGTTTTCTTTTTCTCTATAACATTTGCTTTTTGTTTGTAGTGTACCTCTCTTTGCTGTAAGCATTGCCAAGATACAGAAATAACTACTAAAAATGAAATATTCAGGTAAGATTTTAAAGTTACTTTGTACATCCCTTAGTTTGCATTGCCTCATATATTATATACCAACATGAGCTTCTTGGGAAAAAAGCAGGATACCTTTTAATAAAGACAAAGATGTGTAAAATAATGATCTAGCAATTATCCAGATGTTTTGGAATTGAGTAATGTATATTAATTCATAAAATATTTTCAGGTCATGAAGTTTCAGATTAAAATAAGCCCTAACCGGGACACAATAAAAATCTAAATCAATATAACATTACTGATTTTAAAACTGAAATGTGACCACAAAAAAAGCTGCACATGAAACAATGCAGTAAAAGTCTTGGTTAGTATCTGAAGCTAATAGTAAGAATTGTGATTAAGGAAGGGGGGAATTCCACAATTGGGATCCAAATAGCCTGCCTTGAGTATCTGCCTAGTGAATTATTCACAAGAGTAGGCATGCTAAGGCTCTCCTTGCTCAATCTCAGTTGTTGTAGAGATTAATAAGAAAACATCCCACTTAGGTTTGAAGTTGTACAGGTGTCAGGGTTTCAAGTTCCAACTCCAAAGCAATCAAAGCAAGCATCCCTGATTTGGGAGTATCTTCAGGGCTGCCAATAGGGCTTGATATGTCATTGTGAGCTTCTTGAACTTGACTTGCTTGGCATCCAGTGCAGCTCCTGTAGGACAGAGGCAATTACCCTGTAGGTGAATTGCATTGGCAATCCAGATACAATGTTTTGCATTTGTAGCTTCTAAGCCAATCTCCAGTCTTCCCATGGAATTTCCTAGTGGTACATTCTGGGACTTACTAAAGCAATTATGATTTTGACCAAGAGGTTGTGTTTTGGAATTATGTTAATAAACCAGCTATCTTTTTTTTTTGGGGGGGGGAATCTTACCTATGAAGCCTGCTTGAACCTCAGGTGGTAAATATTGGTTTAGAAGTACCTCAGTCTCTCTACTACCTCCAATCCATCTAGGGTAGCTAGCCTCACTAATTCCTAGATAAAGGAATTCATACTACAGTGTCTTTATCTTGATGGGATCTTGCTTATGATATTGGCTCTTACCAAGCTACAGTCTGCTTAGTCTCTCTTGATGCAGATGATACAGATAAATAGAGTTATGTATGATCATGTTGATGGCTTCCTTATATACAGGTGAAAATTGGAGGAGCTTTGGGAAACAACATAATTTTATTTTACTTCTGAAAAATTCTATAGCACATTAACCATAGAAGTTGACATGACAAGGATTACTCCGGAAATATGCAAAATGGCAAATATTACCTTTGGCTTCCATTATTCTTGCCAATGCCTAGCTTTTGTAATAACTGACATGTTGAGGGCTTTTTCAAGCTCGGCAGATATATCTGTTAAATAAAATACCTAGTTGGGGGGTACGATTTTCAGAAATAGTTCACTTTTGTGCTTTTTCCAAAATCATGTTTTACAATTGTTTGTAGTTTGTCCCTATGTGGACCTATGGCAGCCTATGTGAATCCTCATGGCTATGTGCATGAGACCCTTACTGTCTACAAGGCCTGCAATCTGAATCTGAATGGCAGATCTTCCACAGACCACAGCTGGTTTCCTGGGTAAGTCTTATTTCATTTCATCATTTCATTTTATTTCATTATTTATTTTAATTTATTTTTATTTTTTTATTATTCTATTTTATATTTCATTTTATTATTTTTTTATTTATATTTTTTATGTTTATGATATCCGTCTCACTATTGGGTACCTTATGGTAATATGAAGCAGAGTTCCCCAACATTTCTGGCTTTGCAGACTGGCCGGGGGGGGAGGGGCGGGGATGGACAGTTCACACAAGTGGCCAGCAGGCGCAGATGCATGTGCATCTCCATTTCCGCAAACGGCGTGCACACATGCCTGCCACTCACACAAATGAAGCGCACGCACTCGGCTGCTCTAGCAAGTGAGGATACACGTATGAGCATGCTTGCCAGCTGTTTCCACAGCCCAGTTGCAAACCCCTCACGGTCCACAGGTTGGGAACTCCTGATATACAGCACCAGAAAGATACAACGCTAGAGATAGATATGAAAGTATAAAAAACCTTACAATTAATTTTAACAACTAACTAAATAAAAAAGTTTGAACCAACAGCATGGATGGTGCAGGGGTAGATGTTTGTCTCCCATTCCGTCAATCACCTCCAGCTTAGTGTGCCTTCATTGGGGTCCCAGGTCAACTGGCAGAGCCAAGTTTTAAGGCATTTCTGGAAAGCCAGAATCATAGAAGTGGATCTCGCCTCAGAAGGCAAGATATTCCAGAGGGCAGGGGTCATGGCAGAGAGAGCTCATCTCCTTGACCCCAGTACCTGAAATTCCTCAATCAGCAGAGTCCAGAGAAGGCTTATTGCTTTGTGTACCTTCAGTGTGCCATTATTTCTCCATTATTGAAGCAGAAACTGCCTGACATGTACTCAGGCCTCAAAGAATTTCAATATAAACAGAAAGAAAATGGAAAGTTCATTAACTCGACAGCCAGCCTGGCTTGTTTCTCTAAGTACAGAATTTTTAAAAAACCATCATAAAAATTTTTATGATTCAAGTACATGTTTAATTTGTGCCAACCATATGTGGCTTAACCGATTCTGACATTTATGGGGAAGTACTCTCAATCCCCATATATTATTAGACTGTCAGTTGTTTTGAAATAGTGCCATTTAGTAAACTGGTGCTTTATATTAGAACAGGTTTCTGGTTGGTGTTTTAGAAAAATCCTTAACAAAGCAGTTCAAGGCCATTTCCGAAATTTTATTGTTCACATTCAGTTCTGCAAATGAGCCTGCATATGAATTCCTTTATTTTAAATGCTGTAATATTCATATTTTGAACTCTGCTTTATATGCTATTATAAACATTTTGCCACCTTGTAAATATATTTGTCAATCATAAAGGCTAACATAAATGCTGTCCACTTCTAGATACGCATGGACTATAGCTCAGTGTAAGATTTGTGGAAGCCATATGGGTTGGAAGTTTACTGCCACCAAGAGTGAGTTGTCGCCTCAAAAATTCTGGGGATTGACCCGTTCTGCCCTGCTGCCAAGAATTCCAGAAAAAGAAAACGAATCTGGGCAAGAAAGATCTCTACTGCTTTGCCTTTGATCTGGGCACCTTTACACAGAACAAACTAAAAGCAAGTTTGTGTCTCGAAGAGAGGAGTATTAAATTCCGCCTCTGGAATCTAGCTGGTTGTATATTTGAACTTCACGAAAAAGGCACTGTGGTTTCTGAAGGTCCTGAAAAAAATTAATATTTTGAAGATGTACAGAATGCGAAACGGAACGCGAGAAAACAGAGATGATTTCATGTTTTCTGGCATGTGCCCGAATTGAACAGCTCGGATTTACAGATGCTCTTTAATAATGTAAGAAGACATCTAGGAGCTAAAAGCTGAGAAGTGACACAAAGACTGTATAACTCAAAAGTGTGCGTAATGATAGCTATAACCTATTGCCCGCTGTTTTAAGGTATTTTAGATTGTGGTGAATTTACTAGAATACCTGTTTGCTATCTGTAATGAAATAGTTTACAGGTACTAGCATTTGCTTCAATAAGCCTTAAAAAGACAAGAAGACTCAGTCTTCTCAAAGGAGCTACTGTAGAAGCACGCATTGAAGCCGGCTGCGCAGAGAATCTACGGAATGCAGCTCTTGGTTAAAACAAAATCCAGCCAGGCTGTTTGTGTTTGCTGTATCTCCTTTACAGGATTTTCACTCCATTTGGCATTTTCAGACTTCCTTTTTTTTAAAAAAAAAAAGTAGGGATGTAGGCTAGTTGTTTATGACTCTAGCAGCATAATAAAGGATATGATTTTTCAAGATTGAATCTCTCCAGTACATTTCAGTTAATCATATCACACACGTTTGTAATTAAACGTTTTGAAGCATTATGTATCTTTTTACATGTCTAGGGACTTGGCATCGCAGTTGTTCATAAGCTATATATTTGGTATTGGAAAACTGCAGACAGCTTACTATTCTTCGTAATTTCTTATCTGAACCTTAGGGATTGTGCAGGTAATAATGCTTCCGATAGAAACGTCTTGTTTTCAGGAGATATTATAAGAAATAGGTACCCAAAAAGAAGGAATAAAGATTTAATATGTTGTTTTTTCCAGAATGCACTTCAGTAAATCCATAGGTATCAGATTCATTTCATAGGAATATGTAGTGAGCTTGTTAATAATATGTGTTGAGTTATCTTGCTGAAATAAAAACTTTGCTGAAACATTTTGGTAATTTCATACGTACCCATCACATTTCTTTGCAAGATGTTATTTTGAAGCAAACGCCTAACTTTAATGAAGGCATTTATTGTATACATTGAAAACATGTTCTGAGTATCAGTGTCATTCACCTCCAAGACTTTGAATGTACACCAGCAAAAACGTTTGTGACTTGGGGCTAATTTCTTCTACGGCACAATGGCATTTGTTCTTTCTCATCACAGTTACGATTGAACTATCTTTTTCTTTTTGTATGTGACCCAGGGCTAATTTCTTTCTACCTCTATGGCGCAGGAACATTTTTTATTTCTTATCAGTGTTACACCTGAAATGTCTTTTCCTTTTTTGTGTTTCGACACCATCTCCCCCAGTCAAAAGCAACATTAGCTGTCATCTCTTTTTGAATAGAGCAAGATAAGGAGCATCTTATTGAATGAAAATTTTAGATTATTTTTTTCTTGTGTTATAAAAATGAAAGAACTGGATTTGAAGGTCAGACTGTACTGAACAAAATCACAATACTAGTCACTTCTGGATATGCACGGTCTATGTAACGGTGTGGGATCTGTTGAAGCCATATGGGTTGGAGGTTTATTGCAACAAAGGAGGAGTAATTTCTCATAATTAAAGTTGTTGTGGGATTTTTCAAGTGGTGAAGTTCCTGAGGTTCTGGATCCTTCCAGTTTTGTTCAGCTTTGGATAAACTGATGCCAAGGATTGAATTTTCATTTCCAGTCTATAAACATGTATCATTTTTATTATTTTATTTTATTTATCTATTTATTTATTTTATTTTATTTAAATTTATCTAGCTTCCCAGCTCACAAAAAGTGACTGGGTGGTACACAATGATTAATTTTAACCCCGTATAACTAATCCTAGTAAAATCAATCACTGTAACACTTAATCCACTTCATTTTTCTGCCATGAATAAAACGTAATGCTTACATTGGAATATCCATCTTAATAGATCTGTTCTTCCTCTGTCTTATCATATGGAACAAGCCTTTTATTCACCACAATTCAGAAAAGTGAAGTCCTATTTTTCAATCAGTCTTGGTTCAATGGTTCACTAGGTTTATAGATTATCACAAACTGCTAAAATCTGTTCCTGACTATGATGCACATAAAGGTGAAAGAACTTTAGCCTCACTTTTCATTGATACCAGTTTTCCCACAAATAGCCTGCAGCATATATGGTTAGGCCAGGGGTGTCAAAACTCAAGGCCCAGATCCGGGGTGCTTAGATCTGGCCTGCAGGGCTGCCCTGGAAACAGGGGGCCCTCCTGATCTTCGTTTTCCCTGGCAGAGGGTTGCAGGAGGCCATTGCAGCCGAAAATGGAGCTTGGGAGTCCTTTTTTGCTGGCATTGCACTTGGGCCACCACAGGCGCCCCAACACAAGTAATGCCAAGCTGGCCACACCAGCCTTGGCCATGTCACCCCGGTCCCCCAAGTCAAACAACCCTGATGTGGCTCTCAATGAAATAGTGTTTGACACCCCTGGGTTTGGCCTTTGAATCAACAGGGCAACAGATAAAGGGCAGGGATTGAAGTTATGCTTAGATTTTATGTGACTCAAATTTAATAGGAGTTTAAGCAAGGCTTTCTTTTAAAAAAAGGTACTTGGAACCTC
The DNA here is from genome assembly GCF_964273705.1 of Natrix helvetica. Classification (NCBI taxonomy): domain Eukaryota; kingdom Metazoa; phylum Chordata; class Lepidosauria; order Squamata; family Natricidae; genus Natrix; species Natrix helvetica. The sequence continues at coordinate 322,816,518 of NC_138548.1, forward strand.
ACATAATTTATTGAGATCATGAATAAATAATTTTTCAATTTTTAGTTAATGTTGACTTATGTGTCTTACCTCAGTCTGTGATAGACTTAAGATTAATAAACTAATAGCATATTCTAATTATTAAGTAATCCTGCGTTCAAGTTACTGCAAAGTAACGGCATCCTGCTATTGTGAAGTTGGCTGCTGTCTTCCCAATTAATTCTTCAGGGCATATGCTTTACCGTTTCAATATAGAGCCATTAAATGGGTCTCTCTTATCAGCTCAGTTTCTCTGTTTGATATGTATTGTGGGACTTCCAAAAATTGGATAGAAGGGGAGAAAATGGAAATTAAAGGTGTTTAAACAGATAATAAAATGAATTGTTTCCCTTTGAGTTCTTACTGCAGAAACTAAGGGAGCATTACACATATCTGCATCTTTGTTTTTTTTCTAAAAGCAGTACCAATAAGATTTCAAATCTGAAAATATATTTCTGCATTATAAAGTTTTGATTTTGCTTGTCACTTGTCTTTGTTTTAAAGCAAACCATCTTTTTCTTGGAAGGAAACCAAATGAAATGAGAATAAAATATAATATTTTCTTTATTACCGTTTTCCCGAAAATAAGACCTCCCCGGATAATAAGCCCAATTGGGATTTTGAGCACATGCACTAAAATAAGCCCTCTCTGAAAATATTGCAACACAGCAGCAGCCATGAGGTGGCCATGCTCGCCGCCTCCTGCACCTCAAAAATAATAAGACCTCCCTGAAAATAAGGCCAAGCATTTATTTTGGGGGTCAAAAGAAAATAAGACCCTGTCTTATTTTTGGGGAAACACGGTATGGTTAATGAATTAAACGAAAGCTGCTGTGATTTCAACAAAGTACTTTTACATTATTCCTATTAAATTTCTAAATCAGACATTTGGTAATTCTAGTTGTGATTTTCAAACTAGTAGTACCTTAATACACTACTGAACATGTCTGAATTAAATGGGCATTGGTACTTACCTGATCCGCTCATTCTCACTGCAGGTGGAGACAGCAGTCACGTAGGGTTCACTCTGTCTAGTAACCAATAGGCTGAGTCTACAGATTATAAAGCCTTCCTGGATGAGGGCTCTCTCTGCCATCCTGTGTGCGCTTGCTGGGAGCTATCTTGTGCGATTTGGACTTGAGCTGCCTTAGGAATCTTTGCGGGGAGCTCCTCAGCTGCCACCCTTTTTCTAGAGGTCTGAGCTGATGAAGAGCCAGCAGTAGGGCTGTCTGGTGGAGAGGTCTGGGAGGAGGTTACTGCCCCATCTCCTTGCTGGAAGCCATCATTAGAAGTCAAGCAGAAACAGCCATCCTCAAGGTAAATGCTGTAAAAGAGCCCCGTTACCGACTGTTGGCTTCAAAATGGTGCCTGCTGCATTTTGCGCCAAAATCAACTGTCAGTACTCTGCTGGCTTGAAACCGCGCCTGCTACAATTTCTGAGGGAAAACAGCGATCTTCCTGAGAGCTTTGAAGCCCCAGCGCTGTGTTCCTGACAACAACCGCAGTGTTACCAATCTTGGGCTTGTAACTGGGGCAACCTCCAGCAATCCGCTCAAAAGAGAAGTGTCGGAGCCGCTCCACTGCCTAATACAAGCCTCCAACAATCGCTGACAGGAAAAAAGCCTCCGTTGCTTTAAAACGGCTGTCCCAGCCGCGTGGCTAGCTCCGCAGCGAGGGACAGAGTTCCTTGCTTAATATACACAATCCCCCTGCCTGCAAGATCTTAAGAAATGGCAGGGGTTGAAATATGGAAGTTTTAGAAATAGCCATTCAGTAAGAAAGAACAATATAATCAGAGAAATACAACTATACGTCCAGCCCAGAACTGGCTGAGTCTAAAACGGGGGAAGAGCAGCAAGGAGGAAGGCTTTATAATCTGTAAACTCAGCCTACTGGTTACTGGACAGAGTGAACCCTACGTGACTGCTGTCTCCACCAATCGTGGAGAACTTGCATTTTCCTTTTGATTCAAGTAAATTCATAACTTTGTACATTGCTATTTTTTCAGTTAGATCTAATGGTTAAGGCATCAGGCTGCAAAGCGGAGACTTAAATTCTTTCTGATGCTGTTTTAGCCATGAAAGTCAACTGGATGACTCACGTCAATCTTTTTTAGCCCAACTCATCTCACAAAGTGATTGTTGTAGGGAAAATAGGAGGAGGAAGGTGTATTAGATATGCTCGCTGCCTTGAGGTATTTGTAAATATAATAAAAGGCAGGATAGCAGAGGTAATAGCATTTAACTTATATACCGCTTCACACTCCTTTTACAGCCTTCTCTAAACGGTTTACAGAGTCAGCATATTTTCCCCAACAATCTGGGTCCTCATTTTACCCATCTTGGAAAGATGGAAGGCTGAGTCAACCTTGAGTCTGGTGGAATTTGAACTGCCAAATTGCAGGCAGCAGGCAGGCAGCAGAAGTAGCCTGCAGTACTGCACTCTACCCACTACGCCACCGTGATACAATTAAATGAAAAAGTAAAATACAGGACAAATAAAATTTCAAGGGCTGAGAGAATCACACATTTTTTATTGTGTGTGAAGCCACCAGCTTTTTAAAGAGCTTTACACGACTACATTTTATTTAGATCGAATCTAAATTCAATTAATATAAATCAGTACTATTTTCCTCCAACTGTTTCTACTTATATGTTTTTATACCTCACCTCGATTTATCTTTTGAATTTTATTTTCAGAAATTTGTCATTTTCGCTTTGTCAGTTTCATCACAGGTGATTGGTTTTTATTGCTTGTTTCAAACTGAATCTTCCTTCAGTTCTATAGCTGAATACTGTACACTCAAAATCATAAAATCATCTGCTCCTTAGCAGTTCTTTAAAAGTAGGTAAATATAACAACACTTAACATATTACACCATGGCATCATTTATTTTACAAAAAGAAAGCTAAAATGGAGAAGTCGTGTGAAAAAACTAAGTATATCCTAACTGCTTCCATGTAAGAAGCTAAGTAGCAGCCAGGTGCTACTAATCGAATGCCCATGGTCAACTGATCATCAGAAAGCATGACTATCTCTATGGAAGCTGATGTTTTAAGAATTTACTGGTCTCCAGCATTGAGGTGGGCGTTACTAGAATACCAAAGAGTAAAGACATCAGCACGAGAAGCAATTGTTACTTTCCATCAATCTGGGAAGGTTTATAAGGCCAAACAACGTAAAGTCCATCATTTGACAGTGAGGAAAATTATTCAGAAGTCAAAAACATTCAAGACAGTTGCCAATCTTCCCAAGAGTGGACATCCCAGCAAACACATCCCTAGATCAAACCGTGCAATGCTCAGAATTTGCAGAAAATCCCAAGTTACATCTGAGACTCTATAGCACAGGTGTCAAACTCGATCGTGTCACGTGATATCGTAACATTCTTTGCCTTTGCAGAGCTGGGGTAGGCATGGCCTACACATGATGCATCCAGTCATTATGACACCCCTGCTCTAAAACACATTAAATGTTAAAATCTCATGACAGTAAACTTAGAAAAATACTGAGCAAGTATGTTTTGTTTGGAAGTGTTGCCAAACAAACTAAAAAATATGACAGCACAGCTTAGGTTTGCAAAGTTGCATCTACACCAATCACAAGATGTCTGGAACACCGCCCTTTGGACAGATGAGACTAAAGTGGAGATGTTTGGCCATAATGCAGTGCCATGTTTGTTGAAAACCAAACACAGCGTATCAGCACAAAAGTCTGTAAAGCAAAATTTAGGAACGATTTGGCCTATTGTGTTCAGATCTCTATGCTTTTGTATTAGTTTGTGTTTCTGTGAGTAAATGGGGGTCTCTGACCATATATACTATAGACTTGTAACAATCATCCTGCAATCCAACCATAACCATGGCTTTCTCAGGTTGTGATCCTCATACAAAATGCCCACGTCTATTGTGTGTTTTGATTCCAGAATTGAGTAAGATCAAATTCAAGCTTTTCCATTAATTAGAGCAGCATACACTGAAACTTTTTGCACGATAAAACTGTCATGTCGACCAATTCCTACAATTCCAATAGCGTAATGGTGACAATTTTCTAAACATGCCTATAAAACATATGCAATCAAGGTGAATTCCAGAAGAAAAGCAAATTAAAAGCAAACAAGACTCTAGCTTTCCAGGTTAAGGAATGCAGAAAAGTATTATGGAACTATAACTAGTAGTCCTCAACTTATGACTTACAAGTGAGACAAGAATTTCCACTGCTAAGCAAAGCAGTTGTTAAGTGAATCATGCCCAATTTGCTACCCTTTTTTTCTAACCATGATTAAGTGAATCATTGCAGTTAAGTGAATTGGGTTCGGAAGGTCGCAAATGGTGATTGTGTGAACCCAGGATGCTGCTGCCATTATGGTAAATACATGCCAGTTACCATGTACCCAAATTCTGACCAGGTGACTGTGAGAATGCTATGGCAGTCATTAAGTGTAAAGATCAAGTTGTATATCACATCTTTCAGTGCCACTATAACTTTGGTCACTAAACAAATGACACTAAGTTGAATAATGCATTCATTAGGATTAGAGCTGTCCCGGCCAATGCTCATATTCCTTAACCAATATCCTTCATGGACTTACTTAGAATTAAGGGAAGGCATAATTTCTCAGAAGCAAGGATAGAGAAAATACAAAATACAGTACATAGGATAAAACCTAACACATATTAACTTACAGAGGGTGTCCTGACAGCATTATGATCAAATTAAATATTAATTTTTCCATTATTAGATATTAGCCCTCATGAGGTGCAAACTGAAGAAATAGTCATATTTATTTATATTTCCTATTTCTGAAATGCCCATCTCCCTCAGAGAATTTGAAATTAGAATTTGGAACTAATTATCATCCAGAGATCTTTCAGCATCCACTTGAGCAAAAAGTCTTCTGTATTATATTGTTTGTAATATAACATTGGCTCCTATGGGTTGCCACCTAGTGGATAGAAGCTTCTATCATTATCCAAATTCATCAACCCAGTAAGAAAATTTTCACTGCAATCCTAAACACACTGCCAAGAACTAATCCCATGGAGTTTAAGTAACTCACTTTGCAACATTAGGTAAGACATATAGGGACAGTTTATAAACCCATTATAGGCTTCTGTAACATGTTGTAAGTTAAAAAACGAAGCGCGCTGGGCCATTGCATAAGTTGTATTAAAAAATCAATTTGTATTTGTTCTCAGAAAGAGCGTTGGTCCTTACCTGAACGCTTATTTTCGGTGGTGAAGGTGGGTTAAAGCAGGGTTTGATACAGCCTGATTGGTCCAAAGACTGAGGGATTTTTCTTTAAGTGTCCTCCTTTCCCTCCTGGCTCCCAGTTCCCGAGGTTGCATGGAAAAGCTGATATTCATATGTAAGGAAATAACCGTGGAAACAATACACAGAACACAACAGCAATAGCTATAAACCACAATTAACGACCACCCCGACCCCACTATACTTTGGGCGGGAAAGTAGTCCCTCCCACCTTCACCACCGAAAATAAGCGTTCAGGTAAGGACCAACGCTCTTTTTCCGGTGGTTTCGGTGGGAGGGACTACAGCAGGGACATACCCAAGCTACGTCCCAGGGTGGGCAGAACTCAATGGGGGAGGGGGGGTCGCCACTTGTTGGAGCACTCTACGGCCGAAGGCCGCATCCCCCGAGGCGAAATGATCAAGGCGATAGTGCCTGACAAAGGGAGAGGGTGAGGCCCAGGTGGCCGCCCTACAAATATCCTCCAGTGGAGCCCTAGTCGCCCAGGCGGCAGTGGTGGCCGCGCTCCTAGTAGAGTGGGCCGTTATACCCTGAGGGGGAGTCAGGTGAGAAGCCTGATATGCTTCCGAAATTGCCTGCCGGACCCACCTGCCGATGGTGGCAGAGGACACCCTAGCCCCCAGGGTTCCTGGTAGGAAGGACAGAAATAAGGCTTCCGACCGTCTAAAGGGGGAGGTGCGCCTGAGATAAATGCGCAGAGCCCTCCTGACATCTAAACGATGCCAACTGACCTCCCTCTCGTGGACAGGGGCCGGACAAAAATTTGGCAAAATGATCTCTTGAGATCGATGAAACACGGAATTGATTTTTGGCAGGAAAACCGGGTCCAGTCTAAGGACGACCCTATCTTGGTGGAACTGACACAAGTCCTCCTTGGACGACAAGGCGCCCAGTTCAGAGATACGCCGGGCCGAAGTGACGGCCACCAGAAAAACTACCTTCAGAGTAAGGAATCTGAGATGTACTGTTCTCAGGGGCTCAAAGGGGGCCCCAGTCATTGCCCTAAGAACTAGTGCCAAGTCCCAAGTGGGGAACCTATGCACCGGGGGGGGGGACAAAGATTAGCCGCGCCCTTGAGGAACCTCTTTATCAACGCTGACTGAGTCAGAGAGCTAGTCCCCACCCCCGACAGAATGGAAGACAGGGCCGCTGTTTGCCTCTTTAACGTATTGTGGGACAGCCCTCGATCTAGCCCGTGTTGTAGGAATTCCAGGACCTCTGCGACCGAGGCCGAGGACGGGTCAATGTTAAATCTCCCAAACCAGGAAGCAAAGGCCGACCACGTTGAGTTGTAAATACGCGTGGTCGAGGGGCGTCTAGAAGCTTCGATGGTAGATATTACTTTGGCTGAAAGGTTAGCGCCCCTTAGGATGCTCCGCTCAATAGCCAAGCGGTCAGCTGGAGCCACTGGGGCTCCGGATGGAGCAGGACCCCTTGTAATATGGTTACCTCCCCCTGTGGAATCCTCCAATGGGGAGCTACGGACAGCTGGATAAGGTCCGCAAACCACGGGCGTCTTGGCCAAAACGGGGCTATCAGAATGACTAGGGCCCTCTCCAAAACAATTTTCCTCAGGGTGCCCTGAATCAAGGGAATGGGAGGAAAGGCATAAAGGAGGCCGGGAGGCCACGGGCACCGCAGAGCGTCCGTGTTCTCCGCATATCGAGCTGGGAAGCAGGAAAAGAAGCGGGGGAGCTGAGCGTTGCTCGGACTGGCAAAAAGGTCCACCAGAGGGGTCCCAAATCGGTGGCAGATCTTGTGAAATATGGTCGGGTCGAGCTGCCACTCGCTGTGATCCACGGTCGCTCGACTCAGCCAGTCTGCCTGGTGGTTGGCAATGCCCGAGATGTGTTCTGAGATGATCGAGGCCAGATTCTTCTCTGCCCACCTGCCCAGCTTTCGTGCCTCCAGCCGTAGACTTTTGGAGTGTGTCCCCCCTTGACGATTTATGTGCGCTTTCGCTGCCACATTGTCCGTCAAGAGAAGGACGTGACGGTTGTGGATATGGTCCCGGAAATGAAGAAGGGCCAGGCGCGCCGCCTTGAGTTCCAGCCAATTGATGTTGTGGCACAGGTCGGATTTGGACCAACGTCCCTGTGCCAGGCTGGACTCCATCACCGCCCCCCAGCCGAACAGGCTCGCGTCTGTTGTTATGGTAACTCTGTCCGGTTCCCAGAACTCGGCCCCGCGATTCAAGGTTGGTTTCAACCACCACTTCAGAGACCACCGGAGATCCGGCGGAATCCGAATGGGCCGCAGAGAGTTGCTGAGCAATTGTCTCTGGAATGGGATTAGAGTCCACTGCAGCGTTCTGGAATGGAGGCGGGCCCACGGGACGATTCCGATGCAGGATACCATCTTGCCTAACAGTTGTGCCAGGGTCAAGATGGAAACGGACCGTCTTGAGTGAACGAGGTGGGTGAGTTTCTGAAGGCTTGAAAGCCGGTCTGGAGAGAGTCGGACCAGACCCGCCCTTGAGTCTATTACTGTGCCTAAGTGAAGGATAGTTGTTGAAGGAGACAGGTGGCTCTTGGGAAAGTTTATGGAAAAGCCTAGGTCTTGAAGGAACTGAATGGTGATCTGTACATCCCTCGCTGCTTGAGACTGGGACTGGGCGAGGACGAGAACGTCGTCGAGGTAGCAATGGAGTCTCACCGGTCTCGAGCGAAGGTGAGCCGCCATTGCTGCCAGGACCTTCGTGAAGGTGCGGGGAGCTGATGCTAACCCGAAGGGGAGAGCCCTGTACTGGAAGTGCTGCCCCCCGTGTGAGAATCGGAGAAACTTTCGATGGGATGGCCGAATTGGGATATGTAAGTATGCTTCTAAGTATGGTTAAATCTATGGATGCCATGAAATCTCCTCGTCTGATGCCGAGGAGGATTGACTTGAGCGAAGACATCTTGAAGCGCCAGTATACTAGGTAAGAGTTGAGGCGCTTCAAGTCTAAAATCGCTCTCCATCCCCCGGAGCTCTTCGGGACCACGAATAGGTTGGAGTACACTCCTTGGCCCCGCTCCCCCTGAGGAACCGGTTCGACAGCCCGAATTTCGATCAGGTGTTGAATTGTGAGAAGCGTGAGGCGCCGTCTCTCCGGGTCCCTGGGGGGGGGGGAAGGTTCTGAAGAGCGTCGGGGGAGGGACCAGGAACTCCAGCCGGAGTCCTTCCCTGACTGTCGACCTGACCCAGGCATCTGAAGTGATCCGATCCCACTGGTCCGCGAAGGATGCCAGGCGGCCGCCTATGGGCAGACTCGGATTTGAGTCATTTGCCCCTGCGAAAGGGACGGCCGCCCCCTCCGCGAAAGGGCCGTTTGGATTGGTTCTGATACCTGTTCCTATCCTGGTAATAATTCCATTGATACTGCCTATCATACCTGTAGGGAGTGAATCTGTTTTGATGGAAATCCTGATCTGAAGCCCTATAGGAAGATGACCTACGGAAGGATGAAGGGCGGTTATCTGCCTTTTTTGTGTTGGAAGGAAGGACCTTTTTCTTGTCCTTGTTCTCGACAAGGATAGGATCCAGCGAGGATCCGAAAAGGTTGGGGCCTGAGAATGGTGCCCCCGCCAGACTCCATTTGGACTTATTGTCCATTTGCCAATTTCGGAGCCATAAAAGCCTCCGCGTAGTCACAGAGGTGGCTAGGGCTCTGGATGAAAATTTAATGGAGTCGAGGGTGGCGTCCGCCGAGAACTGGGCGGCTGAAATGATTTTGGCAATGTCCTGATGAAGGCGCTCATCTTCTAGAGGAATGCGGTCTTGTAGTTGCCTAAGCCACATGACTGATGTGCGATTAAAATAAGAAGCTGCTGCGGCTGCCTTAATAGCCCATGCCGAAGCATTAAAGTTTTTGCGTAGGGCAAGTTCCGCTCGCTTATCCTCCGGTTTTAATTTATCGGCCACATCACCCGTGACCACGGAGGAAGCGTTGGCTAACAAGGCCACTGGGGCATCTACTGTGGGCAGTTGAAGAGCCTGTGTGAAGGCCTTCTCCATATTGTAGTAGCTTTTGTCGCTACTGCTGGGATTAGGAAGAGAAGAAGGCTTAGCCCACTGATCCTGAACTACTTCCAGAAAGAGGGGAGGGGCAGGAACCTCTTCCTTCTCAGTGTTGGGATTGATAAACATGGCCAGATTGGGGTCCTTACGCTGGTAAGCCGGAGGGGGCCCCGTGCCAATCTGTGTGGTCTTTTTAGCTTTGCGCAGCATAGGTTTAAATGCCAGAGGAGGGAAAAGACCTGGAAAGCCTGGTGTTTCTGGGGTGTCTTCCTCATCTTCAGAAAATCCTAGAGTAACATGCGCAGGTTCCCCCAAAAAGGAGCCCTCGCTGACCACAGAAGGGGAAGCTGCCCTAGACCTCTCCAGACTTCTATCAGCAATCTGAGGTCTGCTACTGGTAGCAGTCACAGGGTGAGGCCTATCCTGGGGAGGATCCCTGTGAGCCAGGCCTGAGGAAATGCCCTTATAAATTGCAGTAGAAATAAGCCTCTTAATATTGGGAGGCAAGTTCTCTAATTCCTCCAGATCCTCCTCTGAAGGACCACGGGAGGGATCCTGTGGAGCCAATTGAGCTGGTGGTAAATAGTCTCCAGATCCCCCTTCTCTTGGATCCTCCATTCTTCTTCTGGGGGAAATGGATGGGGAGGGAGAGGTCACTTCCCTCCTGGGCCTGGCTGGGGAGACTGAAGGGGATGAAGGACTGTAGCCCCTGGTAGGAGAGTCTGAGGCCTGAGACGGTGCCCCCATAGGAGATCTAGATCTGATAGGGGAGTCATGCCTAGAAGCCAGCGCTCGCTTTTCAGCCCTGGCCACCTGTTTTTCCAGGGCCCTTTGTCTTCTAGACTCGTCCCTGGCAGTTGCTCTGGAAGGGCGTTGCTCTGCAGAAGGCTTGGGGCCTGCTGTTCTGGGCCTAAGCCTGCCCTGGCTCTCCTCCACCCTTTCGCTGGCCTGTGTATCTGAAATAGTGGAAGCCATGCCTCACTCACGTGTCCAGTAGAGTTGTGTTTCGGTCTCAGGTCAAGAAAACCTCGTTGCAGCCGCTCACGAGGCTCAGCGTGCCTTTCCCTTGTCCTGCAGGCCTGCTCGTTCAGATAGCTGCGCGCGGGAATGAGGCCGCCGCCCACGAGGTCGCACCAAAATGGCCGCCGCACCTCGTGGGTGAAGAAATTAAGCTGCCCGGCTCAATGGAAAAGGCTCTGAGGGGATTAGCCTCGCTACGAGCCTAAATGCAGCCCGGGAGATCTTCAGCTGGCTCGCCGGCTGCGAGCAGCGCTTAAACTGTCGTCTTTTTTTTTTCGCTCAGGAAAGCCGCGCGGGAGCTCTTTGAAGCCACGGCAAGCCGCGCGGCAGTTCTTTGAAGTAGCGGCGAGCTGATCGGCTTGATAAGAGCCGATTCACAAGCTCCCAACCGCCGGAGAGATTTAGAAGTGCTAAACGACGATCGGAGGCTTTCCCTGACTAAGGGGTTGAAGCCTCAAGCCAAACCTCGCTCTTTTCCGGCGCCGCTGTAATGGCGCTCCTAAAGAGCCCCCACCCTCAGGAATTTCCTGAGAGTGCAATTGAACCTCGTAGCTTTAAGACAGAGGATCAAGATAAATTTGTTTTTAGAATCTCCAATTGTATATGAATTAATTAGTCAACCTCACAGGAGCCAAACTAGCTTGGACCAAAGACTGAGGGAACTGGGAGCCAGGAGGGAAAGGAGGACACTTAAAGAAAAATCCCTCAGTCTTTGGACCAATCAGGCTGTATCAAACCCTGCTGTAGTCCCTCCCACCGAAACCACCGGAAAATCTTTTCAGACCAATGGAAAATAAAATGAATGAAAAGTGCCCAACTCAATTTAAATATTAGAAATACTATCCTTTTACTTAAAAGCTTGTTTGGAATAACAAGTAATTTTTTTCAGTATTTAAAATTTGAGGTTGTTGTCCATAATGTAATTTGAGTTTCAATGAAATGGTAATGTTTGATAGTATCCGATCTGGCTTAAAATCTGACTCGGAGGTTCAAGATAATACATGGTTGCTAAGGATAAGCCCCACTGAATGTATAGAAATCATTTTTGGATAAACATGAATACAGCTGCAATGTTAATTTACTTAAATCAATTTCCTTTGCTTTTTAAAGTTAACTCAATCCAAATAATATTTCTGAACAACCAAGATAGTCAGTGAATCTACATACAAGTTTGTCTGGTAGCCACTTCAACTTGAAGTGTACATTTTGGGTTTATTTAATAGTTGAGTAAAAACACATGAAAGTTATTTGTGTGTTGCCAGATGAACACAAAAACAACTCTTATGATTTAGAACTGAAATACAAATAATCCTAACATGCAGAAATGAAAATGTACCAAATAAAATATGTGGAATTTTATACAAAATTGTTCAGTTTCATCACCATTTGCTTTCACGCCCTCTTTACGTAGCTTAATAGTTCTTCTTTATTCATTTGGTAATCACTTTTTTTCCACTGTTCTCGTAACTGTTGCAGGAGGGGCCCAATGTCTTTTCCTGATGAGATTCCCATTTGTCTTAAGTCATGACCAGTTACAGGAAAAGGGGGTACAGACCACTCTTGCATTTCTTTCAGAAGTTGTTCTTCTCCTTGGTACTTCAGAAGTTCATGGATTCTGGATGTTGCGGAAGACTCCCTTGCCTTCACAAATACCAAAAAATGAGAAATCTGAGCACAAAGCATTCATGGTTAAGCTACTATTTTTATACACAAAACACTTCAAAACCAGATCAAAACTCAATCTTCAAGTCCAAGCTTTACTTGGCACCATTTTTAAAAACAATAAGTACAGAATTTCCTATTTGTTTTGGTGCTTATGCATTAAATGATTTGTTTGTGGCTACGTACAAACCCGAATGTCAACTTGCAAAGCATCCCTGGCCTGCTCTCAAGTTGCCATAGGCATGGGGGATGGGGAACTGACAACGCAGCACGGCATCCAAACAGAAGCACATTCCACGCATATCTTTCTCAAGGCTGTGTCCCAGGTTACCCGCAGCAGCTGGAGGGGCATGATCTCTACAGCCTGCAAAAGTGTTCCGTTGGAGTATTTAACGTATGAGGAGGGAAGGGGGAGAAACAGCGTCATAACTGGGTCAAAAATTACATGGGGTCAGAGTTGGCTTCACTTGGGTACGTGCAGACATGTTGCTCCTAATGAATAACTGGATTTCTTTTGAAGCTTGGCTCGAGACTCATGGTTTAATTAGGGCATCTGTCCAAACCCTGACAGCCAATCTGTATTTAAGGAGTTAGCATTCATGCTCTCAAAGTCTACTTCCTAACTCCTGATTTATGTATCTGAGATTAATTAATGAGGACAAAGATGGCTTCCCACAGATCAAATAAAAATCTGAATAAAAATTGAGAATTATCCAGAAGAGATTTACTGTACTTACATCTAAAATGAAATCCTGGTATGGTTTAAGAGGCATTAAAGTATCGGAAGCTTTGGTCAAGTCTCTCCTGTGCTTCAACAGAAATAGCCCAAGGTTTTTTTCATCTTTTGATAGTTTCAGTCTTAAATCCAGTTTTGAAAGATCACACGGAACCTTTAACAATGACGTTAGAATGGTCATTGGTTTGGGAAAGAGATTCTGAACATTTTTACAGACTGTGTCAAACTCCTGTAAGTTCCCATTAACAGGTAATCCTGAGGGGATACATATAAAGAAGGGTTTTGAGAATAAGATAACTATTAAAAAGCGACAAGCAATCAACTAAGACTACTAACGAAGCAGTATGTGGAATTGCTAGACAAGTAGAATGGCTAACAGTATCATTACAAGTAATGGCAAAATCAAAACTCTAGTGCCCTGCCACTATACAACCAATGTAGAACAGGGCTACATATTTACAGGCTTTTTAGGGCTAGTAGGCAACAGTAGTGTCCTAATGTTTTAATTTTTCAACCTTGGCAAAGTTGTGTAGACTTCCAGAATTCCCCAGATAGTATGTCCACACTGTCTAAAGTAATGCAGGGATTAAACTCATTTCAGTAGTTAATACGCCCTTACCAAATCTGGCAGTCCTGCAGATTTTGAGATTTCAGTTTCTAAAATTCTCAAACCAGGTTTACTGAGGAATTCCAAAGATCTTTGAAGGACAATTACTACGCCTCCGTTATTAAAAAATAAAAGATGTAACTGGTTACGAAAGGATAATTCACTCAGATAATATTATTCTCTATCTCTCTATGGAGATTCTCAATCATCCAGGTAATGGTTGTCCCAAATAAAATCCTCACCAGTCAGTTAGAATTGAAGAAGTTTCTTGGATGAGAAGCAAAACATTTTCAAAGAAAAACAAACAAACAAGAAAGTCCAGTTGTCTTGGAAAAAGCACCTTTGGGATATTCTCTACATTCAATATTCACATCTGTATAGGAATTAAGCCTTTTACCTATATAATCAGTTACTGTAAGTTCATACATCAGATGAATGAGTTGATTTGCATATTTTTCAACAAGAATTTTTTTCAATTCCATCCAAATCCTTTCGCCAGATATTCCAGCCAAACCTTTGGCATTTTCTTTGATGGCTTCCAAAGTTTGGGCATCATGGTCATCAGGCCTTTCAGCTATCCTTCCATAAAATCTAAAAATTCAGTGAATTAACGATTAAACAATTATTAATAGACATTCAATAGGCATCATATTACCAAACCCACTCCTCACAACTTGATTTTCAAGCATTTTGGAACTGGGTAGGATGCAGTGGTGGGTTCCTGCCGGATCGCACCGGATCACGTGCTCCCTTTCGGCGCTAAACCCAGAAGTACGGTCTTGCCCCGCCCCTGGCAACGGGACGACGCTTGCCTGCGCTCCACCAGCTCGGCTGGGAACAGAGACGTTTCTCTGCTCAGCAATGTCTTCAGTGGAGTGGTGGCAGCCTGGCAGGCTGAGCCTGCGTCCCTTTCAGGCGCTCCGCTGAGGAAACGTCTCCGTTCTCAGCTGAGCTGGTGGAGCGCAGGCAAGCGTCGTCCCGTCGCCAGGGGCGGGGCAAGACCATACTTCCGGGTTTAGCGCCGAAAGGGAGCGTGCGATCCGGCAGGAACCCACCACTGGTAGGATGGCAGAACAACGTACCAGTATATGCTGAAGTGTTCACACTCAAGCAACATTCACTCTACATCAGTGACGTGCAGTCAGGTGAGGCAAGTGAGGCAGCCTCACCACTCTCATCATGAAAAAAAAAAGTAAAAGGAAAAAGCTGAGCTAGTTACTGCCTCACGGTGGATGACTCTGCTTAACTGTTAAAAAAAGCTGGAAAAGGTATGTGTGGGTTGGAGGGAGGGGGAGGAATTCAAACTTCATCTTCCTGGTGCTGTGCAGGGCTTTGGGCAAACGCTGGAGGGAAGGACCCTGGCTCGCTTGTGCTCTCCCTCCCCAAGAGTAGTTTGATTGCAGGCAGAGCCACGTTGTGGGGCCGGTGTGTGTGCTACAGCATGGCTCTTTGCTTGGCTTCCTGCCTCCTCCTGTGGTCTCCCCACTGGTGCTCTCCCTCCCCAAGTGTAGTGACTTCCTCCCCAGGCCCCCATTCATTTCTCTCTCTCACACACACAGCTGGATAAAACTATATAAAAATCTAGCCCAGCTTCACTGATTACAAGTTTGAAAAGGCAACGTGGCTCCGCCTGCAATCAAACTACACTTGGGGAGGCAGAGCACAAGCGAGCACTGAGGAGACCACAGGAGGAGGCAGGAAGCCAGGCAAAGAGCCATGCTGTAGTACACACACTTCCCCCCAGCCTCTTTCTTTTGGAAGGCTCGGATCGGCTCCCCTCCAGCTTCTCTGCCTCTCCTCTCACCCCAGCCTGCCAGCAGGAGGTGGTGGGTGGGCTTTATTGTGTTCCAGGCATTTCCCACCCAGACAGCAGGCTGCATTTGCAATGGTGGAGGTGTTTGGGAAAGGCAGCAGGGGAATGGGGGGGATGGCAGAGGAGCTGCTTTCAAGCCACTGGAAAAGATATCCAATCCAACTTTTGTGGGGGGGGGGGGTTTGTTTGAGAGTGAGTGAGAGAGGGAAGGGGTAGGAGAGATAGTCCAATCCAACTTCTGTGTGTGTGTGTGTGTTTGAGAGAGGGGGAGGAAGGGAGAGAGGGAGGAAGGAGGGGAAGGAGAAGAAAAAGAAAGGAGCAAAGGAGAAAAACAAATGCTGTCGCTTTAAATTGGAACTGAGCATGCCTGGCTGTGGAATTCTGGGAGTTGAAGTCCACAAGTCTAAAAATATTTGAAACCCAGCACTGTGTCAGTGCCTCACCAGTCATAAACCTCACCGCACGTCACTGCTCTACATTAACTCTATATGATCACTGTAAAGACTTGGAATAAAATTGTTTTTTATAAATATGGTAGAAATATATTCACACAAACTGAACACCAAAGTGGAAAGAGAAGAGATTTGATGTCCAAATGTCACTATTACTGAGTACGATACACAAACCAGGAAGTCACAGCTCTTTAAGTGATCTCCAAGTGAAGTGTAATTAAGGAATAAACAAAAAAGCCTTTAGTTCTCTGCAAATTGGCCAATGCCCTTATCGTGTAGAAATATAAAGCTATTTACCGGAAATAGCGTAGAATTCGTAAAAAATCTTCTTTTATTCTCTGGTTGGCTTCTCCTACAAACCTGATCTTCTTGTTCTTTAAATCATTGTAACCACTGAAGTAATCATAAAGGGTGCCATCCAAACCTATCAAACAAGGGAAGCATATTTTAACAAAAATTACTTAGAACTTCACTTAAAAAGGCACTTTCTGAAACTCCATCCATCTTTAGCATTTGAACAAAGCCAGAGCAAGATTACACCAATCATGGTAGGGAGTAGGGTGAAACATTCAGTTAAAAAATATTAGGCACTACTTTTACTTTTTCTGAACCAAAGTTTTTCGTTCCAGGAACTTAAGGTTACTACATACAGACACCACATGAGATAATTTTCCAGTTAGCTTCCAATTCCTACCTACAATTCCTACTAAACGTAGAACCACTGCAGTTAAATTTGATATAGAACATTCAGGTGAGAGAACAGTCCCTATTTATAGGACCACCATGCCATCTTTGACAATGGAAAAATAGCTTACCTAGGAACATAGAATTGATGGTGAGATCTCTTCTTGCTGCATCTTTTTCCCAGTCAGTTGTGAATTCTACTTTTGCATGTCTCCCATCAGTATGCAAATCAATTCTCAGTGTGGTAATTTCAAAGTTCTCTTCATGGAGCTGTAGCCAAAAAAAGGGCGCACCTCATTTAGGTAACAGAAACTCTTTTGAGCCCTCTAATTAGATGGATAGAATGCAATTCCGAAAAAAAAATCAATCCATCCATTTTGTTTCCTGCATGAAAACATTCCTTTCCCAGTTTTTCCCCCCTTTCCTTTTACAGCTTATAATTGAAAGTGGGCATTTAATTGGGTTTTGTATTGGGAGTTTTATTTCTGTAAGCTGCTTGGAGTTACCTTGAGTCAGTTGGGTGGCCATATAAAATGTATAAAAAAGCAAGCAAACAATCAGACAACTGTCTTTTTTACAGAATTTCCCTTCATACAATCACCCCTCAAGTCTGTCTCCACTTGCCCCAATGCCCTATCTGGAATTTCTTCTCACTCAGCATTCAAACTAATTGTCTTCATCTTTTTTGCACTCAAGAACATTTGTTATTCTTTGAAAATTAGTGACAAATATTTATCAAATTTATAACTTTTAAAAATAGTTATAAATGCCATAATATGCCAAAAACATGTACTGCATGCTTTGATTATTCTGTTTTGGGTTAAATCAGCTTCTAAATTGTAGGACTGGAATAAATGACTCAGCCACAAGTGAACCTAGAGGCCATTTCATCTTAACCCACGTGCCTGTAGTTTGTCCATAGTGCTCTAGGCCTTCCTTCTCCAAAATGGCATTTTCTGCAATTCCCAGACATTGTGGTGAAAAAGTATAATGACCAGTCATTGGGAGGTTGGCAGTTCCAACACACGTGATAGTAGAGCTATCTTTCATGGCAAACATCATCAGAGAGTCTGATTATATTGTCATGTTCTGTATACAGCCCACTTCTCTTTTTTTCTTCTAATATTCACCTTTGCTGGCTTACAAGAAGGCAAGGTTGCCTCATTGCAACAACATCTACATTTTTCTATTTACTAATAACACAAAGCAAGCCTAAAGATATATTAGCTAGCTTTCAAGGTCAACATGAGGACAATTTAGATATTTTTTATAACGTTAGGAAATAAATTTATAGGAACTCCTCTTCTACCAAAATACTTTATCTATTTTGGGTTTTGAAAGTTTGCAAAATCCTTTTACCCTAGCAGTGATGGTTCCATGTTTTTCTCCTCTGTTGTTGATCATACGGATACCCATGACCTGGAACATTTCTTTCATCTGACTAGGAGTTGCAGTAGTGGCAAAATCGACATCTTGTGGTTTCATTCCACTGAGTAAATCCCTTACAGCACCTCCTGCTATTCTTAGTTCATAATTTTCTTTATCAAATATTTCTGTAAGTAGAAATGAGAAAAAATTGTAAATAAAAAAAAAATTCTGGAGAAGACAAAATGGACAGTCGCACTAATTCTAGTAGGAAAAATGATACATGAAGAAAGCCAAGTAAGGGAAATAATAGGATGATGACTTTTGATTTATGTGGAATTCCTCATGCTAGATTTGTCCAAGATAAATACTAACTTTTAATTCACAATTTATTGTAAATTTAATAGAACGGGGCCTTACTGGCTCAGTTACAAAATAGTTATATATTATTTGGTTGTCTTTTGGGCCTGTGTGTGGATGCACTCATACAGATGTGGCCCATCCTGAACAAGACATTTGCTCATAGATGGAGAAAACTTAAATCATAGTTTAGCTTTTTTTTAAATACCTTATTTCTGTGCTGTAAGTTAAACAAACAAGAAACCATTGAATAGCATTGAAGAGTTTTTATTCTTTTCAAAAAGCCATGTGCATTATACCATATGCAGAGTAGCCTTGATCAGGATTAAGACCAAATATTGCAGAAAGGCCCATATTTTCACTTATATCCTTAAAGCATAAAAGGGTGGGTATCCCATATTTCTTACATTAATATAAACATGTACTTGGTATATCTGATATTACTCAGGCAGACACATCCTAACAAATCACAAAAGCAGCCAAAGAATTCAAACCATGTTGCAATACGAAACACTTCGTGTAAATTACATGTGTGGATTAAGCATTTTAAAATATTTCTCCAAATTTACCTCAGCAAAAGTCTGGAAAAATCTCTGTTTTAACAGAAATCAAATAAATGTAGTTCAATTAACATCCAGTAGTAGCATGACACTGCATTGGAAACAATGACCAAATGTTTGATATACCCATTTTTCAGATATGATGAATGAAAAGGATCAAATAATGAATAATGCAACTGAAAAGTCAGGAGTGGTTTGAAGTCCTGCAGTGACACATAGCTTTCTTAAAAATCTCAATCTGTTTTGATAGTTTGAGAGAGAAATGTGTATGTCTTGCTGACCCATGGAGAAGTACTTTTTGAGAAACTCTTTAAAATGTGTGAGAAAGACATTCAGATACTATTGTAGACCAGTATTTCTCAACCTCTGCATACTTTAAGACATGTGGACTTCAACTCCCAGAATTCTCCAGTGAGCACCCACATGCAAAGGATGAAAAACATTATTTTAGAGCCTTTTGCACAGTTGTCAAAAGAAATCTGGCTGTTATATTAGTTATAATTCCAACTGAAAAGAGAGTAACCTACTAGTTTACGTTGGTATCTTGTTAAGCACCAGCATGAGGTATTTTATTTGCTGAAGTTGCTACTAGAATAAAATAATTACTACTCATGGCGAAAAAGAAGCACTAATAGTATTAAATCACAAGTTCTTGTTCATTATTGTTTTCACAATTTATCAGGAATTCTAGTACTGAACAGGGCTGAGAAACCAGCCTTCCCCCAGGTATTGCAGAACTATATCACCCGGAAGAAATATACCAATCTAATAATAATTACAGAGTCGGAAGGGACCTTGGAAGCAGTGGTGAAATTCAACCATTTTTACTACAGGTTCTGTGGGCGTGGCTTGGTAGGAGTGGCAGGGGAAGGATACTGCAAAATCTCCATTCCCATCCCGCTCTGGGGCCAGCCAGAGATGGTATTTGCCGGTTCTCAAACTACTCAAAAGTTCCACTACCGGTTCTCCAGAACCTGTTAGAACCTGCTGAATTTTACCCCTGCTTGGAGGTCTTCTAGCCCAACCCCCTGCTCAGGCAGGAAACCCTGTCCCATTTCAGACAAATGGTTTTCCAATCTCTTCTTTAAAAATTCCAGGGTTGAAGCAACTACAATTTCTGGAAGCAAGTTTTTCCACTGATTAATTGTTCTATCAGGAAATTTCTCCTTAGTTCCAGGTTGCTTCTGTCCTTGATCATTTTCCACCCATTGCTTCTTTTCCTGCCTTCAGGTGTTTTGGGGAATAACTGGACTACCTCTTCTTTCTGGCAACCAAAGATATTGGAACACTGCTATCATGTCAGCCCTAGTCCTTCTTTTCATTAAACTAGACATATATCCAATAATGGTAAGGGATACTCGGAGTACATGTTCAAGCAAACAACTGGAGGTTATACTACAGGTTGTCCGTCCCAGCTCAGCTCCCAAGCCACCTCCCAAGCCACCTGTACCTGCAATGCTTTTCAGTCCTGGCGTGAACAGGGACTGAAATTCGGAAGACTCTATCTTCATGGTTCTGAAATTCCGACAAAAGCTCGCAAGCCCTACTCTGTTGCAGGGAGCGAGGATTTCAACTGCTTTACAGCCCAGAAGAACGAAATGACTCCACATCTTAAAAAAAAAAACACGAAACGAAACCACAAGTTAATGAACACGCAAGGAAAGCATGGTGCAGAGGCCCGGCAGATATAGTAACTACGTGGGTGGGGGAACAAAGCCCTTTGCACAGCTAAAAACGGCCTTTGGAAAATAGCGGCCGCCGCAAAGGTGGAGTGGGACACGGAAGAAACTCACGCCACGCTCGGTTTCCGCGGCCTGCAAGGAATCCCCGCAACTGCCGGGCGTTTCAGCCCCATTCCCCCCCCCCTTTTTTTTTTTTACTTCGCAAGGCCTTTGTTGGTCAACCTGCGCTGGCGAGAGAAAGGGCAGCCTCACTCACTCACCCACGAACTTGGGGAGAGGGGGTCGCCGCGGCTTAAGCGTGCGAACCCAGTAGCCCCGCAGCGCCAATTGCTGCAAAAAAAAATGAAGGGAAAAGAAGTGTGGGAGTCCCAGAAGCGCGAATGGGAGGCCGGAGCTACAACGGAATAACTCCTCCTTCTCGGCGTCCTTCGTACTCGTGGGCGGCGCTTTTATCCGTCTGGAACACCCCCCCCCCCCCCGAGCTTTACTCCGCAGCTGTGCGCACTTTTTTAAAGCGGGCTGGATCGTTCGCCGCCTTGTGGAATAGCTTCGGCTATTGCTGTGCGGGGCCCATGTGAGTCCTGTTGCGTTCAAGGGCTTTTTCCTGGCATAAAAAGGCCTCCCTAAATTGATATTTTCCTTGTGTCCGAAAGATGGCCTTTTTAAGGACCCCAGTCGTTATCTTTAAGGCTATCTTTTATCTTTAATATATGTGGGTAATTTTCTTTTCTCTTTCTCTCTCTCTCTCTCTCTCTCTTCCTTTCTTTTTTCTTTCTTTCCTTCCTTTCTTCCTCCCTTTTTTCCTTTCTTTCTCTCTCTCTTTCCCTTTCTCCCTCTCTCGCTCCTTTCTTTTTTATGTTTATGTTGTGTATATTGAAGGAGTGGTGAGTCCTGGAGAGTTGTATGCAATAAAATTCCATTTTAATGTATGCTGATTAGTGTATATTTAAACTGACAATAAAATTAGTCTAAGTCTTGGTCCACAAAATGTGATGAGCCATGGTGCTTTACCACTACTTTGTTAAATATAACATGGCTGGCTAGGTTTCCATGGTATGGTAAGCTAAAAATCACAGTTAACATTATTTCCCTTTTGAGACTGGCTTGGTTTGCACAAACCACAAATTGGCAGACTAGAACAGGGATATCAAAGTCGATTGCACTGAGGACCACATCAGGGTTGTGGTTTATCTCGGGACTGAGTGGGCATAGCCGGGTGGTTACAGCCAACTGGGGGTGGGGGTGGGGGTTGGGGCATGATCAGCTCAACATCGCTCATGTTGTGGGCACCTGTGGTTGCCTGGGCAGGGCGGGGGGATCCATTGTCTCCAGTGCAACCCCAGTGGGCAGGGTGGGGGCAGCTCCTTGCTGGCTCCAGAGTGGTCCAGAGGATCTAAAGCTCTAAGGATGGCCGCCACCAAGTTGTAGATCAGCGCCCAGCTAGCCTGGGCTGGAACCGAGGCACTAGGAGCCAGTCCTTCGCTGTTTCCAGGGCAGTGCCACGGGCCAGATCTAAACTAACTACATCACACTCGGCCTGCTGGCCTCGAGTCTGACACCCCTGAACTAGTGTGTAATAGGATCCTACGTGTCAATTGAGCCAGAGTTTGTAATTAAATGGGGTATTCCTTATGTTCTGCTTAAGGGCAAAATTTAGTAGGTGACCACTGAGACTGTGGTATTATTCTACTGTTGGTATTATTTTTATTCTGCTTTGTGATTTCACTAGGATAAATAAAAACTAGTTTTGTTACTTCAGTCTATAACAGGGGTGGCGAACACGCGGCTCGCGAGCCGCATGCGGCTCACAGCCAAAATAAATGAGGCTCTTTGCCTCTTACCATTATTTAGTTTACTGTGGCTCGGATCGCGCGCTAAACCCGGAAGTATGGTCGACGCGACGCTTGCCTGCACTCCACCAGCTCTCCACCAGTACTTCCGGGTGTAGCTCAACAGCGCCCTCTGCTGCGCCCAAAAAAATAATGCTTCAAAGTCTAGCACAGTTGCTGCAGGATTCCGGTGAGGTTCTAATGATTGCTCAAATTAATAATAATGGTTGCATATTGAAGCTCTGGGTTCAGGAGCAGCAGAGTTTTAAATAGGAGAAAACATTTAATTGAATTTCCATGGTTAGTATATTTCCCAAAATTCTACGAGTGTTTTTCTCACAGCCTGTAATTGTAATAGATATCAAAGATAATCCAAACTCATATATATATTATAATACAAGCTCTGGGTTCAGGAGCAGCAGAGTTTTAAATAGGAGAAAACATTTAATTGAATTTCCATGGTTAGTATATTTCCCAAAATTCTACGAGTGTTTTTTTCACAGCCTGTAATTGTAATAGACATCAAAGATAATCCAAACTCATATATATATTATAATACATATATTAGGTTAAAGGAAGATAATATTAGGACCAGGCTTTACCCATGTATAGGTTGTACTCGATTTACAATCACAATCTCGTCACTGAGCAAAGCAGTCATTAAGCGAGATATGTGACTGCTTTGTTTAATGACTGCAAGTGTGGCATTCCTGGTTGTGGTCATCAAGTAATCTTGTAGGTTGTTAGGTGGACAGAGATTCCACTTATTTATGGATTTAAAAGTTATACAGCAGCTCTAATGGGTTTATAAAAATTTATAACAAAAAACACCTGACTGAGCATGTTATATTATGTGTTTAATATATTATTGTTAAAATTATATGCTTTTGTGTGAGTGTTTGTCTGTTTTGGCAGGTCACTGCGTGGTGTGGCTCTCTGACTCTCACAGTTTAAAATTTTGGCTCTTTTTGTCAAACTTGTTCGCCACCCCTGGTCTATAAGAAATGTTAATATCTTTTGACTTCTGTACCAAAATAGCTTCTGGCTCTTTTAGACAGAATAGAACAACAGAGGTGGAAGGGATCTTGGAGGTCTTTGAGTGCAATCCTGTGCTTTGGTAGGAGACCCTATACTATTTCAGACAAACAGTTGTCCAGTTTCTTATTAAAATGTTTCAATGTTGGAGCATTCACAACTTGTGGAAGAAGTTGTTAGGCTATGATTCGAGTATGTGAACTCTACATAAATACATGCCAGTGTGTTCACTGGAGCCAAATATATAATTTGGGGGTTAGGACTGAAAAAAATGAACCCAAAATAAATAATCTTGAGAGCTACCTCAAAGAGCTTTACTGTCTTTGAAGAAAAAATGATTTAATATACTCTTACTTGTAGTTCTATAATGAAATTAATCTTCATTTGAATAAGATAAATTAGGTCGTTCAGTGCCAGATTCCTTGCTAGTAGGCTTCTTTTCGGAAGCATATAAGTATGATCTCAATATAGTTACCATGTACAACATTTTTTATTGGTGCTAGGTAGCCACATATAATCAAGAAAGTCTTAATATTCAAATAATGTGTGTAACATTTCCCAACCTTGGCAGCTTTAAGATAGTTGTACTTCAAGTCCTAGAATTCCCCAGCCAGAGTGTCAGGTGAATTCTAGCCTGCACATCTTTTGATATGCCAAAAGTTCAGAAATAGTGGTATAAGGATTGTTTGGGATTTTGTATGACAGCTAAATAATGTAAAATTTCAGTTATTTTTATTATTGAGTATTAACAATAATTCTTGATGTTGCATTATTAGTCTAGGGTCCCTATTATGTTTTGTTTGATTTTTCCTATCTCTAAGTCTGTTATAATCTGAGTGTCACATCTGTTCTGATGTTTTTTATATCTTTTCTCATTTCATATGGTACCGAGTCCATTGGGTTGCTGATAAATTCAAATATATAAAATAAAAAATATATAAATATTTATTAAACATATATCATACCATAATGATGACCATTAGTAGCTTACAAAGTAAATAATATAGACATCCATGATACTACTATAAGACAATTTCATAATAAAACCTGTAAGAAGCAGCAATGAAAAAGTGTTTCAGGGTTTAAGAAAATATTGTCTGGAATAACTTAATTTTCATAATTTCCCCAAAGTTCAACTGGAAAGTTGATCTGCATTTAGAAGGGCGGGGAGGGGGGGAGGGAGTGCTTTGCAGTTCAAAACTTTGTCACTACAACAGAATAGCAGTATCTTCTTGGCTCACCATAGGCACGTTTTGGAAATGTGGGACCTAAACAGACTTTACCTATATAATCTAGTGGATCAGGCTGATTGTGGTTGGGTCAGGAGAACTTGCAATTAACTTTAACAGACTTACATCCTTTGTGCTCTCTAAGTTGGGAGAGACAATATGTATATACTGTTGGCTACCATATTCTGGATCAATTTCCAAGTTGTCTTTTAAAACAATTCAAGTAAAGCCAATGAAAATGCGTAATTTACTTTGCTTCCACAAAATGTAGTGTAACTTAGTAAGTTAGATGGTTTTAGAAGAAGAATAAACAACCTCAGAGATCTTATTTAATTAGCATGATGCCTTTGTGGAGCATTCACTTGGAAGTGACTATAAAATGGGCCAGTGCTTTCATGAAATATATAGGCTTCTTGTTGGCGATTATAGAAAATGGAATGCTAAATTCCATGGACCTTTGATCTTATGCAGCCAGTTCCTTTGGCACTGTTATCCCTTTTTAATTACTGGAATGTAGCCCTGAGAATGTTTCACTGATTAAGTTATGGCATTGCTCCATTAAAAGCAATTAATACTCTGGGCAAACACTCTGGTTTTAGGGCCATTTTTTACACAGTCAGACAAACTGGTACTGAAGGAAAAACCCAGCTATTTCCTCTATAGAGTGAATCACTTCCAGACTCAACTGGTTTTCCTTGATTTCTTCTTGTTGTGGAAAAGAAGATAATAAATTAGACTGTCCATGCAATAGGACATTAATACAAAAGACCGGGTTCATACTGATACCAAGTCTGAGTAAAGATATATTTACTATTGTGTTTTTGTATCCAGAATTCCTAAACACATAAATGTTCCAAGATTCTGCTATCCTTTAGCAGTAGCACAATGTACTTCTCACTTTGTCTTTAATACTGTTGACTTTTGTAATATAATGTATATGTCATAAAGTTAATAATGTGAATGTATTTCAGTATGTTTATGTATTATTTTATAGGATGGCAATCCATGTTGGAACTACAACCATTTGAGTTAGCAACTTAAGGAACTGCTCAGTGCTCTCTCTGTGGGTGCACACAAACATAGCATCATAAAATGACTAGGAAAAAATTATGTGTCACCCCTCTCCTCTAGATAAAATTCAGTGCTCCAAGGAGACAAATACTGACAATAGAAATCTTAACCTTCATCCCCTGAATATTGTTGCTTATCATATATATATATACACATATATATGTGTGTGTGTGTGTTGTATTTGTACTGATAAATAAATAAAGGGAGACTAATATAGATCTATTTCGAGCTAATTAGCTCTCATCAGCTAGCCATACCCTTACTGGGATTCGAACCTGGGCTGTATTATATCTTAGGCAGAAGTCTTAGCCACTAAGCCACAGGCTCACCTCCTTATCAGTTGAGCCAGGGAAATAGGTATGTATTTGTGTTACAACCCCTGTATATATTTATACACAGACACACACACACACACACATACATACATACATACATACATATACATACACACACACACACACACACATAGTATCTGTGCTGATAAATAAATAAAGGGAGAGAGGACTTCCACTTCACTGTTCCCTCTAAGGTGCATGGCTGCGCGGCCGCGCAGGTGGCAAGAAAACACAGCGCAGCAGTTTCCAACTGCCGCACAGTGTTTTGTACTGCCACAGGCGCCGGAGGTCCTTTGCAGGCGGCTAGAACTGGCCGCCCGCAAAGGACCTCCCCGGACTTGTTTTGATGAGTGCGGGGCGACTGAGTTCAGGAAAGCAAACCCGGGGAGGTCCTTTGTGGGTGGCCAATCCTAGCTGCTTGCGCCCGGCGCTGCGGCAAAAATAAACCCCCAAACCCTTTTCAAAGCTCCCGCCGGCGCCCCCGCCCGTGGTAGCGGCGCCTCCCCCTCTGTTCGGAGCAGCTGAGCTGAGCCCCGCGTTACCCCTGCCCCCTCCTCCGCCGTGCTTTTGAGGAGCCCTGAGGCTTTTTTTTCCCCTGCTCCCCCCCCCCGCCTTCCTACTGGCTCCCGCAGCCTCATGGCTCCTCAAAAGCACGGCGGAGGAGGAGAAGGTGTCCAGCTCAGGTGCTCCGAGTGGGGGGGGACGCCCCGCCACCGCTGCCACGGGCGGGGGCGCCAGCGGGAGCTTTGCCGGCTTCACTCCAAATGTGGTGGTGCTGTTTGAGGAGGAGGAGGAGGAGGAGGAGGCAGCTGTTATTCTGGTGGCGGCAGGGGCTCGTCGTCGGCACCTTCAGTGGCAGCCCTGCCCCTTGTGAAAAAATCCGAAGATGGAGCAGATCCACGCAGATGACGTCGCCGCAACATGACTGGAGGAGGAATTCTGGGAGTTGAAGTCCACAAGTCTTCAAGCTGTCAGGTTTGAAGACCCTGGGTTTTTTTTCTAAAGGGTTAGGGGTGCAAGGGTCTTGCAACTTGACAGCTTTAAGACTTGCATGCTTCAATGCCAGAGTTCCTGAGCCAACATGACTGGAGGAGGAATTCTGGGAGTTGAAGTCCACAAGTCTTAAAGCTGTCAAGTTTGAAGACCCCTTGGGGTTTTTTTTCCTAAAGGGTTAGGGATGCAAGGATCTTATAACTTGACAGCTTTAAGACTTGCGTGCTTCAAATGCCAGAGTTTCTGACCCAACATTTTGGTTGCTAAGCAGGAGCGTTGTTAAGTGATACTATATAACACTTTTAATTAAGCGGGTACCTTGAATAAACATAACTTTGAGTTTCAAATAATGCTGATTTTGTTGTTGTTTTAGGTGACACCTGTGAAAAAAATTCAGGTGCTGCTCAGACATAAAAATGTGCCGCTCAAACACTATACTTTTCTGCTCACACTGAAAAAAAATTAGAGGGAACATTGTTCCACTTCCGGGACCGAATGGCGACGGACGTGTAGTCCGCCGATCGCTCCCTTGGCAGGCTCCGAAAGGAGCACAGGAGGCTCGAGCGAAGGGTCTGCTGCCAAAAGGCGGCTTGCTGGGACCCCCCGCAGTGGCGGCAGCGGGTAGGGGTGTTTTTCCCAGCTTCGTCTAGGCACCAGGGAGCAGTGGGGGGGGGGGCGAGTGAGGTCACCTCTTCGCCGGATGGCCCTGGGAGGCTTAAACAATTAGAATGAAGCAGCTGAAGAGCGGTGAGCCGAGGGGTCTCCCCAGGTGTTTTACTATTTTTATACTTCTGATGGTTTAGCAGTTTTCCTGCCCTGCTTGTTTCAACCTGTGGAGGAGCTTAGATTGGAGGGGGGGGGGGAAATTCCACCCCCCTCGGAAAAGCGGCGCTTGAAAAATCCTTCCCTTCATGGGAGAGAGAGAAAGCTTAAAAACTACTTTCACTTCCCTTAAATAATGGGGAAAAGAAATCTTTTTCTTTGGCTACAATTGCGAGAGAAAGGATGGCTGAACTGATTCTTTTTTAAACTACTTATGGAAATTTTGACTTTGTTGTTTTCCTGATCACCTATACTGGCTGACCCAAGATGGCCAACTTCCTCCTTCTTCTTTGTCTTTATGAATGAGACTCCTCCCTTGGAAAATTTTATGGCTTTCAACTAACTTCCACCCCAGAGACCTCCAGGATCCTCTTCAAATACGTTACTCCCTTGGACTTGGAATATCTTGACCCACCTATTTGTTTTAACTTCTCTGCTAGAGGACCTGTTCTCCTTTGGACTTGCTTGTTTGGTGATCCCTGCCGGCTGTGCTCTCCCACAGACACCATTTCTTTGTACAGAATAACAATTAACTCTGAGCCTTATGATGGGTCCTAAGAAATTGCCATCTGGTAAGGCCTCGTCGGCCCCAACATCTTCAACGTCCAGCCCTGCACACCAGTCACAAATGGGATCTTTCCTACAACCCAAAGCCTCTGAAGAGAGTGCAAAAGACCTGTCTACTCAGCAGATGCTTCAAAACATCTTAAAGGGACAGGACAAAATTAAAAAACAATTGCAGGACTTAAAGGAAGAGCTCAGAGAGACGAACCAGCAAACCACATGGAATGAACAGAGGATTGGTGTGCTGGAGGAGGGGGCGGTTGGGATTAGAGATGAGATGAAGACAATCCTGAGGGGGAATACAGAATTTGGGAACCAGATGTTAAAAATGGAATTTGAAAGGATGTCTTTTTTTCTTAGGTTCCAAAATTTGCCAGAAGCTGAGAATGAAGATCTCAAGGAGATTATGACCACAATACTAGCAGAGTATATTAATAGAGAGAAACAACAGCTTTGGTGGGACATTGACTTGATTTATAGGGTTAATTCGGCCTATGCAAGAACACATAACGTCCCAAGGGAAGTTCATATTAAATTTCTTAGAAAAACTACAAGAGATGAGGTTCTAGGAGCTCAAAGGGGAGGACCACTAAAATATAAAGATAAAGAGATAACCATTCTTAAACAGATCCCCCAAAAAGTAAGAGATAATAGAAGGAAATATTCCTTCTTAGCAAAAAAAAATTATATAATAATGGGGTCTGGTTCAGATGGCTATTTCCAGAAGGCATGCTGATTTTTTGGGAGGGCAGCAGAATTAGAATTCACACACCAGGGAAGCAGAGGCTTTCGCTAAAAAGCACAGTGCTCTTTTAGGTGAAATGGGGGATGTCACACAAGAAACAAGGGAGGGAGGGGCTGAGGCTCAGCCAGTGGATGGGAGAGAGGATGCAACAGCTAGAAGACTCAGATCACAAAAGTGATTTGGAATACTATTGCACTTGTTGCTACAATGTATTTTTATGGAAGTGATACAAAACAAATGATTGAAACGTACTGATGATTTTGTGTCAAATTTTAAACTGCTAATACTTGGGTAAATGCTGATATTTTTCTATCATTGTTTGAAGTTGCAAGACCTGGGGGGGGGGCTTCTCCCCCCCCCCCCGCACGATGTAGCTGTCAAAATGTTTTATACCCTATAACCCCTTTTCCCTGAAAACTTTTTAAAAACCAATAAAAATTTGAATAACAAAAATAAATAAATAAATAAAGGGAGACTAGTATAAATCTATTTCAAGCTATTTAGCTCTCATCAGCTAGCCATACCCTTACTGGGATTCAAATGGCTAGCTGATGAGAGCTAAATAGCTTGAAATAGATCTATACTAGTCTCCCTTAATTTATTTATCAGCACAAATACAACACAAATATAAAAAGGCAACATTAAAAATATGGTTTTCTGCCTGGGTGGTCTCCTGCAGTCAGCCGATAGACAGAAAGGGGGAGTAGTGAGTTCCCTCCCATTTTTGGGCATACCAAGGGTTGTAACACACATACATACTTACATACACACACATACATACATACATACATACATACATACATACATATTGCAGAAAGCTTATATGCAAAGTCTTAAATATGTATAAAAATAGTGCAGCACTGAATGATGTAAGAAATCTGGCAGAGACTGTAAGTCATAGGCAAGGAACTTGTTGCCCTCCAGCTATTGTGCTACAGCCACCACCATCTCTTCCTATTGTGCATATACTGGCTGTGGCTATTGGAAACGATAATTCAGCAACATCTAAAATTTCCCCAGTTGTTCATCTGCAGTGCAAGGGAGAAAGGTCCTAGGCTGGTAGCATCTTCTATGGAAAATGTATTTCTACATAGCACTTCTTGGAAGAATTGTTTTGTAAACCTTTTATCACTTCACTATCTGCTATATTGGCTTGATGTGTCAATGCCACCATGTTCCATGATTCCCAAGGTTATGATAAGCAACCATATTCAGGGGATGAAGGTTAAGCTTTCTATTGTCAGTATTTGTCTCCTTGGATCACTGAATTTCACATAGAAGAGACGGGTGACACATGAATTTTTCCCAGGTCTAATACCATATAGATGCGTTAGGGCCCCCTTATAGGAATATTCCTTTCCTCTTAATTCTATGTCTATTTTATGTAAATATCTAATCCAGTCAGTTTTCCAACACAATATATACATCCTTGCTCTATGTCTACATAATGGATTGACTTGTGTAAGCAGCATTAATATTAAAACTGAGCAAAAGGTCATATTTATGGGATGGGGGCTCCTCACTCACACTGAAGTAATCCTGTGTCTCCTCCCATAGTCACCATGTTAATTAAGGAGTTTTCTTCTCTTTTGCAAGTCAAAAATGATGCAGTATTGGGATTTTAGGAAAAATAAAGATTTTTTGTAGACTTCCTTACATTGGGTTTATACCACAGGTATCAAACTTGATCGCATCATATGACATATCACATAATTGTTTTGCTTTTCTAGAACCAGGGTGGACATAGCCTGCGTGTGATGCATCCGGCCTGCAGGCCGCCAGTTTGACATCCCTGGTTTATACTGAACCTGCAAAGAACCCTCATTATTATCATCTGCAAAATCTGTATGTGGATTATTCTAGTTTATAGCAGGCCAATTTTCCAAAGGGAAGCCTCTAGTAAATGATGATGTGTGAATGTTTCTGGATTGCCTCTTGATGTTATTACTATGGCTTTTCAGTGAGGAATGGGACCTCAGCTCTCTCTGTGTGTTTGTAGTTAGAATTGCTTTGACAAACATTGAGTGCAACCCACTATGTAGTGCATTTTCACAATTCAGTTTATAGCGCAAGTGAGAAATATTTCAAGCACTTTCTGTAAGTTTTTGAAATCAAGGTGCCATGGAATCTTACTGAAACCAGTAAGAATGCAAGCAACATATCCACAGAGACAAGAACCTTTACAAATAACAGGATATTTATTACCAATAACTTTAAAAAAGATTACATCTGCTAGATCACTGATAAATATCATTTACACTGGGGAGAAAAACTACATAGGCTTTTTTTTTCTTTTTTCTTTCTTTTGTAGGTTTTTTTTTTTGTTTTTGTTTTTACATAGAAGTAACCATATCAAACAAAGAAAGGAACACAGCTTGAAATACTGACAATATTTCTCTGATTAACATCCCTAACTTACACAAATGGAAACCTGATTATGAGTTACTTAATAAATATATTTTGAATGTTTTAAAAGTTACTTTGTACTTTTTGGAAGCAAAAGAGAGAAGTTAGAGGGAAATTTAAACTATTAAGAACAAATTATAAACTTCAGTAGTATATTTTTAAAGTTGGAGAAAATAATTTAAAAAGTCATTTTAATTTTAATTATTATTGTTTCATCTGAGCATAATTACAAAATATTTCCCATAGTAACAAAAATCTTTTTCTATTAATATATTTTTTTTGCAATTTTTGACAATTATCCAGTGTTCTTGTGCATGCAGATAATTCTGCACAAGCAGATTTGTAGGTGCAATACAGCAACTACATGCATTTACAAGCCACTGGATTAGTATTAACAAACTCTGCTCCAGAACTGGTTTTAATGCAATAAATAGCAATAGCATGAAAAAAGAATTATGAAGATTTGAATTCATTGGTCAGATTTTAATTGGGGGTTTATCAACATGATAGAGATGTAGATGTGACAGACCCTGAAAGTTAAACCTTGATATTCAGAACACCTAGAATTAAACTATTTGAAATTCAATGAGATATCTAGACATACAAATTGTTTTTAAAAAAGAAAAGTAATTTTAGAGAAAAATTCTGTAGAATATTATTTAGCAGACTTTTAAAATGACCCCTAGCCAAGCAAGATCCTATCAATATAGAACACAGATAATTTATGAAATCAATCTATAAAGAATTGTAGGTTACATGTACCTGTCAAAATAAATTTATTTAGTAAAGAAAGCAGCATTTAATGTCTTCAAGATTTCATGATTAAAATGGTGAAAATGCCGAATTTCATTCATTTATTTAAATAAAAGATTAATAAATTGTTGAACTGATAACTTTCAGATTTTTACCACACTCAGAATCTTGTCCTTTGCTATATAGTAGCAACGTCTGGCATTCATTACATTAAGAGCGATGACACTAAGAGGAATGAATGATAATTGTTCCTTCAATTTTGTAAATCAAAATGTAAATCAGTACATTCAGGTAAAAAAAATGTGTTATGTGTTACCAAAACATTATCGTAAGGGAAAGAATGCTATGAACTTTCACAAAACCTAAAAGCATAGCATGATTTACTTGTGGTTTATTTATCTGATAAAAAGGCAGTCTTGTATGTCCACTGTGGCAGGATTCATCCCACTCTCCAAATATGAAGGAGATCCTGAAAAGTTACTATACTGGGATTTTTCTCTTTTCTCTGTCTGCCTCT
This sequence comes from Natrix helvetica, assembly GCF_964273705.1. Taxonomy (NCBI): domain Eukaryota; kingdom Metazoa; phylum Chordata; class Lepidosauria; order Squamata; family Natricidae; genus Natrix; species Natrix helvetica. The sequence goes on from NC_138548.1 coordinate 322,849,046, forward strand.
TGCCCTGCCCCATTCTCTAGACACCTGTTCTGGTTGGCAAGGAACATAAAGTTTATGCTTTGTTGTGGTTATCTAGCATCTAGCTATTCTAGCTATCTTTCTTCTTCAGTGGGAATTAGAGTGAACCACAGTGCAACACAGTATAACACAGTTGAGTTATAAGTGATTTTTTTCTTTTCTTGAACCATTGTAATGCATTGTGCATAGTACAGCAAATTTAGGCCTGAAGGAGAAGGCAGGCTTCATCAAATACCTGTGGGAATATTTTCCATGTCCAAATAGACACACACATATACACATACCCCTGGAAAAATGGACTGAAGCTAAAAGAATTCATTGTGCATTCTTGTCAACCTATACAATCAATTTGAAATCAGTTACTGACAATTATGGCCATCTGGCCTGAAACATTCCAAATCATATATTTATGCAATGATAATGTCATCAATAGCATTTCATAGCAGAGGGGGGGGGGAGAAATCAGTATCTACATCATATATTAACTTTAAAAAAGTCTATAAAACACTAAATATATAATAAAAATATGCATATAAGGACATATGTAAACTGCTTTGGTAACATCGTATTACAGATGTTTTCAGTGCATTGCAGAGTTTCCAAGGAAACTTCAGACAAAGATATATTTGCTTTGAGGAAGTACTGTATAATGCCATTCCTAGAGAAGCATAAAACATTTTTTTCCAGTAGTAAGATGTACTTGAACAACAATATTACTTAGTACTGGGTGGCTTCAAAACAACTAGCTAAATGTTGCTTAGTTATATTATAAACAGGAAGTCCTTTCAGTATTTTTTGTCATAAACTTGATCTCGCTGTGAGGGAAATCATTATTGTGCTGATGGCTGACAACGTACAAGCATTTGAAGTTGAAGCTCCTGACCCTCTCGCATACGCATCTGAAAGAAGAAAGAAATCAAGATGTTTAATATATCACAGCTTATCCTGAACAAATGAATGGAACTTCTGCCTCAGATGCCATGCACACATTTCCACACAGCTGTTTCAGATAAAACGCTTTTATGTGAAGACTGCAAAACATGCATATCGTGTCTAAATGGGACAAGATTATTTCAAGCTTCCACTGCTACTGTTTTTCATCCTAATTAAGGAACAGCTTGTATAGCTTTCCATTATTATTATTTTTTGTCATTTTCACTATCTTCATTCTATAAGGTAAAGAAAGTTCGCAGTAAGTCTTGATTTCAAGGAGACATCCACACGTTTTTTCTAGCAGCATTGTGAAAAATAGTTTACTTCTACTTTTCTCTCAGAAGTACCGTATTTTCCAGCATATAAGACGGCTTTTTAATCCCAAAAAATTATTTCAAAAATTGGGGGTCGTCTTATATGCCAGATATACCAAAAACCCAAAACAAAAGAAAAAGCAACGCCGCCAAGCAAAAAGCCACACGGCCACCAGCGCAGACGCTGGCTTTCAATTGATAACCTCGGCACTCCTTGCCTGGGCACGTGGATGGATAAGTGCTGGGATGTCTTAGTAAGGTCTGGCTGGAGGTCTGGAGGAGGAAGGCACTGAGCTCAAACTACGAAAGCCTGGCAGCGCAGAAGCCTTCAGCCGGCTCGTGGGCAGCTGAAAGTAGGGGGTGGTCTCATATGCCCAGTCACCTTATGCGGTAGAATATACAGTAATTGCAAGGATAAATTCATCGTAATCTTTCATACATGACATATTTTTCATAGATCTGATGAAAATATTTCTAGTTCACAAAGACTTATCAATGAATTAGGGAATTTCAAAATACAACAAGACTGCTCATTATTATGACAACAAATCTACTGAGTAAGGAAGTAGCTCGTTGTGCACAATTGAATACCTTCAGAGTCCCTTGCTGGAGGCAAAAGAGGCAGTGACTATGAAGGATCCTATTTCATTTTAATTTACTTCTGGCAGTATTATTTTAGATACTCTTTTATTTTCCCTAAGACGGCAGTATTCTGTCCTTGTATGTTACCTCTCACACCAAAACCAAAAGAAGGTAGTTATCAGTTTCATCAACTTTATGTACTATGATTTTTAATGACATTCACATGTAAAATTGTAATGCAAAGTAATTATGCTTTAATACAATAGTTGGAGCTGTTTCATATCTGTATTGCTTCCAGCAAGAAGATACTGTTTTATGTTAATCCCTACCAACTAGCTTTGAAACTATGCTACATCTATGGAACACAAAGATACTATCTTATTTTAATCCCTACCAATTGAGCTCTGAAACTACGCTATGTCTATGGAACACTTTTGAGTTCTCTAGAAGCCTACAGATTTATTCCAGGACAGTCTGAAGTCAAAATCTGATGAGGAACAACAATAGTTCTACTTGTTCAGGCATCTTTTAAGTCAGAGCCATTTAGCACTTTAAAGATATTGAAGATAAAAGAGATTTTATCTCTCTAGTCAGTTGCAAAAGTAAAAAGCAAAGAGTAGAAATGTATGTTTTTTTTAAACTCATACGCTTTATACTTAGGTAAACCAATACCATAAACAAAATATTCTTACTTGTTATCTTTGGAATTCGAATCTGTTCACTGCTGTGGCCATCCCCTCCATCACTGATTGGCTTTATTTCTATGATATAATCTTCATCAAAGGGCAATGAAAGCTCCACAGATGTTTTGTTTGTCTCTATAATAGACATACTGTTTTGTCTATTCCATCTATAGAACACCTGCAACATATATTTGTGTAAAAAGAATTACACTGTAAAAGAAATAATTTCTTTTTCTAGGCACAAAGCATCTTATGTTCTCTAATGCAAATGACTTGTTTTAGAGGGAATTATGTCTTCCTGTAGTTTAGAAGAAACTTCTGACACATGCTTTTATTTCTTAAAGCTGTTCTTATCTTCATTTAGCTTTGAGAGGTCAGGAGTTGCAGGAGTCATCCCTCATCTTCTGAATTTTGTTCAGGTTGCTTCCATGACATAAAGTTGAGACTAGTTTAGGCAACTTTATTTTGTAGGATTTGTACTTGCTGCACAAACTACCAAATGCTAATTCCCGTTTTTGAATAATATTTTAATGCCACTGAGACATAAGGGCCCACGACATTCCCAGATATTTTTAGTGGCAATTAATTATTTTGATAAGGGGCATGGCGGCAACACTGGATTTGTCTGGAAGGCTGGCCACGAGACCTAAATATCACATGATGGAGTGAACTTCTGTTGCTTGCCCCAACTTCTGCTAAACTAATAGTTCAAAAAGCATGTGAATGCAAGTAGATAAATAGGTACCACTTTGGTGGGAAGATAACTGCATTATTTTATGACATTTATTTTTTTGCAATTAATTCATATTAACTGTACAAATAACCATATATTTTCCTGCCCATTACCTACTTTGTATCCTTTCACTTCAGATTCATTATTTTGTGCTTTAACTTGATCCCAGTTCAGTATAATCTTAGAGTCTGATGAATTCCATATAATGTTTCCAGGAGGCTGACTTGGAGCTGGATTCAAAACATAGAAGTTCGACTATTATTAAGAAGCAACATTTTTCTTACATAACATAGATTTGTCTGCAATGTATGTCAGGTGCTCTAGGTCGAAGATGTATATTTTATAACAAATAGACAAGTGTATGTATTAAAATTCATCAGCACCTCCAACATGACAAACAGATGTATATAGTAAAACAGAATTGGACCACAATTCTGTAAACTGATGACAGTTGCTAGCAGGCCGTGTTCTGAACAGAAAACAAATATTTATTTTCCCAGGTCAGCTTTTAATTTTCTGTGTCACAATTATAAAATTAAGGCTGAATAAATAGCAGCACTCACAGAAGTATAATCAATTAAAATGCAGGTAGTGCTAATTGAATGACTGCTCAAAATTATGATGATGCTGAACGAGGAGGACTTAAGGATGGATCATTGCAGAGTGGCAACTATTATAGTGTGACACAATCATGTAATCACCATTTGCAACCTTCACTGCTGGCTTTCAACAAGCAAAATCATTAGGGAAGCTGACAGGAGATTGCAAATGGTAATCACGTGACCACAGGATGTTGCAACTGGGCAGGATTCATCTAATGATGGCAGCTGGGATTGCTGGAACTGTGATTGTAGACAGACAGCATGATCACATGTGGTTGCACTTAATAACCGAATTGCTTAGCGACACAGTTGCTGGTCGCCAATAAGCCTTGTTAAGAGAGGACAATCTTACACTAAAATAAAAATCTTGTGTTCCCCCATGCACCATACTCACGTGGCTTTTTGGTTGTCACATTGACTATGGCACTGGATGGTCCCATCCCTGCTGTGTTGTAAGCTTTGACAGCCAAATGGTATAAAGCACTGCTCTTCAAATTGGTGATTTTTGCAAAAGTCTGATTGGTCATAGTTTTCATTCTTCCAGCCTGCTCTTCTTTATCTCCATGTTTCCAATATCTAACCTATGCACACATATTTAAATGTATCCTTATTTGAAACTATATAAGTTTATACCATCTGCATTACAATTCCAAATAGATGAAAGTTTCCCTGAAATGTGTGTTTAAATTTTAAAGAAACCCACATTATGTAAGTTAAAATTGATGCTGCTACATTTGTAATTGATAAAATACCAATTGCTAAAATTCATCTCTTTTTAACATTGCTATTATTATTATTAACTTAATAGAAAGTTAATTGTTTCCTTGGGGCAGTTCTATTTTGGCCCAATTAGTCCCACCATTTCAATGTTTATATACCCTAGATAAGCAAGGAATTTCCTTTCCATATTGCTTGGATTCTTGATGGATGGTTGAAATTAGGGATAAACACTTTTGATTTTCTATCAAACAAGATATGTGCTCTTAATACCTTTACTACCAAGAGATTTTGCCATAATTCAATTTTTATAGAATAATATAACTTTAATATAAACAATAAAGGCACATTAGTTACTGAAGAATTTATTTTTAGTACTTGCTTAGCACTTTCTAAATCTTCATAGGGTTTGTACAGTAGTGGCCAAAATTGTGGAAACCTTTTGGGAAAAGTGTATTTTTAAGGTTTCATGGTTATTTACACTACTTTTTTTGGAGTAGTACCATAAATTATATATCAATGGAAAGATAGTTTAATCAAAAATGGAATGCAACAGAGTTTGCTTAATTACCTTTATTCTATGAAAAGTTATAGCCAAATATAGCCAGCAATAAAATCCAGTTAATAGAAGCAATCATTCAAACGTGGTTTCACATTATAACAGCTGCAGAACTAAAAGACTTGGTTCACTCCATGGGAAGATGTTGTAAGGCCATAATTCACACAAAAGGTTACCCAACGAAGTATTAACTGACATGGTAAAAATTTTTGTATATCTCATTTTTTTCTATGGTGATCATTTTTGTATATCTCATTTTTTCTACAAGTTTCACTTTTTTCTTTATAGCTGCTTTTCTAATAGCAAATACTTTATAAAAGTTATTGCATCACATTCTTGATTAAGTTATCTTTCCATTGATATATAATTTTATGGTACTGCTCTCAAAAAATTGGTGTTATTAGCCATCAAATCTCAAAACTACTGTACCTTTTTCCAAAAGGTACCACAATTTTAGCCACTACTGTATATCTGGAAGCAGCAGCCATTCTAAATATTTATTTCATGCCTGAAGAAAATAATCCCTTTCTAGAAAATGTTACAACCAACAACCTCTCTTGTCTATATCACTTGATGTTCTGTTTAAATGCTCTTTTCCAAGATAATGTACTCTCTACAGGACATAGAAGTAAAATTTCCCATTTTAACTTCTAATTTATTTTATTTTAATCTAGTTAAAAATAATATTTGTTTAGTGTTCCTGTGAGCATGAGAAGAAAGACAACATTTGTAATATAGTACACAAAACGGGATTTAGACAATGTTACATAGTTCAAGGAATTTGTGGAGGTAGCAAATGGCTGATTATTTATGCAATTATTGAAACTTCTATAAATGCAGCCATATGGCCCTGAAACTGATTCATAGCAATTAGATTTGTATTTCATTTATTATTATTTTTTCATGCATTAAAAACCAATAAACATTATAAGCCACCACAACCTGAATGAAAATGTAATACACCTACCTCATAGCCCTGTATCCTTCCTTTACTCTGGGTCTCTGGCAGCAAAGACCAAAACACTTCTATATCTGAAGCAGAAAGACTTTTGGCAAAGACATTGGTGGGAGCTCTGGTGGGTTCTAAAAATAGCACAATAATTAGCTGAAGTGTCATGACACCTATAAATACTACTAATTTTGGAATCCATTAAGATAAAATCAGGTACAGATGACCTTAGTTCTGGTTTACTCAGAACTCTGAAAATTGTGCTTATGCACAGCACCCAGTCATCTAGAACAGGGGTTTTCGGGCTGCTTTCAGGCCATTTTTCGAGCTGATTTTGGCCAGAAAAATGCCTCAAAAACTGCCTGGAAACAGACCGAAAAACAGCCTGCTTTGTGGGCATTTTTCAGACCATTTTTCACCCAAAAAACAGCTGAAAACAGCCTGAAAAAGGCTGTTTTTGGGCTGTTCTCAGGCTGCTTTTCAGGCCATTTTCTGGCCAATTTTGTCTCACAAAATGGCCTGAAAAATGCCCACAAAACAGGATGTTGTCAGGCTGTTTTTCCAGCCAAAATCACCCCGAAAAATGGCCTGAAAACAGCCTGAAAACATGGCCATTTTTTCGCCCTTTGGGCCCGTTTCTAAAGGCCCATTTTTTGCCCTCCCAGAGGCCCTGCAGTTACCTGGCATCTAAATGTGAGACACCTGGGAGGGGTGCTGTAAGGTGGGTGGGGCCAGCCAGTCCTTGCAACTACTGGTTCAGCAAACTAGATGTAAAATTAGCATCCGGTTCGCTCAAACCAGACTGAACTGGCTGAATCCCACCCCTGGTATAGATCCTATGATTGAATTCATAGGCGTTTATGAAACTATGTGTGGCTATAGAAACAAACAAAAAATGGCAAGCTGAAAGAGGAGCTAGTGTTGTTTAGTTCCTAAGTCATGTTGATTCTTTGTGACTCCAAGCATCAAGGATAACAGGCCCTTCTGCCTATACTGTCTCCTGGAGTTTGCCTAAATTCATATTCATTGTGGCTATGATACCTCTCATCCTCTGCCATCTTTTTTTTTCTTTTTCCTTTAATCTTTCCCAACATCAGAGTCTTTTCCAATGAATCCTCTATTATCATTGGGTGGCCGAAGTATTTTAAGTTTCAGCATCTGTCCTTCCAAAGAACAGTCAGGGTTGATTTCTTTCAGGAAGAGGAGCTAGTAAATCCTGATTATTTTCAGCTTTCAGATCTTCTGAACATGATTGTAATCAGGCTGAGCTAGGATGACGGTTTTTAAGACTGACTGCCAACTGATCTTCAGAATTTTAGGCAAAACCTGACTTTGAGTTTAGACAAACTCAAGGGTATTGAGTTTGAGATTAATTTGAAAATCTGTATTTCAGATTAATTTGAAACTCTGGTGATTAGATTCAGGTCTTTAAAGACTGAACTTGCACAGATTATGATTTACAGCTAATGTATGATTATCTCCATTGTAGGGATTATCCAATTATGTTCAAAAAATCAAGTAAGATTTTATTGCTAAAATTAATTTAGAGTAAAATGTACTGCTGTAATGAGATAAGGGAATAGTTTATAATTAGACAAGATTAATTCGTGCTAAATTTCAGTACCATTCTTCAGAGAATAAATGCTCAACAGACATTAATTATGCATATCTGTTTATATGTACACACATACATACACATAAAATAGGGTTAGCAATTATCAAAAGGCTTTACAAAATTTTATCACAATCCTAATATAATTTCGGAATAGGTTTAAACTTAATATGCAAACATGCTACTGCATGTGCTGCCAACACTGATAATAGTGCCATTAAGCATTAAAATGAGAAATTAACATTTTAATTTATGAAAATATTTGGACCCAAAAGGTCCTCTTAAACCTCTCAATGAGCAGTGTAACATAATGCATGTCTCAAATGAATTATCTCATTCTTCAAACAAAATGTCACCATGATTAATATTAATTTACAAGAGAATGAAACCTAAAATTGGGTAATGCTATTTCTTAGCAGCATATGTGGACATTAACAATAAGAGCGACACAAGGCCATTTTGAAAACATCCAGCTTATCGTATATTGCCAGATTATTTGGCTATGCTTACCTTCATCGGCTGAATAAACAACCGTGATAGAGCTGAAAGGACCTTCTCCTTTGTTGTTGTACACTCCAACTTTAACTTCGTACGGTGAAAATGGAGGTAAACTCTCATTCCGAAACACATATTTGGAGGCATCTGGTGAAACCACTACAGTCTGCATCCAGCTTATTGTACCAACTGGTCGGAAGGCAACAACATAGCCAAAACCTCCTCCATTCTGTAACTCTTCTGGTACTGTCTATACCAAGAGAGAATAGAATAGAATATAGCTTTATTACGGTCATAAACCAGCAATAGACATCACTTTTTATAATATATTAAAAAATAGTACTGACATTAATAGTGGATAATAACATCCCTGTTAAGAAAATACATGTTCTCAAACTGTTAGGGTCACTCCCTACTTGACATGGGTGAAAAGCAAATAAGTATGTGAGTAAATATAATGTTCCAAAAATTGTTAGAGATATTTCCAAAAAATTGGTCCAAGTTGACAGCTATAATTCTGTAACCGATGTTTTTCTTAAACCAACAGAAGAAACATGGAAACGTGTTCATGAGTAGCTTGTGTTTGTTAAGAGGCACAGTAACATTTATCCCAGAAAAAATTAGTAGAACTAAGTAGTTCGCCGTGGAACACTTTTTACTGGCAAAAGGAAATAAGCACTCAATTTTAAAAGCATCCTATGTTTTATTGCTAATTTGTTTCAGACCGTTCATGTCCTTTTAATAGTCTATTTGCTTTTTGAAAAGCCTTTAGTCCCAAAATAGTATAAGTTAGAAGAAGAACAAACTATACTTATAAACATTACAGACAGTTAGTAATCAAGGCCGACACATCTAACATCCATCTGCAAAGAAATAATTGTAAGTTTATTGTCTTCCATAAATGCACTAACTGTGGTTTGATCCAAGTAAAGGTTATACTCAAGAATCGAATAAACTGCTTATGCAGATGGAAGATAACTTTCTACTTTATATAGCAGCTACAATTCTCGACAACAATAGCTGAATAGCATCCTTCTTTAGCTCCGAGTCACAAACATGAGAAAGGCTTCTATTATAGTATTTTTGAAGCAGAATAATAAGAGCTTTAGCAACTTCTTAAGTTTTTCTAAAAGCATCTTGGTGGAGCTTAGAAATGTTTCTGGTGCTTTAGCATTACTATGAATGGTAACTTTACACCTTAGTGTCCCCCCCCCCCCGCCCCCCAATTCTATCAGTTATATTCTCATTCTCATGAAGTATATGCTAGTTGTTCTTTGGTATGAAGATCTACTGTGCATAATCAAAATTGGCTGAACTATTAGGCAGAAGATGGCATTTAATTTCGTTGTACGAGGTGCAATGACAATAAACTAAACTAAACTAAACTGAAGGGGAGAACCACTTTAGGATAATAGATTATGAAAAATATCAATCATCAACTCTACTTTAGCCTTCTATATCAATTGTCCTGCATCTCTGGGAATTCTGGGAGTTGAAATCTGCATAGCTTAAAGTTGCTAAAGTTGAAAAATATTGGTCTACCCAATAAATTTATAGTACAAAATTTAAGAGGAGAGTATGCTGCCTTGTTCTTTGTCTCAGTATAGTGCTCACTCCGTCTTTCTACAGACTTGATCTAGGAAGGACTGATAGTAAGTAACATGCTGTCATTTTACAGCATGATTAATCCTGTAAACAAGGAATAGTCAATAGATTTTCTGGAATTCCATGAGGTTCAATCAAAATGTGAAGCGGATGGCAGAAAATGGAAGATGAATAAAGTGTACCACTTAAAATTAACACAGTGTTGGCTGTTCTGGCATATGACATGGCAGACTGACATGATCATCCCATATTTGGTGTAGGATATTGCTTTTTTATTCTTTTTCTTTTCTTTTGGTAGCCTCTCTACCAAAAGAGTCATTATGTTAGCCCTATGAGTGAAGACCTAATTCTATGAATTACACAAGGCTAAATCTTCACCCAACTTGGAAATACAGACCTCAATATTCTGATGGTTATCTTTATGCATCACTTGGGATTTTTTGTTTAATTGTATAGCACTTAAGTCTGCTCTTTATATCATTAAGAGAAAAAGCCAACAGCCTTGGCTTCTTCATCCTGCTGGTAAACTTGCAGAGATTATTACTTGTGATCAACTAAGACTTCTGCTTAAAATGTTTTTTTTTTGGGTGGGATCATGGGATGTAACAAGTTTTACTTTGGACTTTATATGTTTGGACAGTTAGGATTCTTGTGCTCCTTTTTGAGCTCACAGTGAAACAGATAGCAATAGATTTTCTGCTGTGTTGTATTATACTTGAAAGCTTTTCTTAGGTGCAGTGGTTGGTAAGTGTCACTAGTTACCACTTATTCATAATAGTTTGGTTCCTACATGCTGTCTGTTTTGTGTACTGTACCTTGTGCCGAAACAACTATTTTGCTTAGCAACAGAGATTTGGGGCTCAATTGTGGTTGTAAGTTGAGGACTAGCTGTTAGTCCAAGGCAGTGGAAATATATTATTTACTCCTGAAACACCCAACTTAATCAATCAGAAACAAACTGGAAAGAATCTTGGGAGGTCTTCTAGTCCAACTCCCTGTTCAACCATTTCAGACAGGTAACTGCCTAGTCTGTTCTTAAAAACCTCCAATGAGACTGGACTGGACTCTTACTTTCCTATAACAGAATAGGTATCTACCGAGGCAGAAATGTACTTAGTAGTTCTAGATTCCACTATTTGTATATAACTTGCAATTATTCATTCAATTTTCCATTTGTACAAAGGAATGACATGCATAAAAGATGGAATACATGAGGCTTATTCACGGTAGGCTAAGAGGCAGAAATATTTGGTTTTCTAGATCTCTGCTATGCAACATTTGGAAAAATACCAGAATGTCAGTTTCTAAGAACACTAATCAACAAGTAATTTGGAGAAGAAAAAGTGGCTCTCAAGTGAACTGATTAAGGTAGTGCAAGTGGAAAAATAACAGAGCTATATGTAGCACTAGATTCGCTACCCACAAAACACCCCCGCTATATGAGCTGCACTGGCTTCTAATAAGCTATTATATGCAATTCATATAAAATTTTCATCCTATCTCTCCAATGGTTTCTTCTTAAGCCAGCAGATCTGGCAGGTTCTGCATTCTATCAGTGAGTAATGTCATCCATTGGGTACTAGGAAGTGGAATTTCTCTGCCGTGTCTTCTATATAACCCACCTCCAAGGGATGGACAGCTCCAACTTTGGTGGCCTTATAGAAGTTGGCCTTTCTCCAGAGATTGGGGGCAGGTTGTTAGCTTAGGAGCTCCACTGTGGATATATAACATAGGTATTCTGTGCTTTTAGTGAGAGGGCCATATTTTTGTGTATGTGATTGTGTTTTATTATTGCTGACGTTTTATATGATATGTGCACCACCAAGAGTTTTGTCAGAGAAATATAGCCTTACAAATTTGATCAATCAATCCATCCACACACACACACACACACACACACACACACACACATATGCCTATGATTGCCCAAACCTGCAAGAATTTATAAAAATAGGCTGAATCCATAGTGTTTCTGAGCTATCATACAAAGTATGACATATTTTCCACCTTGACTTTTTTGAACCTAAAGTTAGACTGGCCAGCTAGACTGCATTATGGAGTGTGTGTGTGTGTGTGTGTGTGTGTTTGTAAGTGAGAGAAAAAGAATGAGAGACAAGGATTAAAGCTTTTAACTCAGAGAGTGAAAAACCAAAGCTATAGCCACATTTGTTTCTACATATTCACATTCTCTGAACGATTAGAACAAGTAGCACTGAAGACGTTAGAAAAAACTCAGAGAAAAAAGGTAGCAATGTTGTAATGTTCACTTTTTTAATCTCTTTCTCAGTAAAACATTTAAAGCACATTTATTTCATGGTCAAATTTAGTTCTCTTTGGAAGTATTAAAGCCAGGCCTTTGAAATTATTCAAACTATTGGATCACAGATCTCCAGTTTTTCACCAATGTGTGCTGTTTCTACTTGAAATATGCAGTGTAAATTTTGAAGCAAAGAACACAACTACTTTAACAAAAATGTGAACACTAAACTGTGTGCTGAAGTGTGGTGTAAACTACAAGCAAGCAAGCAGTCTAATCTCGAGGTAATTACCTGACAAGAGGCCTGTTTGCAAAGTTTCTAAGTTTATTAACTTTCATCATTATCATTATAAAAGAACCTAAACATTGTTCCTGACAAACGCTTTACATAAATTTTGACTGTTTGGAAAGAAGAAGAAAATAAGCTCTCACATTTACAACAAAGTAGAACGACTTGCTTCCAGAAGTTGTGAATGCTCTAATACTGGAAGTTTTTAAGAAGAGATTGGACAATCATTTGACTGAAATGGTGTAGGGTTTCCTGCTTGAACAGGGGGTTGGACTAGAAGACTCCAAGGTCCCTTCCAAATCTGTTATTCAATTCTGTTACATTATAAGTTAATTCTGGGTTAGAATGATAAATCTAACATCTTAGAAAGTAGAGCAAACAAAATCCTAAAACATCACTATCTTACCCCCACTCTTATCTGCCAGGTTCCAATGTTACAGGCTCTTTGGACTTAGGAGCCATAAATATGAGAAAACACACACACACACACACACACACACACACACACACACACACACACACACACAAATACCAAACCGGTAGTGATTTTCCGGCCTGGATCGCTGGAACCGGCAGCGACCCAGACCTACTGCGCCTCCAAACTGGTTCTCCAGTCACGGCAAGGTTCCCCTCTCCCCTTTTTAAGTTCTGTGAATGCGAAGATCTATTTTTGGGCAACTGCACATTTGCGCGCACCAAGCCAGCAGTAATGCTGGCAGCAACCCACTCCTGTATTGCAGGCTAATTCTGCCAACTGCCAGGAGTTCAATTCTGACTAACTCAAGGTTGAATCACAGCTCTGAACTCTGTAGATTTTTTGCTTTGTGGAGATAAAGATGTTGTGTTATTGATCAATTTATTATGAAGCCACCTCAGTGTCTGATTAGTCTTGCTGATCTTTGAATCAGTTTCTTTGCCCAAAGACCCAGCACTTGAGATGATGCTTCCCAAGTATCACCTGCCTGATATAACCATTTCAAGTCACAGACAGTCAACTGATCGCTAAGAAACAAATGATTTCCCTCCTGAAGCCATATATCACTTACCTCCCATGTTATAACCAATTCAGATTTAGTGCCACCACCTCCACTGACATTGGCTGGAGTGACTTCAGGAACTGAAAAAGGGAAGAAAAATACTGAACTGTAGCAAGCAGGCCAAAATGAAAATCCGGTGCTATAATAACTTATTGCAATGATTTTAGATATAAGTTTGTTAGGACTTAAGACAAATTCAGTCGCTTGAAATTTCAAGGCAATTTGCACAACCAAATTTGCTTTCCTATTTTTTTCAGATTTTTTAAATATATTGTATATTTTTAATTAAGATTACCATTTCCCTGAAAGTAACACTTCCCTGGATAATAAGCCCAATCGGGCTTTTGAGCACATGTACTAAAATAAGCCCTCCCCTGAAAATAAGTCCTCCCCGAAAATATTGCAACACGGCAGCAGCCATAAGTGACCATGCTCGCCGCCTCCTGGACCTCAAAAATAATAACACTTCCCCGAAAATAAGGCCAAGTGCTTATTTCAAGGGTCAAAAGAAAATAAGACCCTGTCTTAATTTTGGGGAAACACAGTATTTATTGTGCTTTTCCTGTGTAATTGCACTGCTACAAATGTCCTGAATCTTCTTGCAACTAATAACTTCAGCCAGCTTTGTCAAACCGGTGCTCATGACCTCAGGTGGGAAGGGACAGTGAGAGAGGTTTTAATTTGTTAAAAAAAAACTTGCATTAGGGACAGATTAAACGTTGGACTTTTGAGTATTGCTAAAGTTAGAAAACATTTTTTTTAAATAGGAGCTTCCTTTTCTAACAAAAGTATGAGGGTTCTGTGAACTATTAATAATACTGTACTATATTCTTGCTGTTTTGCTGGTTTTTGTATATCTGATGCCTGTCTTGGAATTTTGTACACTCCATAAAAGTGTATATATTAAGTGTACTTACAAGTATTTTTTAGGCTTTTTTTATCAATGATTTTTTTAATGTCAAAATTGTTAAGGAAACAGACACATTTTATTTTGAAAACAATTTTAAAATGAGTAAAACCACAGCCATACAAAACTATTGGTTCATTTAACTATCGACGTGGCCCACCCATTTTAGAACTGTTACCACTTATGACTGTGACGGCTCCCATTGTGGTAAAAACTAGGATCATTTTTTATATTAAATGAATTTCTCCCTTACTTGCGAAACTATTTATGCCAAATATGTGCTTTATTGAGTGCCAAGAAATATGAATTGAAATATTGTTTCTTTTTCTAATCCTACTTACGAGCCTCTTCCGTTCTTCGTTTCTCTGATGGTTTGCTTGGCTCCCCGATTCCAATAAGGCTCGCAGCTACTATTCGGAATTCATATTCCACCCACGGGTTTAAGCCTACTACCGTTGCTGTAAATGTATTTCCATCAATGACATCAGGCACTGAAAGAAACATTGTAGGTCAGGAAAGAGAGAATGAAAAAAAAAAGTATGCCTGATAATCGCTGTATCATTGAAAAACCATTATATACATATAATTTTAAAGATTCAAAATTTAATGGGGAAGAAACACAGCAAGCAGAACAACAGGACAGAAACTGAGTGGAAATAATAAACTAAATTAGGCTACATAATTGAACTATGAGTTGGCTGGTCTGATTTTTCATCTATACTGAATTTATGGTTAAAATCATGGTAGAAGAGGTGCTAATCAGCTGATTACCATAATTGAGTAGTTATAACAGTGATGGTGAATCTTTTCAGCATTGAGTGCCCAAACCAGAAGTGCCCATGTGCGCGCACTGGAAACCCGAAGACCAGCTGGCCAGCGCATGCATGCTTGTTTTGGCCATTTTTCAGGCTGTTTTCAAGTAATTTTTCAGCCTGTTTTTGGCCTGAAAAACAGCCCCAAAGGCCTGGTTTTTTTGGTTGTTTTGGGGGGCATTTTCAGGCCATTTTCCAGTGTTCCGTTGCCCATAAAGACCAGTTGTGCATGTGCATAGCAGAAACCAGAAGAGCAAGTGGGGGCAGTGCACATGCCCACAGAGAGGGCTCTGCGTGCTACCTCTGGCATGCATGCCATAGGTTCGCTATCACAGAGTTATAACTAATTTCACAGAAATAATAATTAAAAAAACCCAAATGGTTTGGGGAATGGGCACAAAGGGTTAAATAAGAAGCTGTCACCAGACTGAAAATTCAAACAAAAGAATGAAATATATTGAAATGAAGCTATAAAGTAAGGGATCACTGCAAGGAGTATTAACATATG
The DNA here is from genome assembly GCF_964273705.1 of Natrix helvetica. Classification (NCBI taxonomy): domain Eukaryota; kingdom Metazoa; phylum Chordata; class Lepidosauria; order Squamata; family Natricidae; genus Natrix; species Natrix helvetica. Next base: position 322,864,658 of record NC_138548.1, read on the forward strand.
TTTGTGAGGTTTGCAATGAAATGTAGAATTGAAATGAATGCTGTATGTACAGTACTAATGCCCAAGGAAAAAAATTATAAAAAAGGAAATTAAAAAATTGCTGTAGCAATGTTGAAAATGGTAAATTTTTAGGTATAGCTGGTACTATACTGAAAAAAAATCTTAAAATATGAATATGGTTTGCCTGTTGAGCAGCATTATCACTTGTCTAACCCAAGTGCGAAGACTGCATTTTGCTTAACATAGGAAGGTGCAGGTTAATTTTGCTGTTTAGCAGGCAATTAAGACATGTAAGATTGGGAAACGTCTATTGTATGCTTCTTAATTTAATGACGTGAATAGGTTTGAGTCGTGGAATGCTTTGATCCGGTACATAATACACTTACTATACATCTGATGGATTAAAAAATGTACGACACTAAATAGGATGGTTCAACAACAAACAGGGAATAGGACAAGGATGTGTATTAGCTCCTTGTTTAATGTATTCATTAAAGAATGCTTTAGTGAAATTAGAAGTATGTTGTTAATTTTCTAAATGTGTATCTAATCTTACATGTAAGGGATGCTGTGTGTTTTTGGAGCGAAAACTGTAATGACTCATTGTGAATATTACATAAAATATATAATACAAGCAACATGGATTTGAAAATTAAGATGGAAGAAGGTTGTGTCAAAGTGTGATGAATGAGTGTGAGTTATATATACATGATGAAAAAACAAACCCAGAACTAGAGAAATAAATGCAATGGAAGGACATTTACTAAAGATTATAAACATTATGGAGAATTCTTCTGGAGAATAAATGCTAATGTCAGTAGAAAGTACGTGGTCTGTTAAGAGAAACGAAGATTTTTCAAAAGCAGTAAGAAGAGTTGGTTATAAAAGCATCCTTCTGCCCACTTTGCCACAAGGAAAGTTGGCTGCGTCAGGAAAAACAAAAAGCTGAATGGGGGAGGAATATGGTACTTAAGGTAAAGAAAGAATGTACAGAGATTCTCAGTCATGCAGGTTATGGTTGTTTCAAAGGTGCTTTTTCCAGAGGCAACTGGAGTTTCTTTGCTTTTCCTTGAAAGAAAAAAAACAAAACAAAGTCTAGTTGCCTCTGGAAGAACGTGTGGTGAAAGAATATGGATAGAATAAGAAAATAATTCAATTGATTGAGTGAATGGATATAAATTAGATTTAGTTATAGTTCCTTCTCTTTTTCTTATTTCTTGTGCTTTGCTGTGCACCGTACAATATTGCTCACCATGAAAGGGAACAACATGATGAATGTGAACTTGTAGGAATTATTGATTTTCTTACTCTCTCTTTGAAGATCATCGTATATACCGTATGTTCTGTTTATCAATATTACATCTTATAGATTCACGCTGACTTGACCATTTTGTGTATATAGGAATGTTTAAAAATCACACTCCGTATGCTTTAAAGTGCTTCTGTACCTGTATTTACTCCTTGCCATCCAACAGAAAATGGGGTTCTTGCTTGAATAACGTATGTTGTAATGGGACTGCGATTATCTGCTCCTGGTCTCCAAGAAACCTGAGCCGTAGTGTCTGTTATCTCATCAATTGTCACAGCTTCAGGAGGACCCGGGGGACCTGTTACGAAACATCCAAAATAAACAAAAATACATTTTGGTTCCCCTCAGTGAGATATACATAGCAAATAATAGCCTGCAGAAATAGTCCACATTTAAGATGAAGAGTTGAAAGACTTTCTTGTTCAATTCTAAGAAGAAAAAAAAACCGGTATTATAAAAAATCTGCTCTTTGTAGAAGGAACTGCAGGAGATCCAGATGCAAAATATACTGTCCAAAGTAGCCCAATGATTTCAGTGTTTGATCCATTCTACACTGCCTACTTCCGCAGAGTTTTCGGCGCCCATGATGGTGATGTAAACTATAACAAACTTGAAATGTTTGGGATATTTTGGGCATTACCTTTTTGATTTGGATCAATTGAAATTCTTGGCACTAAGGGAGAACTTCTGTTATAAAACTTCTTTGGATGTTAAGTTCATTTTGACATAGATAAATTTTAAATATAGTGACTAAAATTATTATTTTTTTAGCAGAGATATGTATTCTTTAACACAAGAGACACAAGTACCATGTTTCCCCAAAAGTAAGACAAGGTCTTATTTTCTTTGGACCCCCAAAATAAGGACACGACCTTATTTTCAGGGAGATCTTATTATTTTTGAGATGCAGGAGGTGGTGAGTGTGGTCACCTCATGGCTGCTGCTGTGTTGCAATATTTTCAGGGAGGGCTTATTTTCAGGGAAGGGCTTATTTTAGTGCATGCGCTCAAAAGCCCGATTGGGCTTATTATCCAGGGAGCTCTTATTTTCAGGGAAACAGGGTATTATAATTTTTGCCTGTGTAAAAGGACTCAGAAAATTCTTTCTTATACAGTAGCTCAGTTTTTTAAAAGGGTTTATAAGAAGAATAAGAGTATAAGGGTTTATAAGAATAAAAAGAATAAATGACAAAAGAACATTTGCAATGGTGAAAAAGACAAAATGTTTAAATTCCTTTCTAATCTGAACATAGAATGTTATCAGTAAGAATGCTACAGACTTTCAATATAATCTTATTCACAGTCATAGGGAAGTAAGTCCTAAAGGCTCAGAGGTTTATCTTTTCAGATAAATGTGCCTTAGCCTGAAACACTTATCTGGTGTAATCTTTGCATGTCTTGTTGGAAACAGAGAGTTTCAATGACATCCTTACATTACCTCTTTGTGCAATATGGCAGTAAGCTTAGAAATGGTTAATATCTGGGGGGGGGGAGGCAAAATGATTTCATGAATTATTTCACAAATCTGGCTTGTTTGGGTTTTGTTTTGTTTTTTGCATGAAAAAATGTGAATACTGTCTTGTCTGACCTGGGGACCTTCTTCTGACCTCTAAAAAGGTAAATGTTTCCCTGTTAGTTGTGTCTGGCTCTAGGCATGATGCTCATCTCCGTTTCTTGCCTGAGAGAGCCAGCATTGTCCAAAGACAATTTCCATGTTCATGTGGCCTGCATGGCTATAAGCCAAAGGTGCATGGAACACTATTACCTTCCCACCAAAATGGTATCAATGTATCTACTCGCATTTTCATGCTTTCTAACTGCTAGGTTAGACAGGAGCTGGAACAAGTAACGGGAACTCAACCATTGCACGGAACTGGGTCTTCAACCTGGGCTGTCAAGTGTCCAGCTGGCAAGCTCAGCTTCTTTAACCACTGAGCAATTTTGTGCCCCCTCAGTGTTGACCTGTAGCACTGTACTTTTTGCTAGGAGATGGACTGTTGCCCAACTGGCCATATGACTAGAGCAAATCTGAACAACGAGGGCAGAGAAATCTATTCACTGAGGATTTCCCCAGATCTGGAATATTCTCATTTCAGATATTCATCAAAATCCAATAGAATGCCTTTCTTAGTAGAAGACTTTATTTGGGAAAAAAATATTACTGACTGAGGATTGGCATATGAGAAGCAATAAGAACGTCTCGTTCTCTCTACTTCTTATTGCTTGTTTGCCAATTGTCCTCCGTACAGTAACATAGCTGGGAATCATATTGGTTACACCAAACCATACCCCTGAAGAATGATGTAAGTTTATTAGCCCAATAATTGTACTTCGGTGCCCATGGAGGTTTCACCCCATTCCCCTCTATTTGGTACCTTGTTTTTGTTTTTTTACATTCCTTTTCCCCATATCCCACATTCTGGAGGTCTTCCATTCCTCAGGAAATAGATGGGAAATCTCTGTTTTAAGGGTGAAATCATAGTGATGACTATAGTTGAAGTCACAATTTTAGCTGCTCTTTTCAAAATGATATTGAAAATGAAACTTTAAAAATAAAGTAGATTTAACATTTAAATTTTTATTTATTTATTTTATACTACAGGCTATACTGTCAGGAACTTTGACATACAGTATTAAATGTCTTAACAATACAGCTTGAACTGTGCATACATATTCCATAAATCAATTATTGACAAGCATGCAAATTCTCAAGGTTTACTAATGATTCTGGCTGTTAGTATGAACACAAATTGCTATGTGATATATTTGTTTTTTAAACACATATTTAGATTACTAAATCACACATATTTAGTTTACTAAATATATGTGCTGGACTTGCAAAAGACATATTATTTAATTTCAGCAATAACATTATGAAATGTTTCATAATAACATTATGAAATTAATGTCACCATAGGCTGCACTTACGCAAAAATAAACCCTTTGACTTTAGTGGGACTGACTCTTTAAGTAAGCATACACCAAATCATGATCATAGTAAGTTTTCATCATAATGATACTTTTTCTATAAGAGTTATCTCTATTGATCATTAGAGCTGTGTGTATAGTGTATTGTGGTTCGTAATCTTATATCTTTCATCCTGATGCTGTTAAAAACGGCTGCTTAAAGAAGATTCACCAACTGTGAAAATGAATAGTTAGAATAGAATAAAATAGAATAACAGAGTTGGAAGGGACCTTAGAGGTCGTCTAGTCCAACCCCCTGCCTAGACAGGAAACCCTACACCACTTCAGACAAATGGTTATCTAACATCTTTTTAAAATCTTCCAGTATTGGAGCATTCACAACTTCTGGAGGCAAGCTGTTCCACTGATTAATTGTTCTAACTGTCAGGAAATTTCTCCTTAGTTCTAAGTTGCTTCTCTTCTTGATTAGTTTTCACCCATTGCTTCCAGGTGCTTTGGAGAATAGCTTGACTACGTCTTCTTTGTGGTAAGCCCTGGGATTGAATGTGTTTGCTGGAAGCACCTAGCACGATCTTTCGAAGAGCAGATTCCATAGTAACACATCCAATGTAAAATGTAAAAATTCAATTAAATAGCATTTGTGCCAAGACTGTAATTTTTAAAAAAATGATTTGACATTAATGGAAAGACTTTGCTTAACTAAAGAACTTAGCTTTTAGTAGGGTGCTACAGAGTGCTTTAACAGAATAACAGAGTTGGAAGGGATCTTGGAGGTCTTCTAGTCCAACCTTCTGCTCAAGCAAAAGATCCTATACCATTCCAGACAAGTGGCTGTCCGGTTCTACCCACAACTTCTGAAGACAAGCCATTCCATTGTTACTGTTGGGAAATTTCTCCTTAGTCCTTTGTTTTTTAATCATCTGCCTGTTTATTTTGCCAAATATGATGGTGCAACTAAATATGTACACTTAAATGAAATGTCAATGACAATGACAAGGGAGTTTTAGACTACGTTAGGCTCTAACTCATTTGGTTGATTAAGCAAATGTATGTTTTTTATCATGAATGAACATCAGTAACTAAAAGGAAAGTTTGGCTGGTGTTTCTTTTATCCACTAGATGGCGGAGTGTGGCTAGAAAACTGAGCACTAAAAAAAACATCCCTACAACTCCAGATGCAAGAAAAAAGAAATTCACTATGTTCGCATGTAATGTATTTTCTTCTAAAAGACTCCTAATAAAATGTAAGATTATTTCCTCCAAAATGATGTATATACTTATGAACTTCAAGTATTACAGATTTTAAATATTTAGCAGGCTAATTTCTGAGTATTTAAACTGTTCATTGAACCTTGTTCTCATTAAGTGGAGCATGAGTTTACTAAAGCTACAATATATCTTAATTCCATGAGGGAGCAGCTCATAAACTGCAACTGCCTTTTTAAATGAACAATGAACATGTCCTCCATTCTCCCACCTCCCAGCTACTCTAGAATAGGTAGACTAGACTAGGAAATCTTCCATTCTGCTTTTCAAGGGAATATATATATACATATACACACTGAATTAAAGCAGAAGCATTATCCATAATTAGCTGCAAAGTAAATATGAGTAAAATCTGATCAGGGTATTCACCTGACTGATACAGAGTTATTTATTGCATTTAATAAGAATCAATTATCTATAGCAGCAGGGACGTGCGGTCAGGGGAGGCAAAGCCTCACCGCTGTCATCATGAAAATAAAAAAAGGGGAGCGCGAGCCGCGGTCCCCTTCATGTTGGCTCAGGAGTCAGGAAAGAGGGGAATGGGGCCACGTGTGCAGGAGGCTGAGGCAGCTTCAGCCTCCTGCACACGTCCCATTCCCAGCCTTCCTGAGTCAACATGAAGGGGACCGCGGAGCGCGAGCCGCGGTCCCCTTCATGTTGACTCAGGAAGGTGGGGAATGGGACGTGTGCAGGAGGCTGAAGGTGCCTCACGTGGTCCCATTCCCTGCCTTCCTGAGTCATCATGAAGGGGACCGCGGCTCACACTGGTGACGTCACCAGCCTCACCAGCCATAAACCTCACCGCACATCACTGTATATCAGTGGTGAAATTCAACATTTTTTTTACTACCGGTTCGGTGGGTGTGGCTTGATGGGTGTGGCAGGGGAAGGATATTGCAAAATCCCCATTCCCTCTCCACTCCTGGGGGAAGGATATTGCAAAATCTTCATTCCCTCTCCACTCCTGGGGGAAGGATATTGCAAAATCTTCATTCCCACCCCACTCTGAGCCCAGCCAGGGGTTGTATTTGCCGGTTCTCTAAACTACTCAAAATGTCCGCTACCGGTTCTCCAGAACCTGTTAGAACCTGCTGAATTTGACCCCTGATCTCTCTATATAAAAAGGTTGAAGCACCTCTGGTTTGGCTGTCAAGTGCCTGGATTTTGATCATGTGACCTCAGGGGCACTGCAATGGCCATCACTTTGGAAATTAGTCATAGATCCCTTCGTTCAGCACTACAATAATTTTGAATGGTCTCACTGAACAAATGTTCATAAGCCAAGGACTATTTGTACTTAGTAACTGTCTCTTTACATATGAGATGAACTGTAGTTTGCAATCAGCAATGGATGCTCCATTATTTGTTCTTTCAAATATTGTGCATGAGATTATAAAAGATGGCTTCTCAATAGGGTCACCCCAACAATATAAGGCTCTTCTAAAAGAGATTCAGTTGGTTGCTTTGTTTCATTTCGTTGTTTACATTTTTAGGGCTACCTGAATCTTGACAAACTATAGTATTAAAAGTTTAAAAATACAGACAAGAATACCAGGCATCAGGAAAAAAACACCATACTAATCTTTTTTTAAAAAGTCATATAGTATACAAGGTGCTACTACATGGTCTGAGGAACAGTTAGGTTTTAAGGAATCTTTTAAAAGAGATCAGGGTGAAGGCCAAACAGAACTCTGGGATATATTCTTCCAATGGATGGGTACTGCAGTACGGAAAGCAAAAATCTAGATTTCATCAGAGGACACTATTTAATGCAGAGGTGGGATACTATGGCCCCTTTATGACTTGTGGACTTCAACTCCCAGGCTGGCTCAGGAATTCTGGAAGTTGAGGTCCACAAGCATAAAAGGTTTCCCACCTCTGGTTTAATAGATGGAATCTCGTGTATGTCCATTCTTCCTGAAAATGGATGGTTCATCAGATAACCAATCCCTGAGCAATGAAAAATACAGGTTTTTTTTTAACACAGGTTTTTGGACTACAGTGAGAAATCAGTTACACTGATTTGTTTCTTTGTCTTTTTTACATATAGACGTCAAGTTATGGTCATTTGTTTAGTGGCTAGTTGAAATTATGACGTGATGAAAAAAGTGACTTATGTCTGATCCTCATACTTATGACTATGGCAGCATCCATGATCTAACCTGATCGTGACAATCCAGGCACTTGGCAACCATCTGTATACCAAAATTATAGCCTCCTGCAAGTCACATGATCATCATTTGTAACTTTCCCAGCCAGCTTTTGACAAGCAAATCAATAGGGAAGCCAAAAGGAATGGTTGCAAGTCTTGGTCATGTGGTATCTAACATGACCATGACAAAAAAGGTTGCAACGTTAGGCACAGTCACATTGTGTCTCACTTAATGACCGCACTGCTTAACCAATCCCAACCATGGTTGTAAGTAGAGGACAGCGGGCTGTATTCAGTTTTCATTTTTCAGTGCACCTGACAGGGTTCAATTTCTTTATGACAATGTTTTTACGTGATCAAAACACAATATGCAATGTTTACATAATTGACAAATGGGCAGCCGTGCCTAAGCACAGTGATGCTAAAAGGATGGATGGCATATTATAATAACACATGACCTCCACCCTTTCAACCTCGCATTGCAGTGTCTCATGCAGGTGAAGGGGCAAATTTTGCATTGCAGTGTTGTGACATGTGTTTTGGTACTTCTCCACTTTGCCCTCTCCATGGATGTTTGATACTGTGAGATCAGACTATCCAGAAAAGAGGCATTTGAGAGAAAAGGCAATCAAGAAAATTAGATTCTAAGAACAAATAGTCTTTACTTGTTACAGCTTTCCCCCCCAAATATTCAAGCTACTTTAACCTTCCACCGGGACAATAATAAATTGCGACCAGATTAATGTATAGCTTTTAGAAATAAATCTCTCTCTGACTAATGTTGCCTCTTGACTATATCGGTCAAACTAAAGTACCTTCAGGAATCAAGCACAATAGTCAGGGTTTGCCCTGAGGTGACTGCATAACTGATGTAGCCAACATAGGGTGCTGAGGTCAGCAATTTGGGGTCACACTGATATTTTTTTTAAGTGCCACCACTTGCATTTTGTAGCAGCAGTATATTTACCAAGCGATGCTTAAAAGATGGAGAACAACAGAGACAACTTCCTCTGCCACAGTAATGTGACCACAGTACTTGGTACTTGGTCACAGAAGCATGGCCAAGAGGTCACTTGAAGTCTGATGTGGAGAGTGTGATATGGAAAGACTAAAAAGAGAGGGCAAAAAGGCTACAGGCAAATTATTGCTGCCAAAGCAACTGAAGCATGCATGCCCTTTCCTTCCCAGCTTGCAGTCAACTTCATATGTACAAAACATGCCATTAAAAAACACACACAAATAAAACAACACACACAGAGAGAGACATCCATATCAAAATGGAGGCAATTCATGTCTTGAGCAATATTTTAGTTCTTTATCCAAGTATAATAATTATTAGCACTTGTTAAACATTACAGGCAATCTGTGGTGTTTTTGTTTGGATTACTAGTTGAAGGAACAAAAAAACCTTTTGAGCTGTGCTTTATGGTACTATTTGCAGTAGTTTTGCAACAACAACAACAACAACAACAGCAAACAAAATTCAAATACCTCTTACAATCAGGTCTGCAGCAGCTGATAGTTTGTCCACGCTTGTTTGCACCATGCAGACGTATTTTCCAGCATGATTCAGCTGGATGCTTCTGATCATCAAATCACCAGCTGAATCCTGCTGATAAAGTAGGGTAAAATGTTACAACTACTTTATAAAGAGCTCTAAATAGCATTATCATATGACGGCCACTTGGCTAATGGATTACTTTTACACCAAATGATGGAAATGCAAGGCATGACTGATTTAAACTAACTGGAGTCTATTAAGAGTGGGGTCTATAAATCAAAATTAAATCAATTAAAATAAATAATGTAAAATGTGTGAACAGGAAAGCATGGCTCCCTGTAAAGGACAACAGAATTTCAGGTCAGTCAATCAGTTTGCTTTACATTTGATATGCAAAAAAGGGTTACAGGTTTTTTTAATGTTCTACCTAAATGTCCAGGTTATAACCTTCATTGGTATTTGGACATCGGTTTCTGCATATCTTTATCTTTTAGGTCAACCCAAAGATAAGGCATCTACAGTAGTTTCCAGAGACTTGTGGCACAGACGTGATTTAGAGGGACCACATATTTGTATAAGGTCACAAGGACTATAATCTAGAAGTTTTTGCATTTCTCGGCATGGAACAATATAATTTGAAATGCAAAAAATCTGTAACCAATTAGCAATTGTGTGGATTCAATTATGGCTTCTGTGTGGCTTCTTGTTATATGCCAACACATATCTGGCATATAATGAACTACCATTAAGTTCAATAATGAACTTGGGGTAACGTAGAAGATAGCAAAATATGATCTAGAATTATATTGATTAGCATTAATGTAACATTGGGTTAACGTAGAAGATAGCAAAATATGATCTAGAATTATATTGATTAGCATTATATTTTTGCTCAATATTAGAGCCTTTTGCACGAACTAATAGGAAGTTCTGACTCTTCCACCTTTTTATAATGGCTATTCTATACATTGTTTATTTATTTAACGTATTTATATGTCTTATCATAAAGAATGCTTGAAATGCCCCCTGCATAGAGCAATAAGTTATTTTTGTGTGTGTGTTTGAAATTGCTTTCCTGGAAGGGATTAGTTTTATGTTCTAAGAATGTTGATCATAGTTTCCAATCTGCAGAATCACATAGTCCTGTAGAGGAAAACTAAGAGGAGATGGAAACTGTTGGAAATTTAGCAGCTACTTGGTTTTTTCATTGAGCCAGAAACTTGGCCTGACAGTGGCAGATAACGGTAGCAAAGTATTAAAAAATGTCTGACTTTGTAGACAACATTTATTGTAAGGTTGTAGATAGGTTTGGGGGCCTTAAAATGGGATTCTACCTTTTTTAGACTAGAATGGCTGTTTGTTTACACTATATCTGTCAGCATTCCAAATATCATCCAAAATTAAATCAGAGTCCAAGGCAGAGCTTTCCTCAAAGTTCCAATTTATTAAGAGAGACATGTTGGCACATCTGTGGAAACCCAAATCTGAAAGCTTGCTGGGGTTTCCCACCCAGTTGAAAGTTCATGATCTTTCCTTCACACCCACAAATCCATCATATGGTCCAATCTTCCACTGCCACACTGGCAGTTCCACCCATCCAGTTCCGGTTCAGGCTCAGAAGTGTAGAGAACAAAAGATGACCTTGGTTTCTAGAAGGATTTTTTTTTTGACAACACCACATGCTACTCCTTACTATTCCCCCCTCCCAATTCTCCACTAATGAAATAGCATAGTAAAATAAGAGAGAGTGTGGCAGGCCAAAGATCCTAAAAGGAACCGGCTGCAGGCCTGACAATATCATTCATTCATCATTCTCACTGTTTCTCTCTGTCTCTGTCTTTCTCTCTCTCTCTTCCATCATCTCCCATGGAATTCCATCTAGATCTTGCAAAACCTTAAGGTGCTTTGGGACACAGTTTGAAAACTCTGTTCTAAAGACAAGAAGGGAGCAGGGAACATTCTGCAGAGGAGAACATCCCTGCATAGTGGCAACTTTCTGTTCAAAGAACAGCTTTGTCTCTCATTTTAGACTTTGGTGAAGCTGTCCTATATATTAGTGTTCTGTAATAAGAAATAGGCAGTTTCTCTCTGATATTTCAGTTGTCGTTTGCAGTAATATAATTTTTTAATAAAATGGCAACTAATTTTATTGACAATGTTGACAAATACTGAAGGAATAAGTACCCATTTGATTCTTCCTGAATGTATAGTTTTACATTTACCACATTTTACTAATGAGCTGCTATTTTTGGAAAGCATTAGATAAGTCACATATTTTATTGCTGAAGTTATAAACTGCTTTGATTTGAGAACCTAAGTGTGAACAGACTTAAGGGTTAACAAGTGAGAAGACAGACAATACAAATGGTCTCTGTTTCTATAAACATATCATCAAACTGTCCAATACTTTATTACATAATGAAGTCTGCAACAATTACTACTAATAATATTTACCCCTCCAACTCTTTCAAAGTGATCTCCATCTTTTTCAAAGTCTATCAGACGTCCATTAAATGACCAAGTAAAGACAATGTCTAGTGGATGATCATGAGATACTTGGCAAGGCAGAAGAATACTTTCACCAGCAGTGACATCCATGCTGGTAGGTGCCACCACAAATCGTGTTGGATCTATAAATAATATCAAAGAATAAATGATCAGATTTTTAAAAGTATAATTTAAAAGTCTGAAATAATACTTGCACGATATTTGGTCAGCATAATTTTTAAAAACCAATTTAATGCAGTTGTCCTAACTAGCAAATGTATTTTTTTTATCATCTTAAACTTTAATAATGTGGACAATCATAGTATTTCTAGTAATTATAGCAGAGAAATGTAAGCATGTTTTTTCCATGTTAGACAGTAGATACCACTATCAAGTTGTTTCGCTCCGCTGTAATGTATTTGCTTATTTGCATGTGAGTATTTAAAATAAAATTTAAAAAAATCTTGAATAATTTCAGAAATGAGTTCATTGTTGTATTTTCCATACAATGAGGAATACCTAGGTTAGGAATATGCAGGACAGAAGTAACATTTCATTACTTCTGGTATTAGAATCTTATTGCTGTCATGTTAAAATGACAAGAATGTAAAGCTTCTGGTTCAATAAGGAAGAGGAGATGTGTTGTGGGCTGTCGGCCACTGGCCCCTCCAGCAGCTGAATCAAAGGAGGAGAAGGTGTGGGAATCAGGATCAACATCAGGGCAACCTTGGACCTCCAAGGGGAAAGAGGGAATGGAGCTGGCAGAGAGAGAGTCAGAGAGAGAGAGGCGGATTCGGAACCATCCGTCAGTCGTCAGATGGAGAGTCAACACCCCCCAGGTCTGAGGTGGTTGATGAAGAAGAGGAGGGACAGCTGGGTCCAGTGCCTGACACACAGATGCGCAAAAGGCAGAGAAGAGAAGAGCAGTAGAAAGCCATGGGTTGATCCTTAGGAAGGAAGAAGTACGATGCTAGCGGGGCCCCACCCAAGCTCTGGGGATAAAAGGCAGGGGGCGGAGATGAATAGTGGTGGACAACTATTCATCTTCCGGACAGCTAGACTTGTTAGCCTGCGAGAGAAGCTTTTTGCTGGGGCTGCCGGCACTCCTAATAAAGAAATCTTTTGAGTTCACGTCAGAGGGTTTGTTGTGTTTGGGGAGCTGGGTCAGAACAAGATGAATTCTAGAAATGAGGTACTTATGCCAGCTTTATTTCTAGCTGGATTATGGATAGAAGTCAAGAAGCTTAAAGTGGCAGTATGGAAAAGCTCCAAGAGTTTCTCTATTTATTATTAATTATTAATGCATTAAATGAAATGTTGGGAGAAAGTGCTCACTGGCTTGTTGTACTACTAAATGACAGCTCTATATTAAGTTGACTTCTCTTTAATTTTGGTCCAACATACCTGATTTCATAAGTCTGCAAATGTCTCCAACCCTGCCAGCAACAGCTGGAAAGCATGGTATACTTACAATGGAACATCTGGGTCACCACCCACCTTTCTCAAATCACACTTCTTTTGTACCTAAATTTCTTGTACCAATAACCCTTTAGAGCAGTGATGGCAAACGTGTGCATGTGCATGCGCTGAAGCGCTTGAAACCCAAAGATCAGTTGGACCTTGTTTTTGTCTCTGGCCAGTGGACGAGTGATCTGGGAATAGGGGATCTAGACACTATTCCCCTGTCATGGTCGGATCACTCACTTCTCCGGCTGGACTTCCCTGGTGCCACCCCCCGCCGCGAGGAGGCGGAACTGGAAGGTATTAGATGGTTCCGCCCCAAGCGCCTGATGGAACCGGATAGGTTCCAGACGGAACTTGGGCCACCTACTGTGGACCTGACCCGCCCCCGAGTGGAGGACCTGGTAGACGCATGGAATAGTGCGACTACCGGGGCCCTAGACCGGGTGGCGCCTTTGCGGCCTCTCTTGCGGCGACGAACCACCCTGGCACCTTGGTTTACCGAGGAGCTAAGGGTGATGAAACGCCACAAGAGACGCCTAGAGAGTCGTTGGAGATCCTCCCGTTCCGAATTTGACCGAGCACAGGTACGAGCATATTTGAAGACGTACCTTGTGGCATTAAGAGCGGCCAAACGTCAACATTGTGCCGCTCTTATTGCGTCTGCAGATAACCGCCCTGCTGCCCTGTTTCGGGTGACCCGTTCCCTCTTGTTTGAGAGACCACGGGAAGCCCCATTACAGGGCAGAGCAGAGGAGTTTGGGAATTATCTACAGGATAAAGTCGCTCAAATCCGGATGGGATGGACCCCTTTCAGTGATTCAGTAGAGACGCCCGTTGCGAGTCTTGAGGGACCGCTTTGGGAGGAGTTCGACTCGGTTGCCATCGAGGATTTGGACAGGTTGCGTGGACGTCTGCGACCTACCACATGTTTATTGGACCCGTGTCCCTCCTGGCTTGTACTGGCATCCTGGGAGGTTACGCGCGACTGGCTCCTGGGCCTGGTGAACGCCTCGCTGGGTGAGGGTTCTCTACCGGCCGCCTTGAAAGAGGCGGTGGTGAGGCCCCTGCTCAAGAAGCCTTCCCTGGACCCAACGGACCTAGTCAATTATCGTCCAGTCTCCAACCTTCCTTTTTTAGCGAAGGTTGTAGAGAGTGTGGTAGCACAGCAGTTCCCACGTCACCTGGAGGAAAATGATTATCTAGACCCGCGCCAGTCCGGCTTCCGACCCGGGCACAGCACAGAGACGGCCTTGGTCGCATTGGTTGATGATCTCTGGAGGGCCAGAGATAGGGGTTGTTCCTCTATCCTGGTCCTATTAGATCTCTCGGCGGCGTTCGATACCATCGACCATGGTATCCTGTTGCACCGGCTAGAGGGGCTGGGAGTCAGGGGCACCGTCTTACGGTGGTTTGGCTCCTACCTCTCTGATCGGACGCAACGTGTGTTGACAGGGGAGCAGAGTTCGACCCGGAGGCCACTCACATGTGGAGTGCCACAGGGATCGGTACTCTCGCCTCTCCTGTTCAACACATATATGAAACCGCTGGGCGAGATCATCCGTGGTTTTGGGGTGGGATATCATCTGTATGCTGATGATACTCAGCTATACATTTCCACCCCGAACCACCCCAATGAGGCCGTCGAAATGATGTCCCGGTGTCTGGAGGCCGTACGGGTCTGGATGGATGGCAACCGACTAAAACTCAACCCTTCCAAGACGGAGTGGCTGTGGCTTCCGGCCTCCCGGTTCAACCAGGTGTTTCCATCTCTGGCCATCGGGGGCGTCCAACTAGCCCCCATGGAACAGGTGCGCAATTTGGGCGTCCTCCTGGATGCCCGGCTGTCCATGGATAACCATGTAACAGCCGTGGCAAGGGGGGCGTTCCATCAGGTCCGCCTGATGCGCCAATTGCGCCCCTTATTGGACCGGGATGCCCTACGCACAGTCACCCATGCGCTAGTGACGTCTCGCCTGGATTACTGCAATGCTCTCTACATGGGGCTTCCCTTGAGATGCACTCGGAGACTACAGTTGGTCCAGAACGCGGCCGCGCGGGTGATTATGGGGAGGACTAGGTACTCCCCTGTAACACCTCTCCTGCGCGAGCTGCACTGGCTTCCTGTGGTCTACCGAGTGCGTTTCAAGGTTTTGATTATGATCTTTAAAGCGCTTCATGGCACAGGGCCTAGTTATATGCAGGATCGCATCCTGCCCCACACATCCCTACGACCAATTCGCTCACACAGAGAGGGACTTCTCCGGGTGCCGTCCGCCAAACAGTGCCGGGGGGCGACACCCAGGAGCAGAGCCTTCTCTGTGGTGGGCCCAGCCCTGTGGAATGACCTCCCCCGTGACATCAGGATTACTTCCGATCTCCGCTCCTTCCGTGTACAGCTGAAGACCCACCTCTTTCAATTATCTGGCCTGGCTCAATCGTAATTATTCTTATTCCTCCTAACTGTTTTTAAATTGTATTTTAAACGTTAAATCTTAATTTTATATCGGGTTTTTACAATTGGGGTATTTTAATGCGGGTCTTTTAACTGTCTATATGATGTAAATTGTTTACCTCCTCCGAGTCCGTGTTTGTGTATCTGTATGTATGTTCTGTATGTACGCCTATGTGTTTTATATATTTTCTGTGTTTTATATGCCCCATTGTACGCCGCCCCGAGTCCTACTTGGAAAGGGAGCGGCTAATAAATTCAAACTTATTATATTATTATTAGTTGGCTGCTGCACACATGATTGTTTTTTGGCCATTTTATGGCCATTTTCAGGCTGTTTTGGGGGCTTTTGGGCTGTTTTGGGGGTCTTTTTCGGGCTGTTTTACAGGCTCGGAAAACAGCTGGAAAAGGCCCCTAAAAGAGCCTGCAAAGGCCCCAAAGAACAGCCTGATAAAGCCCGAAAAATAGCCTGGAAAATGGCCATTTTGGGGGCTGTTTTCAGGCCATATGAGCAGCTGGCAGCGTGCATGAAGAACAGCTGGTGATGGCCCGTGTGCCCACAGAGAGGGCTCTGTGTGCCACCACTGGCATGCATGCCATAGTTTCGCCATCACAGCTTTAGAGGCTACTTCTTAATCAGAATTACAAACCAATATCAACCAATTTGATAGGTTTTAATTATAGTACTTATAAATGAACAGTGAAAAGAAGAAAGATGTCAGTAAGAATGCTTGAATATCAAGATCCTCATTTAAGTTTAGGAAAATGTTAGGATAAATGTACTGATGAATTCTAACACTTTAAATATTTTGCAATATAACTCGCAGCAAACATATTAAATGTAGAATTCCTCAATTTCACCTGTACCACAAAAAAGCGACAGTTAGCATAATTTAGTAATGCACATTTAATAAAATATGACAGAGTAAAATGAATTGGGAAAAGTCTAATAATTTAGTCTGAACACCCAAAAGAGAAGTAGCTGAGAATTCAATTCAGTTTAAAAGTTTTTCAACATGGCTGATCCAGATGTTGGTCAATTATTGTTATAGGGCAAATCTCAACTCTTGACCTTTCAAACATTTCTAACTCTTCCCTCGTTAACATGAGCCACCATTCTTAATTAAGGGAAAAGTCAATGTTATTCTATCTGGTACTCTTTTGGGACCCCAAGAATTCTGCCCATTTCAGTGGTTAGAATGGAGTATTGCAGGCTAACTTTGCCCACAGTCTGGAGTTCGATCCTGATGGGGCTCAAGGTTAATTGAGCCTTCCATCTGTCCAAGGTTGGTAAAATGAGGGCCCAGATTGTTGGGAACAATATGCTGACATTGTAAACCATTCAGGGAGTGCAGTAAAATACTATGGAATAGTATATAAGTCTAAATGCTATGTGTTTCTCTTCCTCAGAATTAAAGAATTGGCTCAATGTTTTCATGGGAATTATGTGAATTATTCTAAACATTTGCATTTCTAATATATTAAAAGTTGAAAACTATCCTTAGGCTGAATCAACTTACTGTGTTTGCCCCCAAAATATGACATGTCATGATAATAAGGCAATGCCACATTTTTCTGGTTGGCAAAAATATAATCTCTCCCCCGCAAATAAGCCCCCTGGACAACCCCCCACCTTTGGCCAGGCAGAGCGCTGCTCAACAACCTAGCGGTATCCTGAAGGTGCCAAGCCCCGGGAACTGGGAGGGGAGGCAAAGGTGATCACATTGCTTGGTGCCTTCGGGATACCACTAGATTGGTGAGCAGCGCTGTGCTCAGCTGAAGAGGGGGATTGCCGGGCAGCTGCTCTCTTGCGAGTGGGCTCCCAAAGAGCCGAGCACAGCGTCATGGGAGAATGGCTGTGTTGCGCTGTCACAGCAGTGCAACACAGCAGCCATGAAGCAACCACGCTCATGAGCAGCCACCTGGAAAAAACCCTTTGCAGCCGGGCACAGCGCCATTCACTGACCTAGGGGGATCGCCAAGCCGTGTGAGCGCCTGTTCACTGCCGCCTGGCTCCCGCGGGTTGGCGCCTTCGAAATGCCAGTGAAAGGCGCTCTGCATGGCTGGAGAGGGTGTTGCATGAGCGGCTGTTCCGCTCCCGCTTGCGTGCCTCCCAGCCTCGTGATGCCCTGGCCCAGCTCTCTCCCCGCAGAGCCAGGGCACCTCTGCTGCCACCACTGCCATCCCAGCATGGCTTTTTCGGCGGCTTCCAAACCGAGTCTTCCAGCTGTGGCTGCTCTGGATGTAAGCTCTATGGTTGTGGGCCAGCTGCCGGCAGAGCATACAACCATAGAGCGTATGCTCAGAGTGCCCACTGCTGGAAGACTCAGTTTGGAAGCCGCCGAAAAAGCCATGCTGGATGGCAGCGGAGGCAGCGGAGGTGCCCTGACTTTACAGGGAGAGCTGGGCCAGGGCATCACGAGGTTGGGAGGCATGTGAGCGAGAGTGGAACAGCCGCTCGCCCAACCCCCCCTCTCCAGCAGTGCAGAGTGCCTTTACTGGCATTTCGAAGGCGCCAAGCCTTGGGAGCTGGGAGGCGGTGAACAGGCGCTCACGCGGCTTGGCGATACCTCTAGGTCAGTAATTGGTGCTGTGCCCGGCTGCAAAGGGGGTTTGCCGGGTGGCTGCTCTTGAGTGTGGTCACTTTATGACTGTTGTGTTGCGCTGCTGCGACAGCTCAACACAGCCATTCGCCCATGAGGCTGTGCCCGGCTCTTTGGGAGCCCGCTCGCAAGAGAGCAGCCACCCGGCAACCCCAAAACAATAAACCCTCCCCTCATAATAAGGCCCAAGCCATATTTTGTGGGTAAAAAGAAAATAAAACCCTGTCTTATTTTCAAGAAAACATGGTATATTTTGGGACAAAATATCCAGTCCTGCCGGATGGGGGACCAAGATGAGTGTGTTGGGGAACCAGAAGTGAGGAGAAGAACTAAAACAACGGCTGGGGATGGCCTAGAACTTCAGAGGCCACTGGAGGCCCGTTTCAGGGCTATGGATGGGCCTGATTGACTGCCTAGATTAAGAACAGCTGGGCCCAGAATGCCCCCCCACCCCCTAAGGAACCCACATCTGTAACTATATCCATCTTCAACCACCTTGGACTGTCTCCCATTTTATGACATCTCTGCCTTGCTTCACTAGTTGGGAATATTTGAACATTTCCCCCCCGCCTTCTTTCCAAGTACTATCTGGATACTAAAGTCTCCAGCTCCCCATTAAGACCTTAGCCCTCCGGCTATTGACTTTTACCACCAGCACCCTTACCCAATTGGGCTTCAATATTCTATCAATTTATTCAAGGTTAGACCTGCTCCGCCTGCGGGAGGCCCCTCTCTCGCAGGTATGGCCCTTGGCTCTTACAAGGGCCTGCCTTGATGACGGGTTTGTGAACCCCGAGAGGTGGAAGAAACGGAAGCTGAGGGGATTTTTAGCCAAATGTTTTACATTGTTTTTAGGGGGTTCCAGGGAGGGGGGTGGGTTAACCAGGCCGGGAGGGAAGCCAGCGCCAGACGAACAGGTGAGTCCAGGAGGGAAGTGAGCGGGGTGGGGGGGGAGAGGGAACAAATTATTCCGGTAGAGGGTTGTTTTATTACAACGGTCGCGGGGAGGGGGGGATGCGAGGACAAGAGAAGATCACAAGGTCGGTTGGGAGACCGTGGCTGCTGGCTACGCCCAGTCGTTTGTACCAACCCCCGCAGCCTAGGTGGTCAGGAAGTACAGAGCCAGGGCCTGCGGCTGATGCTTTGCAATGCAAGGTCCGTAACCAACAAGGCCCCCCTCATTAGCGAGTTGATCTCTGAGGGGGAGCTGGACCTTGCAGGGATAACGGAGACCTGGTTGGGCCACGAGGGTGGTTTACCCCTCGTGGAAATGTGCCCACTGGGTTTCCGTGCATTCCATCAGCCTCGGGCCCTGGGTAAGGGTGGTGGGGTGGCGGTAGTTATACGGGATGGTCTAGAACCGAGAGAGTTCACTGTTCCTCAGATACCCGGTTGTGAATCCCTAGGTGTGAAATGGGGCCCAGGGAGGCAGTTGGGCCTGCTGATTGTATACTTGGCTCCTCGCTATACATCAGCGGCCCTGCCCGAGCTCCTCGAGCTGATCTCAGAGACGGCGGTTGAGATCCCCAGGCTCTTGGTCATGGGGGACTTCAACCTGCCGTCGACGGGAGCAGCATCTGAGGTGGCTCAGGAGTTCATGGTTTCCATGACAGCCATGGGCCTGACCCAATTAATTCAGGGCCCCACACACGAGGGCGGTCACACACTGGACCTTATTTTTGTATCTGAACAGTGGACGAGTGATCTGGGAATAGGGGATTTAGTTATTACTCCCCTGTCATGGTCAGATCACTCATGTCTCCGGCTCGACTTCCCTGCCGCTACCCCCCACCGCGAGGAGGCGGAGCCAGCCTGTCCAAGCTGGTACTGCCCCAAGCACCTGATGGAACCGGATAGGTTCCAGACGGAGCTTAGGCCACTACCTGTAGCCCTGACCCGCGCTCAGTCGGAGGACCTAGTGGCCGCCTGGAATACGGCGGCGGCTGGGGCCTTGGACCGGGTTGCGCCTTTGCGACCTCTCCTGCGGCAGCGATCCACCCGAGCTCCTTGGTACACCGAGGAGCTGAGGGTGATGAAGCGCCATAGGAGACGTCTAGAGAGCAGGTGGTGATCCTCACGCTCCGAGTCTGATCGAACACAGGTAAGAGCCTATTTACGGACCTACCTTGTGGCATTGAGGGCGGCCAAACGTAGACATTGTGCCGCTCTTATTGCGTCCGCGGATAACCGCCCTGCCGCCCTGTTTAGGGTGACCCGCTCTCTCCTGTCACAGGGGACGCGGGGGGCACCCTTGCAGGGTAGAGCAGAAGAGTTTGGGGAATATCTGCAGGACAAAGTCGCTCAGATCCGGAGCGGATGGGCCCCCTCCAGGGGGCCGGACGAGCCGTCAACAGTGAGTCTTGTGAGACCATTCTGGGAGGAGTTTGACTCTGTTGCCCCCGAGGATTTGGACAGGTTGCATGGACGGCTGCGACCCACCACATGTTTAATGGACCCGTGTCCCTCCTGGCTGGTACTGGCATCCTGGGAGGTGACACGAGGCTGGCTTCTGGGCCTGGTGAACACCTCATTGGGTGAGGGATCCTTACCAACTGCCTTGAAAGAGGCGGTGGTGAGGCCCTTACTCAAGAGGCCTTCACTGGACCCAATGGAGCTGGCTAATTATCGTCCAGTCTCCAACCTTCCCTTTTTAGCGAAGGTTGTTGAGAATGTGGTGGCACAGCAATTTCCACGACACCTTGACGAATCCGAATATCTAGACCCATGCCAGTCTGGCTTCCGACCTGGGCACAGGACAGAGACAGCCTTGGTCGCGCTGGTTGATGATCTCTGGAGGGCCAGAGATAGAGGTTGTTCCTCTATCCTGGTCCTATTAGACCTCTCAGCGGCTTTTGATACCATCGACCATGGTATCCTATTGCGCCGGCTGGAGGGGATGGGAGTCGGAGGCACCGTTTTATGGTGGTTTGGCTCCTACCTCTCCGACCGGTCGCAATGTGTGTTGACAGGGGGGCAGAGGTCGACCCTGAGGTCACTCACTTGTGGGGTGCCGCAGGGGTCGGTCCTCTCGCCCCTCCTGTTCAACGCATATGTGAAGCCGCTGGGGGAGATCATCCGTGGTTTTGGGGTTGAATACCATCTGTACGCTGATGATACTCAACTGTACGTTTCAACCCCAAATCACCCCAGCGAGGCTGTCGAAGTGATGTCCCGGTGTTTGGAAGCCGTCGTGGTCTGGATGGGGGACAACAGACTCAGGCTCAACCCCTCCAAGACTGAGTGGCTGTGGCTACCGGCACCTCGGTTCAGTCAGCTGACTCCAACGCTGGCCATAGGGGGTGAACAACTGCCCCCTGTGGAACGGGCGTGCAATTTGGGCGTCCTCCTAGATGCTCGGCTGTCAATGGACGACCATGTGGCAGCCGTGGCAAGGGGGGCGTTCCACCAGGTTCGCCTGGTGCGCCAATTGCGCCCCCTTCTGGACCGGGATGCCCTATGCACGGTCACTCATGCACTGGTGACGTCTCGCCTGGACTACTGTAATGCTCTCTACATGGGGCTTCCCTTGGGACGTGCACGAAGACTTCAGCTAGTCCAGAACGCACCCGCGCGGGCAGTCATGGGGAGTACTACGTACTCCCACGTAACACCGCTCCTGCGCGAGCTGCACTGGCTACCTGTGGTCTTTCGGGTGCGTTTCAAGGTTTTGACCACCATCTTTAAAGCGCTCCATGGCACAGGGCCTAGTTACCTGCGGGATCGCATCCTCCCACACACATCCCTGCGGCCAATTCGCTCTCACAGGGAGGGGCTTCTCCTAGTGCCGTCCACTAGGCAATGCCAACGGGCGACACCAAGGAGTAGGGCCTTCTCTGTGATGGGCCCAACCCTCTGGAATGACCTCCCCCCCGACATTAGAACCACCACTGACTTCCGCTCCTTCTGGCAGAAACTGAAGACACACCTGTTCCGACTGTCTGGCCTGGCATAATTTTTAACGTCTACCTCCTGGCATATATATTTCCTACTGTTTTTCTAGGGGACTTAATTTTATAGGACACTGGGGTTTTAAATTCTGTATATTTTAAATTATTTACTTAGCAATTACAGTTCTGTCTATTTTTATCTTCCTCTTATTTATGTATTTATCCATTTAATATTTAAATTTTATAGTTATTTATGATGTTTTTGATATGGACTGTACACCGCCCCGAGTCCCTTTTGGGAGAGGGGGCGGTCTAGAAGCGCTAATTAAATAAATAAATAAATAAATAAATAAATGTTTTTATTTTTTTGGAGGAAAGAAATACAATATCTTCTTCTGCTTTTACAGTTAATTCTGACATTCTTATATACATTTAATTTTTTAATTGCTTGTTTCTACATTGGAAGCTTTTTTCCTAACACCTTTATTGAGTTACATTCATTCTCAGTCTTATTATTTAAGTTTCAAGAATGTGTCTTTTGGGAGAGAGAGCCAGACGTCGCGACAACACAACGTGCAGTCTCGAAAGTCTGAGACCGCCGTTGATTCTTTTACCTGCTCCACGGGCCATATGGACCTAAACCGTCCTGAAGAGACGGTGACAGGGAGACTAATCCTTGCTGGTCTCAGGGACACCGCAAAGTCCCTGATCGACCCAGGGGAAGTTCTCCAAGCCGGCGGTAAACAGATAGCCCCCAGGCTGACAAATCGGAGACAGCTCTGGAAGAAGGCAGTGAAAGTGAGTCCAGCTAGTGAGATTTTTTCTTTGAGAATTATTGCCCAAAGAAATTTTTTTAAAGATAAATTAGTCCTTTAAGCAAAAGAATAAAGCAGTGAAATTTATCTTTATTAGACTGCCTTAGTTTTTTTTCTATGTAACAACGTTTTGTGGATTGAAGTGATTGGAATGCTTCCCGTTTCTCCTCTTAAGTGAATGAATTGATTTTTTTTCTCCTATTCTTTGCTACTTTATTTTTTGGTTGATTTAAAACTTTTTTTACTTTAATAATCCTTTCTCTTACTGTTTATTAAATTTTGTTAAAGACACTTAGAGATTTTTGCTTTCCTTAAGTCTGATACGAATAAGAGAAAATTGAATCTGCAATTTGGAAGCCAGAACTTGTTTTTTTGGAAACAATGTATCCTTTGCTCTATTTTCTTTGATTCTGTTCACGTTGTAACTAGAGGGTTTGCAGCTTATCTGTAGAGACTGATAACGACTCAAGGACATAGACTGTTCCCTTGCAGGTGTCTTTGTAGAATATTTTGGACAACGGAGGGAAAGAAAAGAAAAGATAGAACCCTCACTTCTTTGAAAAAATTAAAAGAATCTTATGTTTAAGGAAATCTAAAACAAAAATATTTTTATACATAAAAGAGACATTTTCTTCTGGGAAATATGTATTTATATACAGATGAAGAAACCCTAAGTTACCAGGATTTTTTGGATGGAATTCTAAATATATTGGAAGGATTTGAGAGATTTGATAAGAAGTTGGATAGACTGTTGTCTGGCACAATAGATGAAGGGACTGGAGCCTCAAAAATTAAAGAAGAAAGTGAAGACATAGAAGATAAAGATAAGATAACAGATGAACCTAATAATGGAGCACTTATGAGTGAAAGTGGAAAGATGGGAACATGGAAAAATGAACCTGATTATTATTATATACCTGATGATCTGGAGCTCTACCCCTCCTGTCAAGATATGGATTTGATGATGGAATTAAGAAGAGAAACAGTTTTAGAATGATAATCAAAGATATGTTAATTTTAATACTAGTTCAAGGGCAACGAGACTATATGAGAGATCTTTCAAACAAAAAAGTGCAGAGAGAAGTTTTTAAAAACTTTATAAAGAAGTTCATAAGATAATTGACCCAACAACTGGCTAAAGAGATAAGATTGTTTTCTTACTGGAAAGACACAGGTTGATAATGAAGGTTGATAATCCAAAATTTAGTTAACCTTTGGTGATTAATAAGTAGGATTTTGTAGACACTTCTAGAATGTTTTCTTTAAAATGTTTATTCGTTAATTAATAACTCATTATTATTATTTATTATTATTATTATTATTATTATTATTATTATTATTATTTATTTGATTTATCAGTCGCCCCCTCTCCGCAAAGGGACTCGGGGCGACGTACAATCAAATCAAATAAACAGGTGTGGCATGGAGGAGGTAAAATCAATGTTTAACAAATCAGATACAAATGAAAAGCCACTAGGTTAAAATAAATAATAATAAGTTACGACAGTTAAAACAATTTAAAGAACCCCAAAATTTACATTTAAAATAATTAAAATTGCCAAGGAGGTTAGAAGATTCTGATTAAGCCAGGCCGGCTAGTTGGAACAGGTGGGTCTTGAGTTTCGTGCGGAAGGAGCGGAGATTGGTCGTTATCCTGATATCTGGGGGGAGGTCATTCCAGAGGGCTGGGCCCATCACAGAGAAGGCCATACTCCTGGGCGCCGCCCTCTGACACTGCCTAGTGGACGGCACCCGGAGGAGTCCTCTCTGTGAGAGCGAATTGGTCGCAGGGATGTATGGGGCAGAATGCAATCCCGCAAATAGCTAGGTCCTGTGCCATGGAGCGCTTTAATGATGGTAACTAACACCTTGAAGCGCACCCGGTAGACCACAGGGAGCCAGTGCAGCTCACGCAGGAGAGGTGTTATGTGGGAGAACCTAGTTCTCCCCATGATTGCCCGCGCGGCCGCATTCTGGACCAGCTGCAGTCTCCGGGTGCATCTCAAGGGGAGCCCCATGTAGAGAGCGTTACAGTAGTCCAGGCGGGACGTCACCAGCGCATCCCGGCCCAATAGGGGGCGCAATTGGCGCACCAGGCGAGCCTGGTGGAACGCCCCCCTCACCACGGCTGCCACATGGTCATCCATAGACAGCCGGGCGTCTAGGAGGACGCCCAAATTGCATGCCCGCTCCACGGGGGCCAGTTGCTCGCCCCCAATGGCCAGTGATGGAATACATTGGTTGAACCGGGAGGCCGGTAGCCACAGCCACTCCGTCTTGGAGGGGTTGAGTCTGAGTCTGTTGTCTCCCATCCAGACCCGTACAGCTTCCAAACACCGGGACATCACTTCGACGGCTTCGTTGGGGTGGTTTGGGGTGGAAATGTACAGCTGTGTATCATCAGCGTACAGATGGTATCCCACCCCAAAACCACGGATGATCTCGCCCAGCGGCTTCATATATGTGTTGAACAGGAGAGGCGAGAGGACCGACCCCTGTGGCACTCCACAAGTGAGTGGCCTCAGGGTCGACCTCTGCTCCCCTGCCAACACACATTGCATCCGGTCAGAGAGGTAGGAGCAGAACCATCGCAATACGCTGCCCCTTACCCCCAACCCCTCCAGCCAGCGCAGTAGGATACCATGGTCGATGGTATCAAAAGCCGCTGAGAGGTCTAATAGGACCAGGATAGAGGAACAACCTCTATCTCTGGCCCTCCAGAGATCATGCACCAACGTGACCAAGGCCGTTTCTGTGCTGTGCCCGGGCCGGAAGCCGGACTGGCGAGGGTCTAGATAATCAGATTCCTCCAGATGTCGTGGGAACTGCTGAGCCACCACACTCTCTACAACCTTCGTTAAAAAAGGAAGGTTGGAGACAGGACGATTATGATAATAATAATGAAATAATAATCTTAATTAGTAAAAACAATTTGGATATACATTGTAAATTGAGACCTGGGAAAAAGATTTATCAATTTCACTAATACATTTTTGCTTAGATTTTGTTATAAAGATGTAATTTCTCTTGGGTACTTATAAACTTTACTAACAAACTTTTGTTTAGATTTTATTATAAAGATGTAATTTTTCTTGGTTCGGCGGAGAGGAGATGTGATATAAATGGTTAAAAAAATTTCTTTTTTCTTTAGATAACTACAATAATAATAAGGAAATGTTAATGGATAATGTTTAATGATATTTACATGTTTTGGCATTGGTAAAAGCAATCAGATATAAGCCTTAAATAGTGAGTTGGGGAAAAAGGGAATATGCTATAAAAGGGTAATTATTGGAGGTTTATAGGAATAGCTAAAGAATGCCAGTAGGTTGTTGTGTCTTTAAATACAAATGATTCCAGATAAAAGCACGTTTAAATAATTATAGCTAAATGAGAATGATGGTACATTGATGGCAAAATACATAAAAAAATTTGATTTAAAATGCAAATCAAAAATATGAAGGATGTATAAAGAATGATTGTGGTAGTAACGCACAAAATGTATTTGTAACCAATCAACATGCTTTCTACACGATATAATGAATGATTCTTTTTTTGTGTGTGTTTTCGTTTAATTAAAATAATAATAAAAATCCCCCCCCCAAAAGAATGTGTCTTAAAGGCAATTTATTTATTTTTGTTGCTGATTGCAACAATTCTAACTCCGGTGTTCTATCCATGGTTTCCTGACACTACAAGTATGTTCTCCGCTTTTCATTATTTGTTACATGCAAAATATTGAAACCATTCTGTCTTTGAAAAATTGGTGCTGCCTTGTTCTGATTACATTTTTGTTTTGATTTATTCCCTAGAGCTTGCTGCCTAGATGATATAATTTTTCTCCCAATCCCAGAAATCTGTCTCTGTTTCAATCATATTTTCTCTCACAAAGCCTACATCTGTAAATGGTTAGTCTTGCCCAGCTATCACTTTGTCAAATTTTGACCTTTGCTAAAGCTTACATATTCATCTTCTCTTGTCTTCAACACTATATATTTCCACAATGTATGTTTAAAAATGTGGGTCTATACAATGCCCATATTTACGATAATATTGTCTGATTTTTCCTTCTTTCTTATTGAATGTTCAAATCCTTCAGATTTGATTAGAAAATGACCTACTAATTCAAATAAATTCCATTTATCCGTAACTATGTTAGTCTTTGGTTCAGATTTCATTCAATAGTATGTCAGGTAGCATTGGTATGTCAGCAAGATATATTAAAAAGTATAAATTAAAGCTATCTACATTGTTCTGGGTTGAATGATCAGGATTAGTTGTTCAATGTTCTGAATGAATGAAATTCAGAAAAAATAGATTGCATGAAAGGATGGATAGGATTGATATTAGAAAGTAGAAGGCAATTTGGAAACATAAGCTATTTGGTGATATTTAAGTGACTGGGTATTTAGAAAAAAATCTGCTTGTTTTGAATATGTAGTTTAAATGTAAGTCTACTAACGCACAAATGATGAAATATTGAGAGATTTCAGTAAATTAAGTACAAAAGTAAGTAAAAGACACTAGGTTGGAAGTAGAATTAAACCAGGAATCCTCTATGGAAAAGTGTTAAAATAGATTTGATCTCCCAATTGAATGGATAGAAATTGTTATAAAGAAGTACTAGAAGAAGCAGGAAATGGAGTGTAAATAATTATGCAAGACTGCGTCAGAAGCATATGGAGTTATGCTGATGCAAAATATAAAACAGTTTGTTTGGCAGAGTGAAGAAGTCAAGAAGCTTGAATGAGGAAAAAATGCACACAGGAGAATGATAGCTGCAAAAATTGGAGATGAGAGAAAAATCCTGTATATTGTGTATGTGCAGGAGAAAAGATAGCTGGAAAAATAAGTGTGAAGATTAAAAAGGAGAGAGGAAATAGAGAGCTATTTGGGGGGAAATAAAATATTTCTTGGGAAATGGATGAAAAGTGCTAAACAAGCCGGCTTCAACAGAGTGAATGGAATTAAAAATAAAAGTGATGAATGACTTGGAATGGAACTGAAGTGAGGGCATGCTAGAAATAGTAATTTGATTTGAATGAGAATGATAGTGATATTTCAAAGAGTGGAATTGAAATGAATGCTATGAATGCAAGTAGCCAAGAAGAATCTGGAAAAAGAAAGTAAAAATGATGTGCAAATGTGGATTTGAGCAAATATGAAACTGAAGGCTGATTGTGAATACAGTAATAGTCTATATGGAAGCAAGGCATGCATGAAAATAAAAATAAATGAGATACTTAGCAAGTGGTTCAGCATTGAACTTTAAGTAAGAAAATAATGATGATATTTCCTAAGTTGTT
This sequence comes from Natrix helvetica, assembly GCF_964273705.1. Lineage (NCBI taxonomy): Eukaryota > Metazoa > Chordata > Lepidosauria > Squamata > Natricidae > Natrix > Natrix helvetica. The sequence continues at coordinate 322,892,824 of NC_138548.1, forward strand.
TAATGGCTTTCTGCTGATACGTACAAGGAACACTTGTAGTGAGTAGTCTGTGATCCATTGTGAGGAATGAATGTTTATTGAAATAGGGGAATAGCTTCTATTGTATATGTGCTTCTCCCCAATTTGTTACATGGAAATAAGAGCTGGCTATGTCGAGAAATATAACAAGAAGTGGAATGTAATGATCTTAGGGTACTTAAGTGTATGCTGTAGAAGAAAGCAAGTGATGAACAAATGTGGAATACACAAAAATGAATTAACAGTGCAATAAAAAAATCCATCCAAAATATGCTAAGATAGCTTGGTCATATGGGACAATGAATGAAGGTCAAATTAATATAGGAGAATATTCGTAGCCCAAGGTTGAACTGTAGAGTCCTTGAGTCTTCTGTCTGCCTTTTCTACATAGCAGCTGTTACATATGCAGAAGAGTGCATCCATAAACACCTACTAGCAGCTGGAAGAAGTGATGACAACTCCATAATTTCACAACACATGAACAGACTTAACCATAGTTTCAAATGGGAAATTCTGAACATTGTAGAGCAAGCTATATTGAACACTAGAACATTCCTGGAAACTTGACACTTAGGCAAATCAGCCAAAAATGGGCACATAGAAGTAAACAACATTTACATACCATTCAAAATAGAAAATAAAAAAAAGGAAAGCAAAAGACCAGACATGTCCTCACCAATAATCAACACCCAGACAAATAATCAATCTGTAAACAATACCCTAATCATAGAATTACCAAGCAAGCATTCTTGTTTTCCGGTGAGACCAGTCTATCAGGGCAACCTGATCCACCCAATTATGGGATGGAGCATACTGTTTCCGGTTTCACCTTTCGGCCCCAATTCGCAGGCAGTCGCTTTCACAAGAAACTATTTTTGTGTTAAATAGATGTTTTACAGACAAAGTCTCCCTTAATTCTTTGTTGGTAAAATATAAATTTAATACCAAACAAGCAGCAAACAACAGCACAATCAAGGAACTACGAAAGAGAAAACACACTTCTACCAATTCTGACAGGAGAAGACACTACAGGATCCAATCTGGGTCTGTCCCTGGGACCATAAGTTTTATCTTCTGAGCTTTTGGACTCATGCTGGAGCCCATCCTCAGGGAAGTTCTTTGTGTGCTCTGGGCTGTTATGTGTGTGGTTTTTATATGGTGGATGTTGTGTATAGCTTTTTAGATGTAAATTGGGGTGTTGATGGCTGGCTGCATCTAAAAAGTTACACATTTTGTAGATGTAGCCAGCCATCAATACCCAATTTACATATAAAAATGGCTCACTACATCCAAAAAGCAATCTACATCTAAAAAGCTACAAAACAGTCACCATATAAATACCACAAGACAGAAGTACCAAACAAGTATTTTTCATTTCCGGTGGGACCAGTCTATCAGGGCAACCTGGTCTACCAAATTATGGGACTGTGCATACTGCTTCCACTTTCGCCTTTCATCCCCAATCCAGGAGCCTTCGCAGGCAGTCACTTTCCCGACAAGCTATTTTTCTGTTAAATTGATGTTTTACAGACAAAGTCTCCCTTAATTCTTTGTTGGTAAAACATAAATTTAATACCAAACAAGCAGCAGACGACAGCACAATCAAGGAACTACCAAAGAGAAAAAAAAAACCCTACCAATTCTGATAGGCAGCACATAAAAAATTCCTTGAGGATGGGCTCCAGAAGATCAGAAGACAAAACTTCTGGTCCCGGGAACCAACCCAGATTGAAATCTGCAACATTATCCTGGGACAAGTATATTCGCCTTCATTCGTGGGGAAGACATTGAATATAAACAGACCAAAAATCCTATTTTCTTCTAGCACCGGTGATGTTATATAGTTGGGTAAAAAAGTGAACCACGTTCAGAGAGAACCAAGGATTCCACAAAGGTGACATTGCAAAACAAATACATGAAGAGTGAATAGCTGGAGAGGAAGTGAGAAAACCATGGTGGAATGAAACTGCTGACATTCCTTCAGAGAATGAATCAGAAGTTGAAAACATGGAAGATGGGAAACCTTTCTTTTTAAAGTTTGAATTTGAACATATCCAAAACACCTCCATCCTCCTATTTTCCTCCTATTTTCCCCCACAACCACAACCCTGTGAGATGGGTGGCTGAGAGAAAAAGGAACTGGCTCAAGGTCATCCAGCTGGTTTTCATGACTACGGCAAGACTTGAACTCACAGTCACCCACTTTCTAGCCTGATGCCTTAACCTCTAGACTAAACTGGTCCTCTGGAGACCGATTCGCTCTCACAGGGAAGGACTCCTCCGGGTGCCGTCCACTAAGCAATGCCAACGGGCGGCGCCTAGGAGTAGAGCCTTCTCTGTGATGGGCCCAACCCTCTGGAATGACCTCCCCCCCGATATCAGAACCACCACCGACTTCCGCTCCTTTCGACAAAAACTGAAGACTCACCTGTTCCGTTTAGCCGGCCTGGCCCATTTATAGTTTTATTCTACCTCCTGGCAGATATTTTAATTGGGTATTTTTAGGGTTATTTAAATATTGCTTTTAACTACTTTGCTTCAGATATGTACAGTTTCTTATTGCCTCCTCTTTTGTGTTTGTATTTTCTATTTATTGATGTGTTTTTATCTGACTGTACACCGCCCCGAGTCCCTTTGGGGAGAGGGGGCGGTATAAAAATCTAAATAAAAGTAAAGTAAAGAATGGAATTGATTTTTTTTTGTTTGCCATATCTCTAATACTATTTTTTAATTATTAAATTAAATTATTTAACTAATTATTTTTATACACTCGGCGTACTGTTGTTTCCCCAAAAGGAAATAGAATGATGGGTATGTTGGTGAGTGTGTCAATGTGCGCATGTATTTATGTACCGGTACATGTATGTATATATCTGTTTGCTATGTTTTTGCATATCTGTAAATTAATTCAACAGGAAAATACGTTAAACACAATCTGTGCACCCTCTAAAGTTGTATCGACTTTGGTTGTAAAGGAGGGAAAAAAATCAATAATATTTGCAAATATTGCCAATCTTCCCTTTAAAAAAAAAATTATGACTGAGCCTTGAAACATCTCATCCAGTTAAAATCCATAAATGCCCATTATCTGGAAAAGCATCATTTTTAAAAACCAATTATGTTCTGTAAAACAAAAAACAAAAAAAACCAGGGGCATACTTTGATATATTGTATTCTGTGAGTGGTTGAAACAAATCTGATAAAAAATGACACCCAAATGCAACTCTGATGAAACTTTTTCTAGCTATATTCATCATGAGCTTAAGCCCTCTGCAAAGCAATTTACAAATCACCCCCAAGGAGAAAGCTTACTAATCTCTTTTCAAGGACTTCAAGAAGTGAAAAGTTCTATTCAATGACGTTACTACAGCAGCAAGTGAAAAATGTAGTATAAAAAACACATACACACACTGCAGGGGTGTCTTCATATAAGGAAACTGATTACCAGTCAAATATATCCAATCCAGGGGTGGGTTCCGGCAGGCAATACTGCCGGTTCGCTCTTGTGTGGGCTTGTTGCGTGCTGTGCGCGCAGTGCAATTAAAATTGTTCTGCGCATGCGCAGAAGCAAAAAAAGATGGCGCCAATGGCACCGACTGGGGTACCAGTTCAGGAGCGTGGCAGGTCTGGGTCACTGCCAGTTCCAGCGACCCAGGCCACCAAACCACTACCAGTTCAGCCGAACTGGAAGGAACCCACCACTGATCCAATCTGAATTGTCAAAAATGTTCCTTTAATTATAAAATCCGCTTTCATTAGACTCAACGTTGTTATTTTCTATTTTCAAAAAGTGGTAGAAATAAAAATATCAGTAAAAATTAAGCTATGTTTAATATGGTTATACATGTACATTTTTGGCTTAAGAAGGCTTGATAATTTGTTTAGACATTCTGTATGGTATTAAGGATATTTCAAGATTTCAGAATCTACTTCTTAGTAGAATCTCATGATCTACCAATGCAAAATAGCTCAGGCAGTAAGACACAAACCTGGAGAGAGCTTCTGAGCACAGGAAATAAAAGTTAAATGCCGGAATTACTCTCAAAATACAAATCCATTCCTCCTTCTTCATATTGACTTAGGTTAGGCAGTGTGATTTATTCTTGTTTCAGAAGTTATTTTAGCTGCTGCTATTGCTGAACAAATGGCAATCAGATATTCTTATTCCTCCCAACTCTATTCTATCAGATGTATGATCTGTTTTATGCCCTCTTCCCTCCACTTTTTCTGAGCATATCACAAATAATATTTAGGGAAATTTTATGTTTTAAGCAAGCATGAATAACTGCAATAGTTCAGAATATAGTGCAAGCACTGGTATTTTCTTGACACTCTAAGGAAGTAAAGCTGGACTTAGAGCAACAAAACAAACTAATGGAACAAATCATCCCAAAGTTTAAAGCATAATTGACCAGGCTGAAATCATTCTATTTTGAGAAGTATTTCATGAAGGCTCTCTGGAGAAAGTTCTAATGTGTGTCGATTGGTTACAAGGTCTTTCTGTGTCCTTTCCATAGTCATCACTTGAGCTTTATCAAAATTCACGTATTGTCAATCAAGATATCTTTGTATACATTGTTATTATGCTTCCTCCTATTCGAAGTCATTCAATCATTTTAGCATTGATAACATTCTCTAATAGTTTTCAATTCCCCATTTTCCCCCATTATTAGTATCATCAATCTAATATACATGTATATAAATTGTTATATTTATTATATGCTTCTTATGGTTTATGATGCTTTATATTATAATAATATTTATGTACTTTTTACTGGTAAATACTTGCTTTATATAGGCATACCTAGTTTTACTCCACTTCGCTACAGTGCACTTCATAAATATTGTGGGGGGAGGGGTGTCCCACAAAACCCTCCACCAGCAAAAAGATTCCGAATTACTGAAGGCTCAGATGATGATTAGCATTTTTGAGCAGTAAAGAATTTCTCTAATTAAGATGTGCATATATTTAAGATATAATGCTATTACCCAATGAATGGACAATAGCACAATGTAAACATAACCTTTATATACACTGGGAAACCCAAACATTTATATGACTCACTTTATGTGATATATTTGATTTGTTGTAGTGGTCTGGAACCACACAATATCTCCGAGGCATATCTATATAGAATAAAGTACCTCCTTTGTAGGGTAAGCTAGAATCAAGCTGATTTGTAAGGGGTCCTGACAATTTCCATTTTACAAAAGTAATCTGATAAGTAATTTTTAACTGTAGGAGTCACTGTAAGATCAGAGGATAGGGATTTCTGTTCCTATCAGCAATTTTTTGTACTGCAGCTGTGTAGTTCTTTTCCCAAACAAGAAATAAAATGATTTTTTGCTATTTGGGTATGTAACAGCACATGAACTGAATATCTGCTGATAGCATTGAAGCCTGAGATCCTTCAAGAAGGCATTACACATTACTTCTTGGCAAAAGACAATACTTCTTTGTTATTATAAATAGGCATATAGACATGACAAAGGAAACAGCAGCACTGCAGAGGGCCTTAATACATTCTGTATTCTGAAGAAAAGATGTGGATTATTTCATCTTTTTTACAATTTATCTTCATATCATTACTCCAAGGGTTGGGATAATGTCTAGTCCTAGGACTGCTTCACCATCCTATTCTTTATCTTATGTCTTCAGGAAGCTTCAGAACTACGCCTATCTAGCAAAGGAAGACATGCATACAATCTGATTGGTGAAATCTTATTCTCTATTTTACTCAGCTTTCTACCAAGTGTAGTGTGAAGATGCAGCATTTTAAAGTATGTGCACAGACTTAAGGCAAAATGTTTTGGCAAAGAGGCTGACTGTTCTCTTGTTGTCAGTGATAAAAAGTTTAAGAAAATATTTGCATTCTTCTCTGATTACAGGTAGTCCTCAATTCACAAGCACAAATGAGACCTGTTCTGTCCTAGGCTTTCCCAAAAAGCACGAGGCAGAGTCCTGGTGCCGACAAAATTCCTTTTATTAAACAAATGTGAATTCTTTTCATTCACATTCACCAAGGCCTGGCAAACAGTCTTTCAAAAGAATATTTATGACTACAGACCTTATCTATCTTGGAAAGCTGCCATGTAAATATTTTCCAAATGAGGTGCTGTGCAAGGAAAGACCTGGCATAGAGTCTCTGAGATTCATGGACAGATCTTTACACTCCTGAAACAAATCTAACGACTGACCGAACAAATTGTTTCCTGCAAAAGCCTACTCCCCTTTTGCTCCTCTTTTATTTCCTATGGGAGGGGCCAATTACCTTCCACCTATGAATTTACTCCCAAGTCGCCCCTGATTTCTGAGTTCTTCTTTTTGTCTGGCAGCTCTGCACATGCGCACACTGGGAACAGGTTCTAGCTGTTCCTCTGCCTCACTGCTGTTTAGCTCCGTAGGCAGCTGATCACTCCCAGACTGCCTTGGCCCCGTCTCTGCCTCCAATGCAGAGCCCTCATCCAAGCCTTCCCCAATCCCCAGGACTGGCCCATGCTTCTCCCCAATCTCCTCGCTGTCTGACTCTGCTGCCAGCTCTGTTGGATGCTGGCGGGCCACAACAAGACCCAAAATTCTGTTGCTAAGCAAAACAGTTGTTAAGTGAGTTTTGCATGTTTTACAGCCACTGTTGTTAAGTGAATGACTGCAGTTGTTAAGTTAGTAACACGGTTGTTAAGTGGATCTGACTTCCTCATTGACTTTACTTGTCAGAAGGTCACAAAAGTTGATCACTTGACTTCGGGACACTGCAAACCGTCCTAACAATGAACCAGTTGCCATGCATCTGAATTTTGATTATGTGACTATGGGGAGGCTGCAACAGTCGTAAGTGTGAAAAACGGTTATAAGTTACTTTTTTCGGTGCCATTGTAACTTTGAATGGTTGCTAAATGAACTGTTGTAAGTCAAGGACTACCAGTAACTCTGTGGGATAAATCCAGAAGAAAATGAAAGGGTAGCAGATGAGGAGACAGAAGGCCATTTAAATATGTTTTACCCAGAAGATGAACTCACCTCATCACACAACAGAGCAACCTTTGGACTTGGTATTGTGTCATCATTGCATGCACCAGTTTTCATCTTTCAGGCTATGTTACAGTGCTCTCAGAAATGCTGAGCAAGAACACATACTGTACCTCCTATTTTTATAAGAGGCCACTTTTCAAGTGATTTTATAAGGGGCTAGTTTGTTAGTGGTTTTCCCTTTCCTATAACAGGAAATATACTTAGCACAACTAAGCAGGTTACACAACATTTTGCAAATATATTTCTAGATTACTCAATTAGGTTTGCTTAGCTTTATCAAACTTTTGTTTTCCAAAGTGCAAAGAGTTTGTTCTCTTTGCCACAACGTTGCCATCAAGCTGTAAGAAATGTTTTAGAATTTACAAGCCATTCAGCTGCATAAGTCTTTGAGTAACAAATTATCCCATTTGAAAACAAAACCACCCTGATTTTTTATTGATTGTGTGTCCATTAGGATCCATTGTTTTCAACCAGCAGCTCAACGCTGTTTTATTTGCTTGTAGATTAAACAATGTCATGTTGTGTCATGTTAATCTAGAGTACATGATACAATGGGACACTATCTGCTGCAGCCTGAAATGAAGCAACATAAAATAAATTACAGCCTGACAGTCAAAAGGCAGATGGCATTTCTTCCCCAATCCAACTTTAAAAATGCAATTTTCAAAGTGAATGAATGAAAAGCACACACTAGATATATCTAGAAGGAAAGAAGATATAAAAGACCTGTAACAAAGTTTCTGTCAAATTTTAGAGCATGATAAACAGTGAATTAATTTTTTTGCTATAGTCAACAAATCTTTCTGATTTATTGTTCAGCTAGTAAGTAAGACTCAGGAAAATCAGGAATGCAGAATGAAGAGATTGGACAGCTATTTGTCTGAAATGGTATAGGGTCTCCTGGTTGAACAGGGGGCTTGATGAGATTACCTTCAAAGTCCCTTTCAATTCTGTTACTCTGTATTCTATAATGATGGGAAAACATTCCTAAGTATATTTTATTTTTTGTTTATGGCTATTTTTGATCTGCCATAGTTTGAACAGCTGATCTTTGGACTGTGCTTCAATATTCCTCAGCTTCAATACAATACAATACAATACAATAGCAGAATTGGAAGGGACCTTGGAAGTCTTCTAGTCCAACCCCCTGCCTAGGCAGGAAATCCTATACCGTTTCAGACAAATGGCTATCCAACATCTTCTTAAAGACTTCCGTTGTTGGGGCATTCACAACTTCTGGAAACAAGCTGTTCCACTGATTAATTGTTCTAACTGTCAGGAAATTTCTCCTCAGTTCTAAGTTGCTTCTCTCCTTGATTAGTTTCCACCCATTGCTTCTTGTTCTACCCTCAGGTACCTTGGAGAACAGTTTCACTCCCTCTTCTTTGTGGCAAACCCTGAGATATTGGAATACTGCTATCATGTCTCCCCTAGTCCTTCCTTTCATTAAACTAGACATATCCAGTTCCTGCAACCATTCTTCATATGTTTTAGTCTCTAGTCCCCTAATCATCTTTGTTGTTCTTCTCTACACTTTTTCTAGAGTCTCCACATCTTTTCTACATCGTGGCAACCAAACCTGAATGCAGTATTCCAAGTGTGGCCTTACTAAGGCATTATAAAGTGGTATTAACCCTTCACGTGATCTTGGGTCTATCCCTCTGTTTATGTAGCCTAGAATTGTGTTGGCTTTTTGGCAGCTGCTGCACACTGCTGGCTCATATTTACAATGGTTGTCCACTAGGACTCCAAGATCCCTCTCACAGTTACTACTATTGAGAAAGGTACCACCTATATTGTACCTGTGCATTTCATTTTTCTTGCCTAAATTTAGAACCTTACTCTTTTCACCATTGAATTTCATTTTATTAGATAGTGCCCAATGTTCAAGTTTGTCAAGATCCTTCTGTATCTTAAGCCTGTCTTCTGGAGTGTTGGCTATTCCTGCCAGCTTGGTGTCATCTGCAAATTTGATGAGTTCCCCATTTATTCCCTCATCCAAATCATTGATGAAGATGTTGAAGAGTACTGGGCCTAAAACAGAGCCTTGGGGTACTCCACTGCACACGTCCCTCCATGTAGATGCAGTTCCATTGAGGACTACACGTTGAGTGCGGTTGGTCAGCCAGTTACGAATCCATCTGGTGGTGATGCTGTCTAACCCACATTTTTCTACTTTATCTAGTAGTAGGTTATGGTCTACCTTATCAAATATTCAAACTTGAACCTCTCTCCTCCAAATCACATTTCCCCCCCAATCATGGTACAAGTATTACTGGTGGGATGCAGAAGTAGTCTTGGAGAAATACAAGTTCATCACCGAAGAATGAGCACTCTCAATCATTCAAGTCTGTGAAGGTTAATTAGATTGATTTGACTTGAAGTGTTGGAACATCAAGATCTTCTGTGCCCATGCAATGGTGTGTTGCACTTGCAATCACTACCGGTTTGCTGATCGTGTGCACAGTCCACCACCCCTGTGACAACCAGCTGATTGTCAGGGCTCGTGCAGGTGCCACACATTCTGCGTGCGTGTGCAATTTGCATTTTGCCATAAAAACAGATATAGAGTGCAGGCGGGTGGGCCAAAAGAGCAACCGTAGCGGTTCGCTCTCAGCTGCTCCGGACCACTACCAATTTGGCTGAACCGGGCCAAACTGGCAGCAACCTACCTCTGGTGCCCATGTTTGAGCAACTCAAGTACTGTTTGTAAGCAGTTGAAAAAATCAGGAAAAGCTTTGCCTCCATTGTTTTTCTTGTTGCTTCTCTTGCTTCTCACCACTTTCCACATAACAGGGAAAAGGAGAAGCAACACCTTCCCTATGTCATATTGTCGTCCCAAGATCGCCCGGGAGAAGAAAAGGCAAATAGAATTTCCAGGGAAGAAATAGCAAACTGAAGATGGCTTCGCTCTCAGCAGAGACCATGGAAGAATGAAGACCTGGCAAGTGGGACCAGCTCTTTGGGATTCTTCTTCAGACAAGGGAGACTTGGGATTGGTCACAAGCACAAAAAGGTGCTTCCAACAGTTGCTCCTCATGACAGCAAGACAGCAGTCACTAGTAGGTTATAATTCTGGGAGATGACGGAATGCAATTTTTACCCAAACCAATTGTTGGACCCTTCAAAAGGACTTTGGGTTTTCCATCTTACTTTTTTAATTTTGGAAATTGCTTGTGAACTGCTTTTAAGACATCAGGAACAGCACAAGGTGAATTTCTTTCAATCTTAAGCAAAGAACTTTTAAACACAAGTTTAAGTACTTTTCCTTTTTCCTTTTTTAATAAACTGCAAAAGGATAATTAGAAAGTTGTTTCTGAAAAGTCACAAGAGGACTAAAGATCAAAATGGGTTTGAAATAAGATTTTGAAATTACTTATAAAAATCCTTCCCATGGGAAAATGCTGTTACTTTAAATGCTTAAAAATGATAGGATGGGACTTTGAAAATTGGACACTGGGAAGGAACCAAAGATTATAATTAAAGGAGAAGAGCATTTAAATATGAATTACTAATACAGAATGGAGCAAAATGGGCATTTGACATATTGAATGATATTGTGAACACTGGACTCAGAAGTTAATTTTAAGTGTCTGTCATTATAGATATATTGAAAGATGTTATAAAAGAAGAACAAGCTTTACCAGACAAAATTAAAACTGATCTCAAAGTGAATTTAAAAATGACAGGTTATAAGAATGATATGGAAAAATAAACCACACTGGATATACAAATGAAAACTGGCAATATCTTAATAATTTAAAGATATGTGGACTGACCTATATAACTTTCCTATATTGAATTTACAAAAGAGACTTGTTAAATCTTGACGATAAATTACTAGAATTGTTTACACTTGTGATGAAGGAGAAACAAATAGAGCAAAATTAACATCAAATCCAAAGTTTGAAACTAGAAGAGCCAGGGCAGTGTTTATGCAAAGGCAGAAGAAATTCATGTAGTGATATGTATAATAACTACAATTAAAATGGCTATGATAACAATTTAGATGAGAAATTGGATGTGCATCAAAATGGTGAAAGATTACAAGGATACATTTATGAGTCTGAATAGAGAATCCTTCATGTTATTGAGAAAGAGGATTATTGTTTATTAAAGCTTTATGTTTTTGTCCAGTTATACTACTATACTTAACACTGACTTAAAACTCTGCTAGATAAAAATAGTTGACTTGGAAATAGTTGGGAGTAACTCAGCAAATTAGTTGGTAACAATGTAATTTTATACATGTAAAAAAAGAAAATAACTAATGATACTATCATAATAGATAATTGGGTATAGGACTGATGCTTGATAAATTCAATTGTTAAGAAAAGTGGTGAAGAGAAATGAGAATAATTCTCTGTAGCATACAATAACTAGTCAGATACTATATATAGATATATCACAGATGCCTTGAATTGTTATATCTGCATATTTTTAAATTATGTGCTAGCTAGTATTAATCTATATGATGAAATGCAATATTCCAGATATTACAGTTTATAGAATTATCTGTGTTTGTGAAGATATGTTAAACATCTCATCAGTTAAATAATTCCAATTGTTGAGGTTCAATTGTAGACAGCCTATTCTGCCATTGACCCCCACCTATTTTTTGCCTTTGTGGGGTATGCGTGGCCTGCAAAATGCATCCGGCCTGCGGGCCACCAGTTTGACACCCCTGTTCTGAAATATTCTTCCCCCAGAGGTGAGGCAGGACCTGGCTCTCTCTCTCCTTTTCATGCTTTTAGTGGTAAACCACCCAGAGTCACTGAGTATGAGATGGATGGTATGTAATTTGATAAATAAAATACATTAAAAATAATTCTATACAATAGCATCAAGAACAATTTACCAGACTATTTTGGAGATGTGCTATTTTTAAAAACCACTTTAAAACATTGCATGCATACATTTTAGCCATCGGCACATGATATACTTAACATGATATTTTAATTATTTTGGCACTTTTTTCCAGCCTCAAACTACACAACTGAAAATGGACAAACTGGATAAATATTTTAAATATAAGGATTTATTATCTTTGCTACTTACAGAGAAGAGTGAGAAATTGCTTATCTTCATTTCCACTATATAAAAAGTTCTGTGGCTCAACGTGACACTGTTTCTAGAAATGCAGAATGGAAATGTGTGTGTGTGTGTGGGGGAGAGACACACAAATGCAGTGTGCTAATAGCATGCAATGATTGATCCTAATGCAATGTAACATAATAGCATATGACGATTGATTCTAATTTATCAAGGGCCATAGATGGTTTCTTCTGTATCTGATTAACCTTCTCGGTAAGATGACCATCATTTCTGTAATGACAACAGATTTATTCCATTCTTGAAGAGATGGATATTGTCTGGGTGTAATCAATAGCTTGCAAAGGATGATACTTTGAATCATCTGCCTACTCTTTTTATCTGCCAGACACTCCTGCTTTTTTAAGCATGCCAGCTTAATTTAAAATATCCTGAAATGATGTGTACTCTGTTTTGTTACTAAATACAGAACAGTAAAACTGCATTTTTGTAGAAAACTCAGATGGTGCAGCTGCTATAAGAGACCAAATAAAAGTTTTGTGAAATGACAGATTTTATTGCCACTTCCAGAGCCTATTTGATATTAATCTTTTTGTCACGTTAGTGTGGGGGGAAACCTTGATTTAATAAAACTGCAATCTATTCTATGGAGTGATGATTAAAACAAGACATTACACTACTGCTGTTTACGTGGGAAAGCAAACATTTTTCCTTCTCTGTAAAGCTGATGAAATTTTATTTGTTTAGCCTTCATGGAACTTCCTCTGAGCCTCCCCCCTGACAGCTTCTGATGCTATTTCATTTCCAAATGTCTTTTTCAGTTGAAATTAACCTTCATTTCATTATTCAGCCTGAGAAAGGACAGGTACTTTAGCTGGCAGGATTGGTGTCTGCTGAGTGAAGCCTCTGTTTTTTTAATTGGTGCTGGTTTCTTGGTGGAAAACCTTGCATCACTGATTGTTTTAAAGATTTGCACTGCAACTTTCCATTTTCCTCTGATGCACTTTTTAATAACTGAACTTCAACAAATGGACACATGGAAAGCCTTTTGATGTATAATTTTTAGCAAGCTAGAACGAAAGGTGGTTTGGCATTGATTTGTGCAATGGAGGAAGATTACCACATCACATACTGAAGCCTTGTGCATTTATTTAGGTGATTTTGTAGTAATACTGTAGATAAACAATCTCTATAATACTGTAGAGAAGGCAATGCGACTTGTGGCCTATGGGTGATGTGGTCCCACAAGATTGTAAACTTTTAATATTAGTATTTAGTACTACAGCAATATAGCAATATTTATATACATTAACTGCAGTATATCACAGAAGTGAGTACACCCCCTCACATTTTGTAAATATTTCAGTATATCTTTTTATGTGACAACACTGAAGAAATGACACTTGGCTACAATGTAAAGTAGTGAGTGTACAGCTTGTATAAATGTGCTGTCCCCTCAAAATAACGCAACACAAAGCCATTAATGTCTAAACCGCTGGCAACAAAAGTGAGTATACCCCTAAGTGATAATGTCAAAATGGGGCTCAAAGTGTCAATATTTTGTGTGGCCACCATTATTTTCCAGCACTTCCTTAACCCTCTTGGGTCGCCGGAGCTTCACAGGTTGCCACTGGAATTCTCTTCCACTCCTATCACGGAGCTGGAGGATGTTAGAGACCTTGCACACCTCCACTTTCTGTTTCAGGATGCCCCACAGATGCTCAATAGGGTTTGGGTCTGGAGACACGCTTGGCCAGTCCATCACCTTTACCCTCAGCTTCTTTAGCAAGGCAGTGGTGGTTTTAGAGGTGTGTGTGTGGTTGTTATCATATTGGAATACTTTTAAGATCAGAAGGAAATGAGTTCTATTGTACCTTTATTTAGATAATAAAGTATTGGAGACAGAAAACTATAGGAAGGAGTGGAGTTAATCACTTGGTAATTAACAGAATGGGCAAATTCTCATAAGCCTAGAGGACAGGAAATGTCACAAAAATAAACAAGGAATTGCTGGAAAATTACTCAATATAAATGTAACATATTTGTTAGTACCTGGATAGGAATACAAGAATTGTAAGAGCTATCAAGGATTTGTCACAAAAAAGTCAGGTCAGATCTCCTTTTTCTTTCTGAATTACAATTTTACTAGACTGGGAAAGACCATGAACATGGTGAGAGGACCGGACAATAATGTCTATGGAGGATGATTAAGTGTATCCCATATATTCGGGATGCAGAACAGAAGATTGAGAGATATGCGATAGCAGTCTTCAGATATCTAAATGGTTCCATGCAGAGGAATAAGTGGAATTTCTCTTTTGTTACTCTCAATCACAGGATCAGTTTGCTTCATGAAATTATATGTTCCCATTCACAAGAGCTCCTTAAATAGAAGCTAGATAACCACCTATCTGTAATGCTTTAGAAGAGCCTGTGCTGAGCTGAGGATGGGGGTGGTGTTGAACTATATGAACTCAGTGGCACCTTCCTACTCTATGAATCTATAATTACAGAAACAGCCCTATCTAAATGGTAAGAAGGGTGGGTGGGGGGAATTAAACTGTAAGGCACAGCTAAATAAGTTCCAAAAGGGGAAATTGCTTGTTGTATCTCTATATGATTCACTTTTGATCTATGCAATCCTTCCATTAGGAGTAGTAAATCTTCTATTATCTCTATCAGATTAGATCATTAATGAAGCAGAAAGTCAGGAGAATGCTACCTACTGCAGAGGAGGTTATTCAATGCATCACTACCTCCATTACTATTCTGGGACTGGCTTCTTCCAATGAAACAGCACAAAGTCAGAACAATGTCTCTCGCCTAAGTACAAGGGATATGGAAATACGTATCTGAGGATTTTTTAATATTCATTAAAATAATGAATAAGCCTATCTGTTCTGAAGGGATCAACACTTCCGCGTGCCGCATCTGTGATTCGAGGCCTTTAGAGTGCTAGTGTGCTTAGGTAATAGCAAAGGTTTTGCTCACCAATGCATTTCTGCAGGCTGCATTTTGCTTCACGTACTAAACCTGGCAAATCTGAGCCATCCACCATTTTTATAGCGTATATTTGGTCTCCTTAAGAAGGCAGGTTTTGTTATTTGCTAGTTACATCACTGAGATTAAAAATACTGCAAAACTCACCACTAGGCTATCATGTAAAACTTTTACTTAGTGTTGTCTTCAAGTAGCACCAAACCTAAAGTCCAAAGATACATATTCTGATTTGAATCCTTTTTCTTTTACAGAAACTCTATTCATGCTCCCGTCTCTGTTCTAATGCACTCTGCTATGTTGACTTGACTATTTAAAATTCTCTCTGATTGTGATTGCTACCTTTCTTAGTTCCTACTTTCTCCTTTTATTTACCTATCTTATTAAAACCTTCCCAAAATGCAAAGGGCATAGACACTGTGCATACATGTACACCAGAGGTGGTATTCAGCCGGTTCGGACTGGTTCACCCAAAATAGTAGTGGATATCGTGGGTGGGCCTGCCCATCTGCCCTGGCTCTTTGCCCTTCCTATTTAGGCACATTTTCAAGCCAAAGCGTGGAAGGCAGAGTACATGTGTGGATGGGGCATGCTCGTATTTGTGAACCGGTAGGGAAAGCAAGTGAATACCACCCCTGATGCACACATAAACACACATAGAGCCTTTGTGGCCTCAAACTTGTGCGTAAAAAAGTGTTCTCTTCTGTGGTTTAGGCAAATAAATTTCAAGTGCCTTCTTTTGTTTTATATCCTATCATTGATATGAAGGACAGAAGGATTTTGAGGTAAATCTTAACCAGAAGGGCTTAAAGGCAAGCCTCCAAATATAGTGGTGGAAGGAATTAGTAGGAACAAAAACAAATTATACTATATGGATACTCTTTCCATATCTGTAGCACTTATTTTCCTTGAGAAGACAACAAATGGTGTACACACAGTGCATTTTTCAAATGCATTGAGCATTTTTCAAGTTAAAACTTGCAGTATGGCCCCAGTATGTTATAATTTATAATTCACGGCTCTAAAATGAACAGTACCAAAATGAAAACATGCCATTTCTGCAAGACTTTCTAAAGCCCTCTTCAAATGGTAAGTGGACCATTAGGCTTCACTGATTTTTTTTTACTGCAAACCAAATTCTCCGTGTTGTTAAACAGCTTGAAGCTGCAAAGGAACATACCAGATGGAGCGCAAAAGAAAGAGAAATAAACCTATTAAAGAAAGGGGAACCCAGTTACTTCCCATCAGGGGAGAAAATAACCGTATTTGTTTTCTGAGCAGAATGTCAGCACTTTTGCTGCTGGTTGAGGCATTCTGCTTGCTAATTTAGTAGATAGGGGAATCTTCACCATTGCCCTGAAACCAAAGTATTTCACTAAAAGCAGCAGCTGTCCTGGTATTCTCTAATGAAGATACATATATTAAAAGTGCAATTTAAGTTTCCCCTTAAACTTTCCTCTCTTAACTATGCGCAAGACCCTTGAACATTTGAGTAGCAACAATAAAGTAATTTGCAGTTGTTGCAAATTTGCTTTGATGCTATACAAAAAGATACTGGTTTGTTGTTAAATAGCCTCTAAAATAGGATAGCAGGAGTTCAAATTGAATATTTGTTGGCATGATAGCATTTTAGGCTTAAATACCAATACTGTCATAAAATACAACATGTCATTCTAGCAAATATACTATCAAGTATAGCAACTATACTATCAGTAATGGACTTTGGGAATAAAGTTTATTGTTGTTTATTATTTCCATCAGCAACTTAGCTTTTTTTAGTATGGGATGTAGCTGAATTTTAAAATTTAGCATTTCTCTAAAGCTTATTTCTTCACCATATTAGGTAAATGCTATTACTTGTTTATGATAGTTAATCGTTTTGATTTAAGAGGGTGGGTGGGTTATTTTTGCTTTTAGTTTTTTGTTAATAGTGGAAATGAGGGCCTCAGACAGGCAACCCACTCATATTTCCACCTTTAAAAAAGAACTACATTTAACCACTAAAATTTGGCATTTGGCTGCCATTTTGTTTTTGTTGCAAAACCTCAGGATGCTGGGAAAAATTACACCACTTGGACATAACACTGACATTAATGAAGCAACAAAGTATAAATTTGCTTTCTATGTGAAAGCAGATTTGAAGCCAAGGTTTACTCCTGATGATTTTATGGATATATACATTTAGGTTTTGTGGCAGCCCTGAAGAAATATTCTTTGAACACCTTAATCTAGATAACAACCCTGATATTTCCATGTAGTCACCCATGAAAGTACTTTCAAATACAGATTTTAAGCATTAGATGTTCTAAATGCAGAGCAGACTACCTTTTGGTTATGTCAAGAATGGATCTTGACCAAAAATATTGCAGGAAAAAAAACCCAAAAGAAACAACTCTGAAAAAAGAAAATGACTGCAAAAAGTAAAAAAAAGTAAAAGTCATAGAAGATGAAATATTAGAAAATAAATTTACCTATCCAATTAAGAGAATGAAATATGGATATAAAAAGTGGATATTGGAAACTGGAATGATAAATAATTATATTACAGAGTGCCAGATGGAAGTGTGTGAAGTTACACAAATGGTATTTATAGAAAAAAATTCTTAGTAGAATGATAAATTGAAGTAGTCTGTGGGATAGAAAAAAGGCAAGTAAGAAAATGCAAAAAATGAGGAAGACATAAGGTACTGCATATATAAAAAAACTGTAGTTGAAAAAAAGAATGTAATAGAAAAGGAACAGTTAAGTTTAAAAAGACAATGCAAATGCAGACCAGTACTGATGGAAACAGATGACTGAGGAAATTGGCAAAAAGGAAGTCACAAATGTTCTAACAATGTGGAAAAATGGTAAGGCTGGAGGTGCTGATTATGAAACCCAAAAAAATGTCAAAATATGGATTGGGTTTGCTGTGTGTTTTGTTTAATGTGCCTATGAATACTATAATTGCACAGAGGATTGGAACGATATTGTTATTGTTCCCCTTCACAAATAGGAAAGCACCAAGAATGAATAGGGACATTTCAGGGGGATTATTTTGTGAAGTATAATTGGGAAAGTGTTGAAAGAATTCTGAGAGAAAGAATACAACAAGTGATGAGGAAGAAAATTTGGAGTATGCAGTGAGGTTTTATGCCGGGCAGGGGACGTGTCAAAATATTTTTGCTCTTTAGCGAGTTCTTGACAAATGTATGATGGAGAAAAAGTTGGAAAATACAGTGTGCATTTGTTGATTTATAGAGGACAGAAATAAGAAAACATGTGATCCCTAGAATAAAAGGTTTATTTCTGCAGAGAATTCATACATTTTAAAAAGAGAGTGTGTTGTCACATTTTTCCTAGTGAAACAAATATTTCTTTTCGTATGATCAACTGCATCCTTGAAAACTGCTTCATGAAATAAATAAAACATGAAATTTTAGCCTTTTACAGATTATTTCAGAATAGCCAGATTACCATTGAAAGGGGTATCTATAAACCAGGTGTGTTATAAACTGGGCATTAAATTAGAGGTATGTGCTCCAACTTTCAGAAACTGTAGGTCAGAGATGTATGCTTTTTAATATCTAGTTGCTTTTCAGCAAGGCTTTCATCAAATTAATGACTAAATTGTACTGTTTGTAAAGTTGTTGTAATGAGATAATTAGTAAAGCCAATGACAAACCACCGAGAATGAAATGAACGAGCAATTCAATACAAACCAGATGGATATCTTCAATATATTTCTTGTTATCTGCTTATGGTGTTATGCTAAATTGCAGTGAATCAGTACTCAGGAAAATCATTTGAACAACAACAAAAACAAGACTGTCTGATCCAAATATATGCTAGAATAGATTTGACCAGACAATGTTTACTGAAGAGAAGCATCATTTAATCTTTTAAGATTAAAACATAATCCTTCCATGTCTATACCAATACATATTCTGCTGTAGTCCAAAAATAATGCAGTGTTATTTGCAATAATATTTTTTTAAAAAAATATGTTCATGTCATTATACATTTTAAAAAAAAGTTTTTAAACTTCTCCTTTCTCTTTTTCCGAGAACGTCATCAATTTCATCCAAACAAAATTTTAATTGCCTTCTTCTCAATTCTCAACCCATTCACTCTTTTGTCATAAAGTTATTTTGAGTTTGGTTCTCATTCATTCTTTCTTTCTACATGACCAGACCAACTCAATTTTCTTCTTTCGTGCTAGTCATTCACTTGTATTCAATCTACATTCATTACCCATTCATTCTTTAATACATTTCAGGTAGAATTCAGTTAGTGACCACTCACTCAGCAACTGTTGCAACAGTATTGAGCAAGTGTAGTTATGGTTGGTCCACAAAGTTCCAGATGTCATAGTGTAACTGGCCAGATTTCTTCAGTGTCCCATGCTCACATGATCATGATTTGTGACCTTCCCTGAGAGATCTCCACAAACAGTCAATGTCATGTGAGGTGACACTAACGGCCCATGAGGTATTTCCTTAACAACAATCTGACAACCAGGGACTGCTGTATCTAAGCAGTGTGATTATGTGATGTTGTATTGTACAACTCTATTGCTTAGTTACAGAAATTTCAGTCCCAATTATTATTATTAAGCACTGACTACCTGTAATTTTCATACTCCTCACTGCATTATACAAACAATGTAACATTTGCTGCAAATCTTTTGCGTGTCAGACCTGGAAGCCATCTTTTACATTGGGGCTTCAGGCCTGCCACATTTTTCTGCTGTGGGAAAATGGGAGGAGGGATTATATAGAGTATGGGTGAAATATAGTCTAAATAACATTCATTTCTAAGGCAGTCAAGGACACGTTGTCCTGCAACTGCGATGGTGTGACTGGGAGGCATCTCCAGTTTTGGACGGTGTCTGATTGGGCCATGTGACGGAATTGTGGGTGCTGGGTAGGGGCTTGAACTTTCTTTTGGGTGGGGAAAACCTGGAAACTTTCAGATTCGGGTTTTCCCAGAGGTGCCAATATGACATCTCTAATAAAATGGAGCTTTGAGGAAACTCAAGCCTCGGAGTCTTCTTCCGATGGGAGTGTTACTTGGAACCCTGACACTGCGTTCTTTCAGCCAAAAACATGACGGGATTTGCATATATACAGTACACAACAGACACTCACATCCCCACCCAACAGATCTCTAATCATTACCAAAACGATTCTTACCCCTTCAGAAATACATTAAGAACCAAGGAGATGTTTTACATAAAATTATATACTATAGCTTGAATGAACCTCAGAGATTATCAGGTTCACTCTCTTGCCATATCCAATATAACATCTCTGACTATCTTCCTATCTTCTAGAAAAAGAGAACTAACGTAGAAGCCTATGCCTACTTCCTTATAGTTTTAAGTAACTGGTTTCTGGCTCTAACCCCTTGGACAATAGAAATCAAGTCTACTCCAACTTCTAGGTAATAACTCTTCAGATATTTGAAGACAATTATCATATCTCCACCCTTTTCTAAGCTAAATATACCCAGATCCTTTAACTTTTCCACATAGGGTTTGATTTCTAGTTGTACGCCTGAATTCCATATCATATTTCTGTAAAACTTTATTTTCTTAAATCCTGTTCCTAATCTAGAAATGCACAACAAACTTCCTTTTCCAAATTTATACATTTCTTAATAACCTGCTAAAGAACAACAAAAAAAAACCTGGTCTGGGAAGGCTATGCATTACACTTCTCAAAGTTTGCTGATTAAACACAACTGCACTTAATACTCCAATTCTCCAGTATTTTGTCACATTGCCACCTTACTCTTTGAATACAACTGCAGAACAGAAACATAATGGCAATGTGTTTTAACGGGTGTACTCCAGGTTTGATGCATGCTTACATGAAATGATTTCATTTTTGTATTTCTATGCAACAATAAGGTCCTGGATTTTTAAAAGCACACCTCCAGTTGCTCATCTAATAGCTTAACTGAAAAATGTTATCTCTTTCTTTTCAAAGTACTTTGTGAGGCCAATCACCTATGCAAGGAGGGGATACTAGATGAAATAATTTTGATTACTATTAGGCAAGAAATAGAAATAACAGCTGTGCTTCAATAAACTCGGATGATCCTTCTATGAATGGATCTGAGCATAGGTCTGCCTGGAAAATCTGCCTACATTTACAGGAATCATTTGGGCAGCATCTCCAGCTGCCTTCGTTGGGGAGGGGAGGGAGGGTGTCCCATCTGCCCCTGTAATGTAAGATTCTGTCCTGCATTTATAGTCATCTACTGAGCACTGCTATGTTTCCTTTATTGCCTTGCTTCTCAGTATTTCCTGCCTGTCTTACAATGTGCAGTTAAAGTTATTCTTTTGTTTTCCTTTGTTCAATAAATCTGTCAGCTTCTACTTGATTTGTGTCTTTGTAGCATCTGAATCCATGGACTGGCTGCTCATATTTTTCTGTAGGAAAATACGGGGGAGCACAAATTTTAAACAAATAATAACTTCCTAACGAAGCACACCTACATTACTCCTGTAATAAAACCAGTTCCTGTATTCTTACCATTTTTTGACAATGTCAGAATATGCTTCTTTTGTATTACTTTGAACACTAATATTAATAGCATTCATTTCAGTTCTACACTTGGACATATGATTGTCTCTTTCATACAGACTTCCAAAAATTTATTCCAGAATCTCCTCGTTTCAATTTCATCCCCAAACATGTCATTGCTTTATTTTTTTAAAAAAAATTCCATTCAATTTGTTCAGCCTTCTTTACCCATAACCAAAACTATTTTTTTTATTTCCATCAAAATCATCTCCATTTTCTCTGCTCTTTAATTAAATCATACTAGACCAATAGAGGAGAAATAAAATGGGACAAAAATAGACAGAAAGATAACCTCTAAAATTAAAGTTTAGGGAAAATCAAAATCTGCAAGGAACAGAGTACGAATCTAGCAGAAAAACGAGACAGTGAGTTATAAGAAAGTTAAAATTATAAGTATAAAAAGAGCTAGATAGCAGGAAGTAGAAGCAGCCATCTTAAGCAGAGACATAAATAAATAGTAAGAGAAGACAGAAAACCTTATGGCATAAGAACATAAGCTGCTGCAAAATTAATGAGCTAAAGGCAACAGTCTTGGGTAGAAACTCTCTGGAGCCTCATTTATGAATGGGGGTAATCAATATATATCGAGTACCCTCAGACATCTCAAGTTGGGTAACTATGGTACTCTCCGGTGAATATTTTTTTAATGTATGATGCCAGAATATATGCCATAGTTCAAATAAAGATTGCAATAAATCTGTATTTTACAGAAGGCACATGATCGAAGTACAGAGGACTGAAGCCAGCTGTGATATACAGTGAAATAACCTTCCTGTGACACATTTGTTTAGACCAGAGGATTCTTTACAATTTCATGTGACAATCGTTGCTGAAAGAATGATTACAACATTGCTGTATCAAATACTTACTCTTTTTTAAAATGTGTGATAAGTGATTAATAACAATAATTCCATTCATTTTCTGTCAGAGGAATTTCAGAGAGTAATGTAGGATGTTTGCATTGTCACTGACATCGTGATAGATCTCCTGAACAGAAGACATATATACCTGCATTGTGATATTCTCATTCATTTGAGGGAATAACAAGTAGTTTTAAAACCAGAATCTATAGTATGTTTGTAACACTAAAGAACTCACGTGTTGAAAAGGTAAAGTTAAAGGTTTCCCTGCCCATTCATATCTGATTCTAGGAGCAGTGCTCATCTCCTATTCATAGCCAAAGCTATGTCCAAAGATGTGTTTGCGGTCATGTGGCTGGCATGACTCTATGCCAAGGTGCACAGAATGCTGTTATATTCTCACTGAACTGGTACCTATTTTTCTACTTGCATTTTCATGCTTTTGAAAGTTCTAGGTTGGCAGTATCATTGAACATTCATTTAATCAGAATCTGTTTCTGAATACAAATTGGTCAATGGATGGATGGGTAAATGGAAAGAGATTACAGTTCATATGTTAGCTGCACCTAATTTTTTACTTTGTCAACATTTTAAATATTCAGTACAAGTCATCAGCAGACTTGAATAAGAAATCGTTCCCTCATGCTCAATTTTGCACACTTTCATATTTTCTCTTCTTGATTCTGTATTTGGTCAGGGCTATTCAGGAGAGGACAAATATTTGGGTCTGGGTAGTTGTTAATTCTTCTTTGCAGGAGGGGGAAGTCCTGCTGGCTCTTAAGGAGGCATTGGTAGTTCCTTTCCTCAAGGAATCATGTTCGACCCAACTAATGTGGACAACTTCCATCCAGTTTACAAACTGCCCCTTTTTAGGAAGGCTGTAGAAAAAGTCATTGCATGGCAGCTTCAAAGGACTGGAGGAAGCAGATTATCTGGACCCCTTTGGATCCAGATTCAAGACAGGATATAAGATTGAGACAACATTAGTTGACCTCTGGTAGGAGCTGGATGAGGGTCCCTTTTAAAGCCCTTCATGGCTTAGTACCAGGTTACCTGAGGGACCATCTTCTTCCATCATTTCATCCAATTTGCTGGCTTTTCAAAAGGCCTTGAAAACTTGATTGTGTGCCTGGGTCTGGAGTCCTGAATCTCAAACCAGAACACACATGCCTGTGTGTGTACCAGAATGCCAGAAACCTGAAGACCAGCTGGTCTTCGGATTTTTGGCACACACATGCCTGTTGTTTGGCCATTTTTCCAGCTGTTTTCAGGCTGCTTTCAGGATCATTTTCAGGCCGTTTTTCGGGCTGGTTTTGAAAAACGGCCTGAAAACGATTTCAAAACAGCATTTTTGGCTGTTTTGGGGGGCGTTTCTAGGCACTCCAGCACCCATGAAGACCAGCTGCGCATGTGCGTGCTGGAAACCAGACCAACTGGCAACGGCGTGTGTGCCCACAGAGAGGGCTCTACATGCCACCTCTGGCACACGTGTCATAGGTTCGCCATCACAGGGTTATAATATCGCTGACTGCTATTTGTATTTAATATCTTTTTGTATTGTGCTTTAATTGTTTTGATTGTTTTTCATGATTGTTCACTACAAGAGTTACTGGTTTGAGATGAGAGACTGGATGAATGACAGCATGGGTGGATGCATAAAACACTTTTAAAGATTTTTTTAAAATGCATTCTCTGTTTGCTTTCCTTGGTCTGTAAAAATGAGGTACCAAATGGAGTGTAAAATTTAATATTTTTTCTTAAAGTGTTCCACCAGGACAAGTAACAGTAGTTTAAAACAAAAGATAGGATTCCCCGAATTTGATTTTAATTCCCTTGGGAAAAGAAAATGGCTTGTAACAGAGTTTGTTGTGCAGCTTAATTCAAGTATCTTCTGCTTGGATTCTGGGGATGTTTTCTACTCACTTATTATATAATTTTGGAAATTGTTTCTATGCATTGTCATCAGGCAGCATGAAAGGGATACAGAGCTGTCTTTAAACTGCTGTAATATCTTTTTAGCCTTCGAAACAAAAATATGCTTTCAAGTCTCTAGTTGCCTTTTTACAACGAAACACATAATTCCTCTAAAAATCTAATCAAGCAATTAAACGGTTACATTTTCAACAGCTATTTGGGTGAAATCATATACCATGAAAATACAGGAATTTATAAATTTCATATTTTTTCATTTATATCATTGATTTATTTTTATGTATTTATAAAAAAATCACTTTCATTGTTGAATTACTGCTTTATGATAACAAATAAATAAATACAACAGATAAATACAACAGAATATTATAGAAGAGGAAATTGCAAATTTCAATTGCATGTTGAATGTATGAGCATAATTGTCCTAAACATAATAATACATAACCTATAGTGTATAGGTTGTATATGACAGACACCTAAAACATTAAATGCCTATATATTTTATGCACTTTGCTGGAAATGTAAAAAAAAAAAAAATTCAAGTGATACAGGAACAAAACTCCTTCACCCAAACTGGATTGTGTAATTCTTCCAGTTACTTTTGCTATTCTTCTTTACTGCTTTTCTCTTGAACAAGTAGCAATAGCAGTAGCATTTAGGCTTACATACCATTCCACAGTGCTTTACAGCACTCTCTGGGTGGTTTACAATGTAAATATTATTTGACAATTGCCCTCAGCAATCTGGCTCATCATTCGACCGGGGAAGGATGGAAGGCTAAGTCAAACCTTGAGCCCCATCAGGATCAAACTCCAGGTTGTAACCCTAGTTAGCTTGCAATACTGTACTTTAACCACTGTGCCACCAGGTCTCCTTTTATAAAGCTACTGTTAGCCCTGGAACCATTCCCCTCCCCTCCTTTGCACTTCAGGGCTGCCACACAGCAAAGAAAGTTGAGCTGTGGAAATGGGAGGGAGGAGGAAGAGATAACTGGGGGATTGTAGCCACAATAAAATTCTTTCTCTTGAGAACCAAGAGTTTTCCCACCAGGTGCACGGAGGTGAGATCTGAGACTGAGTGACCCTTGGATTGTGACCTGATTGGACCATGTGATGGACTGCATGGGCAGGGGAGGGAAAACTCAACTTTTAATTAGGGGGAAACCCGAGGGGGACTCAGAGTCAGGTTTCCCCTGATGTGCTAATGTGACGTGCACATAAATCTATACTTTGAGGTATCCATGTTTGGTACATATAGCTAATGCTTTATTTACAGAGCTAGAACAGTAATGGAATCCTTCAGTAACAATATAACTGATAATGAGTACAGCTAGCCATTGACTTATGGGCATTCGTTCAGTGTCCATTTTTGAAGTTAGGGTTTGAAGTTATGATGGTACTGAAAAAATAGACTTACTGTATTTTTCGGAGTATAAGACACACTTTTTCCCTCAAAAAAGAGGCTGAAAATCTGGGTGTGCCTTATACACTGAATACAGCATTTTTGGCCTCCCAAAATCCTGCCCCCTTCACCAAAATGGCCATGCATAGCCTTCAGAAGGCTTCCAGAGAGCTCCTGGAGGCTGGAGAGGGCAGAAATGAGCAAAAAATGCACTTTTTTGCCCCCTCCCCAGTCCTCAGGAACACTCCATAAGCTTCATAAAGGCTATCAATGCCCTTTTTTTGACAAAAAAGAGCCTATTCTTTCCTCATTTGGGAGGGGGCACTCCCCAGGAGTACTCCATAAGCCTCCTAAGGGCTATTCATGCCTTTTTTGAAAAAAAAAACATGGGTCCATGTTTGTGAAAAACAGGCCATTTTTGGGTTTGCAGAGTGCAAAAAGTTTTTTTTTAAATTTTCCTCTTCAAAACCTTGCTGCGTCTTATACTCTGAAAAATATGGTACATGCTCCATGTTATATGCAGTGCCCGCATGGTCCTGCGGCCAAAATTTGGGTATTGTCAGCTTGGCTATACTTATGACTGCAGGAGTGCTTCAAGTCACCACCTCCACCTATCTCCCCTCAACTATGCCCTTTTGATTCCCCTGCACACTGCCTTGCAGGATAGCAAGCTCCT
Organism: Natrix helvetica; assembly: GCF_964273705.1. NCBI lineage: Eukaryota > Metazoa > Chordata > Lepidosauria > Squamata > Natricidae > Natrix > Natrix helvetica. The sequence goes on from NC_138548.1 coordinate 322,919,362, forward strand.
TCATAACTGCACATCTCTGAATCTGGTTCAGAGGTGGTTCCTACAGGTTCGGTCTGGTTTGGCCGAATAGGTAGTAACTCAGCTGGCCATGCCCTCAAACCAGTTCTATCTGTGGCGCTGTAGGAGCCACCATCTTGTTTTTTGCTTCTGCACATGTGCAGGAACATTTTTTTTTACTACAGCGCATGCGCGCGTAGCGGGAATCAAGCACACATACACGCAAAGCATGTCCCTGAGCGAACTGGCAATAACAGAAGCCAGAACCCACTGAGAAACCTCAGCCAGCCCAGCCCAGCATAGCAGACATTCATATGCCCAGCTGCCTTCTCTCCCAGTTCTCTCCACCGGCCTTCCACCTTTTGTGCCCAACTGCTATGGCCAAAGCAGAAGCAAGCTGCTCTCTTTGCCCATCTCCTGGCTGGTGGATGAAAATGAGTTTTGCAAATTGATCTCATAGTTAGGTTTTCTTGACTATTTGCCAGCTCCATGCACAGTGAGACTAAGAAGCTTCTAGAAGTAGGCAGACTGCTGCATAACAGAACAGATTTGTTAAGCAATAGAGCTTGTTGAACATTGTTGTTTTTAAAGTTGTTGGAAAAGATTCTGCTTGGAACAGCTCTGCAGGAAAGCAGCTCTCACACACTCAGAATGGGTTCTGGTGTTATCGCAAAGGCTATGTGAGCAATAAATAGCATGGGTGGTGCATTCTGTCCAAAGGAAGGAGGTACAAGTTTTGCCAGTCTCTCAGTGGGAAAGACTGCAATACACAAAACAATTATTTGCAAAATACAGTAAGGCGGATAAGCTTGCCTTGAAGGAGAAACAGGTGGCTGTGTTTCATTTATGTTTGCAAGCTGCTTAGGAGGTCTGGAAGAGATGCAAGCAAGACAAAGTGTGCAGAGGTAGAAATAGAGGAAAGCTCAGGAAAATAAACAGGCTAATTAGAAACAATAGTGGATAAGAGCATCCTTAGAAGAGAAAAGGATCAGCAGTTGAAGATTTGCAAAAAAAAGAAAACAATCTGTTGGAAAAGGGCAGGTAGATGGAATAATAGCAAAAAGCAAATTATGTGTTTAACAGATTGCTGAGTGCTGCTAACAGTAGCTTCAAAGCAAAAGTGTTCCCGCTGTCCAATGATACAGCAATTAAATAATCAGTCTAGAAAATCTTCTTTACATGCTATGAGCTTAAAAATAGATGATTATGATTTCTGGAAGGAAACTGATTATCCCCAGAAAGTCCAATGTGCACTTTATCTGGCAAAATGATAAAGGATATCCTTGAAGCATAGTATAAATACGTGTAAAATTGCCCAATCATGCCACAGGAGGACAACCTTGAGGACATTCCACAACTACGGCTACTAAAGTTTCTCCACATGAAACTCAGTAGATAGCTTGAAAAGTCCTTACCGTTCCCTAAGAAGGACTTGTAAGGTATACGATCCAGCAAAAATAGCTCTCTTGGATTTACAGGAAGTAGGGATAATAATTCCCCCTCTTACATGACATTATAATGCATTTACTGTAGTTAAGGTGAGGGCTAATATTACATGCAGCTGGTGCAAAGAAAAAGAGGGATTTCAGGATCCTTATAGATTTGGAACCTTGTGAAGATAACGTATTTGAAGCATGCTTTTGAATGCAACGATCCCATATGGGGGCTGCAATACTGAAGAGCCGGTGTGGAGTTCCTCAGAGGATTAGTCATAGAACTAAAAGGACCATAAAATTATTTGTCGGAAATACTTTGCTTTTTACATAAGCAGACTTCCAGAAAGTTAACAGTAAATTGTTGGAAACATTCAAGAAGTTGCAAGTCTGGTTTTACCTATGTTTGCTTAAGTTACCACAGGAATTAATATTCCTGTGGTAACTTAATGTTTGAATATTGTAAAGATATTCTACAGAAGGTGTCAAACTCGTGGCATGTGGGCCAGATGTGTCCCGTGCTAGCCACACCCACCCCTTGATTTAACAAAGGGGAAAAAGTTGTGATATGTCATGTGACAGTATGTAATCTACAGTATGGAAGAAGACTTGGTGTTATTTCAGGTTATGGATTCATAAATATTTGTCAAGTATGACAAAAACTATTACGTACATATTACAATAGGAAGAATATAAAAGTAGAATTCATGGTGAAGCTACTTCAGCTGTTTGTTTAGCTTACTTTTGTATCATTCAGATATCTTTTAAATATTTATTTAGTAGTTTTGATATTGAAATGTTGTGCATTTTATTGCGTTGAAGCTATGTCACCCAAAACTACTTTTGGGGTCTATTGATACAGTTTTGCCTATTTTACTTTGTAATAAATAAAAATGGAAAATATTTTTTTAGACTCATAGAATTGTATTGAAATAAGTTCTGTTAAGACTACAGAAAATATCCCAGGGAAATTCAGTACTTGCTTCAAAACTATTTTTGAAGTGACTATTATCTGAAACACAAGGGGAATTTTTAAGATAGCACTCATAAGAAAAAGAAAAGAAACAAAGTAGCTGCATTGCTTATTTTGCTAAATAAACACTAACCTTATGGCACTCTTGTTATCATTACTATGAGACTCAGAAGGATAAAGGTGCAGAAATAGAATTTCACTTCCTTTTCAATCCTAGAATATTGCTTTCACTAAAACATATTAACTTGCAAATTCCATGAATCAGAGCCTGTACTAGTCCTTAAGGAGTGGAGGGGAGTACATTTTGGGAGAGGGGGCGGTCTAGAAGCACAGTAAATAAATAAAAATAAACATATTTATTTGTAAAACATCAGCAGCAAAATTCTACCGGTAGTATGAATGACTTTAAACTTTTCACCAACGTGCTTAATTTCTTTAATGCAAAGGATAATAACAGAAATCCCTTTATTTTTCTATCTTTTGTTTTTTTTAGTTTATTATTTCTTATTCCCATCCTGAACCTCGTGTAACATTGCTTTAGAAAGAACAGTGTTATGAATGTTTGTGGATATAAGCATCTGTTGTGGACAAAGATACTCACTAATATCAGCAAAAAATGAAAGTGCTTTTACGGTTTGTTTAGACTTTCAAAGAGTTTTCTTCATTCTACAGGCCATATTGTGGGATAGATGTAAATAATTTGGATTAGAGTTAATGTCCAGGGTTGTTTTTGCCTTCTGGTGTATTCTCTGCTCCATGCAGCATATTGCTCCCATTAACGATAATGGTGCTTTGATAGCTGAAAGTGTAAAAGACCTGCTAGCTCCAGCAATAAAAGTCAAGGAACACAATGAAAAAGTGGATATAAATTAAAAATAAAGACTAAACTAATGATAAGAAGTAGAACAACCAGTAGTAGATCTGGCAATGAAGATACTAAACTGGTAGACAGATTCTGCCTTTTAGGATCAACCATCAACACTACCGAAACGAGCAGTCAAGAAATACGCCACAGTCTAGCACATCTCAATATGGCCATGGAAAAGATATAAACAGATGCCACGATGCATTTATTCCTACAAAGATCAGAATAGTGCAGCCAATGTTATTCTCCATGATACTCTATGGGAGTGAAAGTTTGACCTTCAAGAAGCTGGAGAGAAAGAATATTGATGCTTCTGGAATTTGTTGTTAAAGAAAATGTCTGAGAATACCCTCAATAGCCTAGAAAATGAAGCAATGGATCATTGAACAGATAAACTCAGAACTATCACACAAAGGTCATGATCAGGCTAAGTCATCATACTTTGGACACATTAGGCAAAGTCCTGGCTCTCTCTAACGCTGTCAAAAGTGGATCAACTCAATAACAGAGTTGATTGTGCACCATTGGAAAACTTGGAAGACACTGAGAAAATCTACCTATGTGGTCCCTAAGAGTTAACACCAACCTGATGGTACATTGGCACATAAGTAATCAATAATAGAACTGAGTAAGAATCAATCACTTTCAACTTATGACAAAATGAAGTAATTCTTAAGGTACGTTAACAAAACATGAGTTAAACACCTACACTTTGTACGAAATAATCATTCTAGACAAGTGATAGTAAGTCAGCAGACACTGAAATATCAGTTTAATTATCCTAAAAGTATAAAAAATCTTTGCCTGACGGTAGTTCATGTTATACATGTGAATAAGAGTCAATATTCATAATGCTTATTTCTATAATGCACATCTATGCATGCTATAGGGGAAAAAATGCAAAGACAAGACGATGCATTCTTCATTATGACTGCAAATGCAGGGTTTCCAGTTTTGACCAAAATTAGTATGCCTTTAATTGTATACAGTGCAATATACATTAAAAAATAAGATATGTAGCCAGGAAAACAAAATGGGCCACCTTTCACTTCAATCTGGGAGAATTAAAGTGACTGGGTTATAAAACTGTGATTAATTACGAAGCAGTACATCAATACCTTTTGATCTGTTTTCCAATACATGTTTTTTTCCTCACTCCTGCTCCCTTCCTCAAGAAGAGGGAGATGAAAGTGTTTATCAGATTTATAAAGACTTACTATATCAGATGCAAGACTACTCATCAAAAGCGTATAATTTAATTTAAAACATTAGTCATTATCAGCACATCTGCTCAATTAGAAATGCTACGACTGACATTTTACTATTCCATTTAATTTGGTAAAAGAGACTTTTTATATATAAATTATGGAGCCTTGAGATACGTTAAAAGAAGAATATTGGCTATATTGTTACAATTATGCATTGCTACATCTTGGGGGAAAATAGGACTATTATTTCAAGGAAAACAATAATATGTACCAATTTTATCACAACAAGACAGATTGCACTGATGTATTTTGAAGGGTTTTCTTTAAAAATCTTATATCAGTTGAAATACTTATTTTTATGGGGTGGATTATCTTAAATTAATAAAGTTAAGGGCTAAAATAATCAAATAGCCAGCAATGTTGTTCAGCAGAGTATAATAGACCACAAATGGGAACTACGATTTTTTTGCTTGATTACAGACTCACTGCTTCTATCATTATTATAAAGCCATAATAACCCATTTTTAGTGCTGTTTTCATAGTTATTAAAAAAAAGGACAGCACTTTTGCCTCCTTGAACACCATAATCCTAAACCAGTTCAACTGTGTACAAAATTGCAGGCTTTATTTCTTAGAGGCAATTATTTGGGAGCACACACAAGCAACGTTCTCTTTCTAAACATAATAGCAGCATTTATGTTGCAGTGTCAGTAGCTTGATAAATGCATCAATGTAATGGAGCACGGAAGGAATGGGGAAACCTCACAGCAGGAAGAGGAAGTAAAACAAAATATGTTCACTTGGTTTTCCTTATTGCAGCTCTTCTCTCTAGTTCCATAAAACCAATGAATTGGTGAAACTGATTAAACCACATGCAGTTCTTGGTTAGCTTCTCTCATAAAGGAAGCTTTATACGTTTGTCTATAAAATGCTACCCAAGCATATATGTGCCTAGAGACTACAGACACACGGTAAGAATTGTGTTGCTGAAACTAAGCAGCGCTTGCCCTGTAAGATAGCTGCTGAATGGGAGACTATTGGGGTTTTGCAGAAAAAAAACATTATTTGCTTGTGGGATTAAAACGAGCAATAAAATGCAAAACCAATTGAAAAATGTATATGCTAGTTTAAAAAAAAGAACAAACACACGGACAAAACATCACATACAGAAATGAGGTTTCAACAATTGCATAGGTAATGCCAAACGTTCTTCAGAAGATAAAGACATAAACTAATATAAAATTGTATTGATAAAGGGAGTCAAAGTTATTAATATGTGGCTTTACATTCTGGAACAGTGTGATGTGTTTAATTGCAGTTAATAATTTTTTCTAGTCTTGCTCCCAATCTGTTACAGAGGATCGTCTTTAGTAAAAATTTTGTATTATTTATTTTTCAGTGCTGTTCTGTTCACTTTTCTGCTTACTCTCCTGAGTGGTCTGTGGTTTGCTGGCACAAACACCTGTACTATTATCAGAACAATGCTCATTTTCTGAAAAAAAGAGATGCAAAAACAAATGTTTTTGAAACAAAAACAATGTATCCAGTTTAAGAGTTTTACAAACCTTGAACCATATGTGTGAGCATGAAATTCATTTTATTATTTTCAGTGACTGGTTTTTTATTTTTATTAATACAATTTTCTGTAGATGAGAAAGCAATTTCTCACCTGGTATGAAACCTGAGGAAGAATAATTAGCATGCAGGAAGAAAAAGATAATTGTGAGTGTAAGGATTTTTCCTCTAAAAAAGAAAGTACCAAATTTGGCAATTATATTTTTGAAGTACTTAATTCATATAAATATCTGTATATTATATCTATCTTCCTATACATCTATATTTATATCTCTGTGTGTGTCTGTCTGTCTGTCTTTTTCTCTGTGTGTTTTCATATATATATTTCAAGAAAGTAGCTTTTCAGAAATATACACGCAAATTTCATCATTTTTAAAAACTTTCCAAGATCTACAAATTTACAGATATCTTACTGGAACTTAAGCTAAGGAACTATTTGGTGAAGGTAATATCTTACCTTTTACTATCAGGTTCCCAGTGCTGCTGGCTATGCCAAAATGATTTGTTGCTATACATGTATAACTCCCAGCATCTGCTTTGGTAACATTGGCAATTTTTAGAGTTCCATCTTCCAAAAGAGTATGTCTGTAAATGGATAAATGCAAGTAATATTTAAATAAATAGAATAAATGATGTATTTTAAAACAATTTAAACAAGTAAGGAACAATTAGCATTTTTAAGGAAGTTGATATGTAAGAATTTTCTGGAGGCTGCAAAGCATTACTATCAAACACAATTTTCATAAGTTCTCCCTTTATCAGTTTGGAACTCTATATAATGCACAAGTCATTGGAAAAATCAAGACACTATCAATTAAGAATTTTAAAATAGAAAATTGTTCTATTATAATAGAGAAGAATAGCTTACTTAATGTTGCTTAATTTTAGATGAGTACTTCTAGATTATTACAGCAAATTTGTGATGCACATAGAATGTGGTTGGCTTTAAGGATCACATTTAACAACACAATCATGGACCAACAGTCCATTCTTTTTAACAGGCTATGATCTATAAGCATTTTCTTCCTACATTGTGACTTCCAATTCACAGAACAATCAATTCAATTGCCCAAAAGTACAAGTAGCATTAATATTTATGATATCATTGGATTAAAGCTCAAAGGATGTCAGCTTCTGATGTGTGAGAGACAAAAGGCATCTGCAAATATGATATGATAGAACCACGAACAAGAGACGTTTGTTAGAATAGAAATGTAAGACTGAACATTGACTTTCTGGGAATAAGCAAACTGAGATGGACTGAAATAAATTGCTTCACATGAGAGGAGTATTGGATCTATTGCAGACAAGAAATAATAGAAGAAGTTGATTAACTATTATTATTAACAAAAGAGTGTCAAATCAGTGATTGGATACACCCCTAAAATGATAGAATGAACTCAATTCAAGTCCAAGTCAAGCCAAACAAGATCATGACAATCCATTCAATGCTCTAAATTACAGATGCACAAGAAATGAAATTTGAACACTTCTATGATGACTTGTGCAGCATTTTATTGATACAACATCAAAAACAGATGCCATGTTAAATACAGGGAATATAAAGCATGTGGAATAATGGAAAAATGACATATAAAAAGAATCTGGAGATGGACTAGCAGTGGTCTGCCAAGATCATTCAGAGTTTATGGTAAATGCCTTCTTTCCAAAAGCTAAAAGATTACTTTATTGCACACTGTGAATGAACAACACCAAAATCAAATTGACTACCGTAGTTTTCAGAGTATAAGACACATCTTTTTCCCTCAAAAAAGATGTTGAAAATCTGGGTGCATCTTATACACTGAATACAGCATTTTTGGCCTCCCGAAACCCTTCCCCCTTCACCAAAATGGCCATGCAGAACCTTTAGGAGGCTTAAAGAGTGCTCCTGGGGGCTGGGGAGGGCAGTAATGAGCGAAAAATGGAGCGTTTTTTGCTCAATTTTGCCCCCCATTCCCCAGGAGGACTCTATAAGCCTCCTAAACGCTATACATGACGTCCTTTTGACAAAAAATGGGCCTGTTTTTGCCAAAAATGGGCTATTTTTGCTCGTTTTTTGCCTCCCCCCCCGGAGCACTCTACAAGCCTCCTAAAGCTTATTCATGCCCCTTTTTTGAAAAAAATGGACCCGTTTTTGCAAAAAAATGGGCCATTTTGGGAGGTATGCAGAGTGCAAAAACTTTTTTTTTTTAAATTGTCTCTTCAAAATCTTGGTGCGTCTTATACTCCTGTGAATCTTATACTCCAAAAATACAGTATATATTTTGCAAACACAGATGGAAAGTGATTAAATCAATAAAGATTGCAGCTCAGATCACAAAGGTCTTCTACCAAAATTAATTAAGACCTATTCTACAAAACACCTGAAGGCAGGATAAGAAGTAATGGATGGAAACTTATCAAGGAGATATCTGATCTATAACTAAGGAGAAATTTTCTGACAATGAGAAAAATTAATCAGTGGGATGGCTTGCCTCCAGAAGTTGTATGTTCCCTCACTGGAGGTTTTTAAGAAGATATTGGATAGCCACTTGTCCAGAATGATAACTGTCACTTCTTGAAAAAGGGCTGAACTAAAAGACTTCCAAGGACCTTTCCAACTCTTGTTAAACTGTTACTGCTGAGTTAAATTTTATTACCGGAAAAAAAAGGATGAGTACAAAAAAATGGAAAGAAAGACACATAACTAAGGCAGAATATCAGCAGATAGTCCAAATCTGCAAATATGAAGTCAGGAAAGTAGCCAGTACAGGTTTGTTAAAAACAAAACATGCCAAACGAATCTTATTTTATCCTTTGACAGAGTGACTAAATTAGTAAGCCAGTAAAATGCTGGGACATAGTATACTTACTATGCTTACTTCAGTAAGGCATTCAACAAAGTAGTCCTCAACCTACTTCTTGATAAACTAGAAAGATGTGCAGTCACCACCAGATGGATTTGTAACATCACCACCAGATGGATTTGTACCTAGCTGACAAACCATACTCAACAAGTAGTCCTTAATGTTACTACATCTACTTGAAGGGAAGTAAGTAGTGGGGTACCACAAGGTTCCATCTTAGGCCCAGTACTCTTCAATACCATTATAAATGACTTAGATGAGGAAATAGAAGGGGAATTCATCAAATTTCAGATGATACTAAGCTGGCAGGAATAGCCAACACCCCAGAAGACAAGCTCAGGATCTAAAAAGAGATTGATAGCCTTGAAAAATGGACCCTATCCAGACAACATGAAGTTTAATGTGGAGAAAAGCAAGGTTTTACACCTAGGCAGGAAAAGCCAAAGTTATAAGTATAGATTAGGTGAAACCTGGCTTAAAAACCATAACTGTGAGAGGGACCTGGGAGTCCTAACAGATTATCACTTAAACATGAGCCAGCAGTACATGGCAGCAGCCAAAAAAGCTGTTGTAGAACTTTTTTGTAGAGCATAAAATTTAAACCATGTGAAATATTAGTATTGCTGTATAAAGCCTTAGTGAATTGAATTTTGAATTTTGATCACATGACCATGGGGATGCTGCAACAGTTGTAAGCATGAAAAATGGCCGTAAGTTACTTTTTCAGTGATGTAACATTGAAAAATCACTAAAGTAAGTTGAAGACTACTTGTATGAAAATAGCTCATGGTCCTTTTTTTCTGAGCTAAACATGGAATAGAGCTTTGCTGGGCTCCAATGTCAAAATGCTTCAAAATGTTTTTTTATCAGCCATTAATGTTTTATAGAGCAGTGGGCTCCCTTTAATATCTATGAATTCTGACAACCCTGGAAAAAAAATTGGAGATGTAAATCTGCTGGTATAATTTAGAAGCTGCTAGGTTAACACAAATGAGTTATATGTGGACTGCTTTTTAGCTATGTTTTTTATCAGCCATAAAAAAGAAAGTGATAATTGAGCACTGGGAAAAATGAAACTGATAATGAAGTATTCTGCATTTCTATAGAGATAGGTCATCTTATCTATTATGTATTACATTATCTGTAAAATACAGTAGCAGTTGATCTTTGTGGCAGACAAGATATTTCAAAGCCACAGTGACTTAGAATGCATCTGGGTTTAGGAGATAAATCAATGCTCTTTTTATTAAAAGTAAAAGCATTTTGAACTTCAAAGTCTTCAAAATGTGATGGGTACTTCCATGTTGCAGAGCTGTGTAGCTAACTCAGACCTTTAGGAAATCACATAAATGTAATAGAGTTTTGCATTTTAAAGTTGCGTCAATCAGAAAGTAGGACTTAAGTAGTAGGTCAAATAGACATATTTACAAACATGGCTTCACGAAGCAATTCTGAATGTATTTTATTGAATCACCCTGCCTATGAAATCTCCATGGATCTGTTAAAGCTATTGTCACTCCATGCTTTTCAGCTTTAGATGACTTTGATCTATTGATTTGTCCCTGACCTATGATTCGCTTAAAGATTCACTCTTACCTATAACATGTACCAATAGAATATAGAAGAAGAAAAAAACCTTGATACCTTGCAGCATGTTTTTAAAAATGACCAGCTAGTATCTTTTGCTATACAGGAATAAGTAGCTTCAGTTTATGTTTTATGACTGGATTAAAACAATATTCTGAGTACTTTATGCTCTAATAATGTCTTTGAAATTTTTTCATAATATACAAGACTACAGCACCAGATTTGTTTTGTGTCATGCTCTAGAGATCATGTTGGGATAGATTAACGGAAACATAACAGACAGAAGAATGTTGGAAAAAGAATGGAAGGTGCCATTTTCCAAATCAATTTTTAAAAAGTTGTGGAATATTGTGGCAAGACTGTAATGAACAAACTGATATGTGGCTTCACTGACAACCTGTCTGTTATCAATTCCCCTTAGACACTCCAAAAAGTCCTTATTACCGGATTATGTGGTCATGCCTTCGGCTTCATTGAACCAGCAACTTATTTATTCTCCTTTCACTTATGGTTTGGTATTTTGGGTTGTTAGGATATTTATTATTGTGCTTTTTATATTTGAATTGGCTGTTTCTATATTCTTTTATATTATTTATTGTTGTGTGCTGCCCAGAGTCACCTTGGGTGAGCTGGGCAGCTATATAAATTTGATAGATAAATAAATAAAACATGAGCAGGTGAAAGAGGTATGCTCCCTAAGGCTAATTCTTAGCCTTATATGCAGATGCTATTTATCAGGTTCCTACAATACAGTTTATTAAAGCCAGGTGGGAAACAAATAGGTGTTCCTTTTCCATTCTCATAACTGAACCTTCACAATAAACAGCATTTCAATAACAAAGATAGTTTGTTAATGTCAAGTTTGCTCATCCTTCATATATCTTTATAAAAAACTTCTTAATCAAATATCTTTATAAATAGTTTTTTTAGTGCAAAGTATACTTATGAATATTGTTATTACTGTGGTGAAGTTTACACCATGCTGAAATGAGGAAATAAATTATGAGTACATTATACGGGCTGTTTTTAAGCATATGTGAGAAATATACATCATGCTTAACTAGAAGGATGATTTTTCCACAATTCAATTTTATTGGGTCATCTCTGATTCTGGTGCTCTCTAGGCATAAATCTTACTGACTGAAGTTTGTTTGCTTGGTAGCACAATATTTTTAATCAAGAAATTAAAGGTACATTATCTGTGTTTCAAATTGTTTAAATGAAATTTCAATGACAAAATACGAATTGATATCATTGATAATGCTGATAAAAAGAGAATTCTACCAGTAGAAAACTCAGCTTTTGGGGGTGAGACAGGAATAAATCATAACTAATACTTATAAACAGAATGATTATAGCTGTTTTCTATTAATATCAAGTGTTCATCTTTTAAAAATATACATAAACAGTATGGAATTAATGGATTGTTTTTTCTAATCACCTTCAAGTTAATGACCATTTATTTTTCTCTTCGCAGAAACTTTTTCAGTGACTAACAAACAGTCTGGAGATGGCTGTGAAATCAGCCAGGTAATATGCACTAATGACTAATTCATCTGCATGAATTGATAAGAGGCCCTCTGAGACTAATTTGAATAAATACAAGTAGTGGTTTTAAATGACAAATATTTAAAGGAAGAGGAGGCTGTTATATGGGTAATCCTCAATGTATGACCACAACTGAGCCCAAAATTTCTGTTGGTAGCTTTGCCCCATTTTATGACTTTTCTTTTCCAGTGGTTAAATCAGAGGTGGTATTCAGCAAGTTCTGATCAATTCTGGAGAACTGGTAGCAGAAATTTTGAGTAGTTCGGAGAACTGGTAAATACCACCTCTGACTGGCCCCTCCCCAATCTATTCTCTGCCTCCTGAGTCCTAGCTGATCAGGAAGAAATGGAAATTTTGCAGTAACCTTCCCCTGGAGTGGGGAGGGAATTGAGATTTTACAGTATCTTTCCCCTGCCATGTCCACCAAGCCACACCACACCCACCAAGCCAAGCTCACAGAAATGGTAGTAAAAAATTTTTTGAATCCCACCACTGGGTTAAATCAATCATTTCAGTTCTTAAATGAATCTAGCTTACCCATATCAATGTTTGTAAAGAAATTGGCAATATTTAAGAACTGAATCTAAAAATTTCATTCAGTTAAAATGAATATATTTGGAGATAGCATGCAGTAACTTACTGATAGCAAAATGTGCATCAATTTTTTTAAAAAGACTTTTTTTTCAAATGTTGAATGATACGTTTCAGAAAGATAAGTTGAGGTTGTTTGTATCCATTGTGTGAATAATGCATATAATGTATGTGATTTATAGTCAACTATTGGAAATAATGGATGCTTGTGAACAGATTTTTCTAACACAATCACTTTTTGATCAAGAATATATTGAGGGAGTAGTCAAGAAACTAGTGTAAAGTTATTATTAAAAGTAAATATGTGGACCTGTCAGAAAACTAGTTTAATGCTGCAAAATGGTTAAACTAGGGATTCTAAAGACTAGATGATGATGATGATAATAATAATAATAATATGCATTTATTTGCTCACCATCTTGCCATAGGTGACTCTGGGCGGCTTACAATATTAAAAACAAAAAAATGCCCCTGCCAAGAATATTTTGTCTAGCCTACTAACAATACAGGAACTTATCCTATCCTATTTTATTAAAAATAAGTGTCTGAAAAACTTCAGAACTTCAAAGCGGCACTTGTCTGGCATAATGGCTAAATAGCTTTGGAACAAGATAGGCAGTCTCCAAGAGAGTTGCCTATAAGAAATTTCATATCTTTGAAGAGAAAAAATAACTTCTTAAATTGTATATAGAAAGGCAATGTATATGTCTTTCAGCATTAACATAACACGAGCTTTATTATATTCTTCAAGAAATATGGTGCCGTACAGTGGATAGGAGTGATTTAGTCAAAGGAATTTAAAAAATAAATAAAAAAAATAACTATATTCTGCTGCAGAAACAAACATGGGAAGGAATTTAGTTTAAATTGATAGCTGTAATCCAAAGAAGTGTTTCTACCAAAAACCGAATAAAGAACAAACCCTTCAAATGTCCATCTACACTTTTAAAAAACAGTTTATCCTACACTATTCATAGAACTGTACAAAAGAGAGACTTGTAAATAGAATTGTACATATTTCCATGTTACCATTTCTCCCAGCATATGTTCTTGTTCAGAATAACAATATTCTGAATGTTGGGCTATATTACAATACAAGGTAGTGTGGTTAACAGTTCCCACAGCGCTGATGAGCTGTTAGATGAGGTAAATAAAACACAAGTTCATTCTATTAAATTTAATGTAGCTTACTCCCAGATATATAGGTACGCTGACATTTCTTTGATGCTGACATCCTATCATCATTTTGTGGAAAGGATAATGGAAGATATTTACAAATACAGTTTTGTTTCAACTCTGGTATCCTGGATTGAAGCAAACAAATGTATTGAACACTCTACAACAAACACATACAATTGTGAGTAGTTTCACACCCACCCACATATCTAAGGATCAAATCTATAAAAGGTAAAGGTAAAGGTTTTCCTCGCACATATGTGCTAGTCATTTCCAACTCTAAGGGACGGTGCTCATCTCAGTTTCAAAACCGAAGAGCCAGCACTGTCCAAAGACATCTCCGTGGCCTTGTGGCCAGCATGACTAAAACACAAAAGGCACACGGAACGCTGTTACCTTCTAACTAAATTCCCACCTATTTTTCTACTTGCATCTTTTACATTCTTTTGAATTGCTAGGTTGGCAGAAGCTGGGACATGTAATGGGAGCTCATTCCGTTATACTGTGTTAGGGATTCGAACTGCTGAACTGTCGACCTTTCTGATTGACAAGCTCAGTGTCTTAGCCACTGAGCCACCTTGTCAATTAAAAAAATAGATCCCCCCTCCATTTCAAAAAGCATTCATTCTAACATAGGATTCCATAACAGGGAAATCTATTATAACTTAGACCACATTTGAATGACAATTGCAATGGACAAACCCCTAGTATAATTAGCAATTGTCAATTGCAATCACTTGGAAGAACAATTCAATTTTGTAAGAGATAAATTGCTTAGAAAATTCAAAGGTGAATGGAGGAAGGTGGCTTGGGGAATGTACTTTGGTCCCAGGAGAAGGACAAGGTTATAATAAAATGAAACTTCAGGAGGTCTTTATAATTGCCAATCACACTGAGCTTCGTTTAGCCTATTGCTGATGAAAAATGGGCAATTAGATTTTTTTCATCTCCCTAGTTCATACCTAATTCTTAATATTAATGATGTGGAATGTTAAATGTACTTCATTCAAAGAAGCAAATTGCTGCTGGAAATGTATTTCTTGTATTCTCAACAGGAATCCTAAACTCAGGTTTGAGATACACATGAACTAGGTTTTTGTCAGATTATAAAGGCTAATAACTACCATAAAATAAAAGGGATGTTTTGTTCTAGGGAAAAATAAAATTTTTATTTTGCATGAAGAAATGCTTTGAGCTAACTTTTATTAATATGTGTATACTACAAAGCAACATTTGGTTTCCATTTAATTTTTTCCTTGTAGTTCAATTTCATATTTTCAAGGCAAACATGAACTAGATGACATCTTTTTGAGAAAGCCAAGAGAAAGATTTATTAATGATTAGCATGTATTTACAATATTGCTGAAGCCAAACCTAAGTGTGAAAATACATGCAGATTGTCTAAGAAGACAATGTTCTCATATGTTAATAAAGTCAATCCCATAAGATATTTGAAAATAAAATTAATTAATGCTAAAAACAGAAAGAACAGACTTACTAAATTTGTTCAGGATACAAATAAAAAACAAAAACAAAAATTGGGTCTGTGGAAACTGATTATAAATTATTGCTCAGGTGTCTTTTCATGAGTTAATGTTACAATGCTCTTAAAAATAAAGGTTCCCCTAACACATATGTGCTAGTCGTTCCGGACTCTAGGGGGCGGTGCTCATCTCTGTTTCGGAGCTGAAGTATCAGCACTGTCCAAAGACGTTTCCATGGTCATGTGGCCGACATGACTAACTGTCGAAGGTGCACGGAATGCTGTTACCTTCCCATCAAAGGTGGTTCCTATTTTTCTACTGGCATTTGTACATGCTTTTGAACTGCTAGGTTGATAGAACCTGGGACAAGTAACAAGAGCTCATTCCATTACCTGGTGCTAGGGATTTGAACAAATCTTTCTGATCAACAAGCACAGCATCTTAGCCACTGAGCCATTGAATCCTTCCTTAATTGGTCCATAACTAACATAATGGTTCTTTGTGCATGGTATATTTATTAACCAACCCTAAATCTATATTTGTGTCCAGATTTCATAACTGGTCATTATCAGTGGTGAAATCTAATTTTTTTTGTCACCAGTTACAATACAATACAATACAATACAATACAATAGTAGAGTTGGAAGGGACCTTGGAGGTCTTCTAGTCCAACCCCCTGCCTAGGCAGGAAACCCTATACCGTTCCAGACAAATGGCTATCCAACATCTTCTTAAAGACTTCCAGTGTTGGGGCATTCACAACTTCTGGAGGCAAGCTGTTCCACTGATTAATTGTTCTAACTGTCAGGAAGTTTCTCCTCAGTTCTAAGTTGCTTCTCTCCTTGATTAGTTTCCACCCATTGCTTCTTGTTCTGTCCTCAGGTGCCTTGGAGAATAGTTTGACCCCCTCTTCTTTGTGGCAACCCCTGAGATATTGGAACACTGCTATCATGTCTCCCCTAGTCCTTCTTTCTCTTAAGCTAGACATACCTAGTTCCTGCAACCGTTCCTCATATGTTTTAGTCTCCAGTCCCCTAATCATCTTTGTTGCTCTTCTCTGCACTCTTTCTAGAATCTCCACATCTTTTCTACATCATGGCGACCAAAACTGAATGCAGTATTCCAAGTGTGGCCTTACCAAGGCAACAGTTCTCTGGGCATGGCTTGGTGGTGGTGGTCATGTGACTGGGTGGGCATGGTCAACTATTTTCACTGTTTAAATCATTTTTCCCCTACCTATTCGCCCAAACCGGCAGGAACAAAATGCTTTAAAAAGTGAAAAAAAACACATGTTCCAATGATTGTGTGGTTCACAGTTGATCCGCACGATCATCAGAACCTTTCCCCCCCCCACTTTTTAAAGCATTTTTTTTACTACCGTTTGGGTGAATAGGTAGTAAAAAAATGTTGTAAAAAGTGGGGAAAAAAGGTTCCAACGATTGCACGGCACAGCTGAGTGTTATGGAACCTTTTTTCCCCCCCACTTTTTAAAGCTTATTTTTACTACCGGTTTGGGCGAACCTTAGCATTTTGGCTACCGGTTGTAGAGAACTGATCAGAACCGGTAGCATTTCACCCCTGGTCATTCCACCATTCATCTTTTAATTATTGAACATTAATTCAGAATGTTTATTTTTCATTTTTATGTTCATAAGTGATCTAGATTTTTTCTTCATCCAATCAAACAAAGTAGTCTCACTTACATTTCTCAAACTTAAGTGATTCAATCTTCAGTTTGGCTTCAGTTTTCATTACATTTCATTTCTACTTACCCTGCCATTCTTTTTATATATTTACCATACACATTTTAAAATCTGGGGGTGCATCTGTCTTGTCTCACTTCTTTCTCTCTTCAAACTAATATTGTAATTATTACAATAACTTTTTATCCTTGTAAAACTTCCATATTAGATCAAGGAAGTATTCTGTCCTTCCTAGTAGCTTTAATATGTTTTGCATTTGGCATAATCTACAAAATAAGAACCTTAATATAATGTCTGAAGGAAATGTAATTTTTTTAGTGTTTTCTGGTCCTTTTCATTATTAACTTATCCCACCTATCTTACCTCCTCTCTTTCTTAACTAAGTGTAAGTTTGTATCACATTTTACACTCCCCTGCCCTGGAGCTCTACTCTTTTGAAACTTTACATGAGGCTCATGAATCAATAAGGGCATCTTTCAGAAACCTGACAATAGCATATTAATCAAAACATACCTTCCTTAAGTAATTAGTGTAAAGCTTCTATTAAACGCATATTATCTTCCATTTCTTTTCAGGATAAAAATATATTTAATTATTCCAAACTCTGGGCATGTAGATTTGCTCAATTTTTGTTGACATAGTCTATTATGACTTTACTTGCCTCTTATCAATCAACATATTATCTATTTTCTCTTTGACAATCAATTTACAGCTTTTTCTACCTTACTTTCTACTGAAGTTAGGTCACGATCGTTTTCTCCCTTTACAAATATTTCTATCATTATATAATCTCATTTTCAAATGATTGAAAGAATCAACCTTATTGTTCTATAAGCTTTCTCTTCTGCGAAGACTTTTGACTCTTCCTGCCTTTGTTGTAAATTAACCCATGTTTTCTCTGCTCCTAAACCGTGTTCTGATTTTCCTTTTGTTGTTATATTCCTTTCTTTAAAAACTGGAGATACCTTCCTTGACCTTCCTTGATTGAAGTTAGAAGCCTGCATTCAACTTCCACTTGCTTGGGGCGTTCATCCTCCATGTTTCCTTGGTTATCAGAACAGCTTACACTGGAAACCTAGATCTTTTTATTTTTGATACCTGATTTTTTTCCCATAGGGAGGTGAAATATGGTTTTCTAGTGTCTCATATCTTGCTTTAGCTCTTCAGATTCTTGTTTGCAGAAATTAAACATATTGAACCTAGACCTTACATTTATCAGTGACAAAGCCGTAGGTTTTAAGGGCAGGAATCCCTTGTATGAATCTTATATTACAACATTAATTTGAACTTTGTACTATATGTTAACATATGGAAATGAAAGATATGGCCTTTTAAATATTGCTGAACTTTCCAATCCACCTAATAATTGCAAGTGATACTGGGATGTGCCATTCAGCAACAATTACAAAGCCATACTTTCCCCAACCTGGATTTTAAAAATTCAAAAGAGGGTAAACAAAACAAAAAATAAAGTTTTCCCATCCGTTTGCTGTGAGCCTTATCTAAATTGCCCTGAGTATAACATATAGTACCTATAATCAGCATGGATTACTAGGGTAGCCTGCCACCAACCTTGTGATAATTCTATTCTATCCAGCTGCGAAACTGTATCAAGAATTTATATCTTTCATTGTAGGAAAATACAAAAAAACGTGTTTTGGACCTTCCAACCTAGAAATATATAAACTTTGTGTCAACCAAAAATAAACTGAGGCCATTTTTTTGCAGATGGAAAAAATCTCAATGAAAAATATTATCATTAAAGTTATGAAGCCAAGTCTCTAAACATAAAACAAAGTATAAGGGATTGTAAGAATAGCACGTAAAGAATTCCAATAAAATCAAAACAGTCAACCTATCTAATTTTTAAAAAAATTTCATTTATTACTTTATTATACCATTCACTTTGAATGGTGCAGATGGAAGCATCTGCGCTATCTACACTTTCCCAAATCCCTCCGAAGTAGTTTGACACTCAATATGCAATTAACTTCATTATTGCCATAGACTTCAAATATAAAGGACATATAAGAAATATCATGTTCTCCTTTCATCTGGCCAATTCTACATCTGAGAATTAAAAAAAAAACCATGCCAACAAAAATATGATCCAAAACATAAAATACAAATATATAAATAGAACAATTATTAAATATTGTACTATACAATATTATGTGATAAACATATAATAATAATAATAAATAATAATAATAATAAATTTAATTTGTTAGCCACTCCCTCTCCACAAGGGACTCGGGGCGGCGTACAACAAAAGCACATATATATATATACATATGCACATACACATACACGCATACACATACACGGAGGAGGTAACAATCATTAAATACATACAATAATAGTAATAAAATTAGCAATTAAAATACCCCAATTTAAAAATTACGAATTTAAAAAGACTGTCAGGAGGAATGGATGGAACTACGGTTGAGCCAGGCCAGATAATTGAAAAAGGTGGGTCTTGAGCTTTACACGGAAGGAGCGGAGATCGGTGGTAATCCTAATGTCGAGGGGGAGGTCATTCCAAAGGGCTGGGCCCATCACAGAGAAGGCCCTACTCCTGGGTGTCGCCCCCCGACACTGTTTAGTGGACGGCACCCGGAGAAGTCCCTCTCTGTGCGAGCGGATTGGTCGTAGGGATGTATGGGACAGGATGCGATCCCGCAGGTAGCTAGCTCCTGTGCCATGAAGCGCTTTGAAGATCGTAATCAAAACCTTGAAACGCACCCGATAGACCACAGGAAGCCAGTGCAGCTCGCACAGGAGAGGTGTTACATGGGAGTATCTAGTACTCCCCATAATCACCCGCGCGGCCGCATTCTGGACCAACTGTAGTCTCCGAGTGCATCTCAAGGGAAGCCCCATGTAGAGAGCATTGCAGTAGTCTAGGCGAGACGTCACCAGCGCATGGGTGACTGTGCGTAAGGCATCCCGGTCCAATAGGGGGCGCAATTGGTGCACCAGGCGGACCTGGTGGAACGCCCCTCTTGCCACGGCTGTTACATGATCATCCATGGACAGCCGGGCATCCAGGAGGACGCCCAAATTGCATGCCCGCTCCATGGGGGCCAGTTGCTCGCCCCCAATGGCCAGAGATGGAAGCAACTGGTTGAACCCGGGGGCCGGAAGCCACAGCCACTCCGTCTAATAATAATAATAATGATAATAAATTTATTTCTTAGCCGCACCCTCTCCCGAAGGACTCGGGGTGGCGTACAATAAAACACATAAAAAACAATATGGACAATACACACACAGAATAAACGAACACGTGTACATGGAGGAGGTATGAAGATAAGAAAAGACAGTTAAAACATAGTTTAAAATCCCCTAATAAAAGTCTAAAAGTCACAAAAATTAAAAAACCCATCAGGAGCAGTGTGAACAAACTATGGTTGAGCCAGGCCAGCTACTTGAAATAGGTGCGTCTTGAGCTTTATCCGGAAGGCGCGGAGGTCAGAGGTAGTCCTAATATCCGGGGGAAGGTCATTCCACAGGGCTGGGCCCGCAACAGAGAAGGCTCTACTCCTAGACGCCGCCCCCCGACATTGTCTGGTGGACGGCACCTGGAGGAGTCCCTCTCTGTGCGAGCGAATTGGTCGCAGGGATGTATGGGGCAGGATACGATCCCGCAAGTAGCTAGGTCCTGAGCCATGGAGTGCTTTAAAGATCGTTATCAAGACCTTGAAACGCACCCGGTGGACCACAGGGAGCCAGTGCAGCTCGCGCAGGAAAGGTGTCACATGGGAGTACCTTGTACTCCCCATAATTACCCGCGCGGCCGCGTTCTGGACCAACTGTAGTCTACGAGTGCATTTCAAGGGAAGCCCCATGTAGAGAGCGTTACAGTAGTCCAGGCGAGACGTCACCAGCGCGGGTAATTATCAACTATATATATAGCTGATAAAGGAGGAGAGACTGTGGCTTAGTGGCAATTACATCGGCCTAATATGCAATACAGCCCTGGTTCGAATCACAGTAAGGGTATGGCTAGCTGATGAGAGCTAAATAGCTTGAAATGGATCCATACTAGTCTCCCTTTATTTATTTATCAGCACAAATATATATATATCTCACCTGCCATCCTCAGGCTTGGGCTTAAAATGGGAACGGAGCTGCTGTCTTTCTGTAAATCTTGGTGGGAGGGGATGGGGTGCTGGCTTTGTTTCAGTAAGTGGAATGATTGGTTGTGTGGTTGTATCATGATTGGTAGATTGGTGCTGATTAGTGCTGGCTATGTGTGCATTGTTGTTTTGTATTGTAACGGCCTGGGTGGTGGGTGGTGTTCGTTTGTGATACAGCCACACATCCAATCAATGCACTTGCTGAAATGGGGCCAGCAGTCCACACCCACCCACCAAGGTTTGTAGAGGGATGGCAGTTCCGATCACGCTTTAAGCCCAAAACACCAGCCTGAAGATGATGCCAAAACGTTGCCAAGACAATCTTAATCTTACACGGGAAAAGACCTGAATACAACAAGACCAGCATATATAAATTATGTATGTATGTATGTATATATGTATATGTATATGTGTGTGTGTGTGTGTGTGTGTGTGTGTGTATATATATATATATATATATATATATATATATATATATATATATATATATATACATACATACATACATACATACATACATACATACATACATACATACATACACTGTATAAACAAGTATTCCTCAACTTACAACCATTTGTTTAATGACTGAAGTTACAATGGCACTAAAAAAAGTGACCAGTGTTTTTCACACTTACAATCATTTGCAGCATCTCCACGGACAATTAATCAGCATTTGGAAGCTTGGCAACTGGCATGCATTTATTATTCTTGCAGTGTTCCGGGGTCATGTGATCATCTTTTACAACCTTGTCACAGGCAAGCAAAGTCAATGGGGAAGCCCTATTCACTTAACAACCATGTTACTCACTTAATATCACTACCAATATCACTATCAATAACATCTGTGGAAGAAAGGTCATATATGGGGAAATGCTCACTTAACAACCGTCTTTCTTAGCAACAGAAATTTTGGGCGCAGTTGTGTTCATAAATCAAGGACTATGTGTACACAAAATGTAAAAATAAAAATACAAAAATATAAAAACCATGTCATTAAAAAAGAAAGAAAGAAAGCCCATCAGATCTAGCAGAAGAGACCTGCTACAAATCCCATCTGCTATGAAGCTACACTTGGTTAATCTCAGCAGGCAGGCCTTCTATGCTGTGGTGCGCACCTTATGGATCATTTTCACTCCCAAAGTGTGATTTGATTCAGCCCTTTGGATTGTTCCAGAAGCCCCTCAAAACCTGGTTATACCATCAGTCTCTGATAATTCTATTATCTTTAATTCTAAGAAAGAATTGAAAAAAACCCACCACATATTGTTCAAGGCTAAGATGGTAAGACTACTAACTATAAAAGAGCAAAAGGAGAATAATGTGAAAAAATATTTTATGAAAGAGAATATATTTTGTTAGAATAGAAGGCCACATCAGATTCTTTGTGTATTTAAAATGCTTCTTGCTTTAGAAAAATGGCACAATGATTTTGACAGGAAAGGAGATAATTAATGGTAAACTCTTGGGCTCAGTGAAAACTAAGTGATATGTGGAGAAAAGAAACGAATCACAATAATGAGAAAAGATTTAGTATCAAATAACACATAATGAGATAGTCTGAAAATAAAGACAATTTTTACCCACCCACCTGCATTGTACAATGATCTTTTGTCTGAAACATAATTGGTTAGAATGGGTTTCCAGTATTATTTTTTAAAATCATTATGTTATATTAAATTATATTATTTTTTATAATACTCAATTATACGGAAACACTTGATCTGAGCTAATAGTAACTAAATATTTTCATCCAATTATTATCAGTCAGTGGGTCTGAAGTTTTATAGAAAGTAACAATGACTTTACTTTTAACCATTCAGATTTGATTGGGGTACTTTAAAATATTATTAAATATATCAAGAAGCTGGCATTATCTCTAGTTTATATTTTAAACCATTTTAACAGTACCTGAGTATTTGGAAAGTTGAAAGACTAGACAATTGAAAGAAAAATAATGAACTAGGTAAAACTTGCAAGTTGTTTTATGGCCAACTTGTAACTAGCTGAGAGTCACAGGATTCCATCGTGCTCATAGCTGCTAATGTCGACTGTATGGACTCTAAAACCACCTGGCTGATTTCTTAATTATCTTTGGATTTATGTTTTTATTTTCTGGCTTTCTTTAAACATTAAGACCAACAAATTTTATTGTATTCACTAGGTTAAATGTCTTTCAATCTATGTTTTTTTTAAAAAAACAATTTTAAGTATAAGTTTAAAAATTTGTACTTTTTGGAATATACAGCAAGAGGATGATAACTCTTGGCTTTGAAAAGTTTCTGTAATGTATCTATTTTGTAGCTGTATACATTTTATTTGCATAATATAAACTAATAAATTATGGAGGCATAGGGTTTTAGAGGATGGGTTTATAGAAACTGAGGAAGATATGGAATGAGAAAATATTTGGCATTATTTTAAGAGTCAGTGATATGGTCTTAATGTTGCTGGGGCTGAGGAGGGAGATTTATTTTACTTTCTATGTTTTTATTTTAACTTCTTTTTTTGCACATAATATCTGTTCATTTTGTAGTTGTATAAGTTTTACTTGTATTGTATAATGCCTAATGAATTTATTGAGAAAATGAAGAAAGAAAAGGCTAAACACCCGGCAACTGAGACTAAGGTTTAAATCAATGCTTATGAATAATTACTTTGTATTTCTAGAACCAAGGTTCTGAGTTATAATATATGTAGATCTGTTTCATAGCATTCAATAATTTACTTTCTGCAGTATTGATGGCACTTACTTCTCCAAGAGACCATTTCCATTATTATGGTGATGAATTATCTTTAATGAGTACAATTGTGTAACCGTACTCCAGGGCAAAATTCTTCATACAAAAGTATAGCTTTCAAGTACCATTAAGAGATACCTTTAGATATTTTACAAGAAACAGTAATTCTACTTCATGAAAATAATCCAAAATCTAAAATCATCCATCGATCCATCCCTATGCATCATCTAACTATCTATGCAAGATAATCTCTGCATCTTGAGAAAGTATTGATCAGACTTGATTCTATTTTGCTATCTTTGACAGCTTCTAGAAAATAAGATCTGGATGCACCACAAAATTAATGTTATTACTTTGTTTAGACATTCAGTTCAAATATGACACTGTACTGCAAATATTCCAGCAAATCACTGAGATGTTTTAATTGAATAATGAAATTCTACACATCTCTGGTAAGGACCTCTCCTTAACCATGTAAACAGAAATTAGGACACAATGCCCAAAAGCCTTTTTTCCCCATTTTGCATGGATGCGTTTTCAAAATTAACTTGCACAATCATGATTACCTGGTTTGAAATATATTGAAATATATTTTCAATCCTTTTTTTTCCAGAACTGAATATTAAATAAGCTTTAGATATTGAAGGAAACTTTTAAAATATCTTATTCACATAACATAATTACCCTTTCAAGTGGGTAATTCTTAAAAACCACTTGAAAGGGAAAACATTATTGGTTTGAGGGTGATAGGAATATTTTTTTAACCCTTTAAGGGGAATATTTTCATCTGTTGTTTTAATATTTCTATTACATCTTAGTTATGTTTTCCCAACTATTCCACAAGGATATTCTGTTTTGGCAAGCCCTTATCAGCTCCAGTTTTGCCTAAATTCTCTAAACATTTAATCTATGTACATCACAAGGCAACCATTTTGAACCAAGGTACATCAGATAGGCTAATATAGAGAATGTGGCTCCTATGAGTCCTGAGAGAATAAAATTTCACAATTTTCTAGTTCACAATCCCTTGCCCCCTCCTCCACTCAGCAACTAAGGAATTAATTCACCCTGGAGGTAGCATTTGGCTATGAGAGATCATTTACTGCACAAAGTACTTACAAAGTTGCTATCATTATACAAAAACAGTGAAACTGAACCAACATCATGGCACATTATGTTGACAGAGTTTGCCAATAATTTTAGAGTCATCTTTAAGTTGAGTCATGACAACCAGGCTTCTTTTCTTTCTTTTTCTTTTTCTGGAAATTTAGTTGCTATGATTCAACCTGCAGACAACTCTACCTGGATGACTGAGAATCTTCATTAATGTTTTCATTAATGAGTCACATTGCTTCTATGACACTTTTCAATACATATTTTTTTCTCCTCTAGGACATGATGGCTGGCATCATTAGATCTAAACAGCAAGCAAAATTGTAATGGCAATGTGTTTTTATGCATATCAAACAATAAACCAGAGGAAGATGATTAGATTGAAGGTGAGAGGCTGAATTACACAACAGTAATCCGCTCATTTTATTTTTCTGTTTAGAAAATAAACAATGAACCATGGGACATGGATAGCCTAAGACAGTGGTGGGCAACCTTTTTTTTCAACTGAGCCAAATCTCGCCAAAACCACGATTGAAATTTATTTTGAGAGCCACATTTTTAAAACCGAAAATACATAGGATGGTACACTGTTTTTAGTTTCAATAAACTCTGGCATTTGAAGCGCGCAAGTCTTAAAACTGTCAAGTTACAAGATCCTTGCATCCCTAACCCTTTAGGAAAAAAACCCCAAGGGGTCTTCAAACCTGACAGCTTTAAGACTTGTGGACTTCAACTCCCAGAATTCCTCCTCCAGTCATGTTGGCTCAGAAACTCTGGCATTGAAGCATGCAAGTCTTAAAGCTCTCAAGTTGCAAGACCCTTGCACCCCTAACCCTTTAGAAAAAAAAACCAGGGTCTTCAAACCTGACAGCTTGAAGACTTGTGGACTTCAACTCCCAGAATTCTGAGAATTGAAGTCTACCAAAGGCATCAATCATATTAGCCCAGGGGTCTGCAAAATTGGCTCTTAAGACTGGTGGACTTCAACTCCCAGAATTCTGAGAATTGAAGTCCACCAAAGGCATCAATCATATTAGCCCAGGGGTCTGCAAAATTGGCTCTTAAGACTGGTGGACTTCAACTCCCAGAATTCTGAGAATTGAAGTCCACCAGTCTTAAAACAGCCAACTTTGCAGACCTCTGTGTTAGCCCAAAGCCTGGCGCTGGGCGGGCCTTGCTCCCCCATTGGTGGAGCCCCAGGAAGCGAGGAGGGAGAAAAAGAGACAGAGGCCAAGGAGCTTCTCCCCCCCCCGCAAAAATCTTATCAGGGAGCCGGCGGGCAGTAGCAAATTAGCTGATCACGCGGCGTGATCGGCTAATTTGCTACTGCCTGCCCGGCTCCCCGGTTAGATTTTTGCTGGGAGGAGGCGGGGGGGGGGAAGCTTCTTAGCCTCCGTTTCTTTTTCTGCCTCCTCGCTTCTCGTCCCCGCCCGACTTCAGGATCCTCCACGCGGCGTGATCAGCTAATTTGCTACTGCCTGCCCGGCTCCCCGGTTAGATTTTTGCTGGGAGGAGGCGGGGGGAAGCTCCTTAGCCTCCGTTTCTTTTTCTGCCTCCTCGCTTCTCGTCCCCACCCGACTTCATGATCCTTCCTAATCATTGTGGGTCGAAAAGAAAAAAGGGAAAGAGGCGCTTGTTTTGAAGTGCCTGAGAGGAGGGAGGGGAGCGGGCGCCCGGCACACAGAAGAGCCACATTAAAGTGTGTAAAGAGCCGCATGTGGCTCACGAGCCGCGGCTTGCTGACCACTGGCCTAAGATAAAGGGAACACCATCTCCATTTATTTGACCTCAATACTGTTTGCATTTAGAAAATCTGTACAGATGCTTATCTTTCACTAAGCTTTTCTCTAAGTTTTTAGAACTTTTTAGATTGAAGACCGAATATGCATTTAATTATCCATGGGCTCATTAAATAATTAATGCACAAATTTATCTCATCTGTCTGTGCAGTGGAATGGAATAGTGAGGCCATTAATCTATTAATAATAGTTGTACAACTTTGCCTACATGAATGTGACCATCATGACTATTATTCCTAAATAAAAGTGGTGCTATTAAAGATCTATTATTTGTTCTCCTAAAAACTACATAGATTGGGAGAACATCTTGCTTTTCACATTTTAAATTGGGTACCAGTTTGATTTATATATAATATTTTTAATTTGTTATTATGTAGCTATAATGCATAATATATATATATATATATATATATATATATTTATTTGTGTTACAACCCCTGGTATGCCTAAATATGGGAGGAAGGTCACACTCCCTCTTTCTGTCCTTCGGCTTCATCACAGAAGACCATGCAGGCAGAAAACCATATTTTTATTTTTAATGTTGCTTTTTATATTTGTGTTGTATTTGTACTGATAAATAAA